>NC_089497.1:36046308-36671308 GCF_036850765.1 Saccopteryx bilineata
AACACCTGAAGTGGAGGCTCTATGGATCCATCCTCAGTGCCTGAGGCTGATGTGCTTGAACCAACTAAGCCATGGCTGCAGAAACGGAAGAGAGAGAATGAGAGAGAAGGGGCAGAGGAGGAGAAGCAGATGGTTGCTTCTCCTGTGTGCCCTGACCAGAAATCGAACCTGAGAATTCCACATCCCAGGTCAATGGCAACACTGTTTTTATCTTCAGTTTCTGTTGATGAATTTACTTTCTTTATTGGGGAGGGGGGAGAATCAATCAGAACAGAATTTCTATATGCTCCCAACATAACATCTATCCATCTTTTTGAATCTGGACTCATATTCCTGTTCTTCCTCTCATTAATATAGATGAACTATTTGATCCCAAGCCTGCTCATCCCTTCAGGCCCCTAGACCCCATTACTTCTCATCTACTCAGGGACCTCACTCTAGCAATGGTCCTCTCTTGTTCTACCATTCTCAAAATTTTCCTTTTACTAGGTAATTCCCTCCAATAATAATATGCTTCTGTTTTTCCCAAACAACAATTGCTTGAACCCACATTTCCCTCCATTCATAATTCATTCCTAATTTCTCCTTTTTAAAAAACTATTTGATAGAGTTGTTTGTGTTTATTATCCTTCAATTTGTCTCCCTTCGCTCTAAATTGTTTCTGCTCTAAAAAAGTTTTTATTGACACCACTCAACCAAAATAACTTCTACAAGCACCCTGACAACCTCCATGTAGCTGAATTCAATGGTTAGTGCTCAGTCCTCAACTTATTTGGATCATTTGAAACCTAATACTTTATTTTGGACACATTTTTCTCACTTGGCCCCTGGCTCATCCTTTTCCTCATTCACTGCTCTAGTTCTCATTTGTTTGCTCCTCCCTATGTCCTTGATCTCTAAATAGTAGAATGTTCTTTATATCAGTCCTCGTCTTTCTTCTCTATACCTCTATTCTTTATCTTATTTTATATGCCTTCTTATGGATATGAGACATCCAAATTTGGGTCTATAGTCTGGATCTCTCCCTTCAATACCAGGCTCATACATTCAACTACCTATATATGGTCTTCACTTGATTTCTAATGACATCTCAAAGTCTAAATATAAACTGCTGATCTACCCAAGAAGCCTATTGCTCCTCTTCTCTATCTCAATAAATTCCAATCAACCCATTAGCAAATGCCAGCAGCTTTACCTTCAAAGAAACAGAGTATGCATCCCTTCACCATGTCCACTGCTATATTCCTTCTACTTTAGATTACTGCATTGCCTCCTTACAAGTCATATTGTCTCTGCCCTTCATTCCTGGGGGTCCCTTCTCTGAAACCAGTACAAAGTAATATTGAAAGTAAACTGTAATTGAAAAATAAAGACAAAGACTATTTTCAATCTGCTGGTGGGAATATGTGATTGGGAATGTGAATATACTATTTTTGATCAGAGGTTGGGTGACTCCTCAGATGTGAAACCCCTGGATATGAAGGGCTGACTATATTTATTGAAAAAAATCTGTATATAAGTGGGCTCAGGAAGTTCAACCAATGTTGTTCAGGGATCAACTATAACATTAGGCCTTACTAACTCTGTGACAAAAGTACTATATTTTATGTGTTTAAAATTTTTTCATTTTCTTCTTTGATTTTCATGCTTTTGAAATTTTTAACAAAAGTCTTATTTACTCTTAATAAAAAGGCAGCTTAAAGAATTTTACAAGGTCCTGGCTGATTGGCTCAATGGTAGAGCATTGGACCAGCATGTGGATGTTCTGGATTTGATTTCCGGCCAAGGCACACAGAAGAAGCACCCATCTGCTTCTCCACCCTTCCCCCCCTTCTATCTCTCCATCTCTCTCTTCCACTCCCTCAACCAAGGCTCCATTGGAACAAAGATGGCCCAAGCACTGTGGGTGGCTCCATGGCCTCCACCTCAGGAGCTAGAATGGCTCCATTTGCAATGGAGCAATGCCCCAGATGGGTAGAGCATCACCTCCTAGTAGGTATGCCCAGTGGATCCCAGTCGGGTGCATGCAGGAGTCTGTCTCTCTGCCTCCCTACTTCTCACTTCAGACAAATACAAAAAAAAAAAAAAAGAATTTTACAAACAATTTAATTTAGTTTCTACAGTAGTACAAAAAGTGTATAGAGGTTATTATTAGCCCAGAGTAAAAACTTAATTAATTAAATGGCATTTAATATTTTGAGCATCTACTATGCACCAAGCCCTGAGCCAAGCATGTTTCATTTGATATTTTTTATTAAAGCATCACAAGAATTCTATAAAATTGATATAATTATTTTTAATATACTATATATGGGAGAAAACCATATATATAATGATTTAAGCTACTTAAGAGCTCTCTGCTAAAAAACCTGCATTGGAACCCATTTCTCCAGCTTCTTTTTTACACCCTGATTGCTTCATAATTAAAAGGACATAAAGGAGAAAGTGGAGGAAGTTTTTATTCCTAATTTTTTATTTGTCTTTTTCATCTATTAATAAGTCGTAGAGCATTGGCCTGGCGTGTGGATGTCTGGGGTTCAATTCCTGGTCAGGGCACACAGGAGAAGCAACCATCTATTTCTCCCCCCTCCTCTCTTTACCCCTTCTCTGCCTCTTCCTCTCCTGCAGCCAGTGGCTGGATTGGATTGAAGATGGCCCTGGGCACAGAGGATAGCTCCATTGGAGTGCACCAGCCTCAGACAATAAAAATAGCTCAGTGCTTGAGCATTGGCCCTAGATGGGGGTGCAGGATGAATCCCAGTCAGGCACAAACAGGAGTGTGCTTCACTGTCTCCCCTCCTCTCACCTGAAAATAAAATTGTCAATCACATGCAGGCCTCTGATTTCTTAAAATTTTCTCAGACTTTGTGAAAAAAACGTAAGTTGAAAATCAGAAATACTATTACATGTCATTTGTTAGATTCCTCCACTGCTGACAGGAGCCTTGACATATCCATTTGAGTTGATATATCTATAAAATATTGCATTTCTAATCTTAATATGGTTGTATCACAGGTTTAACCTTTCTTCCAGAATGATTTGAAATTCTACTAGCAACTTGAATAGCCAAATAATAATAATTATTATTATTTATAAATAATACAATTATTAAATAATATTTAATAATTTAATATTAAATATTATTATTATTATTATTTTGTATAAAGAACAAAGTTGGAGGTCTTACTCTATCTGATTTCAAAACTCACCATGGCATTGCATAATTAAGACAGTATGGTATAAAGGCATAGAAAACAATGGAACTGAGAATCTAAAAATAACCCTTACTTTATAGTCAGTAATTTTTGACAACATTGCCAAGACAGTCTCTTCAATAAATGCTGCAGGTGCAACTGAATGTCTTTAAACACAAAATATGAGCCCTTTACTCCCATTAATAGTTATCTCACTGCCTCACAATAAAAAAAAAAAAACCTCAAAAATGGATCACTGAGGCCCTGGCCGAATATCTCAGTAGGGTAAGTGCATCTTCCCAAGACTACCAGGTTGCAGGTTTGATCCTGAGTCAGGGCACACATGGGAAGCAACCAGTGAATGCACAACTGAATGGAACAACAAAAGAATGCTACCCATTCCCCTCCCCTCTCTTCCTCTTTCTCTCTCTGTCTCTCTAAAAGTCAATCAATAAATTTAAAAATATATATTAAGCCCTGGGCAGATAGCTCAGTTGGTTGGAGCATAATCCTGGTGCATGGAGGCTGCCAGTTCTATCCCAGGTCAGGGCACATACGGGAGCAGCTCCATGTTCCTTTCTCTCTCTCTCCCTGCCTCTTTCAAAAAAAAAAGGGAAAAAAAAGTAGGTCACTGACATAAAGAGCTAAAACAAATCTTTTAGAAAAAAGAAAATAGGAGAATAATTTCTATGAAATTGGTTAGGCAAAAATTTCTTAGGTATGATACAACAATCAGATTATAACAGAAAAAATCAGATTAATTGAAATGTCTTAACATTCAAAAACTTTTGTGCTTAAAATCCACCATTAAAAAATAAAAAAAAAAACATTCCACATACTGGAAGAAAATATTTGTAAGCCATATATTTAATAAAGGATCTGTACTGAGACTATATAAAGAATCCTTACAATTCAAGAAGAAGATACACAACCAAACATAAAAATAGGTTTGAATAGTTATTTCACCAAGAAAACATAGAAATGGCTGTAACCACATAAGATCATTAATTACACTGGGGAACAAAATTTCTGTTGCATCCACAAAAACAGTTATTCTTACCTAATTCGAGTGTGCTGATCTCAAATCTGACATTAGTTTTTCTGTGTAAGCTATACTTTTTCTTGGAATTCAAGATTTTAAGTTTTCATCTTATTGTAAAATTTTCAACATTTAGTTTAACATAATGAAGTAGAATGTCTTCTTGGGCATCATCTTTGTGAAAATATAATAATTTATATAATGCAGTAAATACACTAATACACTAAAAGATATGACTGCATCAGAATTTGTCTACCATTTCAAAATAGAACATATTTAAAAACACTTATTTTAATCATTAAATTTGAGCAAAACTTATTTAAATTCTATTCAGGCAAAAATTTGCATTTGTAGTTCTTGTGTTTGTGTACTTGTTGAGGACCATCTCGCATGATGCTCCAGCAGTAGTCTGCCATCATATTTCTGTCCCATTGCCCAAGTGTCTGATAACACTTTTCTATTGTCTTCAGATCTTGATGAAAGCATTCTCCCTGCTCATCACTAACAGCTCCAAGATTTTCAGGAAACTTATCAAGGTGACTGCTCAGGAAGTGAATCTAAATGCTCATGTTACATCTATTGTCGTGGAAAGCCAACAGCATCATTTGAACCAGAAGTTCATAGTTTTCTCCTTTTTTGTTGCCAAGGAAGTTCTTCGTATCTGCCACAAAAGACTGCCATGCTCCTTTCTTCTCTTTATTTATCTTCCTGGAGAATTCTTCATCACGTATGAGGATTCAAATTTGAGGTACATTGAATACACCTGCTTTTATCTTCTCGGAAGACAAGGCAGGAAAAGCAGAAATAATATGTTGAAAGCATTCACTTTCTCTATTCAAAGCCTGAACAAACTGCTTCATTAAGCCAAGTTTGATGTGAAGTGGGGGAAAAATGATCCTGTCTTGATTAACTACAGGTTCATTCACAATATTTTGCATCCCTACTTCCAGAGCTTCACGTTTCAGCCACTCCCTCTGTGTCCAGTGTTTCTCCCAAGCTTGGCTGTCCCACAAACACAGAAAGCAAGGATACTTCATGAAATCTCTCTGTTTTCCTAGCAGAAAATTTACCATTTTAAGATCCACACAAATGATCCAGTTATGCTCCTCATACTTCAGAAAGTCGAGGACAATTTTTATGTCATTATATTCTTCTCGCAGATGAGTTGAATAACCAATTGGAACCGCTGCATAAACATTACTGTTGTGTAAGAGAACAGATTTCAGATTCTGTTTAGAACTGTCAAGAAATAGCCACCATTCTGTTGGACTGTAAGTGGTAACACCTAGCTGGCTGAGAAGATTGCTGATACCATGACAGTAAGCAAAGTGTTTGTCTTTGGAAAAAAAGTCCACAAAAATTAGTTCACGCTTCCTGAAATGGGATACTTTAGCTGACAGTTGAAGTACATTCTTTTCTTGAAGCCTGGAGGCTAATAACTCAGCTGTTTTCTTTGATAGGTCTAAATATCTTACTAAGTCATTTAATTCGGGTTGGCTAAACTGCTGAGGGGTTAATGACTGCTTGGCATCAGAAGAAGATCCTTCAGATTCTAAAACCATTTCCTCATGCATCTTATCAAAAATACACTCGATCACCGTGTTCACTTTTTTCATCCTTAGAAGAAATAAAACCATTGAAAAGTGGAACTGGGGGTGTCTCAGAGTGTGGGATAGGTCCTATTGCTGAAGGAATATTAGGATATGCGATCATATGCTGTTTTTTCTTGCCGATGCCCTTTGTATGGATCAGACAGAAATAACAGTCACTGCTGTGGTCCTTAGGTTCACGCCAAACCATGGGAATACCAAAAGGCATTCCTTCACGTTTTCCTTTTGTCCAATCATAAAGCATTTCCTCACAATTATGATGCACAATATGCGAAGCCCAATTCTTATCTTGATCGCCAAGGGGAACTTGAAAATAGGCAATATATGCACGTGTCACAAATGATGAAATATTGCCCCTTTGATGTTGAAGTGTGTAACAGCCACATATATAACAGAAGGTATCAGGACTATTATTACATTTACACCTACTCGAAGAAGCCATGATTCAATCTTAAAACAAAATAAGAGGGTGTTTTTATCAGATAATAATTTATTACATTTAAAAACAACTACAATTATGTAAAAGTGATGTTTGTAAAACATTAATTGCCTTGTGGTTATATTCAATCCAAGAGTTGTTGCCCTTTAACTCCAATTTAAAAACCAATGCATGCCAATAACTCTAACAAAAAGAATTTAAATTGCATAAAAACTAAAACATGCACCAAAAAACAGATTTCAGATTTGAAATCATCGATGCAGAAATATATAGAAACAGTTCTAAAACCTCACAAAACAGAAAATGAAAAAAGATTTGTTCCCCAGTGTTATTAGTGAACACAAGAAAATACCATTACACAGTCACTAGTATAGCTAAATAATAAAAAAAAAATACAAAAAACAACAAGTATAGACAAGGATGTAGAGAATTTCAAAGTCTCATACACTGCTGGGGATATAAAAAGGTACAGACACTTAGGAAATATTCTAGGAATTTTTTTAATTTAAATAAAAGCTTTTTTTTTCTGAAGTGAGAAGTGGGGAAGGAGAGAGACAGACTCCTACATGCGCTGACTGGGATGCACCCAGTATGCCTACAAAGGGGCGATGCTCTGCCCCTCTGGGGCATTATTCCATTGCAACTGAAGCCATTCTAGCTCCTGAGGTGGAGGCCATGGAGCCATCCTCAGTGCCCAGGCCAACTTTGCTCCAATGGAGCCTTGGTTGAGGGAAGGGAAGAGAAAGATAGAGAGAAAGAAGAGGAGGAAGGGCAGGGAAGCAGAATGATGCCTCTCCTGTGTGCCCTGGCTGGGAATCGAAGTTGGAACATCCACACACCAGGCTGATGCTCTACCACTTAGCCAACCAGCCAGGGCCTTAAGTATAAGCTTATTATATGACCCAGCAATTCCATTTCTATGTTTCCACCCATAAGAAATGAAAACTTGCCCACACAAAAATTTATATATGATGTTCATTGCAATATTATTCATAATATCCATCAGTTGACAAATGGATAAATGAAATGTGATATCAATACAATAGAATATTCAGCAATAAAAAGGAACAAAATATATTGTACAAAATGAATGAAACTCAAAAACATTATGCAAATTGAATAAAACCAGGCATAAAAGAGTACATATTATATGATTTCATTTATACAAAATGTCCAAAACAGCATGGCCTATGGTAGTACAGTGAATAAAGCATCACCCTGGAATACTAAGGTTGCTGATTCAAAACCCCTGGCTTAACCCCTGGCTTTCCCGGTCAAGATACATATGCACATATAGAAGCCATTACAAGTTGATGTCTCCCACTCCTCCTCACTGCCATTTCTCTATCTAAAAAAAAATAATAAATTAATAAAAACCTTGATAGATAGATAGATAGATAGATAGATAGATAGATAGATAGATAGATAGATAAATTGTTCGAATCAGACACATTTATAGAGAAACAAAGCAGAACAAAAGTTGTCTGGGACTAGAAGTGAGAGTGAGACCTGACTTTAAATGGCTTCAAGGGAACTTTGGGGTATGATGGAAATGTTTTAAAACTGGATCATGGTAATGGTTACACAGCTCTATAAGTTTACCAATAATAAGTAATATTTTTAAAGGATGAGCACTAGGCTGAAGTCAGTTGCCCCACTGGAGCATCATAATCTCTTGCCAGTTTCCAGCATTTTGTCCATGCTTAGAATCAGAACCTATAGACTAAAATCTCCCTATGAGAAGTACTTCAAACACTATAGTAATGAATGACCCAGTTATTCCCTAAACTTTAGGGCCTAACGGTATCACATTATTTCTTTTTAGTGTCCATTGTAGAAAGGGTTAAACCCAGCTTTTCTGATGGCTTTTGAAAATAAAGTTGGAGTGAACATTGTTAAATGGGGGCGACGTTAGAGAAATGGCAGCATGAGAGACACTCCTGATTTCTCCCCTTGAAATTTATACAAATTCTACAACTATAGGCAGAGAAAACCCCCAGATAAACCAGAAATATACACACATCAGATAGACAAAGGTATGATTGCACAAGAAGGTGGGTGAGAGATAGAATCTGCTCATAGAAGAAAAGAAAAGCCAGAGGACTGGGTCTTTCTCTTTCCTCATGAACCTGAGGGAGGGAGGCACTGTTGGCATACACTTTGTCCCAGAGCCAAAGCCAGGAGAAGAGGAGTCTGTGGGGAAGGAGCTGAGATGGGGCAACGACCAAGAACAGGAAGCAGGGCCATTTCCTGGCATCTGCTGCACCATGATAGCAGGCGCTGGGTGCACACAAAGCCCATGGTGCATTCCCAAAAACTGTGTACCAATAGCTTGTGAAGATTGGCCCATGGGGCACTGGGACACACTTGATCTGCCCGCACAACTGGTGGAGTTTAGCCTTGTGGCACCAGATGCGCTTGATCTGGTGATCTCTGCCACAACTGCTCCCAAAGCTCGGACACCAGCTAGTGGCACACAGCCCCTGCCCTGCCCAAGGCTGTGCTTTGACTGCTTAGAGTGGTATCGGAGGAGGAACTAGACTGTGTCACCTCAGCTGACCGGTCCCACATTGCTTCCCTTGCTGTGTGAACACTGGCAGTGGCAGACCTGCCTCAGGATCTCCAGGCTTCTCTCTCCTGTGAGAGGCAGGGGTACCCGGATGCTTGATCCCCTGCTCTGTTGGGCCATGGGGGAGGGCCCTGGAGGACCCCTGGTCAGCCTTTGCTAGAGCCATTAAATTGCAAAGCCCTACCAATGCTACGGCCCTGCCTGCATCATTACAACAGAGATGCCTCAGCAGAATTCCACCCAAGAATCTTGCAGAGGCAAATCTTGTAGTATAGCAACTCCTACCTGAAAAATGAATAATCATCTTTTGTTATGATTATTAAAAATACCACTCTCAAATGCCATCAAGGAAAAATAAATCAAATATGGATGTACAAGACAGAGACATAGCTCAGATAGATGATGAAAAATCTCCAGGAAAAAAATCTCAATTACATGGAAACCTTGGAGCTTAATGACAGAGAATTCAAATTTGAAGTTCTAAAAATACTCAATAAGATACAAGAAAACACTGAAAGGCAATTTAGTGAGCTCAAAAAACAACTTAATGAACAAAAAGAGTACTTCACCAAGGAAATTGAAACTATAAAAAAGAACCAAACAGAGATGAAAAACTCAATATATGAACTGAAAAATGAAGTAACAAGCTTAGCTAATAGGTCAAATAGAGGAGAGAATCAATGACACAGGAGACAGGCAACTAGAGCTACTACAGATAGAAGAAGAGAGAGACTCACAAATTTAAAAAAATAAGAAAGCCCTACAAGAATTTTCTGACTCCATCAGAAAGAGCAATATAAGAATAATAGGTATATTAGAAGAAGAAGAGGGGGAAAAGGGAATGGAGAACATATTGAAACAAATAATCAATGAGAAAACTTTCCAAGCCTGTGGAAAGAGTTAGTCTCAAATGCAAGAAGCAAACAGAATGCCAAATTACCTCAACCCAAACAGACCTAATCCAAGGCACATTATAATGAAATTATCACAAATCAATGACAAAGAAAGAATCCTCAGGGCAGTTAGAAAGAAGAAGAATATAACATATAAAGGAAGGCCCAATAGCCTATCATCAGATTTCTTAGCAGAAACTTTACAAGCCAGAAGAGAGTGGATCCCAATATTTAAGGTACTGAAAGAGAGGAACTACCAGCTAAGAATATTATATCGATCAAAGCTATCTTTCAAATATAAAGGTATTTATCACCATAAAACCCCCACTACAGGAAATACTAATGGAGGTTATCTGACCAGATACAAAGAATGAAACAAAACAAAATTACAAGTAAAAATTTTAACAAAACCACAATAAAAACAAGGATAATGTGTGACAATAATATAAAGGGAGATGATAAAGATCAGCAGTCGTAAAGGAGGATGCAGAAGCACTCATGAAATAATGAACTCTAATAAATATAATAATTTTTCTTTTAATAACCTAATGGTAACCACCCCTGAAAATGCCACTACTGAAACACATGGTTTAAAAACAGAAGTAATAGAATATCACCAAACAAAAACAAATTATAGAAAAACAAGAAAGAACAACCAAACAAGACATAAAGCTATCAGAAAGCAATATATAAAATGGCAATAGGAAATCCTCAAGTGTCAATAATTACACTAAATGTAAATGCAGTGATCTTCCCAATAAGAGGCACAGAATAGCAGATTGGATCAAGAAGGAAAACCCAACAGTATGCTGCCTTCAAGATACACATCTAAGCTACAAGGATAAAAATAGATTCAAAGTCAAAGGTTGAAAAACGATTCTACAAGCAAATAATATTCAAAGAAAAGCAGGTGTAGCCATACTCATATCTGACAATGCTGACTACAAGACAACAAAGGGCACATTGTATCAAGAAGACATAATACTTAATATATATGCACCAAACTAGAGAGCACCAAAATATATAAGACATCTACTAACTGATCTAAAAGTTCAAACCGAAAAAAATATAATCATACTTGGAGACCTTAATATACTATTGATGGTTTTAAATAGTTCATCCAAACAGAAAAATCAATAAAGAAATATCGGCCTTAAATGAAACACTAGAACAAATGGACATAATAGACAACCTCAGGACATTTCACCCCAAAACATCAGAGTATACATTTTTCTCCAGTGTACATAGAATATTCTCAAGAATAGACTATATATATGCTGGGCCACAAAACTAACATCAACAAATTGAGGAAGATTAAAATTATACCAAGCATATTCTCTGACCATATGGCTTTGAAACTAGAATTCAATTACAAAAAAGAAGTAAACAAACCCACAAAAATGTAGAAATTAAACAACATACTTCTAAAAACTGACTGGGCCAAAGAAGAAATAAAAGAAGAGATCAAAAGCTATTTACAGACAAACGAAAATGACAACACAACATATTAACATCTCTGGGATGCAGTGAAAGCAGTAATAAAAGGGAAGTTCAAATCATTACAGGCTTATATGAACAAACAAGACAGAACCCAAGTAAATAACCTAACATCACATCTTCAAGAACTAGAAATATAAGACAAAGGCAACTCAAAACCAGCAGAAGAAAGGAAATAATAAAAATTAGAGCAGAAATAAATGAAATAGAGAGCAGATAAACTATAGAAAAAGTAATACAACAAAGAGCTGGTTCTTTGAAAAGATAAACAAAATTGACAAACACTTGGCAAGATTCACTAAGGAAAAAAGAGAAAGGACTCATATGAACAAAATCCAAAATGAAAGAGGAGAAATTACCACAGATATCATAGATATACAAAGGATTATTGAAGAATACTATGAAAAACTATATGCCATGAAATTCAACAATCTAGAATAAATGGATAAACTCCTAAAACAATGCAATCTTCCTAGACTGAATCACAAAGAAGTAGAAAGCCTAAATAGACAATTGACTGATAAGCAGACAGGAAATAGAAACAGTATCAAAAACCTCCCCTCAAATAAAAGTCCAGGGCCAGATGGCTACACTAGTAAATTCTACCAAACATTCAAATAAGATTTGGCTCCTTTCTACTCAAAGTCTTTCAAAAAATTGAAGAAGAAGCTATACTTTCAAACACATTTAATGAGGCCAACATAACCCTCATACCAAAACCTGGCAAAGACAACACAAAGAAAGAAAACTGCAGACCAATATCTCTGATGAATACAGATGCAAAAATCCTAAACAAAATACTAGCAAATTAAATATAACAACACATTAAAAAATAATTCATCATGATCAAGTGGGATTCATCCCAGAAAAACAAGGATGGTTCAACATATGTAAAACAATAAATGTAATACACCGTATCAACAAAGCAAAGAACAAAAACCGTATGATCCTATCAATAGATGCAGAAAAAGGCATTTGATAAAATACAACATCCTTTTATGTTTAAAACACTCAACAAAATGCGTACAGAAGGAAAATACCTCAACATAATAAAGGCCATTTATGACAAACCATCAGCTAACATCATACTAAATTGTAAAAAACTGGAAACTTTTCCTCTAAAATCAGAAACAAGACAAGGTTGCCCATTCTCTCCACTCCTATTCAACATAGCACTGGAAGTTCTAGCCATAGCAATCAGACAAGAGAAAGAAATAAAAGGCAATCATATCAGAAAAGGAGTAAAGATTTCACTTTTTGCAGATGACATGATCCTGTATAGAGAAAACCCCAAAGACTCCACAAAAAGGCTATTAGAAACAATAAACCAATACAGTAAGGTCACAGGATACAAAATGAATATACAAAAGTCTATTGCTTTTTTATATGCCAACAATGAGACTTCAGAAAAATAACTCAAATAAATAATCCCTTTTACAGTTGCAACAAAAACAAATAAAATACCTAGGAATAAACATAACAAAGAATACAAAGGACCTATATACTGAAA
This sequence comes from Saccopteryx bilineata, assembly GCF_036850765.1. Lineage (NCBI taxonomy): Eukaryota > Metazoa > Chordata > Mammalia > Chiroptera > Emballonuridae > Saccopteryx > Saccopteryx bilineata. Next base: position 36,059,060 of record NC_089497.1, read on the forward strand.
ACTACAAAGCATTAATAAAGCAAATTGAAAAAGACACAATGAAATGGGAAAATATTCCTTGTTCATGGATAGGAAGAATAAATATAGTTGAAATGGTCATATTACCCAAAGCAATATACAAATTTAATGCAATTCCCATTAAAATTCCAATGTCATTTTTTTTAAAAATGGAACAAAAAATCATCAGGTTTATATGGAACCATAGAAACCCCAAATAAAAAAAGTAATCCTAAGGGGGGAAAAAAAAACAAAGATGGAGGCATTACAATACCTGACTTCAAACTATACCACAGAGCCATGATAATCAAAACACCATGGTACTGACAGAAAAATAGACACACAGACCAATGAAACAGAATAGAGAGCCCAGAAATAAAACCACATATATATAGTCAAGTCATCTTTGATAAAGGAGACAAAAATACACAATGGTAAAAAGAAAGCCGGGAAAATTGAAAAGCCACATGCAAACAAATGAAACTTGACTAACAATTTCTCTCTTTGCACAAAAATTAATTCAAAATGGATCAAAGACCTAAATATAAGATCTGAAACAATAAATTAATTGCATAGAAGAAAACATAGGTACTAAACTCATGGATCTTGGCAGTAGGGAACAATTTATGAATTTGACCCCAAAGGCAAGAGAAGTAAAGGCAAAGATAAATGAATGGAATTATATCAAACTAAGAAGCTTCTGCACAGCAAAAGAAACTGACAACAAAACAAAAAGACAGCCAACTAAATGGGAGGTGATATTTTCAAACAACAGCTCAGATAAGGAGCTAATATCCAAAATATATTTAAAAACTCACAAAACCCAGCAACAAACAAGCAAACAATCCAATAAAAAATGGGAAGAGGACATGAACACACACTTCTCCCAGGAAGAAATACAATGGCCAACAGATATATGAAAAAATGCTCATCATCCCTACCTATTAGAGAAATGCAAATCAAAACTACAATGAGATACCACCTCACACCTGTTAGATTAACTATTATCAACAAGACAGGTAATAACAAGTACTGGAGAGGCTGTGGAGAAAAAGGAACCCTCATTCACTGTTGGTGAGAATGTAAATTAGTACAACCATTATGGCAGAAAGTATGGTGGTTTCTCAAAATATTAAGAATAGTACTACCATATGATCCAGCAATCCTTCTAAGGCTATATACTCCCAAAACTTGAAAACACAGGCACGTAAAGACACATGCACCTTCATGTTTACTGCAGCATTGCTCACGGAAGCCAAGGCTTGGAAACAGCTGATATGCCCTTCAACAGAGGATTGGATAAAGAAGATATACATATATATGTACAATGGAATACTACTCAGCCATAAGAAATGATGACATAGGATCATTTACAACAACATAGATGAACCTCGATAACATTTTACTCAGTGAAATAAGTAAATCAGAAAAAGCTAAGAACTGTATGATTCCATACATAGGTGGGACACAAAATTGAGACTCATGGACATAGATAAAAGTTCAGTGGTTACCAGGGGGAGGGGAAGGGAGAAGAGGGTGGGGTGGGGGAGGGGAGGGGCTTAAAGAGAAACAAAATACAGGGAGACAGATGATGGTTTGACTTTGGGTAATTGCTATATATCCATAGCATAGTCGACCGTCCAAATGATGTGTAGATGTTTTCTCTAAATCTATGCACTGTGGCTGACCAATGTCACCCTGTTAAATTTGTCTAAATAAAAAAATTAATTAAATAAAAACATTGATAGATGGGGAATAGAAATGCTATCATATCTACATTAGAGGTTCTCAAACTTTATCATGCATTGAATTACTGAGAAAGCATGTTAAAACATAGATTTCTGAGCTCCCTGCCAACACAGAGATTCTGGTTCAGTGAGAGCCTGCTTTCTGAGGAGCTCCTAGGTGATGAAGGTACACACCCTACACTGTGACTGGCACTTGTTTACGTGATCTCATGATAAAGACTTTCATTTAATCCGCTCACTGTCGGAAACAGCTACTCTTGTAAGAGAGTTGTTTACATGGATAAAACTCAGTAATAACTTCTACATCAATGTGCATGAAAATCACATCACTACCTGCATTTAGTCAAGCATAATTATTGGATTGATTTCTTAAATTTGTCTCAATCTTTTAGTTTCATTATTGGAACTTATTTTGTCTGGTAATTAAGAAAAATTATCCATTGTTTTCTGTTGGGTTTTTTTTTTAGGTGACAGGAGGGGAGATAGTGAGGCAGACTCCTATAAGAGCCCTGACCTGGATCCACCCAGCAACCCCATCTTGGGCCAATGATCGATTATAGAGCTATTTTTTAGTGCCAGAGGTTGGTATGCTCCAACGGAGCTATCCTCAGCTCCAGGGCCACGATGGAACCAATCAAGTTACTGGCTGTGGGAGGTGAAGAGGGAGAGAAGAGTGAGGGTGGGGGGAGAAGCAGATGGTCATTCTCCTATGTGCCCTGACTGGAAATCGAACCTGGGACTTCCACATGCCGGGCCAGATGCTCTATCCATTGAGCCACCTGCCAGGACCTGGAAAAATGATCCATTGTTTTCAATGAAATATATAAATAAGCACAATGTATTGAAATTTTATTAATAGATTATGATCCATTAGTAAAAGCATATGCTATGTGGATGACATCTGGTTAAAATGAAACTTGAGTCCCACAAAAGAAAACATACTACTATATATAAAATCAAGTCATCATTGTCCTATTTTTATAATGATGATTAAGAACAGAAAAGCCCTGATCAGATAGCTTCATTGGTCGGAGCGTTGTCAGGAAGCACAGAGGTAGCCAGTTCAATTCCCAGTCAGGGCACATACAGGAACCACTCAGTGCGTTCCTATCTCTCTGTCTCTCTCTTTGCCTGACTCAAAAAAAAAAAAAAAAATACTGCCTGACTGGTGGTGGCACAGTGGATAAAGCGTAGACCTAGATAGAACACTGAGGTCAGTGCTTTGAAACCGTGAGGTTGCTGGCTCCAAGGAGGGTCTCGCCAGCACAAGGTTGCTGGCTTTAGTGTGGGATCATTCACATGATCTCAAAGACCACCAGGTGGAGCCCGAAAGGTCGCTGGCATGAAAAGCCCAAAGCTGCTGGTCTGAGCAAGAAGACACTGACACAGCTCCAGTCAAGGCAGATACGAGAAGCTCAATGCACAACTAAAGTGAATACAAGTACGAGTTGATTCTTCTCACCCTCTTTCTCTCAATCTCTCTCTCAAAAAGTCACCAAAAACACAAAACAACAAAAAATACCTTAGGCAATGTTCTTTAAATACTCTAACCTAAACAAAATAGCCAGACTCTACCTAAATTCTGCAGGAGAATATCCCCACACCTAGATGTTGCTTTAAAATGTTGTCAACCAGTGATGTGTCACCTTTATTCTTTGCCTTCACTTTTATTGTATGAAACTTCATATTGATATCATCAATTAAAATGCAACATTTCCTCACAAACATTGCTACTCAATAGAGTTAGGAATGTGATGCATGAAGTTGGATCATCTCATGGGTAATTGCTAGATTGTTGCTTTTAAAATAACATCTGTGTGTGTACTTTGGGTTGAAATATGTCCGCTTCATTGCCAGCAGCTGATAGTATTACAGCACATTTCAGAGGTGTAACAGCTTTCAAAAGAATTTCAAGTATTTTATTGTTGTCACAGGAAAAACTTCAGAACTTTCACGTGAATTCAAGACGAAGCTATGCCTTCCTATCCATTTAATTTCTCAACGTACTGTTCTTTCTTTTACATTTACTCCACTCAGATGACTAGAAGCAAATACCTATCCTCTGCCCTTCTTTATTCTTCTCTCTAGCAAACAGGATATTACCTACCTCATTGAAATATTATGGACCTACAAGAACTAATGCTTTCATAAAATTGCTTTAAATTTCTTTTCAGAAATTTTGTCAAATTTTCTATTTAAAATGGGTTATAAATGTGCTTTGATACAATATCAGCATTACAGATTTTTGTGAAAGCACAGTTTGGTATGACCCTAACCTGGCCGAGGGGATCGATCAGTCACTCCTTTTCTTTTCTTTTTTTGTTTTTGTTTGTTTGTTTGTTTTTTGTATTTTTCTGAAGCTGGAAATGGGGAGAGACAGTCAGACAGACTCCCGCATGCGCCCGACCGGGATCCACTCGGCACGCCCACCAGGGGTGACACTCTGCCCACCAGGGGGGGGGTGCTCTGCCCCTCCGGGGCATCGCTCTGCCGCGACCAGAGCCACTCTAGCGCCTGGGGCAGAGGCCAAGGAGCCATCCCCAGCGCCCGGGCCGTCTTTGCTCCAATGGAGCCTTGGCTGCGGGAGGGGAAGAGAGAGACAGAGAGGAAGGGGGGGGGGGGGGTTGGAGAAGCAAATGGGCGCTTCTCCTGTGTGCCCTGGCCGGGAATCGAACCCGGGTCCCCCGCACGCCAGGCCGACGCTCTACCGCTGAGCCAACCGGCCAGGGCCTGTCACTCCTTTTCAGTGCGCTCATGGGTGGCTTCAGGACACTGGTCTCCACCAGAGCACTGCTGCCGGGGGGAAGCGGTCAACTCAACCAGACTCTCCCCCTAGCCCCAGGACCTGACCTGACCTGACTTCCCAGATCCCCTCCTAAGAAGTAAAGATCGCTAGGGAGGAGGTCATATAAAGATGTTGTCTCTGATTTGCAAGTTGGCTGACACCTCCATAAACTAATCTAGTAAGGATGAAATCCCCTAGCTATACATCCCCCCTCCACATAAGATATAAATACATGATTCATCTCTTAAAAAGTACCTAATTTTATCAGCCCTCTTTTCTTATTTTTGTCATTTTTTGTAAAAGAAATAATGGTTAGACAGCGAATTGTATTATGAGATAGCTACAACTCAAATCCATTTGCATGTAAAGAGTATTTCCTGAAGATCCTGGATTATGCCCCAGAATCAGAGAATAACAGGAACAAGGGCCTGTCTGGGAACAGGACCAGGCACAGGGACTCAGACGTCCTCAGCCCTGAATTTGTTTTCTCCGTCTTCCCTGTCTTATTCTCTCTGCATGACAGCGCTCCCTTCTCAGTTTTTTCACAAGGCAGGGGACATGGCGACGTTTGCACAGCTGTGGAACACAGAGAAAAGATACCTTTTCTCTTCCAGTTTCTGTTTGGAACATTCTAGAGAAAGATACTGGTCTAGGCCCCTTGCTGCTCCCTGGCCAAATCGTTGCAGTAACTGTCACTGGCCAAATCAGGCTAGTAATCTCCCTCCGTGGCAGGGCACTGGATGTGTGTTGTATGATTGGCAGCCATTGGAAAGTCATTGTCCCCATTTATAAATGAGAAAAAAGAATAAAACACCAATTAATATACATGCAGGTCACACATAGACACACGTGCACACACACAAACAACAGAACAGGGTAACTGAAATACAGTCAATCATTTTTATCACAAACACCATCATTTTGTAGATTTTAATAAACAGACATCTCATAGCAATCTATTATGACAGACAGGTTTTCAGAAAATTGGTTATAGGAAAAGCTGAGAATTTCAGATTTTCAAATGGATTAATCAGATACCTGCTTTTACAGAGGTCAGGAAAGAAGATAAAACTTCCAGTACATTCTTTAATAGTCTGGGGACATGTTAGTTAAAATATCCCTAGTGACACAGAAAACAGCTCCTCTCCCTGATCGTCTGTCTCCAGGGAACGGGGAAATTCTCTTGAGCTCAGATTTCTGACAAATGATCAGTGGTTATCTGGAGGTGTCTAATGGCTTAATATTGAAAACTTTGGAATTATGCATGATATTCAGCAGAATTTTTTTTTTTTACTTAACTGGGTGGCTTAGTAATAGGTTCATATTGAAACATCATTAATAAGAGAAAACACAAACAAATAAAAATCATTAGAAGCCAAGAAAAGTATTTTATTTTATTTTTGTGTAGGTCTTGCAATCTAAATGAAAATAACTTTTTATGAGAGGGGAAGAATCCTAATAGAAACTGAACGCAACACTTTCAAAAACACTTCAGGCTTTAGAAAATCAAATTAAATTAAGTGGCTCATTAAACTTTATGAAAACTGTAAGAGCAAATATTAATTAAAAGTGTCTTGACTGATTGGATAAAATTCAGATTGAAACCAAATTTTAGGGTGAGGTTTTGACCTGGTATAATTATATAGTCATATAATCTAAGCATTAAAATTGCTTACTTCTGGAAATATATATATATATATATATATATATATAGAGAGAGAGAGAGAGAGAGAGAGAGAGAGAGTTTTTTAAATAACTTGCCTAGCCCAGGGTTCATACAGATATATTTTCTCTAACATAAATTAAAGTAATGTAGTGATATTTGGATTTTATAAGATAATATACAGACTAAACCATGGACATAATTTAGTATTAAATCACATAATCCATATGAATGTGTATCTGATTTCTCAAAGCAAGCAAATGATACAAAACAACCTCTTAAGCAAACTTAAAAGTGTTAGTTTGGAAGCATTAGGACATTCTGGTAGTGTGTGGTGATCAGATAATGTACATGGACTTTGAGATACTCAATTCTGTCCTTTTATTTTAGAAAAGCCAGGACAAGAAGCAATTTGATATACAGAAATAACACTGGCTCAGGAGTCAGGATGTCTGGATTTTAGTGATTTCTACAACTAAATAGCCAGGTGACCTTGGATGAGCCACAAAACCTCTTTGGGGCTTAGTTATTTCTGTAAAATAAGAAGATTTGATAAATGGCCTCAGAGGCCATGCCAGTTCTATAATTCCATGACTCCATATACGTTCATGTGATTAGCACCGCGCTTAGAGCGTAGTAGATCATTCAAAGGGTGTTAGCATCCTTCCATTCTCTCCTTTTTTCTTCCCTTTTCCCCTCAGTCTTTTTCAGGAACCTAGCTACATCCCAATACATATCTATTTCTGTGTCTTCTTCAATACTTAATACACAGACCGGCAAACATTGCTGCCTATAAAAAGGGTTGTCTATCTTCAAGAAACTCAATATGATAGAGCAAACATATAAATAAATTGCACTTCTGTGATTCACGTCCAAAAATACACTAGTAATTTATATTTCTCACAACGGCAGTACAGCAAAGAGACTGATACACTGCTCTTTAAGCTGGTCCAGAGAAACTTAATTAAGTAGGGAACATCTCTATATCTGAAATACATTTTTAAAATGCTTAGGAACTAGTCCTGCAATAAAGGGAACGGAGAGTTTCCCCAGTGGAGCCATGACACAGTAACGCGTGTTCTGCTCAGGTGCCGGCAGAACAATTCTAATTGCCATGAATTTTCAGCCCTTTGAAAACCAGATTTCCTGGTGATCTACCATCACTTTTAAGCGATTTTTTTTTAAAAACTGATAAATGGCTTCATTAGTTTAGAGCTGCAACTGAAACAGCGCTATCACATTTAATATTCTGTGATTATTATAGATATTATACATATAACATTAAAGATTATACTTTTATATAGTGTTTGGGGTTTTTAAATTCCATTCTATTGATCAGTAGGCCTAGCCTTTCACAAATATTAAATATACTGACTACTTTAGCTTTATAACATATCCTTATATCTGATATGGCGAGCCCTCCCACTGTGTTTTTTTCTTTTTCTTTTTAAAGACTATCTTGTCTTTTCTTGGGTTTTGGTTCTTTTATATAAAATTTTAGAATCAGCTTGTCAGGTTTTACTGAAAAGAACTGTAGGAATTTTTATTGGATTTTAGTAATTATAAAAATTAATTTTGGGAAAATACAAATCTTTATAATATTGAGTCTTTCTAGCCATGAAATATGTCTTTTCTTTCATGTAGGTCTCTTTTAATATATTAAAACAAAACGTTAACTGATTTCCATATGGGTTTGTTAGACTTGTTACTCACTATCTATTTATGTTACTGTGTAAATAGTCCTTTTAACTCTTTATACTGTATTTCTTTTTCATGAATTACCATGTTAGCAGGATCATCCGTACAATGTTAAATGGAAAAGTTGATGATAGCCAACATCCTGATTTTAAGTAAAATGTTAATATATTTTAATATTAAGAATGATGTTTGGGCCTGACCTGTGGTGGCGCAGTGGATAAAGCGTTGACCTGGAATGCTGAGGTCACCGGTTCAAAACCCTGCACTTGTCTGGTCAAGGCACATATGGGAGTTGATGCTTCCTGCTCCTCCCCCCCTTTCTCTCTCCCTCCCTCTCTCTCTCTCTCTCATACTCTCTCCTCTCTAAAAAATGAATAAAAAATAAATAAAAATTAAAAATATTAAAAAAAAGAAAGCAATCAATGAACAACTAAGGTGTTACAACAAAAAACTAATAATTATGATACTTCTCATCTCTCTTTATTCCTATCTCTCTCTGTTAAAAAAAAATGATGTTTGTGGCCCTGGTTGGTTGGCTCAGCTGCAGAGTATCAGCCTGGCATGTAGAAGTCCTGGGTTTGATTTCTAGTAAGGGCACACAGGAGAAATGCCCATCTGCTTCTCCACCCTTCCCCCTCTCCTTTCCCTGCAGCCAGGGCTCCATTGGACTGAGATTGGCTCCGGGCGCTGAGGATGGCTCCATGGCCTCTGCCTCAGGCACTAGAATGGCTCCCGCACAAGCAGTGCAACACCCCAGATGGGCAGAGCATCGCCCCCTGGTGGGCATGCCGGGTGGATCCCAGTCGGGCGCATGCGGGAGTCTGACTGCCTCCCGGCTTCTAACTTCAGAAAAATGCAACAAAAAAAAAATGGCAATTGCTGTTTATTTTTTATAAAATTTATCAAAATTTAAAAATATTCTTCTTTCCCTGTTTTCCTGTGAGTTTTCATAATGAATGTGTATTGACTTATGTCAGGTACTTTATTTGCATTTGTCAAAATAAAATTATTTTTCTTCTTTAATCTATTAATGCAGTGAATTACATTGACAATATTTCTAATAATAAATGACCTTACTTGGAATAATTTCAGTTTGGTCATGATGTGTTCTTTTTTTTATACTTCAGCATACAGTATTTGATTTGCCAACAGTTTGTTTAGGATTTTTGCATCTATGTTCATACCTGATATTGGACTGAAAATGTTTTCCCTTATACAATCTTTTTCAGCTATTTATTGCTGCATAACAAAAATCTCCCAACCATAGAGGCTTGAAACATCAACACTTTCATCATGTCTCCTTATTTTGTTGGAAAATTGCACAGGCTTCATTAGATAGTTTTTCCGACAGCACTGACTGGAATCACTCAGTGGTAGTTAGCTAGTGAGTGGACTGGGCTGAAGTCCAAGACAAATTCATCAAATACCTGGTACCTAGCAGAAACGTTGGAATGCTTGGCTTAACTGGGACCATCCATGTAACCTCCACACCTCTCCATGAGGTCTATTAACAGGATAGTTTCACTTCTTATAGAGAGGCTCAGGGCTCCAAGAAACCAGGGCAGTACATGCCAGCCCTCTTAAAAACTAGGTCAGAAACCAGCATAGCACCATTTGTTACATCTTTTATTGGTAAGAACAGCAACAAACTATGAATCAGTGGAAAGAATGTCAAAAATTTGCATACATGTTTTATCTATCACAACACCTGTTCATAAGTTTGTTTACAAGGTCAAATTACTTTAATAACATGAACTTGACTATTTCTTCTTTTTTTCTATTCTCAAGAAAATATTTAGTAAGACTGTAATCATCTGCTCCTTAAATGTTTGGCAGAAATTTCCTCTAAAACCATTTGTCCCTGCTGTTTCCTTTCTTATGAAGATAATGATCCTATGACTTTCTAATTTTCTATTTCTTCTTGAATTAGTTTTGGTAAGTCATTTTTCTAAAAATATTTTACCTTTGTCTAACTTTTCCATATATATGCATATAATTTTTCATTGTATTCCTTTTTTATTTTGTACAGGCTCCACTTTATTAAGATTATTTATAAGTTGTTTCTTTTTCAATCTAGCTAAATTTGATTATTAATATTTGAGAAACTAACATTATTGTTTATTTCTATTGCATATTTTTACTATTTCTATTTAGATTAATTCTGATTTTTTTACATTTTTTATCCATATATCTTCTGTTTCTAAAAATTTTTTATACATTTTGAATACAAGTTTTTTGTTAATTATAAGTGTTATAAATATGCTCTTCCATACTTTGACCGCCTTTTCATTCACTCAATGAATAAAAAAAATTTTTTTTATAATAATTTTATTTTTTTAATGGGGTAACATTAATAAATCAGGATACATATATTCAAAGATAACAAGTCCAGGTTATCTTGTCGTTCAATTATGTTGCATACCCATCACCCAAAGTCAGATTGTCCTCTGTCACCTTCCATCTTGTTTTCTTTGTGCCCCTCCCCCTCCCCCTTTCCCTCTCCCATTCCCCCCTCCCCCCCGTAACCACCACACTCTTATCAATGTCTCTTAGTTTCACTTTTATGTCCCACCTACTTATGGAATAATGCAGTTCCTGGTTTTTTCTGATTTACTTATTTCGCTTCATATCATGTTATCAAGATCCCCCTATTTTGCTCTAAATGTTCTGATGTCATCATTTCTTATGGCTGAGTAGTATTCCATAGTGTATATGTGCCACATCTTCTTTATCCAGTCATCTATTGACGGGATTTTTGGTTGTTTCCATGTCCTGGCCACTGTGAACAATGCTGCAATAAACATGGGGCTGCATGTGTCTTTACTTATCAGTGTTTCTGAGTTTTTGGGGTATATACCCAGTAGAGGAATTGCTGGGTCATAAGGTAGTTCTATTTTCAGTTTTTTTGAGGAACCACCATACTTTCTTCCATAATGGTTGTACTACTTTACATTCCCACCAACAGTGTATGAGGGTTCCTTTTTCTCCACAGCCTCTCCAACATTTGCTATTACCTGTCTTGCTAATAATAGCTAATCTAACAGGTGTGAGGTGGTATCTCATTGCCGTTTTGATTTGCATTTCTCTAATAGCTAAAGAAGATGAGCATCTTTTCATATATCTGTTGGCCATTTGTATTTCTTCCTGGGAGAAGTGTCTGTTACATCCTCTTCCCATTTTTTTTATTGGATTGTTTGTTTGTTTGTTGTTGAGTTTTATGAGTTCTTTGTATATTTTGGATATTAGGCCCTTATCTGAGCTGTTGTTTGAAAATATCATTTCCCATTTAGTTGCCTTTCTGTTTATTTTGTTATCAGTTTCTCTTGCTGAGCAAAAACTTCTTAGTCTGATGTAGTCCCATTCATTAATTTTTGCCTTCACTTCTCTTGCCTGTGGAGTCAAATTCATAAAATGCTCTTTAAAACCCAGGTCCATGAGTTGAGTACCTATGTCTTCTTCTATGTACTTAATTGTTTCAGGTCTTATGTTTAGATCTTTGATCCATTTTGAGTTAATTTTTGTACAGGGGGAGAGACTGTAGTCCAGTTTCATTCTTTTGCATGTGGCTTTCCAGTTTTCCCAGCACCATTTATTGAAGAGGCTTTCTTTTCTCCATTGTGTGTTGTTGGCCCCTTTATCAAAAATTATTTGACTATATATATGTGGTTTTATTTCTGGACTTTCTATTCTGTTCCATTGGTCTGAGTGTCTATTTTTCTGCCAATACCATGCTGTTTTGATTGTCATGGCCCTGTAATAGAGTTTGAAGTCAGGTATTGTAATGCCCCCAGCTTCATTCTTTTTCTTTAGGATTGCTTTGGCTATTAGGGGGTTTTTATAGTTCCATATAAATCTGATGATTTTTTGCTCTATTTCTTTAAAAAACATCATTGGAAGTTTGATGGGAATTGCATTAAATTTGTAAATGGCTTTGGGTAATATAGCCATCTTGATTATATTTATTCTTCCTAGCCAAGAACAAGGTATATTCTTCCATCTCATTATATCTTTTTTGATTTCCCTTAACAATGGTTTATAGTTTTCATTATATAAGTCCTTTACATTCTTTGTTATGTTTATTCCTAAGTATTTTATTTTTTTTGTTGCAATCGTGAAGGGGATTATTCTTTTGAGTTCGTTCTCAACTGTTTCATTGTTGGTATATAGAAAGGCTATTGACTTCTGTATGTTAATTTTGTATCCTGTGACCTTACTGTATTGGTTTATTGTTTCTTGTAGTCCTTTTGTGGATTCTTTGGGGTTTTCGATGTATAGGATCATATCATCTGCAAAAAGTGATACCGTTACTTCTTCTTTTCCAATATGGATGCCTTTTATTTCTTTGTCTTGTCTGATTACTCTGGTTAGAACCTCTAGTACCACATTAAATAAGAGTGGAAAGAGTGGACAACCCTGTCTTGTTCCTGATTTAAGGGGGAAAGCCTTCAGTTTAGTGCCATTTAATATGATGTTAGCTGATGGTTTATCATATATGGCCTTTATAATGTTGAGATATTTTCCTTCTATAGCCATTTTGTTGAGAGTCTTAAACATAAAATTGTGTTGTATTTTATCGAAAGCCTTTTCTGCGTCTATTGATAAGATCATGTGGTTTTGTTCTTTGTTTTGTTGATATGGTGTATTACGTTAACCATTTTACGTATGTTGAACCATCCTTGAGATTCTGGGATGAATCCCACTTGATCATGATGTATTATTTTTTTAATATGTTGTTGTATTATTTGCTAGTATTTTGTTTAGTATTTTAGCATCTGTATTCATTAGAGATATTGGTCTGTAGTTTTCTTTTTTTGTGCCATCCTTGCCTGGTTTCGGTATGAGGGTTATGTTGGCCTCATAAAATATATTTGGAAGTATTGCTTCTTCTTCAATTTTTTGGAAGACTTTGAGTAGAATAGGAACCAAGTCTTCCTTGAATGTTTGATAAAATTCGCTGGTATAGCCGTCAGGGCCTGGACTTTTATTTTTGGGGAGGTTTTTAATGGTTTTTTCTATTTCTTCTCTACTGATAGGTCTGTTTAGGCTTTCTGCTTCTTCTTGACTCAGTCTAGGAAGGTTGTATTGTTCTAGGAATTTATCCATTTCTTCTAGGTTGTTGAATTTAGTGGCATAAAGTTTTTCATAGTATTCTACAATAATTCTTTGTATATCTACGGTGTCTGTGGTGATTTCTCCTCTTTCATTTTGGATTTTGTTTATATGAGTTCTTTCTCTTTTTTCCTTGGTAAGTCTTGCCAAGGGTTTGTCAATTTTGTTGATCTTTTCAAAGAACCAGCTCCTTGTTCTATTAATTTTTTCTATAGTTTTTCTGTTCTCTAATTTATTTATTTCTGCTCTGATTTTTATTATCTCCTTTCTTCGGCTGGTTTTGGGTTGTCTTTGTTCTTCTTTTTCTAGTTCTTTAAGGTGGGAAGTTAATTGGTTCACTTGAGCTCTCTCTTGTTTGTTCATATATGCCTGAAGTGATATGAACTTCCCTCTTATCACTGCTTTTGCTGCATCCCATAGATTCTGATATGTCGTATTGTCATTTTCATTACTCTGTATATATCTTTTGATCTCTGCATTTATTTCTTCTTTGAACCATTCATTTTTTAAAAGTATGTTGTTTAGTTTCCACATTTTTGTGGGATTTTTTTCCTCTTTTTTGCAGTTGAATTCTAGTTTCATGATCTAGCTTTATGATCAGAAAATATGCTTGGTACAACTTCAATTTTTCTGAATTTGCTGATGTTGTTTTTGTGGCCCAACATATGGTCAATTCTTGAGAATGATTTATGTACACTGGAGAAAAATGTATACTCAGTCACTTTGGGATGAAATGTCCTGTAGATGTCTATCATATCCAGATGCTCTAGTGTTTTGTTTAAGGCCACTATGTCTTTGTTGATTCTCTGTTTGGATGACCGATCTAGAGCCATCAGCGGTGTATTGAGGTCTCCAAGTATGATTGTATTTTTGTCTGTTTTTGTTTTAAGATCAATAAGTAGCTGTCTTATATATATTTGGTGCTCCTTGGTTTGGTGCATATATATTAAGAATTGTTGTGTTTTCTTGATTCAGTGTCCCCTTAGCCATTATGAAATGGCCATTTTTGTCTCTGAGTACTTTTCCTGTCTTGTAGTCAGCATTATCCGATATGAGTATTGCTACACCTGCTTTTTTTTGGATGTTATTTGCTTGGAGTATTGTTTTCCAGTCTTTCACTTTGAATTTGTTTCTATCCTTGTTACTTAGATGAGTTTCCTGTAGGCAGCATACAGTTGGATTTTCTTTTTTAATCCATTCTGCTACTCTGTGTCTTTTTATTGGTGAGTTTAATCCATTTACATTTAGTGTAATTATTGATACTTGTGAGTTCCCTATTGCCATTTTATATCTTGCTTTCTGTTAGTTTTGTGTCTTGCTTGATCCTTCTCTTTCGTTTTTCTATCTTTTGTTTTTATTTGGTTGTATTCCATACATCTTTCCTCTGTTGCTATCTTTTTTATTTCATGTGCTTCTGTGGTTTTTTTTCAGTGGTGGTTACCTTTGAGTAATGAAAAGGGTCCCTACCCTGTTCATTGTAGCGAACTATTTTGTGAGTACTTTTGCACTCCATCGTCCTTTGCTACTGTTAATCTCCATCTTCTCCCCCTCTTTCTTTTTGTTGTTGTCACAGTTTAAATTTGGTTTTATTGTGTTCTTCTTGGAGCTTTTACTTGTGGCTCCGTTTTTTTTTTCTTGTTCTTTGTATCTGATTGGAGAACCCCCTTTAGTAATTCCTGGAGTGGGTGTTTTCTGATGATAAATTCCCTCATCTTTTCTGTATCTGTGAATGCTTTTATTTCTCCTTCATATTTGAAGGATAGCTTTGATGGGTATAGTATTCATGGCTGAAAGTTCCTCTCTTTCAGGACTTTAAATATTGGAGTCCACTCTCTTCTAGCTTGTAGAGTTTCTGCTGAGAAATCTGATGATAATCTAATGGGCCTTCCTTTATATGTTGTATTCTTCTTTTCCCTGGCTGCCTTGAGAATTTTTTCTTTGCTGTTGGTTTGTGTCAATTTCATTATGATAATATGCCTTGGAGTAGGTTTGTTGGGGTTAAGAAACCTCAGAGTTCTGTTTGCTTCTTGAACTTGAGTCTTTAGTTCTTTCCACAGGCTTGGGAAGTTCTCATCTATTATTTGTTTGAGTATGTTCTCCATTCCATTTTCTCTCTCTTCTCCCTCTGATATACCTATTATTCTTATGTTATTCTTTTTGATGGAATCAGATAATTCTTGTAGGGCTATCTCATTTTTTTTAATTTTTGAGTCTCTTTCTTCTTCTCTCTGTTGTGCCTCAAGTTGCTTGTCTTCTATTTCACTAATCCTCTCTTCTATCTGACCTGATCTATTAGCTAAGCTTGTTACTTCGTTTTTCAGCTCGTGAATTGAGTTTTTCATCTCTATTTGATTTGTTTTTATAGTTTCAGTTTCCTTGGACATATATTCTTTGTGTTCGTTGAGTTGTTTTCTGAGCTCCCTAAATTGCCTTTCTGTGTTTTCTTGTATATCTCGGAGGATTTTTAGGATTTCTATCTTGAATTCTCTGTCATTTAGCTCCAAGTTTTCCAATATATTAAATTTTTTCTCCATAGATTTTTCCTCATCTAGCTGTGTTACCTCTTTCTTTTGTATCCATGATATTCGATTTTCTCTTCCTTAATGGCATCTGAGGGTGGTTTTGTTGATAGTATTAATCAGATTTAATAAAGAATAAAAAGTTAAAAAAAAATAAAAAAATAAAAATCGAAAAGAGTTGTTTTTTAAAAAAAAATTAATAATGAAATAAAGAAAAATAAAATAAAAATTTTTTTAAAAAGGAAATTATTCCTCCCCTCCTTTTTTCCTCTCCTCTCCTCTCCCCTCTTTCTTGAGAAAATCTTGTGGTGAACTGTGAATTATAACAAACAATGCCTGTGATGGAGGGCCTGAATTGGGGAAAAATAATAAAGGGGCAAAAAAAAGAAAAAAAAAGGGGGTATGGACCCACAAAAAGCAAACAAGGAAAAAATTTGGGTCAAGAATAAAATGATTTGCTTTTAGGTGTTGGTTGTCTAAGAGTTGTGATGAGAGGAATAAGAGGAAAACACAAAAATTGGGGGACAAATTAAAAAAATACTATTGTATTTAGTAAACAAGAACTAAATAAAATGGAGAGCCAGGGATGGGAGCTCTGCTAGTGAGTTAAAAAGGTGAAGTAAAAACCCCCCAAAATGCCACAAACATAAGTTTGAGTCCCAGATAAGATAATTTGTTTGTTATTGAGGTTTGAATGAGAGGAGATGTAAAGGAGAAAGGAAGAAACTAATATAGAGGGAGAAAAGAAAGAGAGAGAGAGAAAAAAAGAGGGAACCACTAAAAGAAGAAAAAAGAAAGGAGAGAGAGAGAGAGAGTTAAGGGTTTTGGAGTGCAACCCTCATAGAGAGAAAGGAAGAGGAGAGAAAAGATAATGGGAGATGTAACACTTATGGGTAGTGTAGTTCAAGGAGAGGAGAGAGTAAGACCGGCAGAGAGTTAATCGGCCAAATTGGAGGAGGGAAAAAAGTATCAAGAATGAAGATAAGAGAAACAAACAAACAAATATAATAAAATGGGATAGGTTATAAAGTCTGCAGATTATTCTTGATTTTGAGAGGTTATCTTCTTGCTTTTTCTTTTCTCTCCCTCTTCCTGATCGGTGACTCTGTACCCCGGGTTCTGCCCCTTTGGCACACTCAGGTAGAGGATTGCAGTTGATAAGTCTCTATGGCAATGTCATGTATTGTGCTTTAGTCTCGTTGGCAGTCGAAGCTCATTAGCATTTATAGGCTCCAACAGTGAGAGAGTCCGTATTCCTGGAGCCTTTCTCCTAGTCTTTCCTTCCTCAATTAGTAGCCTGATAATCCAGCTATGGGGTTGCTGCTGCCTCTGCCTGGATAGTAAGAGGCTCAAAGAGCTAGCAACTCCCCACTCTATTTCCACTCAGCACAGGGCTCTGGGTACATATTTATTATACAATACATTTTTAAATAAAATATACATTTTAAAATAAAATATACATTTTTAAATAAAATATACATTTTTAAATAAAATATGTATTTTCCGATGGCTTTAGGCGACCCCTGTGTTTTGGTCTTGCGACCCCGCCGGGGTCGCGACCCACAGGTTGAGACCAGCTGATTTAGGACGTTACTTCTTCTAAGAAAATATAAGAACCTTACACCATGTGTCTACAGTTTAGCACTCTTCAAATTTATATGACATTGTTGTCATCTATTTTAACTCATATATTTTAAATTCCAAAAATGATATTATTACTTTAACAGTAAGTATTGTAAGTATTTCTGTTGGTTTACCCACATATTTAACCTTTGGGGCCCTCTTAACTTTTTCTTGCATTTCCAATCTTCTGTCAAGAATTATTTGTCCCTCTTTCTGAAGGACATGCTTTAGTTTATATTTCTTTTGATGTCAGTCTGCCAGTGATGAACTCTCTCAGTTTTTGGTTGTGTGAAACATGCTTTTATTTTACTTGTATTCATAAAGAATATTTTCACTGGAAATAGAATTCTAGATTAACAGTTATTTTATTTCAGCATTTATTTCATTGTTTTCTAGCTTCCATCACTATTATTTAATTCATTAACTTTAATCTTTCTTTTTCTGTAATAAATCTATTTAAAAGTAAAAATTTCTCTCAACATGGATTTGGCTATATACTACTGAGTTTAGATGGTTACTCCTATTATGATTCCTTTGGAGTTATAAAAAAATTTTTTCTGGCTGCTTCTCAGTATTTCTCTGTCTTTCTTTCTTTCTTTCTTTATTTATTTCTATTTAGTGGCAGAGACAGAGAGAGTCAGAGAGAGGGACAGACAGACAGGAAGGGAGAGAGATGAGAAACATCAATTCTGTGTTGCGGCTCCTTAGTTGTTCATTGATTGCTTTCTCATATGTGCCTTGACCAGGAGGCTACAGCAGACTGAATGACACCTTGCTCGAGCCAGTGACCTTGGGCTCAAGCTTGTGAATCTTGCTCATACCAGATGAGCTCACGCTCAAGCTGGCGACCTCGGGGTCTCGAACCTGGGTCTTTTCACATCCCAATCCAACGCTCTGTCCAGTGCCTGGTCAGGCATCTCTGTCTTTACTGTTCAAGAGTTTTACTGTGATCTGCTTATGTGTGATTTTGCTTTTATTTACCCTGCTTATGTGTCATAAGGTAACTTGAATCTTTGGTTTTATGTTCGTAATCAATTTTGGTAAATTATACGTCCATTATCACTTCAAATACACTTCTATTTTACTTTTTTTCTCCTCTCCTCCAGAAACTCTAATTTCCAAATGATGGACATTTCTCAGACTCTATTGCCTAAGCTTTTCACACTATTTTATCAATTTTCTATGTTTAAAAAAAATTCTTTGATTATCTTCTGATTCATTAATCTTCTTTACTGCTGGATTTAATCTGATGTCATGCTCACTATTGTGTTCTCAATTTCAGAGTTTTTGTTTCTTTGTTTAGTTCTAGAGTTTCCATCTAGTTCTCTGTTAAAATTATCTTAAACATACCATAGTTACTTAAAATCTGGGTCAGATACCTCCATTTTTGGATATCCTATGAGACTTCCATTATCTATTGTTTCTCTTACATTTAGATTATACTATCTTAGTTATGTGCCATTTTATTACTTATTTATTTATTTGAGTGCCCAATATTATATATTAAAGGTTCAGAATTCAATTTAGGCCTACATTATCTTCTCAAGGAGAGATTTTATATTGTTTTTGGCAAGTGATTAAGGGCTCTATCAATCTGAGGTCACCTTCATGCAATTTTAGAAACTGAGATAATTACAGCTAGGTCAGTCACTGCAAGGGGTTTGCTTCATTTCTGGTTCACCACTACTCCTAGCTAGAGTATGTGAAAACCAACTGTAAGAAAGAAGAAGAGATATGAGAAAGAAGAAAAATAACACTGAATGAAGAGGATCTCAGCTCAAATCATAAGGATTCTACCACTGCTCACCTTCCTCTTTCTTCTAGTTTTTATTTATTGATTTTAGAAAGGGGGTGGGAAGAGAAAGAAAAGGGACATCAATTTGTGGTTCTACTTAATCTATGCATTCATGGGTTGATTCTTGTAAGTGCCCTGACTAGAAATTGAACCAGCAACCTTGGCATATGAGGATGATGCTCTAAGTCTAACCAACTGAGTTACCCCACCAGGGCTGCTTACCTTTCGTAATTGGCCCTGCTTTCCAATATTTTAGAAAAACACAAAGGCCTACATTGAATTTACTATCATACAGAGAATTACATTTGTATCTTCTGAGACACAGCTAGTATACTGATTTGAGAACACTCTAGCCCAGTAATTTTGAAATTTTTTCATCTCATGGCACACATAAACTAATTATTAAAAGTCTGCAGTATACCAAAAAATATATATTTTGTTGATCCAACAAAAAAAATGGCTATAATTTTGATTCATTTATACCAAGTGGCTATTCTTGTGTTTACTATTGTCATATTTTTATTTGACAATCTAAGGAAAAAGGATCAGCGATTCTGACTAAATAGTCAGGTATTGCATCTTTTAAAAATTCTTGTGGCACACCAGTTGAAAATTGCTGCTCTAGCCTGTTCCAGGATCCCGAGCTTAATCTGGGATGCTTGTTATCAGCCACGCAAGCTTCTTATTTTAGCTGCAGCGTTGACATTACTACCACGATAATTTTGCTTTTTCACAAATGCTTTCTCATTGTTCTGATTTTGAATCATAGACTTTTATTTTTTGCATTTTATTCTTCATGTATTTGTGTTGTGGGAACTTTTGGAAATTTCTCCTTTTTTAAAGCTCAGTGATGCAAAAAAAGTTTTTTTTTTCTTAATGCAGGATTTATTCAGAATTTTCTTATCATATGGTGAAAAGTCTAAAAGCAAAAGTCTCTGCCATCTTTTTTTTTCCAACTTATTATTTTGTGAGCTTTTTGAGAAAGATAACATTCTCAGAATACTTACCAGATTGAAACCAAGTTCAGGCTTAAAGCTCTTTTGAAAAACACTAATTTTGAACAAAAACACATGCTTCCGCTAATGACAAATAAAATGGTTTTTAAATATGTTATAACAAATAAGATAATTCTTTCTCTTCTTCACTATGTTTTGCTTGCTTTTAGGTGACTAATAAGTCTCAGATGAGTCAATGGTATAAAAACTTAGTCTTACAGAGGAATCAGCATGATAATCAAGACAGCCATTTATTATTTAAACCTCAAATTCTGGCTTTAAAAGAAAGCTTTACACAATGGTTGTCATCCCAATTCTCTTATTCATAAGCTTTAGAACGCTCTATACACCTTACTAGCTAGCTCAACATGAATGAGATTCTTTAGTAGGTGTTGAGTGAATGTGGAAAAGGGGGCACTAGATTAAAGTCTACAGCAAAAATTACATCTCCTTTAAAGTTACTGTGAAACTATTTTGTTTCTTCTTACGATTAAAACATATCCAGAGAGTTGGAGTATGTATGAAGAAAAGTAGGCGGTATTTCAATGTCCTGGCAGCACGAGCAGTTAAAAACGACCTACTTCTGCTTAATCCTTTGTATTTTAACTATAAAAATAGTACTATTATATACAAAGTTTTGAGTAAAAAGTGGCACACAGTAGTGTTAAAACTATAGACTGAGATCAGACTGACCTATACATTTAAATCCCACTTCAACTAGTTATTAGCAATTTAAGTTTCTTAACTTCCTTAAGGCTTCCAAATTCTTAATAATATATATTAGTACTTTCCTCATAAGATTGTTATAACGTTTTCAGATATGATAACGAGTTCCTAAAACATAGTAAAAATTCAGATAAACCTATCAAGTTATTTTTTTCTTCACTATATCTTTCTTGCCCAGGAAAAATAGTAGTGTTTTAAGGGAAAGTCCTCCAACCAAGCACCAAAATAGACCCCGTGGCTTGTTGGGAACACAGAAGACGTAAGCTAGTGCTCAGTCCATGTTTTGTCTAAACTGAGAAAACCTTAAGTATCAGAAAGAGTGAAAAACAGCGGGGCATTAAAGAACTGGGGTTATCTATGATATTTTCAGTAGCAAAATTGAGAAATTGTTTTAAAATATATAATTATAAATTTCACAGGGTTAAACTTGAAAAGAATTTTTAGTACTGTTGGAGAAATAATGAATTATTTATTTATTTATTTATCATTTCTTTTTTTACAGAGACAGAGAGAGAGTCAGAGAAGAGAAATAGACAAGGACAGACAGACAGGAACGGAGAGATAAGAAGCATCAATCATTAGTTTTTCGTTGCGACACCTTAGTTGTTCATTGATTGCCTTCTCATAAGTGCCTTGACTGCGGGCCTTCAGCAGACCAAGTAACCCCTTGCTCGAGCAAGCGACCTTGGGCTCAAGCTGGTGAACTTTTGCTCAAACCAGATGAGCCTTCGCTCAAGTTGGCGACCTTGGGGTCTCGAACCTGGGTCTTCCACATCCCAGTTCGACGCTCTATCCACTGCGCCACCGCCTGGTCAGGCAAATAATGAATTTTTAAAAGAAAAAAAGGACTATGTAAAGGAGTAATCAAAAGCTTAGAGTTGAAAAACAGAGATAACCCTAAGAGTAGGCTCCAAGAAATTTACACTTGAATAGTTAATAGGTAAGGTAATAGAAGCTTTACAAAAAAGTATACATATAAGAAAATATATAAATCATCAATTCAAATATTTAGGCCGCTAATAAATACATCCTATACTACATAAAAGAACTAGTTACGTCTTAGCTCATGATTACATTTGGTAGGTATTTATTTATTTTTAATGTTTAATATACGATATATTTTTTTAATTGTTTAATGTAATGTTTGATAAGAATTTATTGAGTATTTAACTACTAGGAAGTACTGTGCTGACTCAGCAAGTGATAAAAAGAAGAGTAGGATACAGTTTTGCCCTAGAGTAAAGCTATACATTACAAAGTGATTTTAATTGATGTACAAATTTGATGATACTGCATTCAAGACATAGTATATATTGAGTGTATATAAACTGAGAAAGAAGAGACACTGGAAAACATCAAGGAAAAAGACTTATACCACATTGGGGTTCAAAAGTTTAGAGTAAAGAACTTTCTGTGTTTTTTCTAATCTACCTTAATAGATTACATGTAGTAATTTCTGCCTACTTCATGGATCAGGCACTGTGTCAAATTCTTTAAATATTTTATTTAGCCTGACTAGGCAGTGGCACAGTGGATAGAGAGTTGGACTGGGACATGGAGGACCCAGGTTAGAAAGACTGAGGTTGCCAGCTTGAGCTCAGGCTCATCTGGCTTGAGTGCGGGCTCACCAGCTTGAACGTGGGGTAGCTAACTTGTGTGTGGAATCATGGACATGATCCCTTGGTTGCTGGCTTGAGCCCAAAGACAAAGGTTACTGGCTTGAAGCCCAAGGTCACTGGTTTGAGCCCAAGGTCATTTGCTTGAGCAAGGGCTCACTCGCTCTGCTATAGACCCCTCTCACTCCCCCCATCAAGGCACAGATGGGAAAGGAGTCAATGAACAACTAAGGTGCCACAATGAAGAATTGATGCTTCTCATCTCTCTTCCTTCTTGTCTGTCTGTCCCTACCTGTCCCTTTCTCTATCTCTCTCTGTCTCTGTCAGAAAAAATATATATATATATATTTTTAGTGTTCACAATAACTTTACAAGGTTATTGTATTCCATTTTCTAGATAAGCAATTGATATTAACTTGAAGTCATATGGTGAGCCAGTGGCAGAGCTAAGTCTTGAATTGGGTAATCTAACCAGGAAAGAGCACCTCACCACTCACTCTACTGCTTTATAAGCATCCAAATGAACTGCACATTCAGATCAGAAAGGAACTCCATTTCAGATGACTTGTTCCAAGGGAGCCAGCGCTCGCTGTCAATTTCTTCTCTATATTCTTACTTCATTCTCTTCTGCAACACGAGCCCATTGTCTTTATTTAAGAGTTACCTCAATATTATGATAAGTGAAATTAGAGAAAAACAAATACTACATGATCTTAATCTTACTTACCTACGTAATCTAAAAACATCAACCTCATAGAAAGAGAGTAGAGTGGTGGTTGCCTGGGACTTCGGAGGTGGGAAAAAAGATGTTGAACAAAGTTACAAACTTTCAATTTTAATATGAATAAGTTCTGGGCATATACAGTACAGCATTGTGACTATTCAAAAGGAATGCAAAAGAAGTGATAACTAACTTTATTGCAGTAAGCACTTTACAATATATATGTGTGTCAAATCATCACATTGTACACCTTATGTCAATTTTATGTTGTTCTATGTCAATTGTATCTCAATAAAGCTGGAAAAAAATAAAAGTAAAATATTTTAATTTCTCAAAAACCTCTAGGTTTCTTTATTTCAATAATTGTGTTTTATCTTAGTGTCTTCATCTGTCTTAGCACATACTCTAATATGCAGCAAATTTTAATTCAGTTCTAACAACATGCTAAGCACTAGGAGTGCACTACTGAATCTATAAGGTATCCACAGCCATCATAGTATTATTGTAAACTTAGTTAAGACATCAGAAATTATATCTTGAACTCCAACATGGCATTGATATAGATTCTGTGGCACAGACAAGAAGTTGAGTATATAATCTGTTCTCAACTGTAGAAAGATAAACAAATACATGAAAAAGTAAATAATTCAAGAGTTATATATTTCTACACAGAGAATAAGGCAAAGCTTATCACACCGTGTTGCCTAATGACTAGTTGTTAAAATACCATGGAGAAAAGAGGTCCTAGAGTAAAAAATATGCAAAGATTCTAGAATATATATATATTCAAAGTTTCATTGCTTCTTCATGAAAAAAAAACTGTCTTCTCTGAAAAATATTTTAAAAAACTAATCGGGCAAGTGTTATTAAATATATAACATGCATTTTACAACCTCATATGCCAATATCACAGTCCACATTGTTCATGACTGCCTTCCCAGGAGTTGGAACATGGTCTCAAAATTCTCAACAAAGTACTCTGGCTAGTCATTCCCAAACGATTAAGTATAAATGATGAAACACTTTTGTAATCTTTAGAATTAGTCATATGAGTTGAAAGAGAAAGATACCATTTTGATCTGAAATAAACCAACTTCAAGTAGGAGATAAATATTAAAATGAGCTTTGAAATGTGAGAAATTCCTTCATTAAGTCCAATTTTTTTTTTTTACCTAGATGAAATTATTTGCTTACCCAATCTCTTCTTTAACATTCTGTAAAAAGAAAGGTTAAAGAACAAAACTAGAAACAGACACACTGCCAACTATAATTAGGCTGAAAATAGTTACTAAATATAGTCATGCATACGTCAAAGAACTTATGACAATTATTGAACAGGCAGCACTGGTGTGACCTGAGTTTCTCTAAGCAAACTTCTCTGTTACTGGACAGGAAACGGGCCCAGAGCGGGTCTGCCTGTGGCTGGCCTGGAGGATCTGGGCTCTAGAGTTGGTGCAGGAAAGATTTCACAACATGAGTCCAAGTGATTCTGAGAGTTCATTTATTAGAGCTGCGGGCAGTGAAACAAGAAAAGGCTTAGATTAGAAGAGGCAACAGAAGAGTCTGGGCTGGCTACCTTGGCTCACTGGGAAGTCAGAGAAAAGGGAGCCTTGTAGACAGATTCAGGGTGTCAGTCCAAAGTGGGCTGCCACTGACCATTGCTTCCTTGATTGCAAGTTTCCTGGGAACTCTTAGAACCCAAAGAGAAAAGGTCCCCCCTGAGAAGAAAAAGAAAGAGGAAAGGTGTAGGCATGCTCCCAGGAGGGAGAACATGCCCTGGTTCCTTCCTTTTAAGGATTTTATTTATTTTTTAATAACTCTTTAAATGTTTTTTTTTATTCATGTATTAATTTTAGAGAGAGAGGGAAAAGAAAGAGAAAGAAACATCGATTTGGTTTTCCACTTATTTATGCATTCATTGGTTGGTTTTTGTATGGGAACAATTCTCTATCCAGCTGAGTTACCTGGTCAAGGTCCTACGAGGGTTTTAAAGGCTGGAGGCTTAGGACAAGGGAGGCTCTTAACAGAATATTCATCAGCTTTATGTTGATGTTGACGTACCAAAATGAGAGTTATTCCTTTAACTTCATCCTTCCTTGGATGTGTTTGGCATGAATGGCTCTGATTGGATTTTTTTTTCTTAAAAATCTATCTCCCTGAGTAGGGTGATTTAAGCTATCTACTTTCTGGTTGGGGAGGAGTCCTTGGTTACAAAAGATAGGATTTTACAATTTACTCGATGGCTATAAACTACCATTTAACTACCTGTCTCAGTTTCCCTCTTTCATTCTCCTGGCTTACTAGCTTGTCTTATCCTCAGAGCTTGGGTATGAGTAAGATAATATTAATAGTCACATCTCAAATATCTCTGCCTCTTATTCTCACCTGCATAGAAGACAGAAATGGATCCCATAGAAAGTGAGCCCCTGCTTCCCAGCCCAGCTATCCTGGCTATTTCCGGAGGTCCGGAAAGAGCGCCCTCAGAATTTTCACAACCTTCTCATCATTTTCAGGCTATGGACCAACTCGCTCCAGTTGAACACCGAGGGAAAGACAGTGGTAATGCCGGTGCTAGTGGCAATAATGCCGCTTGCTGATGCTCCTCAAACAGCCAACACTTGAGCTGCCTACGTGGCATGGCCTCCCCTACAATTTTCTCTGAGCTAAAGTCCCTCTGTGAGGCTCAAGGAGTAGGAAGAATGTCCCTCCCCTTCTTCTGTGTCAAGAGTTATCACTTTAGAACCAAGGTAGAGCTGTCTCTCTGCTTTGTGCCCCTTGTAATCTAGAATCACTTGTGAAAATACTTTCATCAGCTTCTGTTTGGAGCCCCTTGTTGGGAGATGATTAAGGGCCTCTCAAATTTCTGCATAACTTATGAGAAAAGCTGCATTTGCTCTGCAGTATCTTTTCTTTTTTATTGATTTTAGAGAGAGAGAAAGAAAAAACATCAATTTGTTATTCCACATAATGTATGCATTCATTTGTTGATTCTTGTATGTGCCGTGACCGGGGATCAAACTTACAACCTTGGTGTATCAAGACTATGCTCTAACTCAGTGGTTCCTAACCTTTTTTGGGCCACAGACTGGTTTAATGTCAGAAAATATTTTCACGGACCGGCCTTTAGGGTGGGACGGATAAATGTGTCATGTGACCGAGACAAGCATCAAGAGTGAGGCTTAGATGGATGTAACAGAGGGAATCTGGTCATTTTAAAAAAATAAAATATCATTCAGACTTAAATATAAATAAAACGGAAGTAATGTAAGATATTTATTCTTTCTCTGCGGACTGGTACCAAATGGCTCACGGACCGGTACCGGTCCATGGCCCGGGGGTTGGGGACCACTGGTCTAACTAACAGCTTCCCAGCCAACACCTGGATTATCTTTATAAAGGAGTTTTGTATAGCCAAAAGCCTTGGAAGATAGTGTATTTGCCTGTGGAGCAAAGGACAGATTTGTTTACTGTCCCCAGGGCCAAAGTCAGACAGATTCTCTGCCCTTTATGAAAGGTTCATGTTCCCTAAGCTTGAGGTTTTCCTGTAACATAACCCAATGCATGTGCAGACATCACTTAGTCCTCTTTGCATCCCCCTGTCAGACATGCAAACATGATTCTACTGTGCCATTAGTAAGAAAGTATTTTGTCTCCAACACCAGTCTCATGTCTTCTGTAGGCATCCATGACACTTGTCAGGTTAACTTGTTACCTTGTAAGTAGGGTAAAGTCTTAGACCCTACATGATTGTTAACACAATGCTCGCTATTGGATTCAGCTATAAGTCCTTGGATAAGAACCACTATGTAAAACAGACACTCTGCTATCCTGAGCGGTTCTCAGATCTCCTATCGTATTTTACTTAGAAGGAGTGTGGTTCACTAATAATCTCTAGCTGTAATATGTTCAAGTACTACACCTTAGCTTTCAAGCAGAGATCATGCCCTTCCTGGGCAGCCCCAACCAAAGTGTGAGTAGGGTGACGTACTAGCACCAGGACATACCTGCTCACTAGGGGACTCAATCTCATGGACAATCTTTGCTCCAGAGCTCCCTGGTTATATTGACCAAGACTTCATCAGATCTGCGGACTTTCCCTGCTCAATACAATTCCTCTCACTTTTATCACTCATGGATCTTTCCTAATAAACAGTTTACATTCCCAACTCCATCTCAGTGTCTGTTTCCCAGAGAATTCAACTGCTATACCTGTGTCTTGTCACAGACACCAAAACCAAACATTCTTCTTCCTCTGAGAGCACCCCATATAAATCAATGCATATACATTAATATGTCACATGCATGTCCAGGTTCACCCAACATGCCACATAAATTAAATCTCTGCTTAAGTTTAAACTAGAACTTTCACAACATAAAAAATATTCAATATAGTTTGGTGTACTTAAAATGATTATGTTATGATATGTTAGGTTCATGAAATTCTGATTTCAGTTTAAGGATTAGCATGTGTAATGTATTTATTTATCTAAGACTAAAAAGCTGGTTTAAAATTTAGATATATGTAGTAAATTAGTATTTACTATAAATCAACAAATTTAAAATGCTGGTAATGACAGGCATGCTGTTATTTTAAGTATCATTAAGGAAAAAAGCATCACCATCCTGGCCAGATAGCTCGGTTGGTTGGAACATCGTCCTGACACACAGAGGTTGCCAGTTTGATCCCAGTCAGGACACAGACAGGAGCAGCTGGATGTTTCTCTCTCTCTCTCTCTCTCTCTCTCTCTCTCTCTCTCTTCCTCCCTTCTACTCTCTCTAAAATCATCAATAAAAATTCTTTAAAAAGGGAAAGAAACATCACCAATTAATATATGATGTAATGTTAAGATGCCTCTTATTATAAGGCAAATTCCAATTCCAGTGATATAAAAGTGTAGGGAAATGGTGCATCTTAAATCTATGTGTATATGATCTTGGAATTTTCCTGGTCTCATGTGTATATTTCTAATAGATGAAACAGACATTAATAAAGAAAGAGCCTCCAATTCCTGAATTACAGAAGTCTCCCTTATCTATGGTTTCACTTTCCATGGTTTCAGTTGCCTGAGATCAACTTGGGTCTGAAAAATATTAAATGGAAAATTCCAGAAATACACAATTCACACATTTGTAATTGTGCACCGTTCTGATTAGTATGGTGAAATTCCACGCCATCCCACTCCCTCTGACCCGCGACATGAATCATCACTTTGTCCAGTATATCCACACTGTATACACTACCTCCCAGACTCCAGTTAGTCACTAAGCAACCGCCCCAGTTATAAGATCAACTGTCAGGGTATCACAGGGCTTGTGTTCAAGCAAGACTTATACTAGTTACCCTAACACTACGGCACAGTACGTACATCATTCATCTAATGCATGTTATTACACAGGCATTGTATTATCTCACATCTTCACAAGAGGGTCATGACAGTCCAATAAAATTTTGTACAATAAGACCATATTCACATAATTTTTATTACAGTATATTGCTATAAGTTTTTATTTTATTGTTATTGTTGATCTCTTGCTGTGTCTGATTTATAAATAAAGTTTACCATAGATATGTATATACAGGAAAAAATGCAATAGGATTCAGTTCTATCTACAGTTTTAGGCATCCACTAAGGGTCTTGGACTATATCTTGGGTAGATAAGCAGGGACTACTATACTTCTACAGGACATGTGAGTATTCTCAATTAAATAGGTCAATATTTAACTTGTTAATTCAGTATTAGAGAGCAATCAAATAATTTTTTTAAAAATCAAGCTTAATATGCATATAAAAGTGGGTTTACATTATGAAGATGGTATATAACTGAATATTGAACATTCAATACAAC
The DNA here is from genome assembly GCF_036850765.1 of Saccopteryx bilineata. Lineage (NCBI taxonomy): Eukaryota > Metazoa > Chordata > Mammalia > Chiroptera > Emballonuridae > Saccopteryx > Saccopteryx bilineata. The sequence continues at coordinate 36,087,902 of NC_089497.1, forward strand.
AAGGGACATTTTTTAAATCCAGAAATCTGAAGGTTAATTAAGTCCCCCTTCTGACTCATAAGGTATACTTTTTATAAATACTGGAATTGCAGTGGAATTAAGATAGCATAAGTCTATTCCCTCTGTTTTTCTGAAAATCAACGTGAAGCTTAGATATGAGGTCTATTTCCTTACAGGTGACTAATGACAGAGCAGAACCAGAGCCTTCTGCTGAGGTGCCTTCCGGCTGAGGAGCTCTCCCCACCTCCTTCCCAGGCCGGACTCCACACTGTCAGGCTTGCATTGGAGAAGCCCCCCTAAAGCCACGCAGAGAGAGACCATCTCAGATGGCTTCTTCATTGCCATAAATAATGAAGATGTGAACAAATCCAATAGGTGGATCTTTCAAAATGAGAAAAAAACTTCTTTCTTCTACTTTTATTTTCTTCTTAAACCATGACCCTAGTAGGAAACCATTGGTTCTACCAGTCCTGGGAGGGCTATGGGACTGCTCAAGATGGCGACACATGGGCTGGCGGGCGCAGCAGCCTTTTTCCACAGCACAGGTCTGGGTGTTTCTTAGCTTGACACCAGTAACAGACTGATTTCTTTTCCCTCCTTTTAAAATTGCTCTATATGAACAGCAAAATGCTGGGTTACTGAGTTCATTGATTTATAGAGAATATTCTTTTTATGACAACACCTACAACAGGGGTACTCAACCTTTTTATATCTACCACCCACTTTTGTATCTCTGTTAGTAGTAAAATTTTCTAACCACCCAGTGGTTCCATAGTCATGGTGATTTATAAAGTAGGGAGGTGGTTTTACTTTATAAAATTTAGAAAGCAGAGTTACAGCAAGTTAAAGCATATAATACTAATTACTTACCAAGTACTTTATGTCGGATTTTTGCTAAGTTTGGCAGAATAAATTTTTATAAAAACAACTTACTATAGTTAAATCTATCTTTTTATTTATACTTTGGTTGCTCCACTACCGTCCACCATGAAAGCTGGAATGCCCACTTGTGGGCGGTAGGGACGAGGTTGACTACCACTGACCTACAGCACAGGTGTTTATTAAACATTTATCAAACACCTATGAATGGGTCAGGTACTAAACTGTTTCTCATGTATATATTTTTGTTTAATTTCAACCCTTCAACAACTCTGTGAAGTACTATTATCCTTATCATACAGATAAGAAAACAAGGATATAAAAATTTTTAAGATACTGATTGACATATCTACACCTGGTAACTTCAGGTTACTACTCATGATGTCGTCTTAAAAAATCAGATAGCTACGATTTTTCTCAGGTTTGTAATAAAAAGAAAAATAGGATGTCCAGTCATATCTAAATTATAAACCCTGCACCTAAAACCAAAATCTTAAATTCATAGGCTTCTCACCAAATGCAGTGCACCAAATACAGCTAAATAAGATTTATTCTTGGCTTTTCCAAATAGCAGGTTGAGTAATGTTCTTCAAATGTGTAATGGTTAAAAACAAACCTATTTGTGTTGGGTATATGAGAAGGTGAATAAATTGTGGGGGTTGTCTTTCCCCGATGTAGGCCTAGTGGTCGCGGTCATCACAGCCAGGCAGGTGCAGGTTCCCATTAGAGTCAGACAGACAGTAATGTAACTGTGGAGACAAAAACTGGTGGGCCATTCCTATATTCTAACCTCATACCCAGCCGGCAGGTAAACACACTCAGGTCTCCAAAACCTATTCACACATTCTCCAGTTCCACAACCAGGAAAATTTTTTCCAAGTTTTCCTAGGACCAAAGGCCCCCACCAGCCCATCACCTCTGGTTCCCCATCTGCACATCTTCTCCCTGCTCCTCTCTGCACAAACTGGCTTCTTCAGCATCTTGGCTTCTTTTTCTTCTTCTCCTTCTTCCACACAAACTTTTCTTGCCATAAAAACTTTTCCTCCAGCACATATTAGCATAATAAAACCCCCTCCCAAGCAGGAAGGTAATTAGCAGTTTCACAGATTACATACCTGGGCAGTGTCCTTTTTTAACAATAAAAGTGAGCAAACATAAAAATCACATTTTACAAACTTATTTACCCAACACCCAATTTCTACAGTTGAAATAGGCAGAAGAGTAAGTGTTGGGCAGATAAAATATATTATGCTCACTTTGTTAAAGATGGCACTGCCCACTTGGAAGCCGTTGCCCAGGTGATGTTAATGTGTGTTGGGGGCAGGCTATGGGCTGGCAGGATCCTTGTAGCCTGGGGCTTGGTTTTAAGACTAAACCTTTCCCACCCTTTTTGATGTGGGGTGGTGAATCTCATCATGTTAAGTGACTTTGTATCAGAGACTTTCCTATTTTGTATATTGGATTAAAGGTTTTGATTTCTACACTATAAAATGGGGGCAGAACAGGAGCTTGCTCTCTTGGTTCCTGAGATTATCATTAGAGAGCAGAGAGGAGAGCAGAGAAAGGCCATGTGGAGGAGGCCAGAAGAAGCAGCCAAGATGGCGGAGTGCTGAGTGAGAAGTCAGTTAGTGCAGAGTTTGTGCATGGAGAAGGAAGATGGGGAACAGAAATGAATAAGTCTGATGAGCTAGAAACCTTTGATTCTAGGGAATTCGGATAAGTCAGTAGCTTTGTGAGCACTGAATGTCAGTGGGTTTTGGAGCCCACTGTGTGTTTTTACTTGCCTGCCGGGTGCAAGCTAGGATTAAAGATGATGGCCCATCAGCTTTTGGCTCTGTTGTTTCTTTACCGACTGTCTGAATCCAATGCGAACATGCATGGGCCGGTCTGCTGTGATGGTAGCCCTGGCCATTGGCCATACATTTGGCCTAGTCTGTGGCAGGATTAATACAGATCAGTATGGAGTCACCACCACCTTTGAGCGGTGGAGTAGAGGACTGGCTGCTGTTATGGTTCCCCATGGCAGTTGTAAGGCCAGGAGCCGTCATCGTGACCATTCACATGCAGGTTCCCATTGGATTCGGGCAGGCGATAAAGAAATGGCGGAGTCAGAGGATGGGGGGCCATCCTATTTATTGGTGTCTCACCAAGACAGGCAAACCACAAAAGAAGACAAGGGAAAAGCAGAAAACCAGCTCTTCCCATGAAGGGCAAGGGATCAGGGGAGCCCCTGCAATTGTGATAGCAGGAACTGTGTGTCTGAGCTCCTGGTCTGTCCCACTTTATAGTGTAGAAAACCAAAATCTCTTAATCCAATATACAAACAAGGAAGTCTCCAATACAAAGTCACTTATCCAAGGCATAATTGGATTTCTCATGAGAGTGCACCACCCAGATCATATAATCAGTCAAGGGTGTGGGGAAAAGCTTAGTCCCAAAACCAAACCTCAGGCTACAACAACCTGGCCTGCTTATAGCCTGTCCCCCACACCCATTATAAGTCACAAGCGAGCAAACATATACATCATGTTTACAAACTTATTTGACCAACAGCAGTCCTTTTGGGAGCTGTAGGCTGGCTGACTTTTACAGCCATGTGTGAGGAAACTGAGAGCTCTGTGGAAGGGGCTGCCCAGGACCTGCAAACCGAGCAGTGGAAGGAGCTGGAGCAAACGTGGGAGAAAAAGATGCTGACCCTGGAGCTGGAGGAAATGTTGGAGAAGGAGGCCAACCAGGTTTGCAAGATTTGCCTGGAAATAAAGCAGCTGCTGGAGGAGGATTCACAGGTTCGTGAGTTGCAGATTGCCCTGGACGTTGTGGAGAGCCAGCAGTGGCAAGAGGCCGGGGCTGATGCTGAGGCCAGGTCCTGAGCTGCAAGGTCTGTGGAGCAGAAGGCTGCGGCAGCCCGGGGCTTGAGCCTGGCAATGGGAGCTGGTGTTTTCAGTTCCTCTTTGGAGGATGAGGAGAATCAGGCTGGAGTTGCAATCCGCAGTCTCCAGAAGATGAGAGCCCAGCTGGAAGCAGCACCTACTACGGCCCTGGTAGGTCTGTGATTTTGGGACATAGGGCTGAATGCCATCATGCTCACCAAAGCAGAGATGGAAATGCTGACTGCCATTGCCACGTGCTCCTCTTTGGGACAGTGTAAGACCTGCCAGGATGGCAGGGATGAGGGGGGTGGCTGAGGTCTCCTGTGCATGGACTGATTTCCTGGACTACGACCGGAGTGAGCATTGGCTCCTTTGTTGGATGGACTTACGGATTTTAGACAATGTGAAATACCCTGGTGGGGGTGGGGGGTGGCTTTGCTAGAGGCCCTTCCCCTGTCCCGGGAAGCTTTTCCCATGGCTAGAAAGAAGGCCGAGGACATTTTGCACTTTGGGCAAAGTATTCAGAGACTGGTGAAATGTACCTTTGTAATTGTTGAAATTGTATGATTTGTGCTGTTGTAATTTGTGTAATGTGCCTAATTTCCTTGCACAGGGATGCCTGTGATGTAGATTGTGGGTAGTAAAGTGAGCATAGGGGTGGATTTTTGGGCAGATAAAATATATTATGCTCACTTTGTTAAAGATGGCGCTGCCCATGTGGAAGCCGTTGCCCAGATGATGTTAATGTGTGTTGGGGGCAGGCTGTGGGTGGCAGGATCCTTGTAACCTGGGGCTTGGTTTTAGGACTAAACCTTTCCCACCCTTTTGATGTGGGGTGGTGAATCCCATCATGTCTCTGACAAGTGACTTTGTATCAGAGACTTCCCTATTTTGTATATTGGATTAAAGGTTTTGATTTCTACACTATAAAATGGGGGCAGAATGGGAGCTTGCTCTCTTGGTTCCTGAGATTATCATTAGAGAGCAGAGAGGAGAGCAGAGAAAGGCCACATGGAGGAGGCCAGGAGAAGCAGCCAAGATGGTGGAGTGCTGAGTGAGAAGTCAGTTAGTGCAGAGTTTGTGCATGGAGAAGGAAGGAGATGGGGAACAGAGGTGAATAAGTCTGGTGAGTTAGAAACCTTTGATTCTAGGAAACTCGGATAAGTCAGTAGCTTTGTGAGCACTGAATGTCGGTGAGTTTTGGAGCCCAGTGTGTGTTTTCACTTGCCTGTTGGGTGCAAGCTAGGATTAAAGATGATGGCCCATCACTTTTGGGCTCCATTGTTTCTTTACCGACTGTCCAAATCCAATGCGAATCTGTATGGGCTGGGCTGCTGTGATAGTGGCCGTGGCTTCTGGCTTTACAGTAAGACAAATCAGAGATGGAAATATCACCCTAATGATGGATATGGTGTAGATGTGTGGCAACCACGGTCTGCTGTAAGGCCAGTGGCCGTGGCCAGTCAGGTTCACATTGGATTCAGGCAGACAGTAAAGGAAATGTGGAGCTGGAAGATGAGGGGCCATTCCATTTATTAGAGTCTCGCAACAGCAGATGAGCAAGCAGGCAGGGCAAACTGCTTCCTGTTCTCTTTCTCAGGACTCACAAGCAAAACAGGCGGGGGCGGGGGGACTTCCCCAGCAAACAGTAGAAAGCAATGGCCTCTCCCAATAGCAGCAGGCAATCCACAATTTACAATCTGCCACCCTGTGTGGCCAGTAGGCACGGCTACCTAAAGGTTTCTAATTCACCTCTGTTCCCCATCTCCTTCCTTTTCCCTGCACAAACTCTGCACAAATTGGCTTCTCACTCAACACTCCGCCATCTTGGCTGCTTCTCCTGGGCTCCTCCACGTGGCTTTTCTCTGCTCTCTGCTCTCTGCTCTCTAATGCTAATCTCAGGAACCAAGAGAACAAGCTCTTGTTCTGCCCCCATTTTATAGTGTAGAAATCCAAACCTTTAATCCAATATACAAAATAGGGAAGTTTCTAATACAAAGTCATTTATCTGGGGCATGATGGGATTGTACCACCCCACATCAAAACAGGTGGGAAAGGCTTAATCCTAAAACCAAGCCCCAGGCTGCAAGGAACCTGCCTGCCCACAGCCTACAGAGACACACATTAATATCACCTGGGCAACGGCCTCCACATGGGCTGCGCCATCTTTAACAAAGTGAGCATAACACATTTTATCCACCCAACATACCCTCAGGGCAAACACCCCCAGCCTTACATAAACTGTACACAACATGGCACTGCCCTGTGCTCATGCACCAATCAGGCAAAGTAAACGGCCCGCAAGCCTAACACATCTGTTTGCCCAACATCTTCCTAACACCCAACCTCAGAATGGCATTGACTTTCCACATTTCAGCCCTATCTCCTGTGTAATGAGGCAGATGAGAGAGTTGGGGACCAGTATCTTCCCTTGTTTGGGTGGTGGCATGGAGAACAGAATGAAGAGTTCTCAGTAGGCAAATCCCAAAGAAAAAGAAAAGGAAGAAGCAGAGGACTTAGGCCCACCCAGTTCCTTATCCTCAAACTCAGCATTAAGCAAAGACACTCTTCTCCCTTGAGGGGATGGAGAGAGGGCAGGAATGACATGTTAATTCTTGTCCTTCTTCCGAAACCTCAAGGTCTGAGAAAGAAGGGATTCCTCCCCGTGCCTCCCACACACAGAGGTACATGCTATGGTACTGGACTGTATTATAGTTTATTCTCTCCATTTTGGACATGTTAGGCCTCAGGCACTTCAGGACATGATCATTTTGTTCATAACAGTCAGTAGAGATTAAGAAGTGAAATGACAGTCCTGCTGTGGGGAAAGTTGAGGTTTTAAAAAGGGAAAATGTCATTGTCACTTGTATTATATGTGTATATGTGTAAAACACAAATACATGTAAAAATCTAAAATTATATAGAAAGGAAAAAGAAAATGCCCATGAGTGAGTCAAGATTAAATAGCCATTGATTAATTTACATCACAGAACGGAAAGCCACCAGGTGACTCAGGGCCCTGCAGCAATGACTCAGCAGGTGGAGAGTCTCCTGGAATACAGGTGGGAAGACAATGGAAGGGGAATGGGGGTGGCTGTAAAATGGTCTGTGTACGATGTTAACACTTTTTTTTGTTTAAGTGGTACTGAAAGAAGAGAGGAAAAAAGTCAAAATTTAAAATGACTTGCTTGTTCCACAAAGCTTTTCATTCTCGCCCCCTTACCCAATCCAACCCATCTGGGAAATTACACAGGGCTCAAGTGAAAGTGAGATAGGGTCTGTGGCAGAACAGCTGCAATAGATAAAAGCTACAAGAACTGCCAGGAAGTAAGACCCCTCCCACCACCAGAATTGGATTTATGGTTTAAAACCAGCAAAAACCAGCTCAATCCAACATGGTGACTAAGTTCACCTAATGGTAACCCCTCACCTCATGCACTCATTGTAATACATTAGCATACTAGACTCATAAAATGGGAGCAGGCTGACAGTTGTTGGGTGGGAGGCAGGTTGAGTAAGATGGGTGGAGGGTTTGAGCAAGAAAGGGGAAAAAAGGAGAGAGAGAAAAAACTCATGGACTTGGACAACAGTGTGGTGATGGCAGAGTGGGGAGAAGGAGAATTGAGGAGAGTATGGGGGGATAAATGGTGATGGACAGAGACTTGATTTTGGTTGGTAAATACACAATACAGTGTCCAGATAATGTTTTGCAGAATTATGCACCTAAAACTTGGATAATTTTGTTAACCAATATCACCCCAATAAATTCAATAAATAGGAGAGGGAAAATGCATTAGTAGGCTAAACCACGCCTCCTGTGCTGCCATGATTAGAATCAGAAAGCGCATATAAAGACACAGAATGACCCATGAAGCTTTTCTGAGAAATTTCTACTTTTTGGGGGGAAGATTATGAATATTCCTCTTCTTATTGAATACCTTACCCTCTAATTAAGTGAACCTCAATAAAGGAAGCAAATTCTGCTGAAAAGGGTGCTGCTCTATTTGTGGAGTAGCCCTTGCTCTGTCTCACTGCTTCCCTAATACCTCACATTCACTTTAAACTCTATGCAGACTCATTTTTTAATTCTTTCCAGCACGAAGCCAAGAACCCTCAGTGGGTTGCAGACTCTCGGTCCCTAACCCCGCAGAATGCCTGCATCAACAGCTTCCGTCTGGAGGAGCTATAGGAAACATGGCAGCCTCTCCATTGCTATGAAATTTAGGTCTAGCAGCTCAGTCTCAGATTTGGAATCACTGTCTATTTTTAAAGGCTATCAGAATTTTATGATAAAATATTGGATACATCACTTCTGTTCCTTAGCAGTAAGACTAAAGCACTTAATTTTGCAACTTTGACTTCCCAATAACTGTTATAAAATGCTGGCCATGCCCCAACTGACTACCAGAGATAGCTGGAGGAGCCGCCAGCGTTCATTTCAGCCATTTTACCTCAGAGGCCCAGGTAGAACTTCCGCTTGGGTTCATGCTATTTCTCTTGGCTCAAGTTTCACTAGAAATGAGGTACAAAACATTATGTAAGTATTTATTGAAAGGCTAGTGGTATAGAACAGTGACCGTGCTAGAGATAGTGAAGAAACCAAATAGGAACCCTGATTTCATGGTTGACACAGCCTAGAAGACCTTTCTGACTTTATCTACCCAGATCTCATTCATTCTGTAAGGTTTTCACTGCAACTAATTCCCAACCAGTGCAGTCTATGGCCTCTCCCTCTTGTGATCCTGGAATAATCAACTGCCTTTACTCTCAACAGCTCACATATTCTAAGTTCTCAAAGAAAACCACCTAAAGACTCACTCAAGGCCCAGGAAACAAAACACCCACAAATAGATATTAAGGCCTGAACCACCTTCTCTTTCTGTCAGGAATTTTAACCTGGGATATAATTTACAGTGTCCATAAGTGCCTTCGGGGCAGAAGACTGGAAGTTTGGCCTGTAAATCTCCTAAAATTATATTTAGAATTATTTATATACATTGTTTCTTGAGGATAAATGCAAAACTTTCTTTGGATTCTCAAAGGAATACTGGAGCCAAAAAATTAAGATCTTCTGTTTTACTAGATTTTAAAGATTATGTCACTTTTTAAATCATGACAATGAACCTGGCATCCATTTTATATTAGCTCTAATTTCTAACAACAACAAAAACTGTGATTTCCAGGAATATGTTCTTTTTTTGTTGTAAGTGCCATTAAAATTTTTAAATGTAAAATTCAATGGAGGTTATGGTAAAGTTTTTATTTATTTTGGTATATAAATTACCCAAGGGCTTAATCCCACTTGCTATTAATTTACAATATATCAGGGAGAAGAAACTTGGGCACCTAAATAGAATGAGTGGTAATTAATTCTCACAAGTTACAGTGAGAATCATAGTGCTAAACACTAAAGCTGAAAATTATTGACATATGTGTCTAATAAAGCTGCCTAGTTACTCTCCATTTCTGCCATCGATACTTATGTTACATTAAGAACATCAGAAAGAGATCTCAAATTTCTAGAAAGGGCTAAATAAAAAAACCCACCTGATTCTCAATCTTTTTTTTTCTGAAGTTGGAAACGGGAAGGCAGTCAGACAGACTCCCACATGCGCCCGACCGGGATCCACCCGGCATACCCACCAGGAGCGATGCTCTGCCCATCTGAGGCGTTGCTCTGTTGCAACCAAAGCCATTCTAGTGCCTGAGGCAGAGGCCACAGAGCCATCCTCAGCGCCCGGGTCAACTTTGCTCCAATGGAGCCTTGGCTGCGGAAGGGGAAGAGAGAGACAGAGAGGAAGGAGAGGGGGAGGGGTGGAGAAGCAGATGGGCGCTTCTCCTGTGTGCCCTGGCCGGGAACTGAACCCATGACTCCTGCACGCCAGGCCAACGCTCTACCAGTGAGCCAACTGGCCAGGGCCTAATTCTCAATCTTGTAGTTAAACATTCCTAAATATCTTTTATATTCTAGTTGGCTTTGATATACCAGGAACAGCTGCAGCAACAATACATATTAAGAGGGTGCCAAGGGGAAGGAGCTTTCAATAAATATTTAAAACAATGAATAAATACTTTTCCTATTAGTTCACAATTGTAAAAGCCTAGGTGAAGAAGAAAGAGGGAGGGGGAAACCCTTCAGTTTTAAATTGCCTTTTGGGCATCTTCTCTTCTGTGTGTAATCAGAGGTGTAAAGAAAAAGAATATATTTGGAAAGTTAAATAAAATCTTTGTAATCCAGACCCATACAGGACAGAGGATACATGCAGCATTAAAGAGAGAGAGAAAATGATTCTAAAATCAAACCCCTGAAGAAAAAACACTGCAGATGTTTTGTATAATAAAAAACATTAGGGTTCTTAAATAAGAAGCATTGCATACATTTAAAAATGAGATGTTTTCCTGTTAACCCTGATGTCACTCCTTCACTACCAGCACGTGGCATTATTGCTGTTCTCACTCTACAGAGGAAATAACGTGGGAAGTTAACGTGTCCAGGATGGGGAACAGACTAATCACAGAGGAAAGACAGAGCCCAGGGACAAATACGCATTTACTTCACAGAGATACTGGTGCAAATTCCCTCAGAAACATAAAATGCCACAATAACAGACGCTCTTCAAGGTTAACACCATTATGAATAGCCAGTACAATCTTTCACATTATAAACTTTAAAAGTCTGAACTAAGAAAGAAGGTAGCTCCTTGGATTTTGTAGTCCAAAGTCCAATGAAGCATTCATTACACCTGAAAACTCAAACACTAAAACAAAGTTTTGTCTCAAATTAAGGATATAGTAACATATTAACAGACCCAAATAAGACAACACAGCAAACTACAAAGTATAATTAAAAATAGGAAAACTAATGTTCTTCAATTTTTATACTTTGTGATTTCTGGGTTTGTTTAAATTTGAAACCCCCATTTCCTGTGTGATCACCATGCATTCCAAAGCTTTTATTTTCAATGTTCCTTAAATGAAGTTCAGTGCAATTCAGGAATGACACAGCAGGATAATACAAGGCTGCACACCCATCACATAATTATTTCTAAAAAGATCTGGCTAAGTGATATAAATTTAGTGAAACAGAGGTGTTTCAATAGAATAATTTGCTGAATTCATTCACCAGTGTCATTAAAGGAAGGAGGTGAATGGTTAAGCAAAAACACTTCTCTTTCGCTTTCTTTTCCTTTTCCCGGCCATTTATTTTTATGGCTACATCAATTGTGCACTTCAGGACTTATAAAGCACTATAAAAAGAGTGTCAATCATAAGCTATGGGGAGCAGAAGTTTAACGGTAATATTGGAGAAGGAAAACCAAGAGGTGAGGCTGAGAATTACAATAACCGGGCAACCTCCTGTAGTAGATTACCAGCGTGAGTCAAGCATAACAGAAAGAACTGAAGGAAGATGACAAGGAGAGAGTACATAAAATACCGGTGTGCCCCCAGGGTTCTGAGCTAAACAGGGCAGGGTATGTCTAGATAAGCTAGAGAGAGTTGATTGTAAATTTGGAATTCAGAGTATAAGATGACATGAATAAAGAAATAAGTGCCTGAGTACCCAAGATGATGACAAATGCATTCGCAGGCGTTCCCGCTGGGGCTTGAAGAATACACTGATTCCCTGAAGTTCCCTAGAGGCCAGCAAGACTCAATATGCAGCACAGGGAGAAGTATGCTGCATACGTTAGTCACATCTAAGATCAGTGCCAATAACAACGATCTTGTTAACATCATTACAGAATTCTCTCTCTCATCCGTGTCTTAGCTGTTTCAAGATCCATAAATTACCTCCATCCACCTTATCTCAATTTACCTCTCTTGCCATTAACTGCTTCAGGTCTTTGGGGAAGCAATTATTAAATCCCTATCCCAAACTGCTAAGTAATCCCTCAGGAACTGAGAGAAGTTATCATAGGTTCTCTTTATGAAGAAAGCAATGTGTTCCCTAGCCACCTATAGAAAGAGGCCCAGGAGAGACCCGATGTATGTATGTATGTGTGTGTATGTATGTGTGTGTGTGTATATATATATATATCTCAACATCCACAAGTGCATTCATTTGTTCACTCATTGACTAAAGAGCACCAACTACATGTTAGTCTTTGTGACACTAGAGATAGAGAGTTAAAAAGCAAAGTCTCTCTCCTCAAGGAGCTTACAGGCTGAAAGGGGAGATCAGCACAAGAAGGACAAACTACAACACTGTCATTGTTGCATGTTGATCACTGCTGAGAAGTGATCAGAGCCTTTGGGAACTTGAGTGAGTCTGCATGGAGGATCATGGAGAACAGCCAGGACAGGAAAGTGTTATCTGTATGTGTCCTAAAGGACTAGTAGAGACTAGCTGGGGTGATAAATACATGGAAGACATTCCAGAAAGAGGCCACACAGTTTTAGTTATCCTGATAAAGTATTATGTGAAAGAAAATTATTATTCCATCATTTCTTCAGAGTTGTTCCTCTTATTTGGTTAAGGATTTGTATAATTTTAAAATGTTATCATGAGCATTTATTGGCAACACAGGGTAAAATTTGGACCTCCCATCCCAAGTGTCTCCCTAGCCAGGTTGCTTTATCAGCGTCGCTAGTCTCCATCATGTCCTTCAGCAAATAACGCAGCATCACTGTCTCAATTTTCCTGTCCTGTCGACACTATGTCATTGCTCTGTTCTCCATCCCTCGGTCCAGTGCAATGGCTCTGATGTAGAACTCATTCTTCTCTCTTCCTCAGGGCTAGACAGAAAGAAAAGTGTAAGAGGATGGCTTCACTTTAGGGTCTTTCATAACTGCTTGGCTTGTGTACTGCCATATTTAAACGCTCTGATTAACATATTTTTATCCCCTTGGGTTAGCCACCCAGATCAAATTTAAAAGACCTTCTTGGTTCCTGTTCCTTCAGTCTTATCACACACTGCACATGACAGACGATATTCAGGTGGGAGGGCTCAGGTTATTATAAACCTTGCTTTCAAGTTTCGTGGGATATGTAAAATATCTTCAAAATTTTTTCCTGGTCACAACCACTAAGGGTACCTCAGGATCAGTAGAGACTATAGGTATAACATAAAGGTGACGAACAATGTCTAATTGCTAGCAGAATAGCTCTAACTCTACCCATTCTCTCCCACTCAAAAAAAAAAAGTACTATATATTTAAAAAGCATGTGAATTAAGCTAAGTTTTAAATAAATAATCTTGACTCTACCATAACTAATTTATAGCTAACTTGTTAAAAAATACAAGCATTTTAAATAATAAAATTATCTGTTATTAGAGCCATCTCTCCAATGGTTACTCCATGCCAGTCTGCCTGACACCATAGCTGGTGGGACTAGCTGCAGTGGGAGACAATATTGGTTTGTCTGACCTTGTTTTCTACATTCTGGTGTTCCTCTAATCCAAAAGATTTATCTGCGCGGTGTATGCGACTGTGAGCAGGGCTTGCTTTATGGCGTGGCCGTGTAGATTGGGGAGGGGCCTCTTTGCTGAAAGAGAATGAAAGGCAGAGTAATAGACTGAGAGAGAGCAGAACTAGCACCTACAGCTTTTAACTATTTCCTACTTTCACTTGAAAGAAGAGTGAGAAGAATAAAGTTTTCAGAGAAAAGGAGGAAAGGGGTTTACAGATATTGAATACTTTAATCCTTAAAGCCACTTAATGAAATAGATGCTGTTATTATCTTATTTTATAGGTTTGGGAAAGGTAAGTAACTTAAGAGTACTGTACAGAGTTAGTAAATGGGATGCCTCGAGCTCTAAACTTTCTGGCTCCGAATACCATTCCTGTGAAAGCGTGCCTCCTGGAGAACTTTCTTTTCTCAGTAAGAATCCACCATTAGGATTCTGTCTTCCACATTCTTTTATTTCTAAATGTCTCCATACATTTGTCAGGAACCCAAAAAATGGGAGTCAGCTCATTTCCCTTTTTTCATTCACTTTTTTGAATGAAAGTTGCCCTTCCAACTTCATCCAAATAAATAGGCTGATATCCTCTCACGATAGGTCTTCATTGTCCAACAAACCTAAGAGGCTGAAGCTCCTTTCCTTAACATTAATAAATAACTAATTAGAAACCCAGACAGGTTTATGCTTGTATCAAATTTATTAGATTAATTTATTTTATAAAAATACTCAGTAGACATAAGTAATTTTTTTATAAATAAATTTTTATTAATTTTAATGGGGTGACATCAATAAATCAGGGTACATATATTCAAAGAAAACATGTCCAGGTTATCTTGTCATTCAATTATGTTGCATACCCATCACCCAAAGTCAGATTGTCCTCCGTCACCTTCTATCTAGTTTTCTTTGTGCCCCTCCCCCTCTCCCTCTTTCCCTCCCCCCCCCCCATTACCACCACTACCACCACACTCTTGTCCATGTCTCTTGGTCTCATTTTTATGTATGGAATCATGCAGTTCTTGGTTTTTTTAGGTTTACTTATTTCACTCCGTATAATGTTATCAAGATCCCATCATTTGACATGAGTAAATTTTTTAATGCTTACTTTATTGAGTTTTAGAGAAGAAGGAAAGAGAGTGAGACATCAATCTGCTCCTGTGTGTGTTCTGACTGAGGATCAAACCAGCAACCTCTGTGCTTCAGGACGACGCTCTAGCCAACTAAGCCATCCAGCCGGGGCTGTAGACGTGAATAAGTTTATTTGAAAATTTTTAAAGTCTATTGTTCTTTATTATACACAGTTGTTATACTACTATTATAATTGGGCAAGAATAGCCTCAATAGCTTTGATAAATAAAATAACCAACCAAATATTTAGTTTTTTCATATTCCTAAACAAATAAAGTTTTAATCAAAATGTCTTCTAAAACTATATACTATGATTTTTCTAAAAAATTAAATGCCGATCTCTTTCTGAGTTGACAAATAAGTATTTTTTATCATAATTGTGTGGCAGAAGAGAAAAATATGTGGGTTCTGGAGCCAGACTGTAAGGATTTAACTAGATTCTGTCCATTTTTTAGCAGAAAGCAAAAGCGCTTGACTTCTCTAAACTTCAGTTAAATAAGCTAATATTTAGAACAGTGTCTGGCATTCACTCAGTAAGTCTTAATTAACCCACAGAGAGTATTTGCTACAAGCAATCTGTCTAATTTAATTGAAAATTCTTAAAAAGTGAGAATACCTAATCTACAAACTGCTGCCAAATGTAATAAAAATTTAATACTAAATTTAACAATTAATGAAGATGATATAATAAAACACAGCAATATTTAATTAAACATTTATTGTTTTAATCTTACAGCTTTCTTTTAGTATTCTGAGCTCTTTTTTTTTTCTTTCTGCTCTCAGATATTTTTACTGGCTCTTGAAGACATCTTAAGCCCTAAGTGCTATGTCTGTAGCACTTGATGGACAGAATGACCTTGGCTAAGGTGAACGGGGAGACTTTGAATGGTACCTTTTCTGGCTCCAAGTACTATTCTTCTGATAATCCACCTCCGGGGTAACACCTTTCTTCAGCAAGAGTTTGAAAATGTTTCCATAGCGTGCGGAGGACCCGGGTTTGATTCCCGGCCAGGGCACATAGGAGAAGCGCCCATTTGCTTCTCCACCCCTCCGCCGGCGCTTTCCTCTCTGTCTCTCTCTTCCCCTCCCGCAGCCGAGGCTCCATCGGAGCAAAGATGGCCCGGGCGCTGGGGATGGCTCTGTGGCCTCTGCCTCAGGCGCTAGAGTGGCTCTGGTCGCAACATGGCGATGCCCAGGATGGGCAGAGCATCGCCCTCTGGTGGGCAGAGCGTCGCCCCCTGGTGGGCGTGCCGGGTGGATCCCGGTCGGGCGCATGCGGGAGTCTCTCTGACTGTCTCTCCCTGTTTCCAGCTTCAGAAAAATGAAAAAAAAAAAAAAAAAGAAAAGAAAGAAAATGTTTCCAGAAGTTTGGGTAAGGTTTCTAAACAGGGATTCAAAGATAAGGCTGTAACTCAGTTAACATTGATGAGCCAATATTCTTAAATTACTTTGGCTTAAATTCAGAGTTTGTACCAAAATCTAAGTCAAAGCTGGCCCTGCAATTAGGCATAACTAGCAGAAAGAGTGATTTAGTGGAGGAGTAGGCTGGCACCAATCTTAAAGGTGTACTAAAAAGCATATCCTTTTTAATAAAGTGGAACTGCACCTTGAAGGGCAGTGTTACCATGTGTTTTTAATTCCAAAACATTCGGTCTTATGTAACCCTCTCCCCCCCAAAATTAAACTTTTACCTCAATATATAAAACGAACAAAATATTTACTATTTTAAAGAGAATTAATTTCAAATATTATTATTTTTAAAAACCTGTAAGAAGAAACATGAGAAATGTATTGTGTTATTTTAAAAGTTTAAGCCAGTAGTTCTTAAGGTGTGGTGTGCAATGGATCATGAGAACAAAGTATTTCAAAATAACATCAGGTGGGGGCGCAGTGGATAGAGCGTTGGACTGGGATGCGGAGAACCCAGGTTCAAGACCCTGAGGTCGCCAGCTTGAGCATGGGCTCATCTGGCTTGAGCAAAGCTCACCAGCTTGGACCCAAGGTCACTGGCTTGAGCAAGGGGTTACTCGGTCTGCTGAAGGCCCACAGTCAAGGCACATATGAGAAAGCAATCAATGAACAACTAAGGTGTCACAACAAAAAACTGATGATTGATGCTTCTCATCTTTCTCCGATCCTGTCTGTCTGTCCCCATCTGTCCCTCTCTCTGACTCTCTCTCTGTCTCTGTAAAAAAAAATAATAATAATAAAAAGTAACATCAGGGTACTATTTGACTCTTCCACTGTGTTGACGTTTGCGTTTTGCATATGGCATTGCAAAAAACAGTGGTGGGTTAAATTCATTACAAACCAAGGTAGTGACACTAAACTGTACCAGCAGAGAGAGGAGAAAAAAAGAGAATACAAGGAAATGCCAGTTTAGCTCTAGGATGTCCTTGATGAAGCAGTAAAAACATTATTAAATCTCAACCTTCAGCATGTCTTCTTAATATTGTGTGTGATGGGAAGCATGCACCCAGCACTCTGCCGCTTAGCAAAGGTTAGTGCTTGTCTCCAGGAAAAGCACTTATTTTAGTTACAAACTGAACCAGCTGGTTTTTTCAGGGAACATGATTTGTACTCGGAAGAAAAACTGGCAATAAATTATAGTATTCATGTTTGGTTATTTGGCAAACATTTTTAGAATAAAATAATTGGATGTAGGGGCCCTATCACTTTAAGAAAAACAACCTATAAGTTTAATAAATTTCAAGCTTTTCAAGCTAAAATTAGAATTGGGAAAATCTTATCTGCCTTCGTGAGCTTGGCCTCTTCCCAAAACTCAATGACTGTTTTCTTCATATACTTCAACCAAAACATTTCACACACACTGTAATGCCGAAGCAGAATCCAGTTGTATTTTATTATTTCAGCTGTTTAAAACCTTTCCAAATATGTAAATGATGCCACTCTTACCATTTTCTTCTTTTGGAAAATATAATTATTTTATGTTAACACATAATGGTTTTATTACTTTTTTATTTTAATAAATTATATCCTTAGACCTTTTTAGTTTAGATTTCTAATATAGAATATCAATTGATGTAACCCATATAAACAAAAGTTCTGCGGTCCTCAGTTTCTTTGAGGCAAAAACAATTCTGTGACCAAAATTTTTGAGAATTACTGGCCTAAGGTTAAATGTATTCTAAGCCAGCAGCCCTTGTGACATCAGCATCAGGTCAGTAAACACCATGTGAAGGAGTCTATGCAGTTGACCATTATTCACAAGAGCTCTCCAATTAGAGCGCCCTGTAGGAAGCTAACCAATTAAGAGTGTCTACTATTGCACTTGATCTTCTCTATAAGGCATTTTACAATGTTACCAGGAAAGACATCCAACAAATAGTAAGAGAAAGACCATTTAATTCTAACATTGCCTTTTTCTTTGATTCTCGTCAGGTCCCCCAACACCTTGCCTCTTCTATTGTAAAAAGATGTGCAAACTTCAAACCAAAATGGTTAAAGCTGCTGCTAGGCAGATGTGGACTTCAAATCTCACCAAGATTAGACAATCGCTTCAACATTTATGTTTACCATAAACATTAGAAACAGCACCTGATTCAACTTAGAAATCTAACTATGATTTCCTGTGGTGGTAATCAAGATAACATTAGTACTTATGAAAAAAATGTTATAATAATGCTCCAAGATGTCAAAACTGCCCAAACTGACCTCCTCAGTGAAGTCACTGCAGTAACTTCAAAATCAGTGCAGTATTAAAAATCCAGGGAAAGACTGACATTTATCAGAAGCAGATGGAGGTCTTAGAAATCATAATGAATGTTAACGAAGGCAAACGATGCTCAATAACTAAAGGTATCTTCTTTATGAAAGAAAACATTGATGTTTTAAAGGAGAAGGTAAGAAGGTAAGAGAACTAGAAAACCAGAATTCTTGATCCAGTATACATTGTATGTACATAAGAGTTCTGGAAGGAGAAAAGGGTAGAGGTCATGGACTGTGTCACAAATTCAACAACCACAAACTTTGAAGAACACATTTGCCTCTACGGCTTTTGAGATCTCTTCAGCAGACCCAGAGAAAGTTCTCAGTTATTCCAACTCTACTGATCATTTTTTTTTTTTTTTCTGAAGCTGGAAACGGGGAGAGACAGTCAGACAGACTCCCGCATGCGCCCAACCAGGATCAACCCGGCACGCCCACCAGGGGCGAGGCTCTGCCCACCAGGGGGCGATGCTCTGCCCCTCTGGGGCGTCGCTCTGCCGCGACCAGAGCCACTCTAGCGCCTGGGGCAGAGGCCAAGGAGCCATCCCCAGCGCCCAGGCCATCTTTGCTCCAATAGAGCCTTGGCTGCGGGAGGGGAAGAGAGAGACAGAGAGGAAGGAAGGGGGTGGGGGTGGAGAAGCAAATGGGCGCTTCTCCTATGTGCCCTGGCCGGGAATCGAACCCAAGTCCCCCACACGCCAGGCCGACGCTCTACCGCTGAGCCAACCGGCGAGGGCCTCTACTGATCATTTTGAAGAAAAAAAATTCTCCTGAAATTCTGAAGCAAAGTAATCATCAAAATGCATTAAGAAGCTTAAAAAAAAGTGTAATATTTATATTTACTCAGACTTTAGTATGGGGATCGAGCTAACTATTGTCCATGGAGGAAAATGGAGATTTTTTTTCTCAGTGCTACCAAGTTAGGAGAATTCATCCAGTGGCTTCTTTCTAGGCCAACCATCCCTCCTGAAGAACAGCTCAAAACCCAGAGACATTGTCCATTCATTGGGCCCATTGCGAGCTTGACTACAATCTGTCTCTCTGCTTTCGACTACATTTACTGTCCTTTCTGGTTTTTCAAAAGAGGGAGTAACTCGACTATAGAGTTACATTCTGCTTTGCTTGGCATATAGTATATCACCATATACTCTATAACGTGGCAGGCTTAATTTTTAGACAGAATAGGTGGTTTCCTTACTAATGTAATTTTTCTAAACATCATGCAGGATAGATAACTGCAAGAAAATCAATGTTTCCTTCACCACATAACCCAGTTAATAAAATCTACCAATGGAGAGTCATATGCTATTAAATTACAAATATCTGTGGTAAGTATACTACTTCAAATTATTCCCAATTAACAATTTGAAAGATGGATTTGGCAATTAGCTAAAAACAACCCAGTTTCAAGTGAGGAAAAAGGTACTATGGTGGGTATGAAAGAAATTAAGGGAGCAATATGAAGAGGAGGCAAACTGTTGTTTGGTACCAGTCTGGTAGTAATTATATACTACAACTTTTTCATTTACAAATGTATTTTATATCATTCTTCTCTAAAAAATTTACAGATAAGATGTACACACAAATAATTTTTAAATATGTCAATATGCTATAGGCACAGCCTGGATGGCACTATCATAGACCTATTTAGAGCAAAGCTATATATTAAATGGGTTTGTTTTAAATGGGATAGCCATTCTAACAAAGTAAAGGCACCAGCAATCTCTATGTATTTACTCACTGTAAGAAACATCCATAAAGAACAGCCAGAGTTCCAGTTCAGCACACTTGGTATGGCCCTCACGTTAGAGAGTAATAGGAAAGGTAGACCATGATACAGGCAAATGAGAGCACAGGTGACTCAACTGGTATCTGCTGGTCATCTGAGCCTCTTTATAGTTTTACATGCTTTCCCTTTTCTTTCCCATTACGTGCCCTTTAACACTTGCTTATTGCTTCTACAGAGGCAAAGACTTTAGGGAAAGAGAATAGGGTTGGAAATCAGACAGTAGTTCTGAACAGTCTTAAATCCTAGACTTACAAGCTCTATTAGTTCATCTCAACAAAATTTGTTTTGTCATCTCTGTAAAAAGGGACTCATTCTATTAACTTAGTAAATACTTCTTCAGTGTTCAATAATAGCAAGGGGTCATGAAGTTATAACAGAAAAAGTAGAAGATGTTCCCTGTACTGTAGACACATAACACTGAATAAGATAGTGTGTGCACGCATAACTCTGATGCATGACGGATGGGGATGGGCTGCAAAGAGCAGTATAAAACATGTTGCTGTATCAGGGCAACAAGAGGGTGATGAGCTATGCAGTGAATAAGGCGATAAGGACAGGAGAGGGTGGTGAGGGCAGTGTACCAGGCAGGAGGAAAAATGAACAAGAGCAGGAGTGGGACCTACAGGGAATGTAGAAAATCAAAGCCACCAAGTATTTTATTAACATAAAGTTAATATCTGGCTATCATTTCAACCTTTTCATGGGTCTTGGATTTTCTCTTCGGTGATCCCCAACATGTCCATTTTAACCTGACCTTTACCTACGCATGCTAGAGGAGGTGAAGGTCACTGCGTGACTTTCTCAGTCTCAAACTTTCCCTGAAAATGACTTTGTCTTGTCAGTTTATCCAACATCCCTGTGAGGAAAGAGGATTTTGCTTTTGAGTTAATTATTTATTATCATCACCTAAATGAGATCTCACATGATTCATTAAAATTATAATTCAACTATAACTACATGTGAAAAAATAACTTTGCACCAGTCTTTGCTTTCAAATTCTTCATCTCATACCCAACTCACCTCCAACCCAACTACTGGCTCAAGGAAGTCAGGTCTCTCTTTGTCCACACTCTTCCTCCAGAGGCTCACAGAGTCCTCTGCCCTCCTCTGTCTTAATCATCACCTACCAGTTCTTTGTATTCAGCTTACAAAAATATGTTTGCCTTGTCCCTGTGTCTACCCTCATTTCTTGCTGATCTCCCATCATCCCCTTTGAATGAGAGGCCCATCCTCCCTGTCCCCACTTCCTAGTCCTCCCTGGCTGCTCCCGGGATCATGTCGTCCACAACAATGCTCTTTCTTCTGGTCATCTTCCCATCACTCTGGCAGATTCTTCTCCATTCCTCTGCCACTAATTATTCCCTTAAAATATTTATGTTTCACTTGAATGGCTCCCAAATCAAAAGACCATTAACTCAACTCTTCAGCTATCTCCTGAGGTCCTGTCCCAAGTGACAATTTCTCTTCTCCACTTTAATGTCTACGGCAATTTGCAGCTCTTTAGTCCTAAAACTAGCCTTACTACCTCTTCCTTCTTCGGACTCAAACTCATTTCTCCTCCAGCATTCCACTTGTTAATGGCATCACAGTGCAAGTTTTCCTCATCCTCACACCGGGAATTACTCTCAGCTTTTTCTCTCTCACTTGATAGATCAATCATCAAATCCTTCCCTGGGTATCTTCCAACAATTCATGGGATACATCTTTATCTCTGTTCCCACTTCTAGTTTTTGGTTAAAGCCTTAGTAATATCTCTTTATGAATGAAAATTTTCCTGCTTGGTTTCCCAACCTCCAGAATGTCCATAATCCAAGTCTTAAAAGGTGATCTTTTTTTTAAACAGTTCAAAAATGTTTTCATTTCTCCTCATGTCAAGCAAAATAAAATCCAAACTTCTTAACAGAGCATGCATGAGACTTTCCCGCCTGCATTTTTACCTTCAGAAAGGAGAGGTCCACAATGGGAAAGCACAATGGCTCTGACATCAGACTGACCTGATTTAAGAGCTGGCTCTGTCACTAGCTGTGTAACTTTGGAACTAAGCCAAAGCTTAAACTCCCAAGGCCTTAGTGTCCTTATTCCTAAAATAAGAATTATAATCATAGGTTGTAGCCAAAAATAATAAAAGATTATTACGTGAAGTTCCTAGCAATCTAGTCAATGCATAGCAAGTGTGAAATAAATGATATTATTATTTCTCCATCCTTATCTTCTCATGATAACTTTACATGCAAATCACCATTCAGGCACAGTAAATGCCTAGCAGATTTCATTTTAAATCTTGTATCTTTGTTTTTGCTGCTCTTACTGCCTTGGATGACTTTCTTTTATCTTATCTGGCCAATGAACAATAAATTGGTAATTTGAAACTCAACTCAAATATTTTTTTTCTCTAAGACAACATCCTTGAACCTTTTTCTTTACCTCAGTTTCTCTGAGACAGACTGGGGACTCCCTCAATAACCTCAACCAGTGTTGACATTGATTATATACAAGATACATACATATATGTGACAGAGAAAGAATAGCATTTATTTCTACTACATTGTTATTTTGTGTTCACATGTCTGTCTCCCTCATAAAACTGAGCATTTTTATGATAGTGCCATAAACTTACCTGTTTATCTTGAATATCTAAATCAATTATTGGTCAGTTCTCAGTAATTGTTTTTAAAGGAAAAGAAAGGAAAGCAAAGACAAAGCACTAATCTGCTTTACAAAAAAAAACCATTGAGTGTAAATATAATTAGATGAGTGTTTATAATGTCTATGTCCAACATGAAAACCATTGTTCATTTACTAAAATGTCTCAAACCACTGTTGTTATTACTAAACAAATATTGAAAACGTGAAACTCAATATTAAAAAAGTAAGGACATTAAAAAAACAACAACCAGAAAACAGACCTTAGGGTGCTGATCCCAAGGTTGTAGCCTGGACCCTCAGGATGCCAGCCTCCATCCCGATGGCAAAGGCACAACCCTGAGGTCACTGGTCTGAGCTCAGGTCAGAGCACATATGAAAAGCAAACAGTGGCACAACTAAAAAGTGGAACAACAAGTGGATGCTTCTTTCTCTCTCCAAAAAAAAAAAAAAAAAAAGTACAGACCTTAAAACAGCTATTTATTAAAAATTTATTATGTGTTAAGTATCATGCTAGAAGCTGGGTGTTCAATAGTAAACTTGATAAATATGTAATTTTGGCAAAGCCCTTGCACCTTGTATTCTTAAGTTTTCTCAGCTCTAAATTGGAAAATATCATAAGACTTTTGTGTTAATTAAATGAGACAATGTCGATAACCTGCCCAGAAGAGTCCCTGATTTAATAGGTACTTAACGAATGGTAGTCATTTCCATCCTTCTCTTGGCTAGATATTAAAAGGAGGCATGAAGGTCAACAGATCACAAACCCTGCCTGAAGGAGCTTGCATTCAGAATGCTACCTCCTTTCGTCAGCCATAAAGTAGTCCAGACAAATAATGAACCAAGTGACAGATGAAATACAAAAACTCCAAAACAACCTTTGCCTCCCTCATCCTAAGATGGTGTGATAAGAATAAGACAGGGCGTGAAGCTTTCTGCCCGGTCTGGGCATTCAACCAGAATTCCATCATCTGTGACAGCCATTCACCAACTTTTAATTGCACGCTGTAAAAATAAGCATCAGAGAAAAGTATTCAGAGAGAAAGGGAGAGACTCAGGTTAAGATAAATAATTTAGTTCAATTTGGAATACTTGCTTGCATAGACAGACACTAAGAGCATTCTGTTCATTCAAAAAAAACCATTCACTAACATTTATTGAAATTTGACTCTATGTCAGGAACTAACTGAGCCAGATTCTAAAGAAACAGAGATGGGAAAGACACTGGTCTTGTCCTGAAGAAACATACTTTCCAATGGTGTTCTGTCTGGTTGCTAATTATTTTGGCCTGTTGCTTAGATTTGGAGTAGAAAACTACACACTTTATTTAAAACATAATTAAGTTTTTTTTTATGGGAAACAACCCAAGTCCCATGTAGAAAAAATATATTTGTTATTCCTAAAAACAATGTTTTAAGGTTAATTCTTCAAGCCACAAAAGTGCAACTTTTTCTGTATTGTTTTATTTTCCCCCAAATATAAACACTTCCCAAGATATCTGAGTGCATCATGCTCCAAAACTTTATTTGTAAATCCATTGTTACAACTTCAAATGCATATTACAAAGAAATATTATTAGAGTTGGATTTTGGGGGCCAAGCTGTAAAAACGAATCGGACTGCAATATACCTGAGATATTGGAATTAATGAAACTATGGAGGCAAGCTTTTGTGTATTCCTATGCAAAGTATGTTCAGAAAAATAACTACATGAGCTATATAGTACTGGCAGTTGAATCAGGTCCTACTCTCTTTGCTCTCTCTTCTATCTCATAGTGGAATGAAAATTTCACGGATTGGTGGCATAAGGAGAATACCTTGGGAAACAGAGGGACAAAGAACAAGGTCTAGCGGGTTCCAAGTATAAACTCTAAGGATGAGAAGTTGACACAAAAAGTTCTTGGGCAAGGAAGGAGCTGAAGTTCTGTGTGGCTCCTGAGAATCTAGTCCAGGGTATATGGGCTGAAGTGTGGCCAGGGCCATCTGTTATAGTGCTGAAAGACTGAGAGCTGAGCTAGAAGGGAGAGAATTATACATGTAAAGCACTTAGCATAGGTCCTGGCACACAGCAGTGTTCAATAAGTGGTGATCAAGATATTGGAGACAATAAGATGGAGACAAAATTGTAGGCTTTGCTCCCTCAATTTGTCCTTTGAAATACGATCTACTTGGGAAATAGCTGTATTTTTGATGAATGTGGAACCCCAAGTTTTTCTGAGCTATGAAATGTTAGTGGCAGGTGACACTGGTGGAGCAGGGCAGTGGTTGGACCAACGGAACATGTGGGTAGAAGTGTTGCCCTAGTGGGCTTTTGTGACAAAGACAGATAGATTTGCATACCCCCTCATCTTTGCCCTTCCCCACCCCATTCTTTTCACCTAAAGCTTGAGGCGATAGGGTGTGAGTTGTGGGAAGATGCAGCCGAACCAGAAGCAGAGTCAGGGAGAGAGTAAAGGACGAGGAGGAGGAGGTGCAACTCTCCCACTAGAAGTGAGAAACGGCTGAGATTTGGTGCAGTCCTTTATACAGTAAGGATATTCGTAATAGACCAGGGGTCCCCAAACTTTTTACACAGGGAGCCAGTTCACTGTCCCTCAGACCATTGGAGGGCCGGACTATAAAAAAAAACTATGAACAAATCCCTATGCACACTGCACATATCTTATTTTAAAGTAAAAAAACAAAACGGGAACAAATATAACATTTAAAATAAAGAACAAGTAAATTTAAATCAACAAACTGACCAGTATTTCAGTGCGAACTACGCTTCTCTCACTGACCACCAATGAAAGAGGTGCCCCTTCCGGAAGTGCGGTGGGGGCCGGATAAATGGCCTCAGGGGGCCGCAGGGGGCCCACGGGCCGTAGTTTGGGGACCCTTGTACTAGACAGAGGTGAGGCGCCACACCACGTGCTCTGAAAATACTATTATAAAAACAGCAGTGCCCCCACAAGCAGTTTAATCAGATATGACAGTCATCCTTTTTTACTCTAAGTTACATGCTAGCCCTAAGAAATCTGCATACGCTTCTAGGAACAACTCGCAACTGGACTCCTCCAATCATTTCCTTTAGTCAAGGATCCCACTTATTTTTATTTTTTATTTATTTATTTATTTTTCTACTTTTCTGAAGTGAGAAGTGAGGAGGCAGAGAGACAGACTCCTGCATGTGCCTGACCTTGATCCACATGGCATGCCCACTGAGGGGGCGATGCTCTGCCCCTCTGGGGTGTTGCTCTGTTGCAACCTGAGCCCTTCTAAGAAGTGCCTGACGCAGAGGCTATGGAGCCATCCTCAGCACCTGGACCAATTTTGCTCCAATGGAGCCTTGGCTGCGGGAGGGGAGGGGAGAAATAGAGAAGGAGAGGGGGACTGGTGGAGAAGCAAATGGGTGTTTCTTCTATGTGCTGTGGCCGGGAATCGAACCTAGGACTTCCACATGCCGGGCTGATGTTCTACTGCTGAGCCAACCAGCCAGGTCTAGGATCCCACCAATTTTTAGATATTCCCTGTCTCCCCAATTCTCATTAAAATAATAAAAGAAATGCATGAATGTATGCCCAGATGATAGTCTGAATTTGATTGTGTGCGTGCGTGTGTGTGTGTGTGTGTGTGTATGTGCATTCTTTCTACCAGTCTTTTCAGAAGGGATGATCTCACAAGCTAATATCCTAATGGAACACATCTTTTGGATATCAAAAAATTAAAATGTGGTTGCCACTCTCATTTATATTGACCCTCAATCAACTTATATTTGCCAACTATAAAGATAATAATTGTTTGAGGTACACTTTGTAATTAGATCAGAGCCATCAGTGACATGGTTATTTTTTTGTTATAGCAATATTAACAAAATTATGCCTTTGGCAGTCTAATTAGAGGAGTGCCATAGGTGACCCAGCTGGCATTTTCAATATGTTATCTAAGAGGTAAGATAAGAAGACAAATCAGAGCTGACTTAATGAAGTTTCTGATCAGAGGCTGTTCTGAAAACAGTGCGTTGCTGAGGGAGACAGAGGAACTGATGACTGGCAGATTAATGCAGGCTTTTAAAGGACAACAGAAAGCAATGGAATACTAGATCCAACCTTACTGTAAGGGATAACAATGAAAGTTTCCTTCCTTTTCAGCAGCAGAAACCCAAAGATACAGAAGGTTAGCTATAAAAAAAAAAAAAAGTCTAAAAATTACCAAGTTCAGTGATATTTAAGTGGGAGTACCTCAAGAGTCTTTTTTAAAATCTGATAGACTTTTGCAAATTAATCCATCCTCAATATCATAATATGCCCGTGGGTCAGGGACTAGAGCGAGCAGCAAATGTAGGGGCTAAGAGCAAACACCTAGATATTAGATAAGTCCTAAATAATGAGGACTATGTTATTCACCAGGTGTGTGACTTTGCTGAATTTCTTAAATTCTCTGCATCAACTTTCTTGTTTCTAAGTTGGAGATAATAATGGAATATAATGCAAAATTATGTGCTGACGATGAAATAAGGAAAAGTACTTTGCTTATATCTTATACATAACAAGTACTCAATAACTGTTCCATATAACTTGTGATGGTTCATTTTATGTGTCAACTTGACTGGACTAAGGGATGCCTGGACAGCTGGTAAGATATTGTTTCTGGATGTGTCTGTAAGGATGTTTCTGGATGAGAATAGATAGACTGAGTAAAGAAGATCCTTTCCTCAACGCAGTGGGAATAATCTAATCTGTGAGAGCCTGAAGAGAACACAAAGAGCAAGCGTGAATTTGTTTCCTGCTTCAGCTGGGACATCCCTCTTCTCCAGCCCTTGGACATCAACACTCCTGGTTTGGGGGCCTTTGGATTTGAACCAGGACTTATACTGTCAAGTCTCCCAGTTCTTGAGCTTTGGGACTTAGATTTGTTTTCCCTGGTTCTCAAGCCTCTGGGTTGGAATGGGAACTATACCATGAGCTTGGATACGGCAGAGCATGGAACTTCTTAGCCTGCATAATCGCATGAGCCAATCCCTCATAATAAATCTCTTTCTACCTATCTATACCTATTCTATCGGTTCCTTTTCTCTGTAAATACCTGATGAATACATAACTCCACTGCTACTATTGAATGGACTGAGCAGCAGCTATCCATGATGCCGAGGCAGAAAAAAAATGAGGAAGGAAGTTAATCCAATTCACTGAGGAAGAACCTGAAATTCAGGGTGGAAGTAACTTGCCTAAAGTTGCCCAGCTTATGGTTCTGGACCATATTCCAGGGTTTGGAATGGTAAGCCTGGTGCTCTTTAGAACGCACCAGATTCTTGTCTTCTAACAGGTAAAGAAATAGCAAGATGCAGAGAAAATACACTAGCTTAAGGGTCAAAGACATATTTAACTGTGCCTCTCACCATTTGTGTAGAATTTCTAATGTCCCATAAATAAGACAGTGCACTAATCAAGGATAAGAATCTGCAATGACTGCCACCTAACCAAGGCCTCCTTTCTCAGATCATTCAGTCCACATTCCATTATCCTTGAAATTTTGACCTTCCTCACACCAGAATTTGCTATGCCCATCTTATATTATCTGAGCATCTCCTCAGGGATCAGATGCTAACATTATATGGCAATGTGTGTGTGTATACATACATACACGTATATACATGCATACATCTGGTATCAAATATATATGTAGCATATATATCAGGTGTGTGTGTGTGTGTGTATGTGTGTGTGTTAGAGCAAAAACTTTTACCTGCCTGACCTGTGGTGGCGCGGTGAATAAAGCATCGGCCTGGAACACTGAGGTCACCAGTTCGAAACTCTGGACTTGCCTGGTCAAGGCACATATGGGAGTTGATACTTCCTGCTCCTCCCCCCTTTCTCTCTCTCTCTCTCTCTCTCTCTCTCTCTCTCTCCCTCTCTCTCTCTCTCTCTCTCTCTCAATCACTCTAAAGAAAAGGAATGAAGAATAATAATAATAAATAAATAAATAAATAAAATTTTAGTTAATTTTCTTGCCTATTGTCAATGATATTGTTTTTGTTACTATAGTTATAGCTTTAAAAAGTAATAGTAAGGAAAAGCACACACACACACACATACTTCTGAAAGGAGACTCAGATAGTACCTCTAAATGTTAAAGTATTATTCAAAAATTGGAGAGCCATAAATAATATTTAAGTAGCTTATATGAGTTTAAAGGACAGTGATAACTTACTGTAAGGCCTGTCATTCAAAAAACAACAAAATTTGAAAGAAAATATGTTTGCACTGGCCTGGTAATTCAGTTGGTTGGAGCATCAACCTGATGTGCCAAGGTTGTGGGTTTGATCCCCAGTCAGGTCACATATAAGAATCAACCAATAAATACATAAATAAGTCGGGGAAAAAAGATTTTTTTCTCTCTCTCCCTTCTGCTCTGTATCTCTCTTTTTCTCTCTCTCAAATCAATCAATTAAAAAATAAATTTAAAAAGTATTAATATATTCCAGATAAAACCTAGTAAACCATTCTTAGTTTGTCTTCCTTCTCACCATCTTTTAAAAGAGAATATTTCTTTTTCCTTATCTCTTTCCTGTGTTTTTTATAAAATGCTGTTATTCCCACCCATGGGTTTCTCCCTCCTCTTTGCTTCTGTCTCTTCCTATCTGTCTCTGTGTCTCTCCTCTTCCTTTCATTTTGGTTTTTCTCAGGATGGTATGGCAACCCATGAGGTCACACATATATTCACTTGCCAGATAGAGTTATATGTACTTGTCTTTTCTCTTTTCTCCTACTCAGTATCAGTCCATGAACCTTAGTGTGACATTTTCTTACTCTTTCTGATTCTACACCAGGTATCCTTCATGTATTAGTAAGAATTCTCTAGAAACCGAACCTATATATATAAAGAGATTTAGTGTAAGGCATTGGTTCACTTGGTAATGGAAACTAACAAATCCCAAAATATGCTGTCTGCAAACTGGAGGTCCAGGAAAGTCAAGAATATAGATTCTAGCTCGAGGGCAGGAATGTGGAGAGCAGAAGACTGAGGTCCCAGTTTATCAGTCAGGAAGAGGGTGATTTCAACCTTACTCCATCTTTTTGTTCTGTTCAGACCCTCAACAGATTAGATGATGCTCACCCACATAGGAGAAGGCCATCTCCATCTGCTTTACTCAGTTCATCCACTCAAACGCTAATCTTTTCCAGAAACCCAAACAGAAATAGTATTTAACGATTTTTCTGTGATCCAGTTATGCTGACACATAAAAATAACCATCACACCTGGCTTCCTGGTCCAACTTTTCCTCATGGTTGATTAAAATTATATCCATTCCCCAAACTTTCCTCGCCAGGTCCTGACTTCTGTTTCCTGTGCGTGCTGGCAATCACGTTTCACCTTCTGATTCTCTCCTTCGTAGGGTTCCTTAAATATACATATCTGATCCTGGACTGAATCTCCACTCTGATTAACTCCTTAGGTAGCTCCTCTCACATTTCCCCAAATGCTGCTTCCTACATTTTGGGTCAATCTTCTCCCATACTGATTTTACTCTAACTCTCTTTTAATTTTTACCACAAAACTAATCGTAATATAAAATAAAATTTTATTATAGAGTTTATTTTGTATAATGAAGCCAATTGAATATGCTTTTGTCTGAATTTAAAACACAGGTGAGTGGAGCAAGTAATAATTTAGCTAGGGAAATAACATTAACTGTAGTTGATTTTATTCATTAATTTCCTATAGTCCAGTGGTCGGGAACCTTTTTGGCTGAGAGAGCCATGAATGCCACTTATTTTAAAATGTAATTCTGTGAGAGCCATACAACAACCCGTGTACATGATGCATTATCCAATAAAAATTTGGTGTTGTCCTGGAGGACAGCTGTGATTGGCTCCAGCCACCCACAACCATGAACATGAGCGGTAAGAAATGAATGGATTGTAATACATGAGAATGTTTTATATTTTTAACGTTATTGTTTTTTTATTAAAGATTCATCTGGGAGCCAGATGCAGCCATCAAAAGAGCCACATCTGGCTCACGAGCCATAGTTTCCGACTCCTGCTATAGTCAGTTGAGGAAAAAAAAAAAAACTCTCCTGTGAGAAAATATATGAAAAGGGATCTTAATCTAATTTTTTTCCTTTATTTTTTGTAATATTCTGGTCCCTTTCTAGTTTTCAACAAATTAATTTTTTTTAATGTCTATGAAGAAATAGGTATTTTGGTTGTGTTTTTCCAGTTCACTGGAAAATTGCTTTAAGAAAAAAAGCATGTTTTGCAGAAACACTAATCAGAACTCTGTCATCTACAACAATAAAAAGAAGTCAAGAATAATATGGGCAAGTTAATTAGACAAAAATTTTAGATTTTTGTAAATTACTGAATCTGAAACTGGATAGCTTATATAGCTTCCCCTTTTCTCTCTTTCCCTTTTTTTTTGAATTCATAGGTTTTGAACTTCCCAGGTTGTAAAACCAGTTTTAATGTATTCATAACGTTGACATACTGTGTGACTGACAGCCTAAAGAAGTCTGAAAAACTAGAAAGATTCAGTTCAATAAGACTCATCAAAAGGGGCCAAAGAACTAAGCAGCCTCAGATTAATTTCTTTCTCACTTTGCTACAAACAAACTCAACGCAAATAGAATTTTTAATCTGGAGTAAAATTTCCCCAAACAAATCTTCTGTTCTCTTTGTTAATTAAATGTGCATAATGTCCTTTAAGGACAGGAAAGACAGACGTGGACATGATGGGGCTGGGCTACACCAGAACCCTCTCCTAGGGGTTCTTCTGCAGTCCCCACAGAGGACAAGAACCAAGGTTCCACAAGGACCTGAAACTTATCTCAATTCCAAACTCCTCAAGCTTTGCGGTTTTTCTAAACAGGATCCTTCCCGGGACATACATAGGAAAGCAAAAGAGGCTACATCCTCTTCCCAGTCTGTGAAAATTAACTATCTGAATCTGCCAGATCACCCCAAGCCCATGGAAATAAGCCCCAAACTGAGTGAGGCGGCACCAGTTCTTGCTACTATGACTTTGGATTTATCTCATGTGGTCATAGATGATTCATTTATTCACTAATTTAACTATCACTGAGAGCCTACTACATACCATGCTAAGTACTTGGTAATATATTAGTAAGCAAGAGAAGTGTGATACTATTCTCAGGGTCCAGGGAATGGGTTAGAGACCCACTGAGCTTTTGCCTCCCTGATAATTCCTCTTCTCACTTTGCAGATGCCAATTTGTCTTTAATCCCTTCAGAGTCATGGCTGTGTGGTGGCTCTTGCTGCTCTGCTCTGGCCCTGGCCCTGGCTTGCCATGGTTCCCACCACAGGTTTCAGTGCCCTCACTCTCCTTGAGGATGACTATCTCTCCACACGGTGCCTCTCTGTCTACTTATTGTTAAGTGACAGGCACTGTTGACTGAGCTGCCCAAAAGCCATTTCCCACCCTCTTGTACGATGATGCCTCCAACTACAGAGACCACATAATCAAATATATGCCTTTTCAGTTCTCTTTCATCCCCTCACCCCACAGGACTCTGAGAAGCTCGCTTCCTTGATGAAAAAGAACACATGCGACTGGTAAACACTTCCAAGTTTCTTCTTCATCCTGTTTGAAAGCAGAAATAATGGCTGGATCGTCAGCATTTTCCTTGTGAATGTGAGGAGAAAGATCAAGAGGATCCCACAGATGCCAACCCTGACATTGCTGAGCCACCGATACAACACCAGCCACCAATAACTCACTAACCATGTGAGAAATAAACCCATCTTGTTTAAGCCAGTGTAGTTGGATTTTTTTTTTGTAACTTGCAGTCAACTGCAGTTCTTACTGACATGTTGCCATTGCCACTATAAGAGACAAAACTGCCCTTGCATCTTTAGGAGTTTAGTGAGTCTTTCTAGTCCCGAGCTGTCCAAGACAAGGGAAAAAACTGACCCCAATGTGTTATTCATTCCTGAAGAAGTCTACCCGTGCTTCAGGACTCTCATCAGTGTCCATCCACTTTTACTCGAGTGGTTTGCCTGGGGGATCAGGTGTGAGAAATCACTTTGGGGGATGGGTGTGAGAAATGAGACCTGCGTATGTGTAGGCCAGTGGAGCGACAAAGATGTCATCTCACTTCAAATAAGATTATGGCACCTTATCTCTTAAATACTCCCTTAGTAGGAACATATCCACAAATGCCTTTCTACATGTTAATCTCCCAGTAGTATGTATTCTAATTTCAAGCTATGGAGGTATATATGCAGATGACCTCAGGTAACTAAGATCATTCCTTCTAAGAGTGTGCAAACCATAGTTCATCCTAAACAAGAATCATATTTAAATATTCTGAACTTCACATTCATTATCTCTTTCTCTCCTCTTGTTACTAGATAGAAAGTGTTTTCTGTCACAGCAAAATCTCCTGATCTGTGCTCTGAATCCCCACTCTTCCCATTTTCCCAAGAACCTCTTCTTTTGTGTCAATATCCATCGTCTCTCACATAACTTCAAACACTTTTTTTCACTAGACCTTTTTGTTATCACTTAAACATACAACTGTCTTTCCTGTTTTTAAAAAATCTAAATTTTACTAGACTGCAAATCTCCAACTAATATTATTCCTATTTTCCCAGTTACAAAATATATAGCTATAGCTTCAGTTTCTTCCAACTATTGACTTCTCAATCAACTCCTATCTGGCTTCTGTCCTTACCACCTAACCTGTAACATTGAATCACTAATGGACTTCATGAAAATGTTCATATTTATTTATTCTATCCGAACTCTCAGTTTCCTTTGCACACAGGTTTCCACTCTTCCCTCTAGTAACAGTCTCTCCCTTGCCTTCCATCTTTCTATGTCTTTATACTTCACCTATTTTTCTTCTGACTTGGAGTCAGGCTGTTCTGCTGACTTTTCTTCCTCTACTCAACCTTCATGTGTCCAACATCCTCAGGGCTCAGTCTACGACTCTCTTCAATTCCTTCCCAAAGTGACCTCATCTACTCCTTAATCTTAAACCTCATCTCTCCTATTACAGAGAAATGGCTTCCAAACCATAGTTTCAGCCCAGACAGTCCTTTTGAGTTATAGATTCATAGATCCAAATGTTTATAATATCTTCATTTGGGACACTTGAATGAGTTATAAGAATCTCAAATGTGACATACCCCCAAATAAACTCATTATGTATAAACTTTGCCCCCAAACCGCTTCTTTTCTATCATTCCCAATCATTGTAAATGGTACCCACATCTTTCCTGATGCTCCAGCCAGAAGCATGTGAGCCATCCTTAATACTTCCCTGTTCTTCAGTGGTTCTCCACCACTGCTACTCCCCTAAATTAACCACAAATCCAGTTGGTCCAGCCTTCTAAATCTATCTGCTTTCCAATCTAAGTCTTCATCATCTCAAATTACCCTCTACTTGTCTCCTCTAGCCCACTTTTCCTTACCCTACCATGCCTCAAATCACTTCTCTAATAAAAACATTTCATGGTGTCCCAGAACTGAGTATTAAATCCAAAATCTTTCTTTGTATTACCTGAACAAACAAGCCCTTTTCTGCCTGTAGGTACTATATGTGCCAGGAATGTTGTTTCTTCCAGACTGTGCACAGCTAACTCTGACTCATCTTTCAGGTATGAGCTTAATTACTATTTTCTTAAGGAAATATGTCCTGGTTAAGTTAGAAATTGATTGCTTACTTATTTTTATACCATCTTGTGATTTCTAATTATAGGACTTATCATTATAATAATTAAATTCTATATGTGTGATTATCTAGTAGGGAGACTTAACTAAATAGTGTAAACTCTGTGAGGGTAAAGACAATATAATTTTTTCTCTAATGTATTCTCAATGGCAAGCAAAGAGGAATAATAGATGCTCAATAAAATTTGTTGAATACATAAACTGAGTTTTATATAGTTCTGGCTTTAAGATCTCTGTTGACTTACTGTTCTGTTCAGAGACATATATGACTTTAATTATGACTAAATGTTTATGTTTTAATTATGGTTATGTTTAATTATGTTTATGTTTAACTATGGTGATTATTTAATTATGATAGATTTATACTTCCAACATATTTATTTATGAAAAGGGATATATTTCTATAAAATAAGATCTGGATTTTTCTAGAAACTTAATTTTCAGAATTTAATAGTTCTTAAAGACTACTGGCCAAGCAATTGACATATATTTTTTTAAAGGGAGGGGAAGAAAAAAATTGACTAGTTCAGTAAAATTGGTATATTGCCCATCGATGTTCAAAATATATTAGAATAACAACTCTCACTTTTGGAAATATTTTCTAAGTTAAATAAAATTTTAATTCCAAGTCTAGAATTGTGAGATTAAGAAAAGACGTTGGAGAGCGACACTCCAACTATTTCCTCTAGTAACATTCTAATGTAAGGACTTACAAGCTAGTCTGTGTCTCTGAAGCCTGTTAGAAATACTTATGGGAATACAAAGATTAACAGAGAATGAAAGAATATGGGGGAAATCCTGCCAAAGAAGAAAATACTGATGAAGATTTAAATTCTGAGAAAAGTTCATATTCTCAAGGGTTCTGATCTATTGACATAACAATATTGGGCAGGAAGAATGAGAGGAAGAAGTAATTAGAGTAGATTTCTCAGCTTTGGCACTGTTGACGTTTTGTGTTCGCTAACTCTTTGCTGCAGGGAGGGCTGTCCTGTGCATTGCAGGATATTCAACAGCATCCCAGGTCTCTCCATAATGGAAGCCAATATATCCTCCACCCTGAAATAGTTAAGCTCAAAAATGTCTCTAGACGTATTTGTTCCCTGGGGAGGAAAAAAATGCCAATGAATTAGAGAAAGTCAAAGGGATTTGTCAATTCAAAAAAGCATAAAAGGATACTTTTTCTATCATTCACTGGTTTATTGATTCATACACTTATTCATTAGACAAGACACAGTACTAGACACTGTGTTCCAAAGATGAGTAGAGCACAGTTTCTGTTAAGAGCTGAATGTCTACTGAAAGACAAAGAGGCCACTTTCTTAGGATATATAATGGATTAGCAGTTATGCGAGATATGCAGTTATGTAGGTTTTAATGCATAAAGAAAATTACCCAAGTAAGGTTCTAGCCTTGCTTCAAATGCACAGTATACCTGGTTATGGGGGACATAAGAAATTAGAATTTGGCATCCAGTTCAGCTTACTAAAAGGCCCTCCTGATTTGTAGATTTTGAGAACAAAATCTACTTTGCCCAGAATCTCATACTGCCAGATTTCCTGGTGCCAATTAGCTCAATCCTTTAGCTCAATCCTGTATGAGCCTGAATCCACAAGTGAGGAAGAACCCATTTTTCTGCTTCTTGCTGCTTAGACATACTGTCCTTGAGACCCTGGGTTCTTCTCCATAGTGTTCCAGTGCCCATTTTAATCAAGCTCTGTGGGGTTCCAGACACAGGTGCAGTGAGGATAGTGGTGGCTTCCTGACCCACGAAAGACAGTTATGACATTGTGTTCTTGAACTCAACTGGTCAGCAGTGGACTCCTAATTCCACTGTCTACTCTGAGAGAAGAGCAGCATTCCTGGCAGACCAGGTAGCAGTATTATTCTGGGACTTATTCTGAAACAATCAGCCATACGCTTCTAACACTCTGATGAATATGTATGAGACAGATTCCTTGAATTATACCTCACTCTGCTTAATATATCTAGAATGAGTTCTGTAAAGTGAGGTCTGCAACCCTATACAACAAACTGTAATAGCTCCCTAAATCTATCACACACTGTGATCGCACATCCCAGTACAAAAACAGATCATAGATTCTTCAGCTAAACACCAGATGAAGAATTTGGCTTCCATTTAGGGGCCATGCTGCATAAAAAAAAATATATGTTTTCTTTTGTTTATGTGTTATTGAGTTGATACAAGTAAAAATATAAGATTGCACTGTATGTGCAGTGCCAGAGATTAGCATAGAGAGCAATATGGAGATGGTACAGTCAGGGAAGATTTTCTAGAGCAGTGATGTCTGAGCTAAGCCTTACAGTATAAGTGGGAGTGTGCCAGGAAAATTGCATTTGAGCATGGGAATAAGGCAGAGAGTATGCCTTAGGTTTAAAAAGTTGTGAGAGCATAGTACATTTACAGAACTGGCAACTGTTGAGGGTGACTGAATTGTACAATGATAGATAAGAGTGTTGAGAGATCAGCTGGAAAGCAGAGACAAGATCGTGAAGTAGGGGGAGCTATACAGCTTCCACATTTCCTTTAGTCTAAGAGGCCGTGTGGATTATAAGACATGCTATCTACTTCATAAAATGGAACACTACCTTAAATGTCCTCATTTCTTTTAAAACCAACTAAAATCTCTCTGTTCAATACCTAAACCACAATTTACATCTAACCCTTCCTGACAATATTTGCCTATGAGGGTCCAGAGAGTCAAGAGGTCCTTCCTGAATCACTGTCGGTCACTCAGCAGTTGGTTATATTTAGATTTTCATCAGTGCCTGTGGTCTTGACTTCTTTTAAGATTGACAGTACATTTCAAGCCATATCAAATTATGTTAAGGTTTCCTCTTTTACATTTATTTGGTTAAACTCAGAGTTTTGTGTTTTTTATTATTAAATTACATAGGAAAATACATAATTTAGGTCAAATAACTTTTCCTAAAAGTTAACTAGAAACTTTTGATAGGTCAATATTCCATAACTAAATAATGGCCCTATGTGAAAACAAATTAACCACATTAACTTCTCCTGCTTTGAAAAGCCTGTGATCTGTTCCAAGAGATTTTGCAAATTAAATACCCTTTTAATTCTATTGCCTGGTGTATATGACAAGCAATCTTCTATGAACAGGATTTATTTTCACTTCAGTACTGTATCATAAAGACAACTTTTTGCAGACATTCTGAGCAAGAATTCAAGAATTAATTATCCAAACTGAAGGTTAAATTCAACCACTTGTTATCAATCCAAAAAAGCTCAACTGAGAGACAATAGAATGAAGAGATATTATGATGCATTGCTTAGTTCACACATGTTCAAGAAGTGATAACAGTCATCGCTCTACAACTCTCCCCTATACCAGGAAACTTTAACATGTTTTGATTGTAACAGTTTTCCTGTCTTAAAAATGGTAAAACAGGCCCTGGCCGGTTGGCTCAGCGGTAGAGCATCGGCCTGGCGTGCGGGGGACCCAGGTTCGATTCCCGGACAGGGCACATAGGAGAAGTGCCCATTTGCTTCTCCACCCCCCCCTCCTTCCTCTCTGTCTCTCTCTTCCCCTCCCGCAGCCAAGGCTCCATTGGAGCAAAGATGGCCCGGGCGCTGGGGATGGCTCCTTGGCCTCTGCCCCAGGCGCTAGAGTGGCTCTGGTCGCGGTAGAGCGACGCCCCGGAGGGGCAGAGCATCCCCCCTGGTGGGCAGAGCGTCGCCCCCTGGTGGGCGTGCCGGGTGGATCCCGGTCGGG
Source organism: Saccopteryx bilineata (assembly GCF_036850765.1). NCBI lineage: Eukaryota > Metazoa > Chordata > Mammalia > Chiroptera > Emballonuridae > Saccopteryx > Saccopteryx bilineata. The sequence continues at coordinate 36,125,774 of NC_089497.1, forward strand.
CGCATGCAGGAGTCTGTCTGACTGTCTCTCCCCGTTCCCAGCTTCAGAAAAAAAAAAAAAAGTAAAACGTAAAGGAAAAAAAAAACATCTCAAGCAAATTGAGGTATGGAACAAGGTCCAGTGAGGACCCCCTGAACACCACAGGAAAACTTCTTTCTCCTTTAGAGCAGGAGATATGGGTTATGCACAAGGCTGAGCAAGATGATTTTGGATGAGAACTGAGAGTGGGAAAAGAGGAAAACAAAAAAAGAAAGAAGTCTTTTGCTTTGGTAGTAGAAATAATTTTATTGAAAGAAAGAATCCAGAAGGCAAATGAACTATCATAAAAGAGGGGCATTTAAATATGCAAATAGTCTGAGATTTCTTTATTTTCTAAAATATTCCTAATCTTCCCTTTGAACTACCATCCTGCTAAGTAGTGATAGCAGTTTATACTTAATTATATATTTGGATTTTTCTGATTTATACTATGTTCATTTTAAACATTTAATCTACCAGAATTTCATTTCCCTATCCAACTGCTTTAAAACTCTCCTTTGGATGATTCTGTTTTACGTACTTCAGATTTATGTTCTTCCCTATTCTCATCCCTGAAGTCATATCTAGAATAAAGAATATGGGGAGGTATGTGGCCAATGTAATCTCCAGGTAGCAAGGGCAGAAATGTCCTCTGATCTGTGCTCTACTGCCTTTGTCTCCACAGCAAGATCATTTTCCCACCACTTAACCATGTGCCTTTCTGCTATTTGTGGCTGATGCTGGGACATTGATGTAACTCAGAGACTAGAGTGCACTGTGGTAAGAATTCCATATCTCTCTGATTGATTCAGTCCCATCTCTGTCTTCTATAATGCTACTGACACCGCGCTCGCACACACACACACACACACACACACACACACACACACACGTCTGACTCTGTCCACCCAGCAGTCGTTGTCTCAAGCTATTTCACCCCCTCTTCATAGTGACACAGTTCCTACAAACTGGCAAGCTCTCCAGCCAGCCTCTTGGGGAACTATTCTGGGTTCCCCTTTAAGGGGATGAGAAAATATCTACATCTCAGCCACAATTTAGAAATCAAGAGTGATTTGGGAAAATTTATTACATCCTGGAATTCCTTCAGCCCTTCCCCCCCCACTTATTCTGAATTCTTGGGTGTCACTCACAGCTAGGTGTGGGACAGTTTGTGAGGCACCGCCTTCCTGAGTTCCACATGTGAAGAAAGGCCCCTCAGTAGTTGATGTTTCATCAACTTCTTTAACACACAAACATCTGCTGTCCAAGCTAGAGCTTGCATCTCCATCCTCCCTCCCTCCCTGCTTTTCACAATCTTTTGGGCCCAGTAAAATCTTTTCACATCCTCTGTATCATATATTTGTAGTAATTAGGAGAGCACCAGTTACTGTAACCAATATATTTTGTAATATTTATGACTCAACAAAAAGTTTCTATCTCATTCTTGTTGTCACAGTTCCATGTGTGGAGTCCTGTCAGGTGCTTTTCTGTGTGACACAGTTTCTCTCACCACATAGCTCTGATCTTCTCTTGCTCCTTGAGGGATCTTACATATTAGGTTGCTAGGAAACATATAAGATTGAAGCAGTGACACAAGTCATTTCCACTCATGTCCCGTTGGCCAGAACTCAGTAACCCAGCAATATCTGAAAACAGGGAGGCTGAGAACCATAATCTAGATGTCTGGCTCGAAGGAACAGGAAACTCTGGGAGAGCAAGCTTCATAGTAGAGAGGTCATAGGCAAAGAAAAATGTTTTTACAGTATGAGAGATACACTAAATTCTGAGTCCTTTATGTTCAGATTTTTATATACTGAAGGAATTTTTATAATCCTTTTCTACATAGGCTGATTTTTTAATATATTGTCCTGCTTAAAGTCTCATTTTGAATTGTAGAAGTTAATGGTAACCCTTTTCCTTTGCAATTCTGATGTAATGCACATAACCCCACACATTAAGCATCTTTTGAAGCTAATGGATATTTCCAGGTACACGAAATTGCAAAGAATTAGAACACAGTAATTAATACCTTTAAAATAGTCCATTTTGCATAAAATTATTTTAGCACTGAATACTGTTTATGGACTTCCAAAGATGCCCAAGGAAGCTGCAACATTGAACGTATGCCTGCCCTGGTCGGTTGGCTAAGCGGTAGAGCGTCGGCCTGGCGTGCGGGGGACCTGGGTTCGATTCCCGGCCAGGGCACATAGGAGAAGCGCCCATTTGCTTCTCCACCCCCCACCCTTCCTCTCTGTCTCTCTCTTCCCCTCCCGCAGCCAAGGATCCATTGGAGCAAAGATGGCCCAGGCGCTGGGGATGGCTCCTTGGCCTCTGCCCCAGGCGCTGGAGTGCCTCTGGTCGCGGCAGAGCGACACCCCGGAGGGGCAGAGCGTCGCCCCTGGTGGGCGTGCCAGGTGGATCCCGGTCAGGCGCATGCGGGAGTCTGTCTGACTGTCTCTCCCCATTTCCAGCCTCAGAAAAATACAAAAAAAAACACAAAAAAACAAAACAACAAAAAAAAAACATTGAACTTCTGCCTGAAGGAGGCCAGCAATCTGCTCTCAGGATGTAATAAACTGAGGTCCAAACAGAGACTCAAATCCTTAATTCCTAGGTCAGCACAGCGTGACTCAAACCCATCCTCCTTATCTACCAACTTTGGTCCTCAGCAGGACCACTCTAACCTCTAATCTCAGAGGGATTTTTGTAAGACTTGTTAAGATTGCAGATTTTATCCCAAAGGCTATGTGGAAAGTAGCATAAATAGATTTGCACTTTTGAGAATCCTGGAGAATAGAAGCAGAGAGTCTTGCACGGAGTTGGTGACAGTGACCCACGCAAGAAAGATAGGAGGGTCAGAATTCTACAAATGTAAAAGGATCTGTATCAAAAGGCTAATCGGATGTGAGGATGAGTAAGAAGACCACAGAGAAAATTGCCAGATTTCTAATCTGAAAGACTTGGAAAATGGTGGTGACATTCTTTAAGACATAGGAGGAGAAAGTTGGGAGTGGGGAAAAGAATGATCTCCGTCCTAATTGTTCTGAATTTGAAACTCTCTGTGGTACACCAAAGAGGAGCAGTTTGTTGGGCACCTTTATATGTGGATCTGGAGCTTAGAAAGAAGTCTAAACTAATGGAATAGATTTGAGAATTTGGGCAATATTACAGGTAGCTAATGTCATGAGAGTGGATAAACTCACTCTGCCCCCAAAATGTGCAAAATAAAGAAAAACAAGGGGGAATGAAAAAGGGCCTAAGGAGCATCAACATTTAAAGAATATGCATAGAAAAAAAAAGGAAAGGTTGAAAAGAACCATTCAAATAAGTAAAGAGATAGAGGGATGGGGGAAGGAGAATCAAATACCAATGTCATTTTATCAAAAAGGTAACTATTTTGATTTTTGTTAAAGTAAATAAGTGTATAGGCTCTATATTTTACCTACTGATGAAATGTTGGACACTTTGTGCTAGTTCCATTCAGGCTGCCTTTTTTTTTTACCAATATGATCTTATTTTTCAAAGACATAGTCTTCTATGAGTGCTAAAAACTTGGAAAAAGAAGAAAATTTCTTTATACTGTGTAGTTGGACAAAAGGTAGATTTGATTAAAGGCTTGAGCAAAGATGGGCAATAACATTTGTGCAGGACAGTCACTCTGCAAGGGAAATCCTCATTAGGCTCCAATGGGAAAGGCAACTAGCAGAGTCTCTAGATGACAGATACACAGACTCCTCTCTCAGGATGCCTGGAACACTTGACAATACCTCTCACAGAGCCCCTGTTCCAAGACAGCCTTCATTCTTGGCTGGATTCACCAGTTCAGATCCAGCCATCTTCTCCTCTCCTCACCCTCTCTGCTCATTTCCTTAGCATCTTCAATTCAGTTTGAAAGAGGGTGTTTTTCCTTTAGGGAATCTTAGGAAGGAGGTCTTGCTTTCACTTGTGATGGTTCCTCGAGATATATTTTTAAAATTTTTATTTATTGATTTTAGAGACAGTAGTGAAAGAGAGAGAGAGGGAGAGAGAGAGAGAGAGAGAGAGAGAGAGAGAGAAGGAAGGGGAGGAGAGGAAAGCATCAACTCATAGTAGTTGCTTCTCATAAGAATCATGACTAGGCAAACCCAGGTTTTCAAACCAGTGACCTCAGCATTCCAGGTCAATGCTTTAACCACTGTTCCACCACAGGTCAGACCCATAAGATTTTTCAGACAGAAATAAAAGGAAGATACTTTTGGTTTTCTCTTCCTCACCTTGTCATATTCTTCCAATAAGACAATGAGCTCAAAGAACCTAGCTGCTTAAACTGGGGATGGAATGGTAGTATGTCAAAGAAGAATAAAGAGAAGGAAAATGTTCTTATCAATGGGAAAACATTATTTACTATATAAAACATTAGGCTGACACCAAAAAAAGAAAAAATAGCTGGTGCTAATGTCTGAATGCTGTTGTCCCCCCAAAACTCACATGCTGGAATTCTAACGTAAACAGTGTTAGAATGTGGTTGTGTTAGAAGTGGGAGGGTGTTGGGGACCAAAAAATAAACAGGGTCTGGATTTTGGGAACAGAGGTGTTGGACCCAACCCCCCACCTCACCTGCCTAATTAAGTTGACAAAGGGCTGTGCTTCAGTACTTGCCCTGCCGGCCCATGTTCCTCGGAAGGACGGGAAGCTAGTTACTTCTTTGTTTAAAGTTAAGGTGGTGGGGTTTTTCTGCACTTGGTGGTTTCCTTGTTTTGCTTTGGAAATGTGATTGAACTGCTAATGGCCCAAATTGCCCAGAAAATAAAGATGAATGTCTTTCTAGGGGTGGCCATGTTCTTGCTTCTTGGCCAGGACAGTAGTGACTGTTGGCAAGGAGCTGTGGCGTCCTCCAGAACCCATCCTGTATATATCTTTAAGTCTCTGTCTATTTTTCATTCAATTTCATACCATTTCCCACTCAAGACCCTGGAATAGACTCATCACGTGGGTCGCAGCAGTGGGGGAGGCATTAGCACAGGGGTCCCCAAACTTTTTACACAGGGGGCCAGTTCACAGTTCCTCAGACTGTTGGAGGGTTTTTTTAATAAAAAAACTATGAACAAATCCCTATGCACACTGCACATATCTTATTTTAAAGTAAAAAAACAAAACGAGAACAAATACAATATTTAAAATAAAGAACAAGTAAATTTAAATCAACAAACTGACTAGTATTTCAATGGGAACTATGGGCCTGCTTTTGGCTAATGAGATGACCAGTGTCGGTTCCATATTTGTCACTGCAAGCCTTAACAAGTGATATGACACGCTTCCGGAGCTGTGACGCGTACGACCCGCGTCATCAGAAGTAGTACTGTACGTGAGTGACGCCATACTTTGCGGTGCCGCCATATACAGTACTCCAGGACCACAGTGCTCCTCTCACTGACCACCAATGAAAGAGGTGCCCCTTCTGGAAGTGCGGTGGGGGCCGGATAAATGGACTCAGGGGGCCGCATGTGGCCCGCGGGCCGTAGTTTGGGGACCCCTGCATTAGCAGGTGCTTAGGTCATTCAGGTTGAGCTCTCATGAATGGGATTAGTGTTCTAATAAAAGAGATCCCACCGAGTTCACTAGCCCTATCCACCATGTAAGCATACAATAAGAAGTTTGTGATCCAAATGAAGGTCCACACCTGACTATGTTGGTCCCTTGACCTCAGACATTCAGGCTTCAGAACTGTGAGCAGTAAATACCTGCCCCTTATAAGCTGCTCAGTCTTGTATTTTGTTATAGCAGCCTAAACAGAGTAAGACAGCTAGATAGTGTTAAAAAGATACTTTTAGACATAGTACACTAAGACCTCTATTTGTCTAAAAAAGATGAAACAGCAACAGCCAACAAACAGAAGTTTTAACGAAGCAGTCAAGAGAAACAGGCATGGACAATGAGTATTCCATTTCTGAAGAAACAATCGAGAAACAGACAGGAGCAATGAGTACTACAGTCTTACTGAGGTCCATTTGTCCAAAGCCTATATCCTTCTTCCACCCCAAGAATAAATTTGCTACTTTGAGTTAGAAATCAACCCTTTCCAAACTCCGCACCACTTAGAATGCAGGAGATTTGTAAGATAATCAAGATTCCAGTCATAGGTGGAAATGTCTTATTAGCCATTATTGACCATTTTCACATCATTAGTTCCAATAAATGTGGCTATTGGTTGGTTCATTGCACCTTTTTCCCAACCTTAGTTACAGGTAGAACCATTAGCAAAGCACACAGTTTTAAAAAGTAAAAGTAGTACCTAATTACCAGTACCTCTAACTCTGACCTCCTTCCTCACCATACTCCAAAGTGGTAGGCTTCTTATGAAAAAAGATTGGAAAGCGATCCAATTTCTTACACATCACTATCTACACATCTTTAAAATCTTGCCTTCCTACTTTAATCCTAGATTTTTGACCAATATTCCTTTCTCTTATAGCATTCCTTTATATTTCAAGAAAAGAATTAGAAATAATAATTTTTATCACAGTTAAAATATTCAAAATTACAGAAATGGAGAGGAGAATATAATATTTCTACTAAAATTCCCTTAATTAAAAGCAACTGTGGTATAATGGTGCAAAGATCATTCACTCTGGGGTCAGGTTGCCTGGGTTAAAATTCCAATGTCTCTAGATATGTGACTTTGTCATATCCTCTTCGTGCCTCATTTTCCTTATTTGAAAATTTCAGAAATAATCCCTGCTTCATACTATTGTTAAAATACTGAAGGTTTTAGGGCATGGCTTGCCACATTTAAGCACTCAGTAAATGTTATTCATTAACTATTGTTTTATACTCTTCAATTACAAGTACATTTTCAGCTTGTTACTTTAATTTTTTATCTTTCCATTTTTTTAATACTCATTACTATGCCCAAGATAATAATTAGTCATTGAGAATGATGGTAATACAAAGGATTTTAAAAATGAAATCACAGAGATCAAAAGAGAGGATTCATATTTTTGGTCCAGAGTGTCTTGGACACCTTGAAAAAATATTATGGGAAAATACGACCCTGACATTGACAAGTTACCAGAGAAAAAAATTAAATGTTTGTGAAGAAAAATACCAGCTCTTAATAACCAATTTAAGTTTCATTGTAATCAGTTCAAATATCATTGCATAATATAATTTGTCCCAAAACATTCATTTCACTGACTAAGACATAAATTGTCATAATAGAAGTTGTATTATATTAATGTATTTTCCTACTAAGATAAGAAATTTAACCAATTAATCCAACTAATTGAGTAAAAACTTCATTACAGTAACAAGAGAAAGAATTATTATTAGTTGGGCATCATCAAAATCTTTTTCTTTTTTTTTTTAGTTTTTTGACAGTGTCAGTTAAGAACAAAAATGGACTAAACAATTGAGTCCAAGGTTAAAGATTATGGACGGGGTGCCACATTAACAGAACTTTTTATTATAAATGAAAAATAATATAAGATCTTAAACACAAAGGAATAATCACTCTGACACTTAGACCCAAAAAGCTAAAGAGAAATATTGTTAATATTAACCTAACATGGTGACCTTATTATGCCTTTGTCAGTGTAATCCGTGGCCATTAGCTAAGATATAGATGTTTGTACGTGAACAAATTGTTCTTTCAGTGAAAGAAATGCCTTTAGAAATGTTTCAAATAATCTATTATAAAAGCTTTCTGATGAGGCTCTGGGATAGTGGTGAGAATGTGGAGCTAGGGAAAATATTATTTTTAAAGACTGTAAAATGACTTTCTGCTACTGAACATGGTATAAAATACCTTGATTTGAACTTGAAATTTCCAGAAAAACTTCTTGTTGAAACTGTACTAACTTCTCTCTTGAAGAATTTTGTATTTAAATGAAAATATCAAAGAAGCTATTGGGTGTGGTCAAGGTACTACGATCAGCAGTAATATAGCTGTATATGTATGCATGTATATGTACGTGTATGTGTGTGCTTGTGCATGCATATGCATGTACATATGTTGTGCTGTGTGTGTGTGTATAAATGTGTGTGTGTCTGGGCGGGTGCATATGTGTGCATGGACAGGTGTGCATATGTGTGCATGGACAGGTGTGAGGAGCTGAAGATCTACCCTTCAGGACCCAGGCAGACCTTTTGTCAGCTCCAAGAGAGATTGGTTGCAGACTGCTCACTGTTCAGGTTTGTTTAGCAACTGACCTCAGGGAAAAGGAGAAGACTCAGCCCAGTTTACACTTCCTCTTGTGGGCGGTCCTCTTCCAAGGACTAATCATGTGGGTGCAAAAAGACTAGGCTTCTTTGCTTTAATTCAGGAACACTCGGAAGGACCAGCCCGGCTCCAGGGCTTCTTTGATACCAGCTGAGGCTTTGTTGCATCTACATCACTTCCCTCACTCCCTCAGAACAGTTGTTCTGAAGAGCACGCCCCAGTAAACTTTCTGAACACAAATCTTCATCTCAGATTTTGTTTCCCAGGAAACCCAAACTAAGGCATTAAGCATGTATTATTTAGCGTCGCTTTTAGCAAAGGGTTGGCTTACTGATGTATAAATGTTGAAAGGAGATGAAGGTGGGATGAATTCCTGAATTTAGCCAGATGATTTGTTGATACAGAACTGGCAAGAAACTAAGATGGTGGTTTATAATTTTGCTTGCCTTGCATAATTTAGTTCAGTGAAGGTTCCCAGATAATTGTCTAAATCACCTTAAAAGGCTGGGGGGGGGGATTTCAGTCCAGTTGTGCCCAACATTCCTCCAATCACCTCCTTATTACCACCACTACCTTTCATACAACTGTTGGTGTTGTGAGATTCTTTGAGATTAGAAGGATTTAAATCAAGATCAGGCAGATAACATTGCAAGGAAGGAGTGGAAAGATGACAAAACTGTATCATTTCAATACAGTGGTGGACAATATGTGGTACTTTAGAAAAGCAGTGGGTGGGAAGTCAGCAAGATATAATAAAGGCATGTCAAGCATTGAGTCTCGGTTGAGAGAAGGCACAACTTAGAGATCAAAGCAGGTTGGTGACATCAAAGAGACGTAGGAGCAACACAGTCAAGGACCTGAGGTTCAGATCTAAGGTTCCAATACAGTTCATGTGGGAAGCGCCTGGGCTCATGTTTTGTGAGATGTGGGAGAATAAGTCTCTAAAAAACAGCCACATTGGACTCTACTTCATATTCCTCAATATTTTCATTTCCCATGACTCCCACGACATATTTTCAGCATAGTAATAGTCACCTTTTTGAAAAAATGTTAACACTTTATAATTTTGGAGAATATTCTTATGGAAGAAACATGCTTTCATTGCTGGCTGATCTCAGAGCACTGGGTAAGGCTGAAGCCACAGGTGGAGTTCAGAAAATCCCAGCTACTAAAAGTGAAGCATGTGAGGAAATCAATGCAAGAAAATTATGGTAATAGAATAGGGACAAGACCTAGGATACACAAACAATGTTCCAGTATTAGGAAGAAAGTGGCTATATGGAGAAAAGGGAGGAAATCATTACTGCAGAAGAACATTGAAAAACATTCTGGGAAGAAACTGTAGGTACAGAGGAAATGGTCATGTACACATTCCATTCAAATTGTTTCTCAAAAATAAGTAGGCCTACAAGCATACAGAGAAGGCATATTCTTCTCTCACACTGAACCCCTGAAGGCTTTACCTAACAGGTTATAGTCTCCACACTTATTCACCAGCCTAAGGAAAATTAATCTTATTAGGTTTTGCCCAGGAGTTTTGATAAATCAAAAAATTTATTGAACCTAAATATATCTAAAGAGATTCACTTAGAAGATGATGAGGTAACTCATGTTCTATACCATATAAAACTTGATCATACATGATCTCACTTAAGAATGTCATGTACTATTACCATTATTTTATAGATGTAAAAATCGAAACTGTTTTATTCTAAGAGATGTTTTGCCAGGAGGTATCCGAGTCAGGACAGAAACTGAGGTTTCTGGACTCCTAAACAAACTCTCACCATATCATTCTATAGAACCTCTCTACACCCACACCACAGTGTCAGATACCCTTTGAATACTCAATAAATATTCATTAAAGGAACATTCTGTGATTAGCATTGTCTACTTGAGACATGATACTTTCTGCCACCTAGTGGTTTTCTAAACTTTAGTATGTGAAGCCACCTTTTGGGGGGTTCAGGGTCCAATGATAAAATAGAGTTTAGAATAGATATTTTTTCCTAGGTATAGAGTCTAACAAGTTTATTCTCCAATAGTTATGTATAAGCCTTCACTATCTGGTAGCCTATAGAGGGGAGGGTGTGTGTGTGTGTGTGTGTGTGTTGGCACAAAAGATTCAACTGATGTTTATTAAAGGGTATTTGATGATTCAAAACATGCCTATATTTCTTATACGTATTCATAGAGGTTTTCTTCCCCTTCCTTTGATTCTTCTCACTTATATTTAGGGATATAGCTACATAATCAACAGTTTTCTAGTCCTAGTTAATAGAAGAGTAATTTATATAGCTATTAGTAACCAATAATTCACTAACACTAATACAAATGGTAAGAGAGAGTTTAAGGAAACAAAGTATAACTAGAGGTACATCTACAAGTCCAGTTGTATCTTAAATGTGATTAGTCTTTATCATTACAACTTATATATGTATATAGAGAGAAATTTGAAATACAAAACACTTGGTTCTTGTGGTTTTACAGCTTTCTTTCATGTACACTCACAGAGCTCTTTGTTTAATATTTATGTGACCTTTGAGTCATCCCACTTTTTTTTCCTAGACTATTGAGTGGTTCTGACTGTCCTAAATTCTTTCTCTGGTATGTTACAAGTACAGCCCACAAACTACTACCCAAAGATCCAGCTTGGTGTTTTACAAAACCTACAACTGGAGACTAATAAGTGACTTCAGTTATGTGAAGTATCTAAAATTCTGAAGTAGTTCAGCTCTGTGTACAGACTCACTAGACCATTTGTCTTCATTAAAAAGCAGAGGTACACTGAGAGCCGTTTTCCTGGATCTCCTTACCTGGGATAGTGTATCCTGTTTGACAATCATGAAACGCTAGCTTCGGAAGAGATTCCAAAATACGGTTTAGGACACAATTATATCAGATTAATTGTTGCTCTTCATTTCTTTTGATGAATGTTTGTACATCCAAACAAAACACTTAATAAATCAAGGATTGAAATGTTTATTATAAGGGGATGGTCTTAATTGCATGTTGGGCTGAGTTCCTATTTACCCAGGAGTTAAGATTTTCTTTCCATTTATTAATTATTGAGCATATGAGGTGTACAACTCAAAGTGATTTTTATACATCATTGTATTTTCATATGATTTCTGTCTTGATGTACATACATTTGTTTTTAATCATCAGGTTTTTTTTCTTATGACTTGCTCTTTTCCAGCTTTCACATGCCATTAGTTTATCTTGTTATTTTCACAGATTCTTTGATTTAATATTTTTAATTCTGAAGTCTTGGGTATTTATAAAGAAATTTTTATTAAGTAAAATATAGTGATCCATGTTTAAAATTGTTCTTTTATAAGTTATATTTCTCTAATTATTTACTTTATCTGAGAGCTTGCTCATGAGTTACTGCCTTTCTACTTTAATTTCTGCTCATTATTGTTTCATAATCTAATTTCCATTTGTTTTCTATATAGCTCTCTGTTTCTTTATTGACTTTTTCCTATAATTTCTCTAATTAATAAATAATCTCTAAAATTTAGTATAGAATAAAAGTGGAAACAAGATCAGGACCATAAATACTCTGCTCTGAAAAGTTAACCACATAATCTTCTTTACTAGAATAATTATAGTGTAAAGTAATAGTCTGTCAACACAAAGAATAAAAATAGTTTATAAGTCCAACTCATCATTTTCCTAGGACTTATATTATATAGTCTTAGAATATAAAAATAAGTCTCTTAATATCTTTCTGAAAACTAAAATTGGTGTATAATTTAATCACTCATTTAAACTAATCTGAAGCTCAAAAATAATGAGACAGAAATAGATGGCTTTTATAGTGTCACAAAGATAGAATTATTTTACAGCTTTACTTAGTCACAACTGCAATGAATTTCTCTATGTTATCTTAAACTTCCAACACACTATTATGTTACATATATGAATGAGTTACCATCTTAAATTGATTCTCCTACAAAGAGAGCCTCAAAAATTTGTAGGAAATCCTTGAAGGATCAAAACATTTTATAAAGATAAAACAATTGACTAGAGATTTGATCCCTCAAGCAATATAGAAGTGGTAGAATTAACCACAGGGGGATTATTTTTTTCTGACTAAAATATTTCAAGGGACGTTCAGATTGAAGAAATTATGGTATTAGAATTACTGCATTTATTTTAAAATAAGAGATGTGACTGAGATACTTACAAGAAATATTATTTCTAAATAGTTCTGTAAAATGAACTGAGAGATATTGCTGGGCAAATGAACTTCTTGAGAGTTTACATGAATCCAAAAGGCAAATAAATATTGCCAACTGTTCTGGAAATACGGTTCTAAAAACATTTTCCATGATTTCTATTTTTTATCTATGTCAGAGCTCAGCAAACAGAAAAAGATATGACTGAAGCCAAATTAAGCCTTTGATTAAGAACCCATGGGTATCTGAACACAAGAAGCTCTTGAAGTGAAGGATTTTCTCACCAACCCATCTCTTCATTGGCATCCTCTGGATCTCATTGCATTTAGCCTGGCTAATTGGAAATTCCCCAGATGAATATACACGTGGACCCCAACCTACACCCTACCCTATGGGAAATGACCCTCTTCCAAACCTCCAAGGTCTAATCCCTGATAGTCAGAGTAGATGGACCTAAATTTTACTTTCGAAAGTTATTTTGACAGAACCATAGATTTGTAAACTGATAAGGCTATCCATAGGTAATTTGTCACCAAACCAGGTTTTTTATGAGTGAATAAAGGGGCTGGATGTAATTCCTGTATTAGTTAACTATTACTGCTGCAAGAAATTACTACGAACTTAGTGACTTAAACTACACAAATATGCTATCTTACAGTTCCAGAGGTTTGAAGTCCAAAATATCAGTTTCATTGGGCTAAATTCAGGGTAGTGTTGTGGCTGGCTCTTTGCCGACATGCCAAGGGCAGAATCTGTTACCTTGCCTTTTTTTATTTTCTAGAGGCTGCCTGCATCCCTTGGCACATGGCCCCTTCTCTACCGCTTCAGCCTCTAGCTGCGTGATCACCTCTACTGCTAACTCTGACACTCCTGCCTCCTTTCCAATAATACTCTTGCCGTTACATTGGGCTGACCCAGATCATCTCAGATCTCCCCAGGATAGGATCTTTAACTGAATCACGTCTTTCAAGTCTCTTCAGATTCTGGGGATTAGGACATAGACATTTCTGAGGTACATTATACAGCCTACCATAGTGACCATAGATCAAAAGGTACAAATCAGGACTATCCCAACAATACTGGGGCACTGGGGCACCCTTCCTAAAGAGAGCTCCCGCCATTGCCAAGTTCTGGTATGCTCTCCTTTTGCCCACCCACAATCCCATCTCTGCTATTTGAAGTAAGCCCTATTGTTCAAGGCCCATTCTGAATGCCAGCTCTGCCATGAAAACTAACCAGCGTGGTGTAATCTCTTCCTTTTCAGGGTGGATTTATGTCACTCCTACGGCACGTGTCACCACCTACCCAATTTAATATAAATACAGTTGTGAGTGTGTTTTTTCTCTCCTACTAGAAGTAAGCTCTTAATGACTGAGATAGGGCAAAAGATGACAGCAAGCATTCAAAACGTGCAATAGAAACATGTCTTCACCCATATCCAGGCAGAGGTCTGTTAGTGCAGCCCTTCCAAGCCAAATTCCCATCAGGTTACCTAGGCAACCAACCAAGTGTCTGAGTCACTTGACACACAGGACCACTGAGGAGTGCTTGCAACACGCTGAAGAGAAAAATGTTTTACCAGAAACTTCTTCCAGACAAGGTTGAAGTTCCCATTGTGGTGGAACTGAGTCTACTAGCCAATATGATTCTCAGCTAGAGGATGCTGTCCCCCCATATCTGCTTATCCTGGTTATTCATTCAAGAAACAAAGAACACATTTGATAGTGTGTTTAATTATAAACTAAGTGCTTTCAGATATTCACCAACAACCAAAACTCAGAGCTAGTTTTTGTGGAGTTTTAGTTTTTTTAATGGCAGGAAATGATAACATTGAGATCTTTTTTTATCGAGTGCAAAGGTGCAAGTTCCTACAATTCCACTTACTTATTTCTTTAGAAACTATACGTGGCCCTGGCTGGTGACTCAGTGGTAGAGCGTTGGCATGGTGTATGGACACCCTGTGTTCGATCCCCAGTCAGGGCACACCGGAGAGGCAACCATCTGCTTCTCCATCACTTCCCTCCCTCTTCTCCTCCCACAGCCAGTGGCTTGATTGGTTCAAGCATGGCTCCAGGCACTGAGAATAGCTCTATTGGAGTGTGACAGCCTCAGGTACTAAAATTAGCTGGTACTCAAGCATCAGTCCTAGGTGGGGTTGCCAGGTAGATCCTGGTTGAGGTGCATGCTGGAGTCTGTCTCACTATCTCCCCTCCTCTCACCTAAAAGAAAAATAAAGAAACTATGTGTAATAGTAGATAGAGGTAGTAAGTGGAATCCAGAAGTTATGATACTTTGTGGACCCCAATCTAGAGAATGTATATACTGAAACAACCAATAATAGCCCTTGGTATATTCGCTTCACCAGATGCCCCTACAGACTTCCAATACTTTTTGCCAGATTTTAGTGTATCAGAAATTGGGAGGATAATAAACATTGCAGAATGACTTATTAGGAAAAGATTCTGGAAGTCATTCAGCCCACTTTTTTCTTTCCATTATTAGTCGTTCCTAAGCTCATTCACAACCCAGAGAAACAAAGGCCAAAAATAGCCACTAACCAAGCCTATTGTAAAGCAGCTGGCTTTGGTGCAAGAAGACAAGCAGACAGTTGGAATTCCAAGTGCAGAGGGTAAACAGTGGTTATATTGAAACAGCCATCATGCTAATCATCAATTTGTTAGCAAATGCACTTTGTATTTGCAAAGCATTGTATCATCATTAATTAATTAATGAGCAATGATTACTACTGCAGTGCCATATAAAATTGTGAGCAAGATTTGAAAAGAAATTGTTTCATATAGCATGCACTTAAAAAGTGAGAGGTTTTTTTTTTGTTGTTCTGGTTGTTTTTTAGTTTGTTTCCCATTAAACAGGTTGTGCCATGTTCTCTGTCACATTTCTGTCTTAGCATATGCTGTTCCTCCTACCAGGAGCGATCTTCCCAGATAACTTCTATCCATCTATTGGATAGAAGCTTAAACCAGCTTAAACATCACTTTCTCCTGCAGATCATTTCCCTGCCCTGCTAAGCTGCTTGAGACTCCCAGAGACCCCTTCATAAAGGCTTTCACCCTCTATACAATTGCCCATTTTGCTGTCTGAAACCCATCCTGAACTGCTGGTTCTGTGAGGCTTAAGCCCTGTTATGTCTTGTGACTAGGTGACTAGCACAGTTCCTAGCACAGTGTTTGGCACATGGTAATCATCTAATAACTGTTTCTTAAATGAATAAAATAATCTCTCAGGAGACAGAGCTAAAAAGAGGCTATTTTGAAAGCATGAGTTCCCACCCTATAAAGATTAATCTGCTCAGCATTCTAGATGTTTTATTTCATTTAATGCTCATTATGTTTCTTTGAGGTAAGTACCAGGTAGGAAAGTAAAGTGACAGAGAGTAAATGACTAGTCCATGATCACACTGCGGGTTGGTGGTGAAACAGTGGCTGAATTACAGGTTTCCTGATTTCAAACCTCTGTATCTTCAAAAGTAGTGAACAAGATAATAGTCGGCCCCTGAAGTCTAAGAACTGGTCTGACACTCACAGCTCGGTCTCTCTGTTATCACAAAGCGGCTAGCCCAGGCTTTCCTCCTGTTAAACATTAACAACCTCACAGAACATCATCAGACAAGGCCTCTTTGAGGCCATGATAGAGTGAGACGAAACAAGGTCACTTCATAATTTGTCTAAGCACAGTCCAAAATACCGTCACAGCAAAAAAACTCACAGAGTACCAAACAGCCCCCTCTACTGGATAAAATGAGTTTCTGCTGCTTCTTTGTCAATTACAGCTGTATCCTCTTCCTCTTTACCGATAAGGTTTATTAAGATACCCAATCACAGAATTACCCTCACTTCCTGACAGCATCCAACTAGAGTGAATCTCTGCTTCCTTTTAGAGTCTCTTCAAAATCTCCCATGAAAGCCCAGATTCTATAACAAGCCTTGTTAACATCCTCTTACTAAAATGTACCCCTGTGTTCTCCCTTGCTGTGATGAGTAGTAAACCACAGGTTTCTTCCTGCTGGTCTCTGGCTGGAGGACATTGGCAGGGAATTATACAAGGCCATCCCTAGGGCTGGAGAAAGAAAATGCTAGAACTTTTATTTCTAAATCTGTGTTTAAAAGAATAAGAAAAATAATCCTAATCAATGCTTAACAGTTTATAAACCTAGCTGTCATCCTCCTAGGCTCCCCTCTGTGAGATGGACACATGACAAATAAGGTCTGCAAAATAACTGGAGGGTCACAACAGGTCAAAGACTATATGATTCCACTTACACAAGACAAGCAGCGTAGTCAAATCACGGAAACAGAAAGTAAAATGGTGATTACCCGGGACTGGGAGGAGGAAATGAGGGGCTGTTCCATGGATATAAGCAGTGATTTTCAACCTTTTTTGAGCCGTGGCACATTTTTTTACATTTACAAAATTCTGGGGCACACCACCTACCAAAATGACACAAAATGACACTCTAACGCAGTACATATTATATATACAGTTAATAATGTAGTTTCTAAATGTATTTATACTCACACCTGACCATGTCTCACAGCAGATGAAAGAGTTCTAGAGATCTATTATAAAATAATGTAAATATGGTCAACACCACTGAACTTCACACTTAAAAATGATTAAGACAGTAAATTCTGTGGGGGGTTTTTTAACCAATATTAAGAAAAGAAAAGAAAAAAACCTAGAGAGAATACAAGTTTATCCAAACAAGACTTGACATGGCAACCATAGTCTTTCTCCGGGATACTGCAACATACTGCTCCGACTTGTGTTCAGTTAAGTGAATTTATGGACTATATTAGCAGAAGTAGAATATGTAAAATATTTTGTGGGCCTGACCTGTGGTGGTGCAGTGGATAAAACGTCGACCTGGAAATGCTGAGGTCGCCGGTTCGAAACCCTGGGCTTGCCTGGTCAAGGCACATGTGGGAGTTGGTGCTTCCAGCTCCTCCCCTCTTCTCTCTTTCTGTCTCTCTCCTCTCTAAAAATGAATAAATAAAATAAAATAAAAGATTGTATTAAAAATATTTTGTAATGATATAAGGAGTATTTAAGGAAATTTTTGTCCAAAACATAAAAATGGTTCTCAATCTTGAAGGCATGTGAGCATAACTGGGATGTTTTGAAAACATCATAGCTGTCCAACAAAAACTTGAAAACAAAGTTTTCTATCCTATTTTAAAAGAGTTTTAGTAAATTTTGGGCTTAGTGTTAAATATGTAAAACTTTCATATTGATTTGTAAGAAGAATTGGTTGTCATGAAGAAAGACAATTTATTATGCAAATTTCAACTAAAACGTAAGGACAGAATTGAAAAATTGGTGTCACAATTAAAATGTTTTAGCTATTTATACATTATTTTAACTTTAATCTCCATAGCTTTGTGAGATTTTTTTTCCCTAGGAAGGTATAATTAAAACAAAATACAGAATCAGAACTTTGATTTGCTCTGTAAGAAAATCCTGAAATTTTTTTTAAAAACCAATAAAGCATATTTAATGGTAATCGTCTTATTAAATGTACCAATATACCATCAAAAGGAAAATGAAATACATTATATTTAAGTATCAATATATTTCTTAAGTTTATTTTTGAATGATCTTGGTAACATAATATATGAATTTATTTTATGTAATTTATAAATATACATGGAACTGCACTGTTGTTCAAAATATTGGTATTAGGAAGTATATATATAGGCAAAAAAAGGTCAAAGGAGTCATGGTGTGCAGGAAACCATTACAACACCACTTAGGCTGTGCTCTCTGGCTGTATCCACCACGCCCGTCCTGCTTCCAGTGCACTTGAGGACCCAAGGCCATGACTGCCTCTGAGTACTTCTCAACCAATAAAAAAGAAGAAAACATTGAATGAAAGGCTAAACTCAGCAATGAAAAGAAAGAAAAGAGAAGGAGGCTATGAAGAAAGTGATTACTGGTATGACTGTTGGGAAGAATGTTAGCTTTCTTTCCCAGATGTAGCCATGTCTCTTACTCAATGAACTAAGAAGAGTCCGCCAGACATGGCCAGCACAGCTGTCAATAACTTTTGTGAAAAACTGTGAACTCTGATTCGGACTTGGCAGTCAGAAGTATGGGGTGCAACTGGGTGGACAAGATTACAGAATATCAATGAACAACTAAAGCGCCACAACAAAGAATTGATGCTTCTCATCTCTCTCCCTTCCTGTCTGACTGTCCCTATCTATCCCTCTTTCTGTCACACAAAAAAAAAAAAGATTACAGAATATCTCTATGAGCTCCTCTGCAAATGCGTGGAATATGAAGAAAGCAGCAATAGTCTGCATGCTAAAACCCCATGATATCAATGCCCAAATCGTGGAAGAGCAGGATTTCTGGATTCTCTACCAGATCTCCTAGCAGACTCAAATCCACTGGTGATGACTAATGCTGTAGCAGTGTTATTGGAAATCACTGAGTCTCACCCAAATAGCACTTTACTGGATCTGAACCCAGAGAACACTAATAAGCTGTTGGCATCCCTGAATGACTGCACTGAATAGAGCCAGATTTTCACCCTGGACTGCCTATCCAATTACAAACCTAGAGATGACTGGGAAGCAGTGAGGCAGACAGACTCTCGCATGTGCCCGACTGGGATCTACCTGGCATGCCCACCAGGGGGCAATGCTCTGCCAATCTGGGGCATTGCTGTGTTGTAACTGGAGCCATTCTAGTGCCTGAGGCGGAGGCCATGGAGACATCCTCAGCGCTCGGGCCAACTTTGCTCCAATGGAGACTTGGTTGCAGGAGAGGAAAAGAGAGATAGAGAGAAAAGAGGGGGGGAGGGGGGGGAGAAGCAGATGGGAACTTCTCTTATGTGCCTTGGCTGGGAATCGAACCCGGGACACAACCTGTTTAATGTTGTGCTCTACCACTGAGCCCACTGGCCAGGGCTGATGGATCTTTTAAACCTTGACCTTGGTCACCCAGTCAATGTCATACTCCATGCAGGTGGGAGCAATGGATCTCTTGGGAGGGGACTAGATA
Organism: Saccopteryx bilineata; assembly: GCF_036850765.1. Taxonomy (NCBI): domain Eukaryota; kingdom Metazoa; phylum Chordata; class Mammalia; order Chiroptera; family Emballonuridae; genus Saccopteryx; species Saccopteryx bilineata. The sequence goes on from NC_089497.1 coordinate 36,145,199, forward strand.
GCCTGGTGGGTAAATCCTTCATCCCAAAACCAGTGCCTGCAACCTTTCCTCTTTCACCCATGGCTGCTGCAGTCAGCAGTGGTCTGCATGATCTATTTGAACTCGACAGGGATAGGTATGCCATCGGGTGGATATGTGGCTCCTAAGGCTGTCTGGCTGCCTGCACTCAAGACTTGGAGATTTCAGGAACATACACTCTTCACCAAGAGCACATCTATATGGAATAAAACTTCACCAACAAAGCTCTGCAGCACATGACAGACTTTGCAAAGAGTAGTTTTGGTGTCATCCCCAGTACTCCTCTGGTCGTCCATATACCACTGATGCCAAACCAGAGCATTGATATCTCCTTGTCTTTCAACACCCTGGGCCCAGTCAGGAAGATGGGACCTCTGAATAGCCTGCCAGTGGCTGTGAAAAACAATATTAAAGTCTTCTACTTCAGCTACCTCACATCATTTGGAGTGTGTACTTGTTGTCAAAGACGGCAAAATAGAGAGCCAAGGGTCTTCCTTGCAACATGGAAGAATAGGCCCGATGAAAATGGACTTCAGTTTCAGATTAAGGAATGTCATTTAAATGCTGGTGTTGTTTCCAGCAAGTTACAAAACAACGTTTATACTTGTTTGCCAAGAAAAATGCTCTACCAATCACCAAAGCTCACTAAGGGCATTTGGATCTTGGCTGACCTATATACCCAGCCAGGAAATCCCAATTATACTCTATGGCTGAAGTGTAGAGCTCCTGAAGTCTCTTCATACATCTATCAGATCTATGGCGGCATTTTGAAAAGCTAATAAACTGGTCTGGTGCCCTCCGGCTACCCTGTGATCAGTGCAAGCTAAGAACTCCTAACTGGAAGAAATTTTATTGCCATGGAGAATCTGAACCCAAATACACTGAAGACACCCACCAAGGTTGGGACTAGTATAACCTGGGCTAACATTACGGCACAACCTGTGGGATAGTTTTAGCTTCTTTTGAACATTTGTAACCACTGTTTTAATCACTTCCCACCTCTTGCTACCAACTGCTGCTATCTGTCTTTGCTTGTGAGCTTCTCCATACTGGGCCAATGACTAGCATTTTTTAGTGTAGTTTGATATTTTGTAATTGAGAACTCTTTTCAAAAACAGAAAAAGACAAAAAATATTAGAGCAAGAACACAGCATTGCAGTACACTTCTTCCTTCCCAAAAGTTTAGTGTTCTTAAACCATTATAGTATTTTCACAGCATTAGCTATTTATTCCCAGCAAACAAGGTTAAATATTATTTATATTGTTTAAGGCTCTATGTGTGTTGGAAACAGGATTATATGTTATAGAATTTATTTATAATTATATACTGTTATATAATAAAATTCAATGCTGGTGCTTGAGAAAAATATGGGTTGGGTATCAATAAAGCCAATTAGTTTAAAACAGCATTCCTACTAAGATAACAGAAAAATAACAGCAAAAGATTTGAAATTTAAAAGCCTAAGAATATTTCATGTAACCACTAATATTTGAAATTTATTTTGTTATTTTAATTATAGGTAAAAGTAAAAATATATATATTTTTTTCTTATTCCTGGAATTCTCAAACTGCTCCTGGTCAACTCTACTGTACAAACTATTATTAAATTACAGTATTTTTCTTTGTCCTTATGACATACAGGGTGGAACAAAAGTAGGTTTACAGTTGTTCATGTAGAAAATAATACAATAATAGGCCCTGGTCGGTTGGCTCAGTGGTAGAGTGTTGGCCTGGCGTGCGGAAGTCCCGGGTTTGATTCCTGGCCAGGGCACACAGGAGAGGCATCCATCTGTTTCTCCACCCCTCCCCCTCTCCTTCCTCTCTGTCTCTCTTCCCCTCCCGCAGCCAAGGATCCATTGGAGCAAAAGATGGCCCGGGTGCTGGGGATGGCTCCTTGGCCTCTGCCCCAGGTGCTAGAGTGGCTCTGGTCACAACAGAGCAATCGCCCCCTGGTGGGCATGCTGGGTGGATCCCGGTCGGGCGCATGCGGGAGTCTGTCTGACTGCCTCCCCGTTTCCAGCTTCAGAAAAATACCAAAAGAAAATAATACAATAATAAATAATTAACAACACAAGAATAAACTGTGTTTCACATACAACTGTAAGCCTACTTTTGCCCCCAGCCGGTATATATATATTTAAAGACAAGGTATACGATAAGATATAGTATATATCTCTGTGTGTGTGTAACTGTGTTTTTATTGTGAATTCTTCTTTTAGATGAATAGAATCTTGGAAAAAACCAAAAAAACAAAATGGCAACTCATTAAAGAAAATCAAAGTACACTGCATCTCATAGGGAAGGAACTATAGCAGGTGTGTATTTGAAAGTCTTATGATACCTGAAAAGCCAGTTATAGCTATTTGAAATACACATCACTATTTCACTCATCCCCAAGTACACTGACTAAATTTCAATCTTGCAACTAGTCCAAACACTGGTTTCCTATTAGCCTTATAACACCACTAGCATCGGTTAGACATGTCTTATCACTGACACTGGGGAAACTCAACTGAATGTGTCTTGTCCATTGTATCTGCAAAATCATGCAAGTGGAAATTAAAGACATTAAATTTTCCATCTCTATGTGGTAAAACCTTTGTTTAAAAAACACATTTGAGTGTACTTTATTAAGGTTAGGTTCAAAGGAGAAAAGACATGGGACTTAAAAAGAAAAAGTAAAATGATAGAGATCCTGCATATGAAGGTAAAGAATAATTGGTGAGTTGAGTCAGAAATGTTGCAACAGTGCTCTGTCCCCTGAGATTTGCTGACAAAGGCCCAGTGGCCCCTGTTGAAACCAAATCAGATGGGGTTTCAGTCTTCTTCACTTAGTTTTCCTCTGATTCTTATATTGGGCTTCCATTTAAAAAATCTTTTGAAAAACACATTCTTCTGTCTTCAAAAAGAAGCATAAAATGACCGGATAAAGCAATTTAATGATATTGTCAAAATCTGATATCAGTGCATGCTAAATTGGACTATAAAAAGAAGTCAAAGGAAAGCAAGGACCTATTTCTTGATGAAGTGCCCACACAGGGGACACACTGAGTAGGAAGATCAAGGAGAAACAAAGTCTGGGCCGCACTGTAGAATTCCAACTTCTGGCTTGTTCTAAGAGATGGAAAGAGGCTGAAAAGGTTGAGAATGTGGAGCACTGACCACAAAGAGAATAGAATTGAAAATAAGGGAGAAGTAACTCCTTAGTTTTTCACATAAGTGTAAGAGTAAGTGCTGTGTGCCTAGTTTTCTATTTTCCAAAGTGAAGCAATAATTTTTATTTTAAATGTCTCTCATCTTAGCTTTTTGCCTTACTTTTATATTTTATTCACTTATTTTGTAACTATAAAGGTATCATAGTGGCATAACAAAAGAGATGAGGGGTAATTTTAAAAATTAAACAAAATATTAAAGTGTTTATATTGATAATGTTCTTTAAATTCAGTGTAATGTTTTTGTCAAAATATTAAAAACTCTTATTCACAGTTATAAACATGTAAAGAAATAAAAAAGCTAGTATAATTAGTATTTACTTCGTACACAATAATTTGAAACATTTAAAAGTAAGGAGCCTGATTTCTTTGTCTTTTTAACACATTAACTTATGATATGAAGCATACATTGTTTCTGTGCTTTGATGAACTGTAATGCCCCTTTCTAAGTTTGGATCAGCTTCCAACATTTTATCCTTTGCAATTTCAATGTCATGAAATATATCCAGAAATATATTTAACATGAAATTTTTTTTGCCAGTATCACTTCCTCTGGGACCTTCTCAATTCTTTACATCACAACCAGTGCCTCATGTGTGTCTACACAATCACGCCCATTATTTTCCTCTAGCTGCACATCTAGATCCTTGAACATCTGTAGTGTCAACATTCTCATGGTCAACTCTTTCTTCTATAACTCCATTTACATTTGATTCAAATTTCACTTTCATGGTTACCACTTTTTGTTGTTCTACTGAATGTTAATTTTTACTGGCCAAGTCCCTCTTCTGATTATCCATTTTTGTAAAAATGTCATGTGGGTTTATCCCTGAGGCAAGGACACTACACAACTATGTGCTTTCCCGCTCGTACATAAACTAAATCAGAGATGTGAAGTGCTCAATCACCGACATTACTTTGAAAGCAGTAATGTGACTGGTCACTGATCACTATGTGGCTGTCCTATTTAGGAACTGGTTTCCAAACTGAAGAGCAAACAGTAAAGTTTTTATTTTATACAATTAGTCACTATTAGCATACCATTTTTTTAACTACCATATTAACTGAAATTTAAATCATGTTTTAGAAGATCATGTGCTATATAACTAAATTATAGTACCTCAAATTTCTTCAATGAACTTTGTTTCATTTACTGTATCTGTATTTTTCTTGAAGAATCGAATAGGGTGCACCACATTCAAGAAAAACACAGATGAGAAATGCAAAGTTCCTCACTTCAACAAGTTTAATGGGCACCGATATGATAGTTACATACATGCTGTAATCTGAGAACATAATGTTTAACAATTATATAAAAGTTCATATATGAGTGAAATTGCCTTTGGTCAAGAAATCAAAAGAGAATAACAAAGCTAATGGAATGAAAGACAAATATTGTCAAGGTTATTCCAATGGCTGTTTGGCTTTCCACCAAAAAGATTAAAAAAAAATTTTTTGTTTGTTTGTTCGTTTTTCTATTTCCATAATGTTAGTTGTCTTGCTGTTATAAATATTGTTATGAGCAGTAACTTCGTGATTAGAATAACTTTAAAGTGGAATAACTAGACAAAATGTTTTCAGTTTTAAGGCTGTTGTACATATTGTTGCCCTGAAAGTATTTGTGTTCAATGCCATTACCTTCCTTGGATCTCTGATTTGATTCCCTCAACCAATGGTAATTTCACTCACCTATGAATCATAATCATTTTTGAAATGTTCATTTGGTTATATTATTCTATGCATAAGAGCGTGGAAACAAAACTTAGAAGTATAGGGACCCATTTTTCTGGAGAGCCAAAGTTGGAAAAATAACAAATATTGCTTACTGAATGACATGATTAATAGCTGTCACAGAGAACGAAAGTCTTCTCAAAGATGGTTTTCTAAGCTTTCTGGGATGATAATCCATGTGGAACAGTTACCACACTGGTGAAATATTTAATAGCTCAAGAACATTTTGTAATCTGAAAGCTTTTAAAAAATTATTTGTGACACTTCAAAGAAAGAACATAAAAAAATATAGTCAACTTGTGTTTATTATGTTCCTTCTACCCTCAGGATAGGATCCACATGCTAACAGCGAGGGTGCAGGGAGGAGTCAGGGTACAGACACAGCAAGGGTACATTGTATTTATGTTTGAGTTTGTATTTACACTGACATCTCATAATGCCTTCAAAGCTACTACTAAATGGTGAGTGATTCTAAAAATGCCAATTAAATTGGCACAATTTATAAGCTGAGATAGAAAGAAGAGGAAAGTTAAAACTGGTATAATTATACATAAAAGCACTTACAGTTCTACTGACATATATTTTGACACTAAATTTATATAAAGGAATATTTTCAAGAGAATTTTAAAATCATTGTCAACTGAAAAAATAGGCTGTTTTTACTACAAAAATTAGTTTATTCCTGATGACAATTTTCAGAGGACAATTCTCCGCATCCCTTAGGACTCTATAGTTTCAAATTCTATTGCAAGAACTATAATCCAAATGGTTTAAATATCAGACAATACTAAATACAGTATCAGCATTACATTTTCAGTTTAATGTGGCCTTGACCAATGGAAACAAATGATGAATTAAACTCTGAACGTCAGTTAACATTTATTAGTGAGTAAAAATATCAAAATAAAATTAAATAACACTACCAGTTTCAGACCCACTTTTTAGAACAGTATGCTCATCTGTATTGGCTTTTGTTGCTTATGTGTATTTTCTTCTCCTTGTTAGTTAATTAATACATCTAGATATATACACATTCTCCTTTTAGAATCTGCTGTTTAAAATGTATAAAATTCACTTCCTTTTGACTAATATATTTGTTTCAAAATTTGTTAATGCTTTTACTTCTTTCGGCAATATGTTGATTACCGAGAAAAATAAAGTTGTGTGTATGTAGTCATTATATCTACCAAACACATGGAAAATTTTGTCAGTCTCGTAAGAAAAATAACAGCATGCATTAAACAGCCACTTGTCCATTAAAGATGGTGTCTGACAATCATAAAACACATCGCATGCTTCTTGCTTCTTTACACTTGCTATTTTGCACTAAGATCTAAATTTAACATCCAATGCCAACAACAACAAAAAAAAATTCCCCAATATCTGAGCAACTAAAATGCTACCTTACTTTCCCAAGTCCCCATCCTAAGAAATAATCAGCAGACAGGATGCAGCATGTGTCCCTACAACAATATAATTCAAACCAAGAAACAGAACAGTCTTGCTGAAGGGACTTATGCTTCACAAAATGACACCTTTATTTATCTCTGGGAGTTCTTGGTAATTATTCAGATTGTAGTCACTGTTTTAGTCACTGAAATACTGCCACCTTCAGGAAGAAATGTAGGAACCTGAAATTGCATTTTCAAGTGGAGACTTTTTAAAGCTAAACTTTAACCCTTCCTTTAAACATAGCAGTTAAATATCCTGTTAAGATATCTTTCCTACATATGTCAATATTAGTCATTTATTTCTGTATACTTTTTTGCCTTATTAGTTTTTTCCAAACAACTAGACATTGAAAAAATGCTCAGAAATAATAAATAGAAGAGAATTCACTATTATCAATCAAATAAAAACTACTTCAATAACACCAAGAATTTTCAGGTATTAACTTATAAAAAGCATGAATAAAAAGTTCCAGAATATTTTCTGTGCTCAAATAACAAAATATATACAGAAAATCTAGGTAAGTGGCTTAAAAAGTAATGTCAAAAACAATTTATGCATTTTATAAGAAAAATATTTCTTTGAATGTATTAAATTGAAGCTTCTAAAACAGTAGTGTTATTCCCTTTTACATTTGAGCTCTTCCTACATTTATGACTTAACATAAAATTCACTAGTAGCTCTGTACTAGCTTTCTGGTGTTTAAATTGAGTATTTCCATTTATATGAAAAATATACAAACTCTTTTTTTTCTTCCCTCTATTTTTTTCCTTACAAGTTTAGCTATTTCTTTATATATAATCTTCTCTTGACCTAATTTTATTAATTTTCCTTTTGCTTATTTCTTTCCACTCTCTTCTTTCCCATCATCCTTCTCTCCTTATTGGTTTACCTTTCTTTCCTTTATTTAAAAAGTCCATTGTAAGTTGCCAGTTTCTTTTATGTCCTATAAGACATGTATAGAATGCCCTTTTTCTGCTTTCTGTTTACTCAAAAATCATTCCCTATTATCAGCCACTTTTCAATAAGCACTTTCCAAAAACACAGGACTTTTTTTAAAAGTCCAATTACTGTGAATTTTCATAAATATTCTACAAAACAATAATTACATAGCCCATGGGAAATAACACATACATAAAACCTCTTATTTTTATCCTCTAAAGTAATTTCACAGTTACAAATATGTCAGGTTCCCTCAGATTATTTTACAAGTTGTATAAATTAAAATTTGATATAAAGTGAAGGAAAATGATTTGACTTTGGGTGATGGGTATACAACATAATCAACTGTTCAAATGCTATAGAAATGTTTACCTGAAACCTATGTACTCTTATTGATCAAGGTCACACTATTAAAGTAAATTTTCTAAATAAAATTTTAAAATTAAAAAAAATAAAACAAAATTTGAATGTGAAAAGAACAGATGAATGGAGCAGAAACAGAACATAGTACAGAAAAAAAAATTAGTATGTGTTAAAGTTATTCTTTATTTAAAGTAGGACAGATCGCCTGACCAGGCGGTGGCGAAGTGGATAGAGCGTCGGACTGAGACGCAGAGGACCCAGGTTCAAAACCCCAAGGTCACCAGCTTGAGTGCAGGCTCATCTGGTTTGAGCAAAATGCTCACCAGCAAGGAGTTACTCAGTCTGCTGTAGACTCACGGTCAAGGCACATATGAGAAAGCAATCAATGAACAACTAAAGTACCACAACAAAAAAACTGATAATTGATGCTTCTCATCTCTCTTCGTTCCTGTCTGTCCCTATCTATCCCTCACTCTGACTCTCTGTCTCTGAAAAAAAAAAAAAAAAAAAAAAAAAAAAAAAAGTAGGAAAGATTGCTTATTTAATAAATGATAGAACAATTTGGTTAACTAGTTTTAAAAAATAAAATTAGATCTCTACTCATAAATCCACCAAAGTAAAACCCAAATCGAGTAAACCATTTTTTAAAAGAAAAATCCATTTAAAATACATGTAAATAGCCTGACCATCATTGGCGCAGTGAATAGAGCATCGGCCTGGGATGCTGAGGACCCAGGTTCAAATCCTAAGGTCACCAGCTTGAGCTCGGGGTCACCAGTTTAAGTGAAGGGTCATACACACGACCCCATGGTCGCTGGCTTAAGCCCAAAGGTTGCTGCCTTGAAGCCCAAGGTCAGAGGCAGTTTTAACAGCGCACGAGCACCCTGGGCCCCAACTTCTGAAGGGCCCTGCAAAAGCTCAACTTTATACTTTTTTTCTAATGACAACAAGTTTGGTTTCATATGTAGAATTTTAACAGTAATAGTACATGTTTTTTATTTATTTTAAAATATAGTTAACATGTATTTTTATTATCCTTGTCTCTCTTTTTTTAAGGAGCCCAATATCTTCTTCTGCATCTAGGGCCTCAACCAACCTTAATCCACCTCTGCCCAAGGTCACTGGCTTGAGCAAGGGGTCAATGGCTTGGCTGGAACCCCCTAGTCAAGGCACAAATGAGAAAGCAATCAATGAACAACTAAGGTGCTCCAACAAAAAAAATTAATACTTCTCATCTCTCTATCTTCCTGTCTGTCTGTCTCTGTCTGTCTGTCTCTCTCTTGCGCACTAGAAAATAAGATAAAATACATGTAAATATTTATTGAATTATAATGTAGACAAAAAGAAAAAAGATTAATATGTGAATTAACATAAAACTTAAAAGCATCTTAAAAATATTAAAAGCATCATTGTTAAAACTATAAATAAAAGTCAAATGGTAACCTGGAAAGGTAATTCTCAATATTAATGGAAGGTAAAAGTTTTCTATCTTTATATTTGAAGACACACTACAAATAATAAGAAGATAAATACTTACACGGCAAAAAAGTGAGCAAAGGTTATAGACAATTAAAAGGAAACATTCTTGTTCAACATAAATTTTTATGTTCAATCTCATTAACAATAAATATACAAATTATTCTGCAAGTTTTTATCTCTTAAATCAATGTATTTAAAATTATAATACCCATTTTCAGAAAAAGTGTTGCAAAAATGACACATATATAAGCTTTTTGGATGACAATTTAACAATATATATCATATATATCCAAAGTCTTACGCTTTTACCTTTTAGCCCAACAGTCTTTAGAATAAGATCTTGTATGTTCAAAAATTATTCCTATTTCTATTCCCATAGAATGTACAACACTGAGAATGAACTCTAATACGAAGTATGGATTTGGTAACAAGATGCACCAAAGTAGGTTCAGCAATTGTAACAAATGTCCTCCTCTGGTGCAGGATGTTGATAGTGGATTAGGCTGTGCTTGTGTGGGGATAACTTGTGTGGGAGTATATGGCAACTTTGTACTTTCTGCTCCATTTTTCTGTGAACCTAAAACTTTTCTAAAAATTAAAGTGATAAACCAAAGATTCCAGAATGTAAATTAGACATGAAGTAATTGGACACTATATAATACAGAAAGTTTTTTTAAAAATGTCTATTGAGTGTAGAAGCCTCAAGTATGCTGATCAGGTGCATAAGAAGTTTTTGGATATTGTTTTCTAGAATATCTGTATCTTACATAATTATCATAGAATTAAGACATAATATTTTTCTATTTACTTTTTTATCCCCATAGATAGATGGAAAGTGACCTGTAACAGTCTGTCCAATAGAAATATGAGATTCATATGTAACTTTCAATTATCTAGGAGTCACAGTAAAGAAATAATAGTGAAAGGAAATGATTAAAATAATATTTAATAATATATTTTATTTAACCTAATATATCCAAACACCATCATTCCAACATGTAATCAATATTTTTAAATTGAAGTATTTCATTCTTTTTAGTGTCTTAACTCACTGAAATTTTATGTGAATTTTACATTTGTAGCACAACTCAACTTATTTGCTAAGTTTTCAGTGGAAATATTTGATCAGTATTTAGAATTCATAAAATTTACTATTGGAAAAGTAAGTTTACATACCCAAGTTTTTCCAGCATGTTTAAATTTTCCCATTACTGAATTTGTTTTCAAATTGAAATTGAAATAAATTAAAATTAAATAATTAAAAATCAAGTTCTTCTGGAATATACTACTGCATTGGAAATAGGCCTAAATACACCTATAATTAGCAAGATAAAAATCTAACTCTTAATCATGTTAAAAGTGCAAATTGTGGATTCCTGCTTACTGTTTTTGGCCACTCTTTAATATCACTGAATCGCCTGTGAGGTGTTTTCTCAGCAAATTCATCTACAAAAAGAGAATACCCATATTGAAAATGAGGAATTGCTCCCAGTAATAAATTGCCTAAACGATTTCACTTCCTTTCAGTGGATTTAGGAATAATTTTGCCATTAAGCAATTTCTAATAGTAAAGACTGAGGGTATGAACAGTGCAAAATAGAAGCATTTTGCTCTTTATAGTAGATGGATTTGCAACTGCCCAAGCAACAGAACTTCCTCACATATTTAAGAAGTCTTGCATGATCCAAAGGAGTGGAACTAATGAACTGTCCAAAGCTCAGCTGTGCTTTTCAGTTTGTCCATACAATTTGGACAAGCCCTTTACTGTCTGAAGCAATTCCTCTGGTGGTGCTAGTGATTGCAATATCTTAAATGCATCAACAGTTGGACTCAAATCATTGCACAGTGGTTATGTGAAGTTGTGCTTTGAGTACTAGCAATGAAAGAGCTAAAATAGAACTTGCACGTGCACATGGCTGCCAATAATGTTAACTGTGGAAAAACTGTATCATGACAAATGCTTCCTTCCGAATTCTTCTGAATAAATATATTTTCCCAAAACCATCATCCTCACTTACTAACATAAGTAAAAAGCAGAACTAACTATGATGCTGTGTGTATGTGATTATATAAGAGTGTACATGAACCACTAATTCTAGTATGTCAGTCAACAAACTTTTTTTTTTGGCTGAAAGAGTGGGGGATGAGAGAAAATAAAATCATTTTTAAAAAATGTTTTATGAAAACCTGGCCATGGCTCGATATTCGGCATGTTTTCGTCAATTTATACTTTTAAGTTTGTAACTGTAGGATGAAAAAAATAAAAAAAAACAAAAGAACCTTTAATTGTACTGAATGCCAGACACTCAGACACTTCAACAGTTGCCAGGATACAACTATATAAATGATACAGCTCCCAATCAGGGAGATTATATTTGTAGGCAGAGGTTAATAACAGAAGGCAGTGTGTAGTTAAATTGCAACTGAGTGATCCAAATAACAACTGCTTTAGCACTAGAGCAGCAGTTCTGGAGACATATTGGAGGTTCCCAGTGTTTCTCAAAGCAGGGTCCAGAGACTCCTGTAGGTCTCCAAGATCCTTTCAGGGGTATTGTGAGGTTAAAGCTATTTTCACGATAATTTAAAAATGTTACTTCCCTTTTTCACTGTGTTTGTTTTCATTGCTTGTGCCTAGAACTGTGTGTGGTTGTCTCAACACAAAGCATGACTGGCATCCCACTATAGTAATAATCACGGTTTTCTTAACCACTGCACACTTGCATGCAGAAGGAAAATGAGGACAAAGAGGAGGGGGAGGGGAGAAGGGGGGAAATGGGGGAGAAGAAGAAGGAGAAGGAGAGGGAGAAGAAGAAGTAGAAGGAGGAGGAGGAAGAAGAAGAGGAGGAGAAAGTCACTTTCGCTTAAGAAAGTCTTTGATAAAACAGTAAAAATTATTAATTTTATGACATCCTGACCCACCAGGGCATGTCTTGTTAATAGTTTGTTGGATGAAATGGGAGAGATAAAGTGTTTCTACTACTTACAATGGTTGTCTTGAGATCAAGCACTGGTGCAACTGAGTTTCAAGTGGAACTAGCCACATTTTTCATAGAACAGCATTTTTTATTTGAAAGAAAAACTGACAAACTATGGTTATTCAAACTTAAGAATTTGGCAGATATTTTCTCAGAAATAACTATAATGAGCCTGTCCATTCAAGGAAAACAACCAACCAACAGTCTTTCATGCCAGTAATAAAATTTGAACTTTCAAGCAAAAATTAGCATTTCAAAAACTTGTATCCTAATATATAAAATTTTTCCTGATGAAATCAATGATAAAATTAATAAACATGATATTATTAATATTTCATGAGGAAATCAGTCAATATTTGGAAGATCTGTTTAATTCACTGAACATATAGTTTCCAAACAACCAGTGGATAACATTACAAATCAGGAATGGGTAAAAGTACATCATTTAGACCAATGGATTTTAGTGTAACAGTCTGGAAGTGTGTTTATGGATTTTATTTCCACATTGAAGCTAACTTTTTGAAAATTACCATTTGAAGAATTTTTAGTAGCATCAAAAATATTCATAATTTATCTGGAAAAAAGCTAATATAACACTCCTCCCTTTTTCAACCATATATACATATATCCTTTTGCAGTCAGATTTTCTTAATACACTTCAAATTACACAAGGTATCAAAATAGATGGAATGCAAAAGCAAATGGGAGAATCCAGACATTTAGAGAGAGCTGGAAGTTAAATCCAAGTCAATATTAAAGAGCTTTACAAACTGTAAAACAACATTTTTATCACTTATTTCATTTTGGAAACACCGTTATTTTTCATTAAAAATGTCTGTCACTTATGTTAGTATGCAATAAGCATATCATTATAAAGTAACAAATGAAAATGCCTTAAACATCTCTCCAATTGTAATTTCCAAAACAATGAGTATCAGTAGATGCAATTCACAGAAATCTACATAAAAACATTTAAGGGTCCTGAGAACAAAATATTTGAAAATTGCTAGACTAGAGAAAAGGGGGCAATTAGCTTGGAAAACTTCTGTGGGACCAACTATTACATAATCTCCAACATACCCCTTCTACCGCCATCCTTTAAGTCCCAAATAAATTGTGTTAATTACTTAAATATGGTCAATTTACACTAGTGCCCTTCACATAACAATATATTGTACTTGTCAGATGCAATATACAATTCCCCAGATGCAGAAAAACTCTATTAAGTGGCAGAAGTAATAATTACACATAGAACAACTAACTGTACTATGTGAGCTTTTATGATGTATCAGTGGTTCTTTTTCATGTCCAAAGTCTCTTCTTTAGCATTTATTATCATTTGTAACTCTCCATGGACCTTATGTATACTGCCTAGCAATCAAACTACATTGACTAAGTAATAGTTGATTTATTTTCTTATTTTAGATTGACCATACTGCTCTATATATATGTAATGCCAGGCATAGCAAAAACAATGAGATTTTAGTTCATTCATTTGCAGTAATCATGCGATTTTTGTTTAGATTTTTGAAATTTTGAAATAGGTTGTGGAATCCTCTCTACCCCATTTTACCTCCATAAATCATTTGGGATACAAAAACTCAAGGTTGAAATCTTCTGTGCATGTAGGGTGCTTGTTTTTTAAATTTAGTTTGGGGCAGTTTTTTTAATTTATGGGTAGTTGGTATACAATATTATATTAATTTCAGGTGTACAATATAGAGATAAAACATTTGCATATACCTCACAGTGTCTCAAATGCGATAGAAATTAGTTTGCTCATTTTTGCTCAGTAACCAGATATCTGAGAGTGCTGTGTTTATGTCCCTTACAGCAGTGGTCCCCAACCTTTTTTGGGCCATGGACCAGTTTAATGTCAGAAAATATTTTCACGGACCGGCCTTTAGGGTGGGACGGATAAATGTATCATGTGACCGAGACAAGCGTCAAGAGTGCGTCTTAGACGGATGTAACAGAAGGAATCTGGTCATTTTTTTTAAAAAAAGAAAACATCGTTCAGACTTAAATATAAATAAAATGGAAATAATGTAAGTTATTTATTCTTTCTCTGCGGACCAGTACCAAATGGCCCACAGACCGGTACCGGTCCGCAGCCCGGGGGTTGGAGACCACTGCCTTACAGTCTTAAGGTTTGAGGCAAGATAGTGTGTAAAAACCTGGGCTCTAGAATCAGAACCAGCTATTTTCAGTTAATAACTGCAAACTTAGACAAGTAACTTAAGCTCTCTGAACCTCAGAATCCTTACATGTGAAATGGAACTAATAACATCTACCCTGTATAGCTGTTGTGTGGCACACACACTGATAGCCATCATTATTAAGCAAATCAGCCAAGTTGGGTTTCAACACAAAGTATTGTTTTAAAAATTAAAACCTACCCATATTTCATGATATTGCCAATTTGTGTTTCTATAAAAAGAAACTTTCTGTGGTTGATCCTTGCTGTAACTTTTGCCACCTTTCAACCCTGGAACAGACCTGTCTCCGTGCTCGCTATGCAAACTGCTAAATACACATATTTGAAGGTAAATAGTATTGGTCTTTGGCACACTTGAAATTGGTCAGGTTTATCTTCAGGCACAAAGAACGATGTTCTCAGAACCCAAGCTAAGTCAGTCCCTGGTTCAACAGCTGTTAGACCGACTAACCACAGAAACAGCTGGGTCCCTGGTTTCTCTGAGGATTTTGAACCCGATTTGGAAATCTCCCACCCGGATTTATTCACTTTCTTTCCCCCACAAGTCAATTCTTTCTTTCTCTTCTTGACCCCTCCTCATCTCTCTTAAACACATTTTTAGTATTTTCGTACAAATTTTATACTACCTTAGTATTCACCATTATTTTAGGAAGATCCTATATCCTTGTGTCATGATATGGACTTTCCACATTACTGACATTTCTGTCAATTAAGTGTGCTATTAATACTCTTCCCATCTCTAGTAGTTATGGCCGAGTTTCTAGAATCTGTTATAGTGTTTAAAAAATACATTAAAAGCAGATATTTAATTGTAATAAAAAACATCTTAGTGTTGTGTTATGATCAATTATATCAGTAAAACTGTAATTCTTTCCTATCTTCCAAAAGAATTTCAGGAATTAATTGGGGTTTTCAATTGGGTATGAGATTTATAGAGTAAGAAGACAACCTTGTTAATATAACATACTTTTTCATTTGGATAATTTAAAAGCTCTCACTTGTTAAAGCTTTTTAGAGACTACTGTATTAGCTAGTCTCTAAATTTTTACATTTTTTAATTTTTCTTTTCTTCCAAAAACATATAGTCACAAATGTATCTTTAACTTAAAGAAAAATGTGCTCAGTTCTCAAGAAATACAGGCTTTAGAGAAGCTGTATAATGCCTGTTGGGCAATTCTGAAAACTCAAGTGCTGGGGCTACCAAGTGAAGTGGGTTTTCAGTGAAATCCAGCCGCTGGTTCATCTGAGTCTGAACCAATCGGAGCTGCCACAGCTCCGCGCGGAATAGGGCTGCGCTGCAGACGTCTTCCCCTGCTGCACACACTCGGCCCCAAGTGGCTGAGACCTCCCCGTTTCCCTTTCTAGGTGCCTTGGAATCGTGACCACAGTAATCCCAGGACTCTGTGGGTCAGTAGTAGTTCCCAAGTTCTAATGAGAGAAGCCTTTTTAATACCCAAAATTTAGCAGACATCATCACCACCGCCACCACAACGACGACCACCACCACGACCACTCAAACATACTGTAGTACTCGTACTTTTAAATTCTCTAGTGATCAAGAAAACTTAAAAACCGGTCAAAAGCGTCAGTAGATCCTGTAATATTTTCAAATGCCGACATGTTCTATTAATCATAATATTTGCATACATCTGAATTTATTTGTTTATGCTGTACGCTCGCTAAGTTTACAGGCACCCCTTGGTGCACTATGGGCTTTGCCCAACCCTTGCGCGGGTAAGCCCACAGGCGCCCGGGGTTCGAGGACGAATGCTCGCGAGCTGCGGCGGTGGATGTAGAGATGGTAGCTCCTGCCTTCTACCCCAAACATTCAATTAAGCCGGATTCGCAAAAGCAAGACGCTCTTCCTGCACGTCGCCGGGGCAAGGCAGGGCATCTGCTGCCCCCTATCGGGAGTGAGGAGAACAATAACCCGAACCGGTTTAGAATCAACTGGAAGTGGCCTCTTGAATATATTGATATATATATTCCAGGACTACGCAGTAGCGAGTGGACTCTCAAGAGAACCTGTTTTCTGCAGACGCCCTTTTCTGACAACCGCGTTTTAATGCAACTGTTTGCAAGTGAAGGAAAAGATGTTGGGTTGTGAAGAGGAACCTGACGCGGTTCAGTGAAAGCTGAGGAGCAGCAGAACGGGCGGGGGGGGGGGGGGGGGAGAGTCCAGCATACCCCAAGGTTCAGTTTATGTTTTCCACTCCCTTGTTCACCGATCCACCTCATCCTTATGAAGCACATTTGCCCCCAATCGGACGGGGACATTCACTAGAGCTCAGCGTGGTGTCTGCCCAAGCCCCGGAAGCATCTGTCCCTTCATATTACACCTTGATCCGAGTCCAGTGACCTCTGCTGTAGGGGCGACGAAGACCACTCTTCATGAGAAATCGCTTTAGCTGTGTCCAGGAATGGCCTCCCAACACCGCGTTACTTCCTCCAGTGCCTTTAGTGGAAATATGGATAGGCTTGAGAAAAGTAAATATTGAGAAGGAAGCTACTAGATACCCCGGACTACCACTGATCCCTATAAATGTGGGATTTGCTTAGGACTGACGTGTATAATTTGTCTCCACTCGCACTTAGCCGAGACCACTAGCACGCTGGGAACCTGAGTTATTGTCACATGCCGAGATATTTGTAATTGTGTTTTTGTTTTTCTCTCACTCTACCTTCCAACACACACACACACACACACACACACACACTGCAGTATCCTAACTTGTTCACTCTTGTCGGTATCTGCCTTGGCCCTTTTGGGAAGAAGGCAAGAGAAAGACGAATGAAGGTGAGCGGGGAGGTGGGGAGGAGAAGAGGGAGGATCGGCTTCCACACTCCACTTTCAGCGGGAAGGCAGCCCCGGCCGAGGGTCTCAGGACGGCACGGAAGAGGCTCACTGCACGCACACACTGTGCGAGTACTGGCGCCCAGGTCTGTCGCTGGAGCAGGAGAGCCGGGATCCAGTGGGTCCCCGACTAGGTTCCGCCGGCCCGCGCTGGGGGTCGGGTCCTCCAGTGTCGCGCGAGTCTGGGGAAGGAAGGAGGCTCCACTGGCTCGGTTCTTCCTCCCAGCTCGCCATGGAGTCAGCCACTGACCACGGCCCCGCCGAGTCCCCGCAGGTGCCCAGCGGCCCATCCCTCGCAGGAACGAAACCCGAAACTAGCCACCCCCTCCCAGCGTCCCGCTCCAAAGGGGTCTCCCGTGCGTGCTCGGGCCTCTGGGCCCCGGCGCTCGCCACTCCCGCAGCCTGCGGGGGCGACGGGCGCAGGCGGAAGGCGCGGCGCGGCCACGGTCACGGCCGCTGCCCGGCGGAAGCGCGGGCTCCGAGGGGAGGGGCTGCCGCGCCCCGCGGAGGCCGGGGCTCCGAGCCCCCCGGGGGCGCCCTCCGGCGTAGGAGCGGACCGCAGGCAGCGGCCGCGGGGGCCAAGCCAGTATGAGGTCCCTGGTCAGTTTCAGCCCCGTGGACGCCTGGGATGTGGCGAGGCAGAGCCCACGCGTGTCCGTCCAGCTGTGCGCCTTTCAGCTGCACACACTAGTCCCCATCAGGCGCGCAGGCCCCAGCTCCGAGGCTGGCCGTCCCTGCGTCTGCCACCTCCAGGACCCAGAGACACCAAACCCAACCTCCCGGCACGCCGTGACTTCCCGGATGGGGCCATGCTTTCCTTCCAGGACAATCAGGGCTCCTCCCCTCCTGGGCGATCTTTCTAGGAGGCCAGCCACCTCCAGAGATTCCGAGGCGGTTTCCTCTCTGCTGGTCTGAACTGGTAACTCCTCTCACTAAAACCACCAGGGGAAATCACACGCTGAGAATTTGGCGAGACGAGAATTTGACTACCACCACCGAGAAAACACAGTTTAATGTGCACAGAATGTTTTGATCAGTGGGTTAATGGGGGATCGAAGCTCGCTGTCTATATTTGATAGCCCCGATTGTCAAGCTTTTTGAAAGTTACATTGTCCTGTTTTCTGCTTGGTCAACAACACGGAAAATGTAATATTGCTTTTCTTTGTAACTCAAAAATCATCTCCAATAACAGTGACTTCGAGAATTTCGTGGCATCTTGATAACTTAGGTAAGAGTCATTGTATTACATAGTAGCAGATTGGATCCGGCCAAGAAGCCCCTGAAACTCATTTCCTGCTACTCTCAACTACTCTAGTGGGACTTTTATAATTTAATTATTTTTTAAATTATCACGAGGCTCTCATGAGTCTAAGAGTAAGCATAGGAAGAAGATTGAGCACAACACTGAAACCCTTTCCTCAAGCCATCTTTACCTTTCTTGGGGAAGTAATTTCTGGGCTAAAGAAACAAAATTAAGATCTGAAGACAAAAGAAAACGTTTCTAAAAGAACACCTTTAGTTATACTTCCCTTATTTAGTCAGCAGACATTTATGAAGCACGTAAACCTGCACCAAGCACACACACAAACCCCCTGTATGTATCCTGTGGGCTATACAAATGATAACATGCAGTATGTGTTAGATGCTTAGCATGAGATGGAATATACTTGTTATATATATATAACAAGTCCCATAAATAAAAATACATATATATATGTATTTTTCTGAAACTGGTAACGGGAGGCTGTCAGACAGACTCCCGCATGCGCCCGACCGGGATCCACCCGGCATGCCCACCAGGGGGCGATGCTCTGCCCATCTTGGGGGTCTCTCTGTTGCCCCATCTGGGGCATCACTCTGTTGCGACCAGAGCCATTCTAGCGCCTGAGGCAGAGGCCACAGAGCCATCCCTAGGGCCCGGGCATACTTTGCTCCAATGGAGCCTTGGCTGCGGGAGGGGAAGAGAAAGACAGAGAGGAAGGAGAGGGGGAGGGGTGGAGAAGCAGATGGGCGCCTCTCCTGTGTGCCCTGGCTGGGAATCGAACCCGAGACTCCTGCACACCAGGCCGACGCTCTACCACTGAGCCAACCGGCCAGGGCCAGAATATACTTGTTTTAAAAGTATCATATCATTTTAGCCTTCCAGGGACAATACGAAGTAGATACTGTTATAGTTATTCCTGCTTTACAGATGAGAAAAAGGAGATATTGCATGCATGAAATAACTTGCTCAAGGTCACCTAGTTTGTAAGTGGCATGGCAGGGGGTGAAACCCAGATGGTCTAAGGCAGTGCTCCCCAACCTTTTTTGGGCCACGGACCAGTTTAATGTCAGAAAATATTTTCACAGACCGGCCTTTAGGGTGGGACAGATAAATGTATCACGTGACCGAGACAAGTGTCAAGAGTGAGACTTAGATGGATGTAACAGAGGGAATCTAGTCATTTTTTAAAAATAAAATATCATTCAGACTTAAATATAAATAAAACGGAAATAATGTAAGTTATTTATTCTTTCTCTGCAGACCGGTACCAAATGGCTCACGGACTGGTACAGGTCCACAGCCTGGGGGTTGGGTACCACTGGTCTAAGGCAGTCCACAGACTCAACCACCACACTGTATCAGTCAGATCTAGGAATTGGTATATTTTGGAACTACCTAAGGTGAGTCTGGTGCAAAGTAAAATTTGAGAAGCCTTGATAGAATCACACTTCCTCTGTATCCTGGTCAGAAAACAGACCCAAAGAAGTGTTGTTCAAAGACACATAGTTAATTAAATGCAGAATGAGACCCAAAAAGCTACCTCCTGATCCCTTACCCAATGTCCTGTCAACCTTCCAAACCACATCGGCTCAGTCCAGGAGGAGTCAGAGAATGTAAACAATTCAACAGTTACAATAAGGGTACAGTCACATCTTGATTATCCTTAACTTCCTCTTCTAATTGTTTGCCTTCTGGATATTTGACTGTTGTACCTTCTCTCCCTCCAGAAGAGAAATTCAGTTATTTCATTTCTGCTATGTTAACTGGTAAGAATTCTGATATTAAAAAAAAAAAAATGGAAAAACCCTAGAGAATTTGACAGCAGAAGGCTAGAACAAGTTCTTAAAATAAGACCTTCAGATAATCCTTGGAGTTTCTTATTTTTATTTAACATTTTATTTATTGAGTATATAGAGAGGAGAGCAGGGAGAAGAGAGGAAAGAATCAACACATAGTAGCTTCACATATGTGCCTTGACGGGTAAGCCCTAGTTTTCAAATGGGCCACCTCAGCATTCCAGGTTGATGCTTTTTCATCCACTGCACCACTGCAGGTCAGGCTTAGAGTTTCATTTTCTATGCTTTCAATAACTCCCATTGCTTGACATGAGGGAAAAAAACAAAATGGCTGCCCTGTGTAATACGACCATTCCTTCACTCTTTCTCTTCCTTGTACCCATGCCTACCCTGTTCTTGATATTTCAGAAGTAGGAAAAAGGAGAAAGAACTAAATGAAGGGAGTATAATTATTATTTTGGAACAATTTCTACTTTTGTTCTGGGGAGTAGAAATTATAGTGCAAAACAGAGGTAGGCCACTGTTCCTCCTCAGCCTCAAGCACTGAGCATGGACAGTCACACTTTGTCATTAAACAAATGGGTTCAGTCTGCTTATAACATCCCAATTTCTACTTTTTCTTTTGGTCTTTTCATTCTTAATCTATTCTCGAGTCATAAGGATGCTGAGAGGCTGTGCAAGAACCATGGAGACTACTGCCTTTTCTCAGCAACTCTGACAAATTCCAAATTATTTCCTTACTGAAGAGCATTTGCCGATTCCCATCAACTCTATGGAATAAAATTTGACTCATTAACATGGCAAACAAAATATTACATGATTAGCCCCGACTACCTCTCATGGCCCATGGCTCTGCCTCTTGAAACCTCAGGCAAAATTGAACTAGCTGTAATCCTCTGAATTTACAGTGCTGTCTCCTGCCTTGGCGTTCCTGCTTTATGCCCTTCTCTTCCTGGAATTCTTTCTCCCCTTGTCCTCTTGGTAAATGCCTATGGATTGCCCCAAACCCTACTCAGCACCACACCTGTAAATTCTTTCCTGATCCTCTGCTATATTCCCCCCAGAGTAATAATCCCTTGCTTATGTGGTAGGCAGCTGTGGTTCCTTATACATCCTCTATTATGACTGTCAATCTGTGGAATGCTTTTCCCCCATGTCTTTCTCTTCTGTTAAACTGAAGTTCCTTGGGAATCTATCTATATAGACTTTGTTTTGTAGATCATAAAAGTTAGAGAACATAGGATTTACTTTAAGAAGAATATTATTTTACATTTTGAAATAATACACTTAGTATGTCTAAAGCAATAGGTCTCTTTGTTATATAGTAAAGAATGACCATAACGAACCCAGCTATAACTTAATTATAACCAATTAATAGTTAAAAAAAAAGAATGACCAAAAAACCTGGAAACAGGAAAACAGTATATTACACTTTTTTTCAGATTACTCCATTACTTTAAATCTAAAGGTACTTAACCTGGAAAGGTTTCTGGAGATTGAAGAAAAACATACTGAGCACATTATTTCAAAATGCAACTAAAATGCTATTTAAGTATAAGTGTGTTCTATTTCCTAAATTTCAGACTCCTTGTAGTTTCAGCCCCTAACACTCTGTCCAGTGCCAGCCACATAATAAGTACCTCTTGAATCGGGCTAAACTGAACAAAGTATCCATCTTAAACATCCAGTGGCCCGGGGGCTTCCGATTTTAACTCATCACAGTTCCAACCTCTGTCTCTCCTTTTGGTGAACCTTCATCAGCTTCAGTCACTTTGCCAGTCACACTCCTCTATTTGCTCTCTTCTAATTAGAATTAATCATTTTGACTAAATTATAATTATTTACACGCTTTTGACATTTAGTAGAGAAGGGAATACCTAAACTTTTCCCTACTAATTACAAGTTATTGAGGCCTAGAGACAGTTAATGGAGCAATAGAGCAGATAAGGCCTCCAAATAGTTGGTGGGTCACTCAGTCATTTATTCAACAAATACTTCCACAGCACATGCTACATGTCAGTCTCTGGGCCGAACAATGGTCTCCCAGACCTATAGAGGAGCCAAAACCTCCAGTTGTAATCGTTGCAGAATTTCCAATTGCCAGGAGCTTGCTTATGAGTGAGAAAAAATCTTCTATACCTTCCACAACCATGAGGGCATGTCAGAATCTTCCACTTAAAGTAAAGGTTTTATGTGGCTATATTTTCTATATCAGGGTCACTCTTTAGTTAATAAGACACTTGGTGTACATTTATTCTAAATTGAATATATTTATACAAAATTCAAAATAATAATTGAGATGCCTGACTAGGCAGTGATACAGTGGATGAAATATAGACCTGGGATGCTGAGGGCCCAGGTTCTAAACCCCAAGGTCTTTGGCTTGAGCGTGGGAAAATAGACATGACCCCGTGGTTGCTGGCTTGAAGCCAAAGGTCGCTGGTTTGAACCCAAGGTCGTTGGCTTGAGCAAGAGGTCACTGGCTCAGCTGAATCCCCCCACCCCGTCAAGGCACAGATGAGAAGAAATTAATAAACAACTGAAGTGCTACAACTACGAGTTCATGCTTCTCGTGTGTCTCTATCTCCTTCTCTCTTTCTGTTACTAAAAAAGTAAAATTAAATAAAAAATAATAATTGAGATATTTAATAACACAAGCACTCAAGTGCATTCACACAAATATATGTACATATATATATATTTATATAAGTAGACTTATAGTCCACATTCCTGAAAAATGGCCTCACATTAGTATACTGATCCCAGGTGATAAGCAATCTGCACCACTAGAAGGTTCAGTTAGCATTTAATAATACCGTGATTTCATTATATTTTCTACTTTGGTGTGTTAGTAATGTTCATATACTCACCTCAGATAACTAATGAGGGAAAAATCCTGGGATATAGTAGGTACAGATGAATATACTTTTAACATTATTAAAGAACACCTTGTACATCACTAGGGGAGGTGAATCTAGAACTTGATATTCTTTAGTCCTCAGGAAAATAATGTGAAATACAGCAAGATATGAAGAATTAATGGAGTCTGTATTTCCAAAGAGTGATTATATTTTCTAACAGCAACTACAACAACAACAAAAATAAATAAATAAATAAATAAATAAATAAATAAATAAATAAATAAATTTTGGGAATCTTGGCTCAAGAAACATTCCTTAGATTACAGATTTAAGAAATGGAAGGAAGTGTTGTCACCACCTAATAAGGTGCATTTTTAGAAAAGTAGTTTTATGTTTTCTTCCTCAGTGACACTCAGGTCATGTCTCAATTTGCAAAGCAACCAAAAATATCCAGTTAGTTATCTAAGTAATTCAGGCCACCAGATTAACTATCTTTTTTTTTTTTTTTTTTTTTTTTTTTTTTTTATAATTTTATTTTTTTAATGGGGTGACATCAATAAATCAGGATACATATATTCAAAGATAACAAGTCCAGGTTATCTTGTCGTTCAATTATGTTGCATACCCACCACCCAAAGTCAGATTGTCCTCTGTCACATTCTATCTCGTTTTCTTTGTGCCCCTCCCCACCCCCTATCCCTCTCCCATTCCCCCCTCCCCCCCGTAACCACCACACTCTTGTCAATGTCTCTTAGTTTCAGTATTATGTTCCACCTACGTATGGAATAATACAGTTCCTGTTTTTTTCTGATTTACTTATTTCGCTTCGTATCATGTTATCAAGATCCCACCATTTTGCTGTAAATGTTCCGATGTCATCATTTCTTATGGCTGAGTAGTATTCCATAGTGTATATGTGCCACATCTTCTTTATCCAGTCATCTATTGATGGGCTTTTTGGTTGTTTCCATGTCCTGGCCACTGTGAACAATGCTGCAATAAACATGGGGCTGCATGTGTCTTTACGTATCAATGTTTCTGAGTTTTGGGGATATATACCCAGTAGAGGGATTGCTGGGTCATAAGGTAGTTCTATTTGCAGTTTTTTGAGGAACCACCATACTTTCTTCCATAATGGTTGTACTACTTTACATTCCCACCAACAGTGTATGAGGGTTCCTTTTTCTCCACAGCCTCTCCAACATTTGCTATTACCTGACTTGCTAATAACAGCTAATCGAACAGGTGTGAGGTGGTATCTCTTTGCCGTTTTGATTTGCATTTCTCTAATAGCTAAAGAAGATGAGCATCTTTTCATATATCTGTTGGCCATTTGTATTTCTTCCTGGGAGAAGTGTCTATTCATATCCTCTTCCCATTTTTTTATTGGATTGTTTGTTTGTTTGTTTGTTGTTGAGTTTTATGAGTTCTTTGTATATTTTGGATATTAGGCCCTTATTTGAGCTGTTGTTTGAAAATATCATTTCCCATTTAGTTGGCTTTCTGTTTATTTTGTTATCAGTTTCTCTTGCTGAGCAAAAACTTCTTAGTCTGATGTAGTCCCATTCATTAATTTTTGCCTTCACTTCTCTTGCCATTGGAGTCAAATTCATAAAATGCTCTTTAAAACCCAGGTCCATGAGTTTAGTACCTATGTCTTCTTCTATGTACTTAATTGTTTCAGGTCTTATGTTTAGATCTTTGATCCATTTTGAGTTAATTTTTGTACAGGGAGAGAGACTGTAGTCCAGTTTCATTCTTTTGCATGTGGCTTTCCAGTTTTCCCAGCACCATTTATTGAAGAGGCTTTCTTTTCTCCATTGTGTGTTGTTGGCCCCTTTATCAAAAATTATTTGACTATATATATGTGGTTTTATTTCTGGACTTTCTATTCTGTTCCATTGGTCTGAGTGTCTATTTTTCTGCCAATACCATGCTGTTTTGATTGTCGTAGCCCTATAATAGAGTTTGAAGTCAGGTATTGTTATGCCCCCAGCTTCATTCTTTTTCTTTAGGATTGCTTTGGCTATTCGGGGTTTTTTATAGTTCCATATAAATCTGATGATTTTTTGCTCTATTTCTTTAAAAAACGTCATTGGAAGTTTGATGGGAATTGCATTAAATTTGTATATTGCTTTGGGTAATATAGCCATCTTGATTATATTTATTCTTCCTAGCCAAGAACAAGGTATATTCTTCCATCTCATTATATCTTTTTCGATTTCCCTTAACAATGGTTTATAGTTTTCATTATATAAGTCCTTTACATTCTTTGTTATGTTTATTCCTAAGTATTTTATTTTTTTTGTTGCAATCGTAAAGGGGATTATTCTTTTGAGTTCCTTCTCAGTTGTTTCATTGTTGGTATATAGAAAGGCTATTGACTTCTGTATGTTAATTTTGTATCCTGTGACCTTACTGTATTGGCTTATTGTTTCTAGTAGTCTTTTTGTGGATTCTTTGGGGTTTTCGATGTATAGGATCATATCATCTGCAAAAAGTGATACCTTTACTTCTTCTTTTCCGATATGGATGCCTTTTATTTCTTTGTCTTGTCTGATTGCTCTGGCTAGAACCTCTAGTACCACATTAAATAAGAGTGGAGAGAGTGGACAACCCTGTCTTGTTCCTGATTTAAGGGGGAAAGCCTTCAGTTTAGTGCCATTTAATATGATGTTAGCTGATGGTTTATCATATATGGCCTTTATCATGTTGAGATATTTTCCTTCTATACCCATTTTGTTGAGAGTCTTAAACATAAAATTGTGTTGTATTTTATCGAAAGCCTTTTCTGCGTCTATTGATAAGATCATGTGGTTTTTGTTCTTTGTTTTGTTGATATGGTGTATTACATTAACCGTTTTACGTATGTTGAACCATCCTTGAGATTCTGGGATGAATCCCACTTGATCATGATGTATTATTTTTTTAATATGTTGTTGTATTCGATTTGCTAGTATTTTGTTTAGTATTTTAGCATCTGTATTCATTAGAGATATTGGTCTGTAGTTTTCTTTTTTTGTGCCATCCTTGCCTGGTTTTGGGATGAGGGTTATGTTGGCCTCATAAAATGTGTTTGGAAGTATTGCTTCTTCTTCAATTTTTTGGAAGACTTTGAGTAGAATAGGAACCAAGTCTTCTTTGAATGTTTGATAAAATTCGCTGGTATAGCCGTCAGGGCCTGGACTTTTATTTTTGGGGAGGTTTTTAATGGTTTTTTCTATTTCTTCTCTACTGATAGGTCTGTTTAGGCTTTCTGCTTCTTCTTGACTCAGTCTAGGAAGGTTGTATTGTTCTAGGAATTTATCCATTTCTTCTAGGTTGTTGAATTTAGTGGCATAAAGTTTTTCATAGTATTCTACAATAATTCTTTGTATATCTACGGTGTCCATGGTGATTTCTCCTCTTTCATTTTGGATTTTGTTTATATGAGTTCTTTCTCTTTTTTCCTTGGTAAGTCTTGCCAAGGGTTTGTCAATTTTGTTGATCTTTTCAAAGAACCAGCTCCTTGTTCTATTAATTTTTTCTATAGTTTTTCTGTTCTCTAATTCATTTATTTCTGCTCTGATTTTTATTATCTCCTTTCTTCGGCTGGTTTTGGGTTGTCTTTGTTCTTCTTTTTCTAGTTCCTTAAGGTGGGAAGTTAAGTGGTTCACTTGGGCTCTCTCTTGTTTGTTCATATATGCCTGAAGCGATATGAACTTCCCTCTTATCACTGCTTTTGCTGCATCCCAGAGATTCTGATATGTCGTATTGTCATTTTCATTAGTCTGTATATATCTTTTGATCTCTGCACTTATTTCTTCTTTGACCCATTCATTTTTTAAAAGTATGTTGTTTAGTTTCCACATTTTTGTGGGATTTTTTTCCTCTTTTTTGCAGTTGAATTCTAGTTTCAAGGCTTTATGATCAGAAAATATGCTTGGTACAACTTCAATTTTTCTGAATTTGCTGATGTTGTTTTTGTGGCCCAACATATGGTCAATTCTTGAGAATGATCCATGTACACTGGAGAAAAATGTATACTCAGTCACTTTGGGATGAAATGTCCTGTAGATGTCTATCATATCCAGGTGCTCTAGTGTTTTGTTTAAGGCCACTATGTCTTTGTTGATTCTCTGTTTGGATGACCGATCTAGAGCCGTCAGCGGTGTATTGAGGTCTCCAAGTATGATTGTATTTTTGTCAGTTTTTGTTTTAAGATCAATAAGTAGCTGTCTTATATATTTTGGTGCTCCTTGGTTTGGTGCATATATATTAAGAATTGTTATGTCTTCTTGATTCAGTGTCCCCTTAGCCATTATGAAATGGCCATTTTTGTCTCTGAGTACTTTTCCTGTCTTGTAGTCAGCATTATCCGATATGAGTATTGCTACACCTGCTTTTTTTTGGATGTTATTTGCTTGGAGTATTGTTTTCCAGCCTTTCACTTTGAATTTGTTTTTATCCTTGTTACTTAGATGAGTTTCCTGTAGGCAGCATACAGTTGGATTTTCTTTTTTAATCTATTCTGCTACTCTGTGCCTTTTTATTGGTGAGTTTAATCCATTTACATTTAGTGTAATTATTGATACTTGTGAGTTCCCTATTGCCATTTTATATCTTGCTTTCTGTTAGTTATGTGTCTTGTTTGATCCTTCTCTTTCATTTTTCTATCTTTTGTTTTTATTTGGTTGTATTCCATACATCTTTCCTCTGTTGCTATCTTTTTTATCTCATGTGCTTCTGTGGTGGTTTTTTCAATGGTGGTTACCTTTGAGTAATGAAAAGGGTCCCTACCCTGTTCATTGTAGCGAACTATTTTGTGAGTACTTTTGCACTCCATCGTCCTTTGCTACTGTTAATCTCCATCTTCTCCCCCTCTTTCTTTTTGTTGTTGTCACAGTTTAAATTTGGTTTTATTGTGTTCTTCTTGGAGCTTTTACTTGTGGCTCTGTTTTTTTTTTGTTCTTTGTATCTGATTGGAGAACCCCCTTTAGTAATTCCTGGAGTGGGGGTTTTCTGATGATAAATTCCCTCATCTTTTCTGTATCTGTGAATGTTTTTATTTCTCCTTTGTATTTGAAGGATAGCTTTGATGGGTATAGTATTCGTGGCTGAAAGTTCCTCTCTTTCAGGACTTTAAATATTGGGGTCCACTCTCTTCTAGCTTGTAGAGTTTCTGCTGAGAAATCTGATGATAATCTAATGGGCCTTCCTTTATATGTTGTATTCTTCTTTTCCCTGGCTGCCTTGAGAATTTTTTCTTTGCTGTTGGTTTGTGTCAATTTCATTATGATATGCCTTGGAGTAGGTTTGTTGGGGTTAAGAAAACTTGGAGTTCTGTTTGCTTCTTGAACTTGAGGCTTTAGTTCTTTCCACAGGCTTGGGAAGTTCTCATCTATTATTTGTTTGAGTATGTTCTCCATTCCATTTTCTCTCTCTTCTCCCTCTGATATACCTATTATTCTTATGTTATTCTTTTTGATGGAGTCAGATAATTCTTGTAGGGCTATCTCATTTTTTTTAATTTTTGAGTCTCTTTCTTCTTCTCTCTGTTGTGCCTCAAGTTGCTTGTCTTCTATTTCACTAATCCTCTCTTCTATCTGACCTGTTCTATTAGCTAAGCTTGTTACTTCGTTTTTCAGCTCGTGAATTGAGTTTTTCATCTCTGTTTGATTTGTTTTTATAGTTTCAATTTCCTTGGACATATATTCTTTGTGTTCATTGAGTTGTTTTCTGAGCTCCCTATATTGCCTTTCTGTGTTTTCTTGTATATCTCGGAGGATTTTTAGTATTTCTATCTTGAATTCTCTGTCATTTAACTCCAAGGTTTCCTATACATTAAATTTTTTCTCCATAGATTTTTCCTCATCTAGCTGTGTTACCTCTCTTTCTTTTGTATCCATGATATTCGATTTTCTCTTCCTTAATGGCATCTGAGGGTGGTTTTGTTGATAGTATTAATGAGATTTAATAAAGAATAAAAAGTTAAAAAAAATAAAAAAAATAAAAAATTGAAAAGAGTTGTTTTTTTTAAAAAAAATTAATAATGAAATAAAGAAAAATAAAATAAAATAAAAATTTTTAAAAAAAGGAAATTATTCCCCCCCTTCTTTTTTCCTCTCCTCTTCTCTCCCCTCTTTCTTGAGAAAATCTTGTGGTGGACTGTGAGTTATAACAAACAATGCCTGTGATGGAGGGCCTGAATTGGAGAAAAGTAATAAAGGGGCAAAAAAGAAAAAAAGAAAAAAAAAGGAAAAAAAAAAAAAGAAAAAAAAAAGAGAAAAAAAAGAGCGTATGGACCCACAAAAAACAAATAAGGAAAAAATTTGGGTCAAGAATAAAATGATTTGCTTTTAGGTGTTGGTTGTCTAAGAGTTATGATGAGAGGAATAAAAGGAAAACGGAAAAATGGGGGGACAAATTAAAAACTTACTATTGTATTTAGTGGAACAAGAACTAGATAATATGGAGAGCCAGGGATGAGAGCACTGCTAGTGAGTTAAAAAGGTGAAGTAAAAACCCCCCAAAATGCCACAAACATAGGTTTGAGTCCCAGATAAGATAATTTGTTTGTTATTGAGGTTTGAATGAGAGGAGATGTAAAGGAGAAAGGAAGAAACTAATATAGAGGGAGAAAAGAAAGAGAGAGAGAGAAAAAAAAGAGGGAACCACTAAAAGAAGAAAAAAGAAAGGAGAGAGAGAGTTAAGGGCTTTGGAGTGCAACCCTCATAGAGAGAAAGGAAGAGAAGAGAAAAGATAATGGGAGATGTAACACTTATGGGTAGTGTAGTTCAAGGAGAGGAGAGAGTAAGACCGGTAGAAAGTTAATCGGCCAAATTGGAGGAGGAAAAAAAAGTATCAAGAATGAAGATAAGAGAAACAAACGAACAAATATAATAAAATGGGATAGGTTATAAAGTCTGCAGATTATTCTTGATTTTGAGAGGTTATCTTCTTGCTTTTTCTTTTCTCTCCCTCTTCCTGGTCGGTGACTCTGTACCCCGGGTTCTGCCCCTTTGGCATGCTCAAGTAGAGGTTTGCAGTTGATAAGTCTCTATGGCAATGTCATGTATTGTGCTTTAGTCTCGTGGGAGTCGAGGCTCATTAGCATTTATAGGCTCCGACAGTGAGAGAGTCCGTGTTCCTGGAGCCTTTCTCCTAGTCTTTCCTTCCTCAATTAGTAGCCTGATAATCCAGCTTTGGGGTTGCTGCTGCCTCTGCCTGGATAGTAAGAGGCTCAAAGAGCTGGCAACTCCCCACTCTATTTCCACTCAGCACAGGGCTCTGGGTAAGGCTCAGTCAGTCAGAGCTGCTAGCATAATCAGGCGGGCTTTCCGCCCACTCAAAGACCACTGGCTCTGCCACTCTGTCTGGTAACACAAGCGGGCGCCCACTTCTGGGGGGGCGCTTGGAGGAAACTCTCACTCACTGTCTGTGACCAGGATATCCAGCCAGCAGTCTCACGCTCTGAGTGAAACCCCCAACCGCAGGGAAAAGTTGCAGCGTTGGAATTGAGTCTCGCTCCGTCCCCGTGCGCGGCTTTTGCAAGGCGCTGGGGCGGCTCGAGATTCCGCTTTGGCCCACACAAAGGCCCCTGACTCTGCCCTCTCTGCAATAACACGGGCGCGCACTGGCCAGGCACTCGGAGGAATCACTCACTCCTTATCTGCGCGTGCAAACCAGGATATGAGGCCGGCCGCGGTTCCCTCTGAGTGAAACACTCTCCAGCACGGAAAATCTCCACCGTTGAAATTAGTTCTCACTCCCTCCCGTGCGTGGCTTTCCCAGGGCGCTGGGGCTGCCCAGAGACTCTGTCCTCGGCCCACAGAAAGGCCTCTGACCCTGCCTCTCCGTGGGGCAACACGGGCACCCACTCTCGGGGCCTAGGAAGAAATTCTCGCCCACTAACTGCGCACCGACCAGGAGACCGGGTAAAATGGCCTCTCCGCTTGTCTTTCTTTGTTTGGGTTTGGCGCGAGTGTTAGCTTGTATTGCCCGGGTTGCCACAGGATCAGATTTTCCTCGGCTTGGATCTGTGTGCCACAGCCTGGTTCAGCTGTTTGTGTCGCGGCCTGGATCTATTCACCCCCTTTGCCCGCCTCAGTTTCTATATTCACAGTTACCAGAGAAAGCCGCCCTGTTTAGGTTAGTGAGGAAGGTGGAGCATTTCTTACTCCCTATTTCCTTCGGGGTTTGGTTATATATTTAGCCAATTTTTCACTCAATCATACCTTTGGGTGTATTGCGAAGCATCTGGAAGCTCCAAGTATAGGTTTTTCTGTTTCTGGTTGAAGATCTTGTTGAGTTTTGGGGGAGATTTATCCGTATCACTTCCTACCCCGCCATTACTCTGACGTCATCCCCCAGATTAACTATCTTTGTTTGAATTACCCCAGCAATATCACCATTACAATCCTATTAGCTTCAAGTAGGAGAAGCAACACAATATATGGTAAATATTTGGAGCTAAATGATTTGGATTCAAATTATGATTCCCTCATTTATCAGCTCTGTGACTCCTGCTATACTTAGCTTCTTTCCTCTTTTGAGTAACTCCTGTGTGAAGCAGGTATATCTCAACTACCCTGTCTACCATGAGCGAGGTATTGTGAGAACCAAATACAGTACCGGAAATGAAAGCTGCCCTGTGAACTGGAGAGCAGCTCAAATCTGTGTTTCTGATGTAGGTCAGACAATTTTCAACTTAGAAAAATATCCCTTGAAATGAATGAAAGAAACACCCAAACTAATTTTTGGACTCACTCACAGAACAGCATTAAGTCTCTGAATTAGTTCCCAAGAAACTACATTCTCAAATATTTGTCCATCTTGTTTTGTTTTGTATTTGATCAGTCAAATGAGTTCTGATACTGCTGTAGCTACCACACAATTTCTACTCTAACTCCTAAGCTAGTGAAGAAAGCACCAATGCAGTGACAAAAAGTATCATTGACTTCTCTTGTCATTTTGCATAATTTATTTTACTAGAGTCCACTGGATTCATTATAAGCATCTATGCTGGTAGCTTTGAACAAAACATTTATACATTCTGTAGCCATTTATTTAATTTTAATTTGTAAGTTTATATGCAAGGCAGATAAAAATATTTTGAGGAACAAAAAGGGTTTTTTTTTGTTTTAGATCCTCTCATTTAATCATGAAACCATTTCTTCTAAGCAAAAGATGCTATGAATTCATAATACTAAACTAGCGCTGTTCAAAATGAAAGGAGAGGAAACATACTAATAGAAATAGCTGTATAAGAATTAAGCAGCAAGCAGCATCATAACTCAAAACAACATCTTTTTCTTCTAGTTAAGTTTTCTTAAATAAGACGCATTTGCTTCATTTTCCACCCTCCCTTTCTCTAGTAGTAATTAAAGATTAATGGTTAAAATGTATATAATTTTCATAATAATTGCGTTAACATGACCTCCTTTCATCCTACCTCCTTACTTCAGAAAACATTAAAAAATGAAAAAGAGCCTGACCTGTGGTGGTGCAGTGGATAAAGCGTCGACCTGGAAATGCTGAGATCGCCGGTTTGAAACCCTGGTCTTGCCTGGTCAAGGCACATATGGGAGTTGATGCTTCCTGCTGCTCCCCCCTTCTCTCTCTCTATCTCTCTCTCCTCTTCCTCTCTCTCTCCGTTCTAAAATGAATAAATTAAAAAAAATAAAAACAAAAAAAATGAAAAAGAAAAGTAAATTCTTAACTCAAATTTTTTTTGTTTATTTTGAGTAAGGAAAAGGAAAGTTTGAGCACCACTGCCCTAAGTAAATTATATAAAAATTGTATGTGTAATTAAGGTCCTTACATCTTTTAAATCCTCCAAGGTTATAACCATCCTGAGTGACTTTCTGAATTGAGCTCCTCTCAACCAGGTTGGAGATCATTGTGAGTATCGCTGCAATGGGGAGGGCAGTGATTGGCAACCCATCTCCTTGCAAATAAGAAATTATTTGATGACAAAAGAAGGGGTTCCATGATACTGTCAATGGATTTCAGGAGGAGCATGGACCTAAATATCACAAGAAAAGAAATGATAAGCAGGAAAAACCCTCAGAGCATCTTTACAGCTACAATTCAATTTTAACTTTCTTCTATTTTCAATTTTCCTCAAACAGCAGAAGGCCTGATTCTTGCTTTTTCTTAGTGCAGTTCTCTATATTATTTGAGAGCGATGGGTTTACATGCAAGAAGTCTATAGCCACTATGTTATATTAGTTCAGCAGTGTGACCAGAACCTGATGTCGATGGACTTGACTCAGAACACTGTGCCTGGCCTCAGTGCTTTGGACTTCTCTCTGGACCTGAGGTTGTAAATCAACACAACATCTCTTTTTAAAAAATTAAATAGATATTTATTATGCACTTACTTACCGTAGGAATGTTCTAGACCAGGGGTAGTCAACCCTTTTATACCTACCACCCACTTTTGTATCTCTGTTAGTAGTAACATTTTCTAACCGCCCACCCATTCCACAGTAATGGTGATTTATAAAGTAGGGTAGTAACTTTACTTTATAAAATTTATAAAGCAGAATTACAGCAAGTTAAAGCATATAATACTAATTACTTACCAAGTACTTTATGTCAGATTTTCGCTGTTTGGCAGAATAAATCTTTATAAAACAACTTAACTATAGTTAAATCTATCTTTTTATTTATACTTTGGTTGCCCTGCTACCGCCCACCATGAAAGCTGGAACGCCCACTAGTGGGCGGTCGGGACCAGGTTGACTACCACTGACATTGGGACTGTATGCTCAAAGATGGACCAACTAGATAATTCTCTTTATAATGAAGAAAAAGTTTGTCAGCGGTAGAGCGTTGGCCTAGCGTGCGGAGGACCCGGGTTCAATTCCCGGCCAGGGCACACAGGAGAAGCGCCCATTTGCTTCTCCACCCCTCCGCCGCGCTTTCCTCTCTGTCTCTCTCTTCCCCTCCCGCAGCCAAGGCTCCATTGGAGCAAGGATGGCCCGGGCGCTGGGGATGGCTCTGTGGCCTCTGCCCCAGGCGCTAGAGTGGCTCTGGTCGCAACATGGCGATGCCCAGGATGGGCAGAGCATCGCCCCCTGGTGGGAAGAGCGTGGCCCCTGGTGGGCATGCCAGGTGGATCCCGGTCGGGCGCATGCGGGAGTCTGTCTGACTGTCTCTCCCTGTTTCCAGCTTCAGAAAAATGGAAAGAAAAAAAAAGAAAAGAAAAAGTTTGGAATTGAACATGTAGAAGTATAAGTGAAGTCTAATGCAGTTATGGAAGGTAGTCTCAGAATATTTATTCTAGTTTTCTTCCTGTATGACTTCCTTTTCCTGTGGAGAGCAGAAAGCTAAAATAAAATTTCGCCAAATCTCTGAGGCTTGCTGAGTTAGCAGAAATGGGTTCTTGATAGTAAAAATGGTGGTGCAATGTGAGACCCCGATAATGGCAGACAAGTGGCTCATTCGGCAGCCTGGTTCTGCAGTATAGACCTGAGAATAGATTCTCAGATCTCATCCTACAGATTTTTATTCAACCATCTTGATAGTTCTGTAAGCCATCAGACATGTTATAATAAATCCTTTCATTCTAATCGTCTGGAGTGAAATCTGTTCTCTGCATTAAAATATCGATCAATATAAAACTCCAAAGAGAATATACAGAAAGAATAAAAGGATAGTTTTTAAGGCTATTTTAAAAAGTAAATCAAGTAACTGAGTTGAAAAATAATTGACCCTAATAGGTGTCCCATTTTGATTTCTCTTTTTTCTTAATCCCAGTTATTTTCTGTCCCCTTCTCTCTATTCCTCATATGTTGCCTTGCCAATCATAGGAAAGCTAAGAGTAGACTGTACATTCAGCTATAACATCTGTGAGGAAATGTTCTTTTGAAAAGCAGTGTCATAATTCTAATTTGCATTATTTGATTCTCCCTCAATATGGTGCAACAATCTTAATTCAAATCAAACTCATTTTCCACTTTATTCTCATGCACATTTTCTTATTCTTTTCTTTTACTTAAAAAAATTTCTGACTTCTAAACTTCTTTCTTTTCTTGTCTTCATTTCCTTTTCTTTCTTTTGAAAAATTGCATTTAAAAAAATTAGTCAATATACTTAAACTAAAATTTAAAAAGTTAATCTATTTCTCCCACCCTTAGCTTTTTGTAACCACCAATCTGTTCTCTGTATCTATAAGCTTATTTTTGTTTGTTTGGATTCCACATGGAAAAGAGATCATATGGCATTTGTCTCTGACTTACTTCATTTAGCATAATATCCTCAAGGTCCACCCATGTTGTGCAAATGATAAGATTTCAGTTATTTCACAATTAAATAATATTCCATATATATTATATATGTGTGTGTGTATGTGTACAATTTTTTAACTCATCCATTGAGGAAATATATACTGCTCACAAAAATTAAGGGATATGCCAAAACAAATATGAAGTGATAGAATATCCCCTAATTTTTGTGAGCAGTATATATACCACAATTTCTTTATTCATCATCTACCAATGGACACTAGAACTTGTATATACACACAATGTACATTTCAGTATATAAGCTTCCAAATAACATAATAAAAAGTTTATATTTTACTAATTCTATTTAACCATTCTAGAACTGGGTTATGAATAACCAGCGGCTCTGTTTTTGGTGACTTTCTCTATAACATACAATTGTCAGTCGTATTTCATAGTGGTAAAACTTTTTGAGAAGCTAAAAGATTAGAAGCAAATAGTATTTGACAGTTTTTTCTAATTATAAATTCATTTAACAATTCCAAATACCCACTACGTGCTGGGCACTCTTCTAGGCCCTGCAGTTGCAGCAAGTGTTATGGATTGAATTGTGTTCCCCCAAAATTCATATGTTGAAGCCCTACCTCCCAATGTAGTGGTATTTGAAGATGGGGCTTGAAAAAAGCAGTTAGGGTTAGATAAGGTAATGAAGGAGGGGAAGGACCATGGGGTGGGTGTTGTAACTTGTTAAAGGAAAACTTCACCGAGAGTGAACTTTTGGATGTAAAGAGCCAGCTGTCTGCAACATGGGGAAAGAATGAGCCAACTGAGGAGAGACAGCAAGTGCCAAGGTTCTGCAGCCAGAGTGTGCCTGGTAGGGAAGAGCCGGGAGATGAGTGTGGCTGGAAAGGACAGAGGGTGGAACCGGAATAGGAGATGGGGTCAGAGGGAAAGAGTGGGTGGTATGGAGCGGATCATAGGACCGTGAGACCATTGTACTGGCTTGGCCTTTATAGGAAGTTTAACACTTTAGAAACTAGAGCATTTGGGTCCTGGCTGGTTGGCTCAGTAGTAGAGCATCAGTCTGGCGTGCGGGAGTCTGGGGTTTGATTCCCGGCCAGGGCACACAGGAGAGGTGCCCATCTGCTTCTCCACCCTTCCCCCTCTCCTTCTTCTCTGTCTCTCTCTTCCCCTCCCGCAGCCAAGGCTCCATTGGAGCAAAGTTGGCCCGGGCGCTGAGGATGGCTCTGTGACCTCTGCCTCAGGTGCTAGAATGGCTCTGGTTGCAACAGAGCAACACCCCAGATGGGCAGAGCATCGCTCCCTGGTGGACATGCCGGGTGGATCCTGGTAGGGCGCATGCGGGAGTCTGTCTGACTGTCTCCCCATTTCCAACTTCAGAAAAATACAAAAAAAAAAAAGAAAGAAACTAGAGCATGTGTAGGTATGAGGGTCGTCATAGGACCATGAGACCATTGTACTGGCTTGGCCTTTATAGGAAGTTCAACACTTTAGAAACTAGAGCATGTGTAGGTATGAGGGTCCCAGACTGGGGTTGGAGTGGTGGGTGCGTGAGGGCACTGGAGAGTTTGAGAAAAGCTCTTTTCTAACTTGAATGGAAGTGTTTTAACATCTCATCAAGCAGGATAGCATATTAGTGTGCAAAATTTGGAATATAGCCCTAAAGGAGTGTAGAAAAGAGGAAGGAGAAAGTGTGAAAAGAGGTCCAAGGATGCCCCAGGCAGACCAATATTTTTAGGTCATGAAGAAGGGCACAGCAAAGGAGACTGAGGAGGAAGAGCCAGTGAGAAAGGAGAAACACCAGGAAGCTGTGGTGTCCTTGAAGAGCAGCGACTAGATGGTCCAATTTGCCTGAGACAGTGCAGGCTGGTGTCTTTGTTGGTGTAATTAGTAGTATTGTCCATCTTTACTCTAAAAATTGTCCTTAGTGTGATGATAAATTATGTGGTCTTCCTATAAAAAAAGCCAAGTGAAGAAAGTAATTTAAGTGAGAGGAAAAATCGACTATTTAAAATGCTGCTGCTAAGTGAAGTAAGAGCAGGATTGAGAACCTGGTGACTGGATTTGGCATCAAGTTGGCCACGCGCACCTTGCCAGGAAAGCAGTGTCAAGGGTGCAAGCAGCATGAAAACCAGATGTCAACGGAGGATGGGAGGAGAGTGGTTGATAAGAGTAAACAGAGATAAATCTCTTAAGAAGTTTTGTTGTTAAAAAAAAGAAGGAGTCAAAAAAAATTAATGGAGCATGAGTGCTTAGAAGCAAAGGTGAGTCAAGACAAGGTTTCAGATGTGCTATAGACTGTGGCTTTGGCCACTTGGCTCAGTGGCAGAGCATTGGCCCAGCTTCGATGTCCAGGGTTCAATTCCCAGTCAGGGCACACAAGATAAGCAACCTTCTGCTTCTCCACCCCTCCCCCTTTCTCTCTCTCTCTCTCTCTCTCTCTCTCTCTTTCTCTCTCTCTCTTTCCCTCTTACAGCCATG
Organism: Saccopteryx bilineata; assembly: GCF_036850765.1. NCBI lineage: Eukaryota > Metazoa > Chordata > Mammalia > Chiroptera > Emballonuridae > Saccopteryx > Saccopteryx bilineata. The sequence continues at coordinate 36,183,076 of NC_089497.1, forward strand.
GCTTGATTGGCTCGAGCAAGTTGGCCTCAGGTGCTGAGGATGGCTCCATGACCTCCACCTCAGGTGCTAAAAAAAATGGCTTTGGTTGCAATGGAGCTAATGGCCCCAGATGGGCAGAGCATCGCCCCCTAGTGGACTGCTGGATAGATCCCCATCAGGGTGCAAGTGGATGTCTGTCTCTCTGCCTCCCCTTCTCTCACTAAAAATTAAAAAAAAAAAAAGAAAAAGATATGCTATGGACTGAATATTTGTGTCCCTCCAAAATTCATGTCGGTCTAATCTGCAACTGAGGTGGGTGCCTTTGTTAGGTGATTATGTCACCAGAGTGAAGCCTTCACGAATAAGATCAGTGCCTTTATAAATAAGACTCCAGGGAGCAAGAGTGAAAGTTCCCTTGTCCTTTCCACCACGTGAGGTTATAATAAGAAGACACTGTGAGTGACAAAGCTTACTTACCAGACACCGAATATTCTGGGGACATGATCTTGGACTTCCAGCCTCCAAAACTGTGAGAAATAAACCTTTGTTCATTATGAGCCACCTAATTTATGTTATTTTTGTCATAGCAGCCCGAAAAGACTAAGCCAGAGAAGACAGGGGAAACTGCAGGACGTTTGTAGTGGGGACGATGTGAAGGAAAGGGAGCAGTGATGCCATAGATGAAAAATAGCAGCATTATGTCAGGGCTGCCTTAGGACTCACATAGGGTCCTACAGACTTTTGCCATATATAAAACAGCTGTGTTGTATGAGAATAAATATATCAACGTTACATATTAAAACATTTTGTTTGACCTAAAAGTTTATATTTTTCTTCTAATTTTAAAAGGAATGAAACATTTCCTTAAAAGTAAGGAGTGCCCTAGGCATAGTGCCTGCTGCCCTGCGGCTCCATGGCCACGGACGTTGTTATGTCGGTGAGAGAGGGACGGGGGCAAAGTCAGTGCACAATAGAGGGCCTGAGATGAAAGCCCTGGTTGTCCACCCATAGGAACAGAAAAGAAGATCCAGAGCAGGAGTACAGATAGTAGATAGATAGATAGATAGATAGATAGATAGATAGATAGATACAGTGTAGACAGTTTGTGCAGAATGGGTATATTGGGTTTCTTTTCCCTGATTCGTGTGTGTGTGTGTGTGTGTGTGTGTGTGTGTGTGTATTTTGTGCCCGACCGGGATCCACCTGGCACGTCCACCAGGAGGCGATGCTCTGCCCATCTGGGGCGTCGCTCTGTTGCAACCAGAGCCACTCTAGTGCCTGAGGAAGAGGCCATGGAGCCATCCCCAGCGCCCAGGCTAACTTTGCTCTAATGGAGCCTTGGCTGCGGGAGGGGAAGAGAGAGACAGAGAGGAAGGGGAGGGGGAGGGGTGGAGAAGCAGATGGGCTCTTCTCCTGTGTGCCCTGGCTGGGAATCGAACCCAGGATTCCTGCACGCCAGGCCGATGCTCTACCACTGAGCCAACCGGCTAGGGCCTTGATTCTTTTTTTTTTTTTAACTCAATGAAATAGTAAGCATAGTTATAAGCTGTGAGGAAGGATGTTGTAAGAGTTATGAAGGTTTGAAGAGAGAAAAAGAAGTATGAAACAGCCACCAAGGAGTGTGGGAGAGAGAATGGATAGGGAAAATATAGTAGGATTGCAGTGCAGCACTAAAGGCCCCCTGAGGGAAGGTAGGGAATTTAAAATGAGATCAGGCAGTATGAGTTATGTGGGGGGGGGGGGGTTGCAGCCATATTCAGTTATAAACAGGAGAAGGATTCCAGCAGGAATGGCTTAACAAGTGATATAACCAAGTGAGAGGTAGCAGGCAGTTAAGGTATATGAAGAAGAGCGATCGTAACAACAGACCATGGAAGGTAAGCTGGGTAAGAGTGGAAGTGGGGATATGCAGGGAATGAGGACACTGAGATGAAACAAGGCTTGATTGGAGACCCTGGTGGGTCAAGATAGCTGGAGATAAATTCTAGAGTTAGTGAATTGGAAAGGTGGCCAGTGATGGTTTCAGAATGGAATGCTTAGAGTAGAGATTATGGAGGGATATGCAGTTATTATGAATGATAATATGGAGTTATTAGGCTTACATGTAACATAAGGGTATTTGTTATGCAAAATTCAAATAATACCCCACAACCATATATGCTCTCCCAATGTAACCACTATTAAGAATTTGATGTACATCCGATGTATATCACACACAACACACACATCGCTTCAGTGTTGGTTTGTTTTTTATGTAAACGAAATCATACAATACTGCATTCCTTGTGTTATTTCATATATTCTGGCATTTTCATGATTGTTTGCATAGCTCTATCTCATTTTTAGTAGCTTTTTGTTTCCAGTTAAATGAACTTCCAATTGAACTATCTATTGGAATATTCTAGACGTTTCATGCTTTTGACGGTGGAAGAACGTGAAACTCATGAGGCTGAGGCTTCTGGGTCCTCACTCTCACAGACCCTAACACGGCGTCAGCAACATCCTCCCATGGCCATAGGTTTCTGTAAAACTGGCAAGAGGAAGATATTTCAAAAGTGGTAGGTTAAGACCAGTCTTTTTTCAAATTTCTGCTATGGCATTTACCCTGTTTTGGATGGTATTGTAGAGGCTGTGAGCATTCAAATAAATATTCACTTCCAACTAAATTCACTTCTGAATGAATATGCATTTTCATACCTAATTTTTTAATTCTTTTTTTTTAAGATAGCCTTTATGATTGAAAAACTTTAGGTCCTACAAAGCCCGGATCTGCCCCTCCAAGTTTAGCAATTTCCTTTAACCATCCTATTTCCTCAGTGATGTCTAGGTTCCTGGCTACTTCCTGCTGCCTCAGACATACGTTGCTGAATCAGAAAGCAAAAGTTCTCTCCCTTCCCCACCTCTTTACCCCCTCACTTTCACAGACCCCCTTTCAGGACTTTCCATCCTCTTCTCCTTTTTTGAAACCTAAAACTGAGATAGCCAGAGGACTTTCACTTCCCTGAGTCAAGTCATGGACCCTTGAACTGATCTTAGGTAATTACAGAAACATAAAATAATTCAGATCATCTCAAATGCTCTAATGTTGGGGTATTTTTTTATTGTTACCTTAGTTTCTGTACCAAAGCTCATAATCATTAACTGAGAATTTTAGATATATAAGATAATTTTGAGATCATCTGATCTTATCCTCTCATTTATAGTGTTGAGAGCTAAAGCACAGAATTCAAGGACCTATGACTATTAATAATTCTACAGTGAAGGCTAATCATTTGTTAAGTAAGTCCAGGTCCTGTGTTAAGTGTGAGGTGAGAAGATCAAGTGAGGCAAGTCCCAGCTGAAAGACAGAAAACTGTTAACCACATACCCTTGTAAAATTCAAGCACATTCTCCCGTGCTAACAGACACTAATGACTAATAAATTAAGGAGGGTTTAGTTAGGCAATAAACAATTACAGTTGACAACAGGGTGTAAACTTGATGCCTCAATTATTATATTGACCAATAGCTCTTTCCAGGTTAAGAACCATGATCCTAATTCAGTCATAGTATACCTGTGTTGTTTTTTTTTAATGTACTAGAACTAAACCATATTCAATATTCAAATAATAGTTGTACAGAGCAAGGTTATTAGAAAAACACAGACTCAAAATAAATTGAAGCTTGGCCACACTTTTTTTCTAGAGTGATGATGTTTTAACTTACCTCACAGTATTATAAAGATTAACAAGAGTATGCCTATAAGTATTCTAAGCTCTTTGGATTTAAAAATTGCAGTTGGCTGGCAGCAACATTTTCTTTATGTCTAGTCTGTGTGCTTTATTTGGTAATGAGATATGACTTTAAAGTAAGGAGACTAATCTTGGACAAGCATATCCCATCAAGACTCATTCATCCAAACCTGCTTTGCCCTGGCATGTGGTAACCATGGGAGACTCTGTACTTATTTTGATGGAGCTGCCATTGCTTAAAACATTTTCTGGACTCCTCTTTAGGAACTGTTTTGGAGCTAGCTTCTGAGACATGGGAGAAAAACAGCCTCCTTATGGCTTGGGAAATGGTGGAAATACACAAAGGTCAATAACTCATTTGGCAAGTAACTCAGTACCTGCAAAGGCAAAGTTTTATATGTCTAGCAAAGAAGCAATTGTATAAGAAGACAAACGGCTGGTTAAAATTCCTATGGAGTTATTACAAGGTTCATCAAAAGCATTTTAAAGCACATCTGTGCTTATGACATCCTTTTGGAAGACAGGAAGAAGTTTTTGAATATGAGAAGTCAGACATCTAGTGTTCAGTGATTTGACAGGTCATTTGCTGGCCAGTGATTTAAGTAAGAGTGAACATCTGTGTAGTACATTATAATTATTTAAGCATTTTTATGTGCTTTGGTTTATTTTTATCTTCACAACAACCTTAAGATAACACAAAGATGGATGGTACTATCATCTTCATTTTACTTTTGTAAAATTTCAAACTTAAAAAGTTAAGAGACAAACCCCACTTGATACAATTAATATATGAGGTGGACCTCAGACCCACCTCTTGTAACTTCTTACCCTGAGTTCTTTCAACATTATAACTAATTTTTCTAATTTGTGTTATAAAGAATTCTGGGGCCCCAGGATGCTCCATAAAGTGATTTTTTAAATTCCTATGAATTCTTTGACAGCATTTCCTTCAAAAATTGGAGCCTAAAAAAAAGAATGAAAATTCACTTTTTTTTTTTTTAGTGTGGGGGTGGATTTAGTTACTCCTTGGTAGATGTGATGGTGTGCGACTTCTGAGACTAGATCATAAAAGACACTGCAACTCTCTCCTTGCTCTCTCATTAGATCATTCACTCTGGGGAAGCCAGATGCCATGTCATGAGGGATTCAAGTTGCGCTACGGAAAGGTCCACATGGTGAGGAGCTGAGGCCGCCTCCAATAGCCATGTGAGTGAGCCATCTTGGAAAAGGATCTTTCAGGCTTGATTGAGCCTTCATATGACCGCAGCCTCGGCCAAGATCTTGACTAAAATCTGAGGCTCTAGAGACTCTGACCCAGGACCACATAGCTAAGCCACTTCCTGATTCGTGATTCTCAGAAATTGTGTAAGATAATAAACGCCTGTTGCTTTAAGTTCATAAATTTTTGAGTAATTTATTAACTTAGCAATAGATAACTGATATAAACCTCAAAGTTTCCTTTGATCAATTAAGTTTGGGAAGCCCTGTTAAACCTCTTAAAGTCTGTTAGTATATAAGTTTTTTTGGAAAAAAACTCCTGCAGAAAAACAAAAACTAAAAAAACCCATTTTTTTACTTTTTTATAATACATTTCCAAGTTCCCTTTAACAAAAATATCTTTTGCTTCCCCAGGGAATTGGTTGGGGATACTTGGAATGCAACAAGTATAGGTTGTTAGCAGTTTCAGTTAGTTGTAAATTTCCCATGAGTATTAAAATATCAAAAACTATGCTATAAATCCAGTATATGTTTGGGCCTCTGTTGGATCTTCTACAAAGAAATGGCTTGGAGTCTTTAAAAGATGTCAATGTCATAAAGACAAAAGTGTTTGGGACCTGTTGTAGATTATAGGGGACTAAAAAGATATGTTAGCTAAATGCAATCCTTGAATCTTCATTGGATTTGGGGTCAGAAAAAAGAAATATGTTATAAAGAACATTATTGAGATAATTTGATAAATTTAAATTATGGGCTATATATAAGATAATACATATGATATTAATGTTAAAGTGTCCATGTATAAGAATTATATTATGGTTATTTAGAAAAATCTCCTTGTTCTTAGGTGATACATGCTGAAATTTGTAGGGCTAAATGTAAAAATATATTTAACTTTCAAATAATTCATAAAAAATAAGTGGTGCGCGTATTTGTGTGTGCTTGCAGGGCAACAATGCAGAGAGGTGTGGGGCAAATGTGAGGAGAAAACTACCGAGGCCTCTATTCCTCTATCTGGAAATACAACAGACAATAAGGAATAAGGTGTTGGCTAAGATGGGAAGGCTCTCATCTTCACGGCTGAGTTTCAGAGTCTCTGCTCTGAGGCAGCCCTAAAAAACTGATGAAGGAAATCAAACACCCGTTCTGGGCTCTTCCAATGACTGGATCCTTCTCAACCTTCCAGTTATAGCATAAATGTTTCTTTGTGACCATCCTACATAAAAAGGTTCTTCTCAGTTATTCTCTAGCAGAAAGCACTCTGTAAATCTCATAACACTTTCTCAGTTATTACATTTCAAATGTAATTATTCTATACATCCTTATTGTTTATCTTGCCCTATTAGACTATATGTTTCCTGAAGGTATGAATAATGCTTCTTCCATTTACCACCCTCCTTCCAGTGTCTTACCCAAAGATTGGACCATAATATTTACTAACAATATTTTTTTTTAGGATTAATGTTCTCTTCATTCTTTCTTTATTACTGCCTGGTAATCCCAGGTTGATTCTCACATTCACTAGGTGACAAGCTAACTCCTTCATGCTGCCAGGTAGAAACAGACACAACCCCCAGTATCAGAGACCCGTATCATACGATGATTTCTTGTTTCCACAACTAGATTTCTCTAGAGGTTAGCTGAGTGTTTAGCCATAATAGGTAGTATGCTGGTAGAATAGTATCCTTCAGAAATTCATGTATACCTGGACCTCAGAGTGATACCTAATTTGGAACGAGGGATTTGCCGATATACTTAGTTAAATTAAAATGCAGTCATAAGGCCCTGGCCAGTTGGCTCAGCGGTAGAGCGTCGGCCTGGCGTGCGGGGGACCCCGGTCCGATTCCGGCCAGGGCACATAGGAGAGGCGCCCATTTGCTTCTCCACCCCGCCCCCCTCCTTCCTCTCTGTCTCTCTCTTCCCCTCCCGCAGCCAAGGCTCCATTGGAGCAAGGATGGCCCAGGCGCTGGGGATGGCTCCTTGGCCTCTGCCCCAGGCGCTAGAGTGGCTCTAGTCGCGGCAGAGCGACGCCCCGGAGGGGCAGAGCATCACCCCCTGGTGGGCAGAGCATCGCCCCTGGTGGGTGTGCCGGGTGGATCCCGGTCGGGCGCATGCGGGAGTCTGTCTGACTGTCTCTCCCCTTTTCCAGCTTCAGAAAAATACAAACAACAACAAAAAAAATGCAGTCATAGTGGATTACAGTGTTTCCTAATCCAATGACTGATGTCCTTATAAGAAGAGAAAACAGAAACACACAGACAGAGACACAGAGAGAAGAATGCCATGTGAAGATGAAGACAGAGACTAAGTATACAAGGCAGGTACCATCAAGGACTCCTGGTATCACCAGGAGCTGGGAAGAGGCTAGGAAAGATCCTTCATCCTTCTTCAGAGCATTCAGTGGGAGTGCATCCCTGCTGACAACCTGACTTTAGACTTCTAGCCTGCAGAACTGAGAGACCATAAATTTCTGTTATTTTAAGCCACCTGGTTTGTAGTAATTTGTTATGGCAGCTTAGGAAACAAAAACAGATGGTTTGTATGGATAAGTTGTAAAACTGAACTAATGTGCTCATTTATACCCTTTCCAAGGCAAGCCTTCATTCTAGGCCTAGAAACCTACCACAATACCTGGCCCTGTGAGTCAATTGGCCAGAAACTGACCACAGTGGAGTTGTGATAAAAAGTACCCGGCCTACCAACTTGTTAAATGGGGCTTGACAATTCATTTGACATCCCTCTTAGAATATTTGCATTTTAATAGGATACTCAGTCATTCAATATTCATGGATCCATTTTCTCACAAGGGTTTAATAAGTGCACACTATGTTGGGCATTGCTACAGGTCAGCCAGAGAACTATTTTAGGACACAGAAGCAGCTTTCTCTGAATGTTTCAAATCACACCCTAGAGATCTTCACCTACTCATTCAAATAAACTCTAAGAACTTACTGGATATTCTACTTGGGGAATCCAACAACATGTGTATCTTCTGTTAAAGAAGAATATGCTCTTTCTGGAAAAGTTATTCTCTGTGTGAGCACAGTCTGGGGAGACATAAACAAAGAGTAAGGAGGAAAAGTCACCAGTCACATAACCAGTCAAGCAGGGTTAGGCTAATCAGTGCTGGAAAATCTCACGAGACATTCTGTCCTGACTTTGCTCCTAGCTCTCTGGCCTCTTGTTCTTCACCTCCTTTAAATACCCATCTTCCTCTGTCCATTTTGCAAATATTTATGTCCTTCACCATTTTATCATAGGCCCTCTTCTCATCTCATACCATGTACTCTCCCTGTATTTTTGCATCCATTTCCATTGGTCTCAATTACCTTGCAAAATATACTGATGTCTCCTCCATCTTGGCTCTAAATTGGAATTTCCTCTAAGTCACACTAAATTCAACTGCTTACTAGACAGATCCTCTTGGATATTCCACAAATATCTCAAATTCAACATTTCCAAAACCCAACCAATTGCTTTCACCACCAGATCTGCTCCTCTATTATTATCCACCATGTTGCTTAAGTAGGAAACTTCAGTGTAATGATCTCAATAATGTTTAGAATTGTGCTTCTTTTATTCATCTTAAGTTTAGTTTTTTTGGATCTTCAAGGGAAACTCAAATTCTAGTTCTTCCTAATCTGATAAATACATATTTTTTACCCTTTCAATGACCTATCATTTCTCTTTTCACACTATAATCTTAATTTCCAAAGCCCCACTTCCATTTGGAGGTGGGACTTTAATAATTAACTAGATCTTCTCCAACTCTTTTGCAAAAGTCTAGAAATAACCTAAATAACCTAAATTTCTAACAGTATAGTATGGTTACCTAAATCATGTCACATTAATAAAATGAAGTATTAAAAATCATGCTCTGGATGAATATTTAATAATCTAATAAATACTTATAATTTAATACTATAAAAAACATGTTTTAAAACTATACAAAGCAGTCCTGGATGGCGGTGCAGTGTACAGAGTGTCATCCAGGAGTGCTAAAGTCCTTGGTTCAATCCCAAGGGCCTCAATCCTGAGGTCATGAGTTCGAGTTCCAATCAAGGCATGTATGAGAAAAAATCAATAGGTGCACAACTAAGTTGAACAAGGAGTTGATGCTTCTCTCTCTCTCTCTTCTCTCCCTCTTCCTTCCTCTCTCAAAAACAAAAAATAAACAAAATACTATAAAAAACACAGTGATAACATTTGTTTAAAATAAAAAAAAGCATGACCACAATAGCAAAATAAATATTGCAGGCTAAACAACATATCCCTTTACTCATTCTTGAAACCAAACTAAAATGAGAATTCCATGAATGAAATAAAGAGGATGATAAGGGAATGACTACAGGTGGCAACCTAAGAAATGAGGTCAGGGAAGACCTCTCTGAGACATCAATATGAGATCTGTTATCAAACAGGATGTGAATGGGCCATTTGTATAAAGAACTCGAGAGAGAAAACTATGCCAGGTCTAGGAAACAAGTGTAAAGGTTTAGCTAGAGTTGGGAAAGGGCTTTTTGTTTTTGAGAAATAAAAGCTAGGAGAAGCTTTTGATGCATTTCAAGTTGGGAAGTGACATGATCTGATTTATATTTTTATATCTGGCTGCTGTAAGAAAATCTATTGAAACATGACAAGAATGGCAGCAGATGATGTTGAGGAAGCCATTCTTGTTGTCCAAGTGAGAAATGATGTAGCTTAGACTAAGAGTGGCTTTTGAGATGGAGAAATTTGAGGTATATTTTGGTGGTATACCCTATTTGTGCAATATGACTTGAACTTGGATGTTGAAGTAAGAAAATCAAGCATGTTTTTAGCTTAAGCAATGTGGTAAAGGCTGTGCTATTTACTAAGATAATATTTGTATACTGTATTTAAGATATCTATTATGATTGAGCATATATAAGGTGCTCTTAGGTGCAGGCAAAGAAGTACATAAAAATTACATCCCTCAGTCTTATGTCTAGATGTATAGACTACAAATTACCTGCAAATTTCTAGTTCAGACAAGAGTTAATTGAAATTAAATTAGTCATGCAAATAACCAAGTATCCATGGTTTTAAAAAGAGGGTGGAACAACTTTGAAAATTGCTTTAATACAATCTGCCTCACTACTTCATAATGAGAACTTGTCCTTGGGAAATGATGCATCATTTTTCAAAAGGAACTTAGGCTTTCCGCATAAGGGGCCTGACACACTGATCTTTGCTCCTGGGGAGTCAAAGTTAAGTAGACATGGAAGTGGAGACAAGGTGGTCCTGCTCAAAGCTCAGGAATTGAAACTATCAGGAGGCCCCTGAAATAACCTTGAGGAAAGAATAAGTAGAGGGTGGTTTCCCAAACTATACTCAAGGAATGGTCTACATAGTGTGTGACTAAGGCTAGCCATGATGGCATAGTGAAGTGACACACAGAAGTTGTTGTTGTGATGAACAATGGCAGAATAACTGAGTGCAAACTGGGAGAGCTAAAAGTTCAAAGACCAAGGTCAGATTTCCATAGTGAGGCTGACAGGAGTTCAGACCAGCAAGAACATCACAGAGAATAGATAAGCATCTGTTGGACTTTGGGCAGAGTCTTCACAGTGACACAAGGCACTAGCCAGAAAGCAATGGCAATCCTGAGCTAGTCAGTCATTGTAGATTTCTTTATACCTACAACTGCAAGCAGGAAAGGCCTCTCCCATTGATATAGCCTCTAAGTAAGTTTATTGTTGTAGACTATAAGTGGCAAAAAGCCTTTGTAAATTCGAGGCTTAGCAAAAGGTTAAGTTCTCCCCCTTCCATCTCCGTATGGGATATGATGCTGAGTATTTGCACCCACTTCACTTGCTTGCTTAAGTTGCTGGAAGCAATTTACATGCCCTTCCTCTCACTCTTTGTTTGATTCAGATGTTGGTTGATTTTGCTTATGCATGGTGGGGGGATTCCTGTTTATGCCTTGGAAGAGTTCCTCAGATGTGTAACTTTGTATCAAGGACTTCCTTGATTTGCATATGGCTATATAGTAAAGCAAACTGGGGCTATGGGGCACTTGGATACTGCCATCAGCGTGGAAGAGGCCTCCGATTCCATCCTTTTTTTCTTAATGAGTCTGTTTTCTCAATTCCGCACCGTTCTCACTCAAGACCCAGAATTATGAGCCACACTGGTCCGCAGCAGTTTATCCCTGGTATTCTTGGTAAATTAGCCAGAAGAAGGAGAGAGAATTTTATTAGGTTAGCAGAGAAGGCTTCAGAAGGATTAGATTCATTCTCAGCAATGATAAGCTCTCTAGATATACTCGTGTCAAACTGGTTCCAAAGCTACATAGACCACAGACCAACCAACCTCTCTTTCCCTGGGTACATACACCTCACATTTATGAAAGAGTTGGCCTGACCAGGCGGTGGCGCAGTGGATAGAGCGTCGGACTGGGATGCGGAAGTACCCAGGTTCGAGACTCCGAGGTCCCGCGCGGGCTCATCTGGCTTGAGCAAAGAGCTTGCCAGCTTGGACCCAAGGTCGCTGGCTCCAGCAAGGGGTTACTCGGTCTGCTGAAGGCCCACGGTCAAGGCACATGTGAGAAAGCAATCAATGAACAACTAAGAAGTTGCAACGCACAACGAGAAACTGATGATTGATGCTTCTCATCTCTCTCTGTTCCTGTCTGTCTGTCCCTGTCTATCTCTGCCTCTGTAAAAAAAAAAAAAAAAAAAAAAAGAAAGAGTTGATGTAAAGTCCTTATAATATTGATGTTCATGTCCACAAGATAAAATTTTTGGTTCTTAGGATCTTAGTTGTATCCGGGAAAGCTTTTAATTCACTTTTAAAATGTTAAAAGAACCATGTGTATTATTAGCAAAAATCTCTTTCTTAAAAGTTTCCAAATGTCTAACCTTTCTCTTAAGAAAAATAGGCATTTTTTTCCAAAAGAGAAGAAAAAATTTACTTTTCCATAATACATGGCATGAGTCATAAGAAGGGCTTGAATAATTTGTAGACATGTTGTTATTGAGTCATCACAAATGATACAAAACCATTTGAATACTGATGAAATTAAGCTCTTTAAAATCTGTAAGAAATATTAAAAATTACTATTTTTATTTTTCACAAAGCTCAATTTTAGTTTTACCCTAGAAGAGACACTAGAACTATATAGCAACATTCTCATTCATAGATGAAGAAGCTTCTTCCTTAAGAAGTAAAGCAGGATCTACAGCAAAGACAACAAATCAGTACATAAATGGATTTAAATCCATTTGTAAGCCCAAGTGTTAGCTCTCCCTGTCCAACAGATTCCTTCCCTTTACAATAGGTAAAATACTCTATTTTAAAACAAACTACCCAACTGTGACTAAAATAGTCAAGGACCTTGTAATTCTAAAGACTTTAAAGCAATATGATTGATGGGTTTGATGGTACATTGGAATGCTGGTGATTTCTTATATAATTTAAGTATGCATCTGTGCAGCTGGGCAAAAATATAGCTGATGAAAATATCAGCTGTCCAGTTGTTTTCTCTACTACACAGAGGTCATGAGGATTGCTTCTCTGGCTGGCATCACCACTCCAACAACCTCATGTCTGTCAGAAGGACTCTTCATCTCTCTACTTTCCTGAAAAATCTAGGTCAACAACACTGGTCCTTAATTCTGAAGAAGATCCCTGCTATTTTCTAGGCTAGTTGCAACTTAATGAGCCTTGACGATGTTTAAAAAAGTCATTCTTTTGAACTTTATGTCACTTTGCCTCACTTCCCAGCCTGAGACAAAGAGGAGCTATGGCCTGGCCCTTAAAAGAAGAAATGAATTATGCAGTACCCAAATCAGACTATACACCATTATTTCCCCACTTTTCAGGAGCTGCTTAGCTACTTCATCCATTTTCCACAGCTCTGAGATCTTTGATAAGTTTGGTGACTGTAAAAAGTGGAACAGCAAACTTAAAGATAATTTCCAGGGAATCCTGCTTTGTTTTAACATGATTCACTTGAGAAATATGGACCTTAGCAACCCTACTTCCTATCCTTCCCACTGAGGTAGTTGCTAAGTGGCAGGCATTGAACAGGTACTCATATGCAGCTGTAAGGAAGAGAGAAAGGTGAAGAAGATAGTGAATTGTTGACTGGAAAGGAAGACCAGAAAAAAAAGACTGCAAATGCATAAGTTTATTTACTATGCTATAGACCCAGTGAGTATTCAAATGTCTTTCTACATTTGTTTATTGCCTTTAACAGTGATTTGGACACACAATGGACAATTGAAGGGTTATGGTCAGGAAGGCATTGATTTCATAGCTACTGACCCTTATATATGCCTTTCAGAGCCACAAGTAGCAATTCTGACCTAAGTGCAAGGAGTACAACAGTATCCTCAAATCAGTGTTGTGGAGAGAAAAGAGGTAGGGGGAGGTATCTTGAGGCATTAATATGTTTCCCAATCTCGATCTTTGATCTTTTATTCCATCATCTCAGCTGGCTGCCAAGGAGGCTGGCCAGGGCCCAAGGTTAATTTTCTACTTTGACTAGAAATTCAGGGAAGGCCAAGTAGGGTGTGGCTTAAAAATCTGCAGCACCCTTTAAAAGCATTATTTAGGCCCTGGCCGGTTGGCTCAGCGGTAGAGCGTCGGCCTGGCGTGCGGGGGACCCAGGTTCGATTCCTGGCCAGGGCACATAGGAGAAGTGCCCATTTGCTTCTCCACCCCCCCCTCCTTCCTCTCTGTCTCTCTCTTACCCTCCCGCAGCCAAGGCTCCATTGGAGCAGAGATGGCCCGGGCGCGGGAATGGCTCCTTGGCCTCTGCCCCAGGTGCTAGAGTGGCTCTGGTCACGGCAGAGCGACGCCCTGGAGGGGCAGAGCATCGCCCCCTGGTAGGCAGAGCGTCGCCCCCTGGTGGGCGTGCCGGGTGGATCCCGGTCGGGCACATGCAGGAGTCTGTCTGACTGACTGTCTCTCCACATTTCCAGCTTCAGAAAAATACAAAAAAAAAAAAAAAGCATTATTTAAAAATATAGGGACCCTTCCAATGCCATTACCATGGGAAAAGGCCTAGTTGTCCCATTTTAGTTTTTGGTTCTATTTCTTTTTGTGGTAAGAGTAGATAACATAAGGTCTACCGTCTTAACAAATTTTTGCGTAAAATGAAGTATTGTGAACTATAATCACAATGTTGTACAGAAGATCTCTAGAATTTACTCATCTTACAGACTGAAACTTCATACCCATTGAATAGTAACTCCCCATTTCCTCCTCCCGTCAGCCCCTGGAAACCACCACCTAATTCTTTGTTTTTATGAGTTTGACTATTTGAGATACCTTATATAAGTGGAATCACAAAGTATCTGTCCTCTGTGACTGTCTTATTTCACTTAGCACAATGTCTAGGTTCATCTATTTTGTCACATACAGTAGTAGGCAGATTCGGACTTTTTACCATATAACTGTGAAGACTTGAGGATGTCGCCTAACTGCTATGTACATTGTAAGCATATGAATAAAGCACTTCATCAACAATGAATTAATTCCTAGTAATTAAAATAATTGTTAATGATAAAGGTTCTTCTAGAACAAATGTACACACCTGTATTGGGGAGATTTCAGTTGTATCTCAAGAAAGAGATTTTTGTGTGGAACATTCTACTCTCAATTTCTCTGAGCCTCTATTAACTGCTTATTTGGGGAGAATGATACAGTTCTAGAGGCTTCTCTCTAAATTTCTCCCTGGTCCATCACTATAATAAATAAATAATATTTGAATGCTGCCTTATAATTTTCAAAGGATTTTAACATTAATTTTCTCATCCCACCTTCACTGAGAAAGCAGCTGACAGTAAGACAAAGGCTCAGAAACCTAGTGATTTACCTAAGGTCACCCTCCAAATTCCAGGCTCTTTCAACTATATCCTCAAGCCTTTTATGTTCTTCCATTTTAACTTCAGGTATTTCTATTGCTTTAAAAGTAAAGTCTGAGGTGGGCAATAATGATTCAAAAACTTTATAAGAATATACATAAAATTAATTAAAATTAGGTAAGCTCATAATTTCATATCCTTCCTCCCCTACTGAGTCTTATGCATAAAATTGTCACTCAAAGCAAAATGATTAGCATGACCATAAAACACATGAGTAATTCTTTTTTTTTTTTTTTCATTTTTCTGAAGCTGGAAACGGGGAGGCAGTCAGACAGACTCCCGCATGTGCCCGACCAGGATCCACCCGGCATGCCCACAAGGGGGCGATGTTCTGCCCCTCTGGGGCGTCGCTCTGTTGCATCCAGAGCCATTCTAGCGCCTGAGGCAGAGGCCACAGAGCCATCCACAGCGCCCAGGCCATCTTTTTTGCTCCAATGGATCCCACATGAGTAATTCTAACTAGGTATCTCTTTGCTTTTTTTTTTTCAGTATGTTAAAATTTACATAGTCTTGAAATACAAATCATGCCAATAATATAGCAAGACAGCTGTTGTAGGCTGAATTGTATGCCCCCCCCAAAATTCATATTTTGATGTCCTAATCCCCAAGTAGTTCAGAATGTGACTGTATTTGGGGATAGTGTCTTTAAAAAAGAAATTAAACTACAATGAGGTTTTAGAGTGAGCCCTAATCCAATATTAGGTGGCCTTATAAAAAGAGGGAGTTTGGACACTGTAAGACAGAGGGAGGAGAGAGAAGACAGCCGTCTACACATCAAGGAGGCCTCGAAGAAAGCAACCTACAGACTCCTTAATGTCAGAATTCTAGCCTCCAGAACTATTCAGAAAATTAATTCCTGTTGTTTAAGCCACCAGTCTGTGGTCCATTTTTATGGCCCTAGCAAAATAATACGATAGCTAAGACTTAATTGCTTGTACAGGTTAGTAATGTAACTGATTCTTAGAACAATATGTGGAGATTGAAATGCCATTGCCTTCATTTATTTTTTAAAATATGAGTACATATGTTAATCATGGATATATGCCTATTATGTTTTCAACAGAGGCATTACTCATCAGGCAATCACAAATGCATAAATACTCACATGCAAGTTAAAGTGACATGCACAGTGATAATGTTATACACTGAATGGGCCTTCAGATTTTCAGGAAATCGATTCTAGATGAGAGTAAGAGAAGCTTTCTCTAAAGTGGCGTGATGTATGCTGAGTGTTAAGAACGGGTAAGGTTTTGATATAAGTAGCTAAAGGAACAGGATAAAAGAGAGGTTATGTAAGTGAAAAATCATAGAGGACGCAAAACAGGCCAATTAGCTGGAGCAGAAGAAGTGAAGAAACTAAGTCAGTTTGGTTCCTGGGAAGAGAGGCTGGAAAAAAGTGCCGGGACATCTCATGGTGAGGGGAGGGTGTGAGGGTGCGCTCAGCAGACCCACTAGCCTCAACTCAGAAGTCAGTCTCTCACCCTCTCTATAAGAACAACCTGCTGTTGGCCTAATGCTCCATCCTGAGCTACCTTCTGCATTTATTAAATCCTTTTCCAAAAATACCCAGGGAAACAGATGCTTCTGTCTGTAACAATGACTCCCAAAATCACATGGGGGGCTTTCTTCATTGTCCCCATCCAACATACAGTTAAATAGAATCTTTAGGGCAATGTTCTCAACTTTGACTCCACATTATAATCATCCAAGGAGCTTTAAAAAATTCTGGCCCTGGCCGGTTGGCTCAGCGGCAGAGCGTCAGCCTAGCGTGCGGAGGACTCGGGTTCTATTCCCGGCCAGGGCACACAGGAGAAGCGCCCATTTGCTTCTCCACCCCTCTGCCGCGCTTTCCTCTCTGTCTCTCTCTTCCCCGCCTGCAGCCAAGGCTCCATTGGAGCAAGGATGGCGCGGGCGCTGGGGATGGCTCTGTGGCCTCTGCCTCAGGCGCTGGAGTGGCTCTGGTCGCAACATGGCGATGCCCAGGATGGGCAGGGCATCGCCCCCTGGTGGGCAGAGCATCGCCCCATGGTGGGCGTGCCGGGTGGATCCCGGTGCATGCGGGAGTCTGTCTGACTGTCTCTCCCCGTTTCCAGCTTCAGAAAAATTAAAAAAAAAAAAAAAGAAAAGAAAATTCTGATGCTCAGGCTATAGTCCAGACCAATCCAACCAGACTTACTGGTGCTAGAAGCCAGGCATCAGTACTGTTCCTAAGCGCCCCAGATGACTCCACCGTGCAGCTAGGTTGACACACAGCTGTAGGGACTAATGCCTGGATATCTGTGCTTCGCAGGATTCCCAAGTGATTCTTAGCCAGCTATGAAAAGCATTTAATCCTCAAAACTGAAGAATCTATCTTGTATTCCACAGTAGTTTTCTCTTATCCCTAAGAAGAAACAAGCGTGTCACCTCTTAATTTCTTCTCTTTTCTATAAAGAATCTCATAATTCAGTCGAATTTACTTCCCAATTTGGCAAGATAAAAGGGGAATGTTTTACACAGACCATATGCTATAGAGATAGGGTGTCACATTAGGCTTGACATCAAGGCCCTTTAGTAGCTATAGTATGAAGCAGTGAGTTTAGAAAAAATAAGATAGATATGGGCCAGATTGTGGAGGGATCAGGTTTTCAGCTACAAAGGCAATGGCCTTGAAAAAAGTCAGCGGGAGATTGACAAGATCAATATTGGATATTAAGGAAATTACAAAGAAGAGAGCAATGGAACAGAAATATATATGGCAGTGTAAAGGAGAAACAACTGAACTTGACTGATGGATTAAGTATGTGAAAGAGTTGGGAACTGAACATGTGATTCTGAGGTTTTAAGCCTGAGTAATAGAAAGAAATTACAGAAATGGGGAAATAAAGAGAAGAACTAAATTTTCTTGATGGGAAAGTGGAGAAAGGAAGAGGATTAAATTGGGTTTTAGAGTTGTCTGAGATAACATGACATTTAGAAAGTAAAGCCATTGTGTCTTTTTCTTCTCTGTGGCCCCAGTACCTAGCAGGAAATGTAACACATGGTGGACATTGATGAAATGATGGTTGAAGGAGGAAGTGGAGATGGAACTGGAGGATTGAGGAACACTGCTGGGGAAGAAAAGTCAGAGCCAACAGGAAGTTGGAGGTGGGAATAATATGCCTTGTCGCTAAGCTTCTGACATTATGTCAAAACGAGGCCACACGTGCTGTCTTCAGTTTTGTATCTGAGTTAAATTGTTTATTGTTAAGTGTAAACCTTTAAAATAAGTCATAATTTGTGCAATCCTGTTTCGCATTGTAATGGGTTGTTTTGTTTTGTATTACGGAAGTGGTCTGCGCCTGTCCTGATATTTGAGAGTTCTGATATTGAGAGGAATAACCATTGTTCAGTGTATGTGTTAGGCAGTAACTTTTAAATTGTGTTGCTAAGCGATACTTTGAGAGTTCTGTGGAACTCCCTTGGCGACTACTTTAAAAGGGATGGGAGAGGCCTGACCTGTGGTGGCGCAGTGGATAAAACCTCGACCTGAAAATGCTGAGGTCGCCGGTTCGAAACCCTGGGCTTACCTGGTCAAGGCACATATGGGAGTTGATGCTTCCAGCTCCTCCCCCCTTCTCTCTCTCTGTCTCTCTCTCTCCTCTCTCTCCCTCTCTGTCTCCTTCTCTCCCTCTCTCTCTCTCTCCTCTCTAAAAAAAAAAAATGAATAAATAAAAGGGATGGGAGAGAAGAATTTAAGCTGAGCCTATGAACCTATGGACCTACAACCCCATCTCTACCCCAACTCCAATCTTTTATTGGTTTTATTCATTGGCACAGTAAGGCTTTATTTGGAAAAATAAATAAAGGCAGCATTTTAACTTTTTCTCTGACTAAATAAGTTGTTACACTTACATGCTAAAAGAAAATGAATAACAAGATTAAACCATGAGGACTTAGTTGAAGCCGGACAGCCGAAACTGGCAACAGGCCAGAGCAGCAGGGTCCCGTCGGCAGGGCAGGTGTACGGGGAGATGAAGAACAGCGAGTCTGGCCCTGGCCGGTGGGCTCAGTGGTAGAGCGTCGGCCTGGCGTGCACGAGTCCCGGGTTCGATTCCCGGCCAGGGCACACAGGAGAAGCGCCCATCTGCTTCTCCACCCCTCCCCCTCTCCTTCCTCTCTGTCTCTCTCTTCCCCTCCCGCAGCCGAGACTCCATTGGAGCAAAGATGGCCCGGGTGCTGGGGATGGCTCTGTGGCTTCTGCCTCAGGCGCTACAATGGCTCTGGTTGCAACAAAGCGACGCCCCAGAGGGGCAGAGCATCGCCCCCTGGTGGGCATGCCGGGTGGATCCCAGTCGGGCGCATGGGGAGTCTGTCTGACTGCCTCCCTGTTTCCAGCTTCGGAAAAATGAAAAAAAAAAAAGAACAGCGAGTCTGGAGAGGCAGTGTGGAGGAAGGTGAGTGACATACTTTGAATGTAGAGTCCAGATTTCGGTCCATCTTTGTCACTAAAAGGCCCTGTGGCTTGGGTAGGTCTCTTAACCTCTTTGGGACTCAGTTCCCTCTTGCAAAATAAGGTTTTTAGTCTAAATGATGTTCAATGGCTTCCAAAGTCTAGGTCCTGCTCAAATATTCTGTGATTTCAGAAAGTTAATAAAGCAGAGTGGGCAACTGACAATGATCTCCAGACCACACATATTATTCACTGTGACCAGAGGAAGTTGATATGAAAGCCGGAAGTATGAAGTGAAATGTTGAGGGGTTTGATATTGAAGTATGGAGTACTTAGCTTGAATAATACCTGTTAAATTAATTAAACAAGGAGGCTCTTATGCTGAGATGGCTGTAATGCCATAGCGGCCTACTTACGTATACCAAAACCTAGGCCTGCAAATGCCTCATGGTTACGAAATTTAAACCTGAGTTGGTAAATCGGGAGATTGAAAACCAATCACAAACACCCACACAGGCTTCACACTATAGCCAATCAATCATTTCTTATACTTTGTCATTGCTTTTTCTCCATAAAAATATCTCCTTGAGTTCCTGTCCTTGGAGAGCTCCTAAATAATCCTAGTCTGTTGTGACTCGATTTGCAGCAATTTTTGCTCAGATAAACTCTTAAATGTTTTTAATATGCCTGTTTATCCTTTTTTTAAGTAATTTTATCCTTAAAAGAAATCTATTTCTTACTTATCTGCTTTTTATACTAATAACAAAAATTATTTAAGGCTTAACTGATTATGTAAGTTAAAATATATTTTGGTTTTATATTAAGACTAGTTCTCTCAAGGAAACATAGCAGGGGACAAAATAAGGCAAGTGCAGAGAAAGAAGCAAGGATTCCTACACGCCTGTCAAGGACAAGTAGAGGGACCACACATACAGAAAAGAAACACAGAAAACAGTACGGAGTGTAGACTTTTATGAAGCAACAGCCCTTTCCCCCTCATCTGCATATTTTCCCCAAGATTTTATAAAATCTTTGTTTCATTACTACAGACCTCAGCATAAATATCAACATCACCAGAATCCAAAAAACTTGAGTGTGAACAGGGTCCTCCTCACTGGGCCTATGAAATGTCAATCTATGAAACTGCTCACTTCATTCACCCAGGATTTTAAACTATCTGTGAAACTCACCTTTGAAGATTTAGTAAATCAAGAAATCCAAAGCAGCCGAGACTCTAAGTCTTAGGTGACTCAGTTTATCTTGTAACGTAGCTAAGATTGCCTGAGCATGAAGGACTGAAATTGTACTAAGGACTTGACCCATAATGAGGGCTTTATCCATAATAGAGCATTCATTCTCACAACCTCTCTGCTAAGAAAGTACAGTGGTTATTCCCATTTTAAACTTGAGGAAGACAGGCACCTAGCGAGTGTCCTTTTATAACGACAATTATCACAGTATTGACAAAGTTAGTCCTGGTTAAAGAGAATTTATCTTTGAAATGCAAGTTAACAAACCAAATATAGTGTTTCAATATTAGTTCTACCACATTGTTCTTACACAATTCTACTGGAAGCTCTACTGTTAAAAAGAAACTGAAGAAAATGGAAACACTTTTCAGAAAACAAGAAGTTTGAATTCTGCTCTATTAAGTGAATGTGTGTCAGAAATATCCAAAATATTTCACATTTTCTCTTCTCGATGGTATCTAATGAAATAGGTACCAAAAATATAGTAATTATCTTATATTTATAAAACATTTAATTAAGCCTACCGAGTACTTTCCTTCATAGATACTATCTCAGTTAATTCTTATGACTCCACAAATACTATTGTCCTCATTTTGTTTATTTTTTAAATTAATTAATTAATTTTTGAGAGAGAGAGAGGGAGGGACAGACAAGGACAGACAAACAGGAAGGGAGAGAGATGAGAAGCATCAGTTCTTCATTGTGGCACCTTAGTAGTTCATTGATTGCTTTCTCATATGTGACTGAGGGGCTCCAGCTGAGCCAGTGACTCCTTGCTCAAGCCAGCAACCTCTGGCTCAAGCCAGTGACTTTGGGCTCAAACCAGCAACATTGGGCTTCAAGCCAGCGACCATGTGGTCATGTTTATGATCCCACGCTTAAGCCACCTGGGGGTTTTGAAACTAGGTTCTTTGCATCCCAGGCCAATGCTCTATTCACTGCACCACTGCCTGGTCTGGCTTTTTGTCCCCATTTTAGGGACCTTAAAACTGAGATTATGAAAGTTAAACTTTTTGCCCAGGGGTAATATAATTAGCAAGTAGAACCAAATTTGAATCTTCAAACTCCAAGGCCAGTGTCCTTTTCATTACACTACAATCTACTTTATTAAAAGGCACATTTTATATTATAGGAAAATATAGTAGCTATTACCTGCTAGAGTAGAATTGGGTAGTTTTGCCCCCTAGAGGAGGAAATTATATCCTTTCCAAAGTTACTAGGCGTAACAACTTTCAATTATAATATTAACATTTTTATAGATACTGCTTAAAATATATAGCTAACACTTTTAAAGAGACAAATAAAATTAAACCTAAATGTAAGATTTTTTACGATTTAGGACTGTGAACACAATCAGACACACTTCTAACTGTATATAGAAGTGGGCCATCTTTGATATGTCAATGTTTGGGGGCTTGTAAACTTACGCATCGTAAATCAGCCCAGGGGCATTATTGGTTTATGGTTAAACTGCTGGTAGTTATGATATTTAAAAGAGCTTAATTTTCTTGATCTCAAGGAGAAAGCTTATATTCAACATGTTCTTTAAACCCATACAGATCTGGGATTTCCTTTAGTTCTTCTGCTAACTACCCATGTAACCTTGAGGAAATGCATTAACCTCTGATTTTAAATTTCTTCAGCTGTAAGTGGTGTAACCATTTCTATACATGGTATACTGCTCACAAAAATTAGGGGATGTTTCAAAATGAATATGAAGTGATAAAATACCCCTTTAATTTTTGTGAGCAGTATATTTGAATTGGCTCAAAAATTAAATATGAAACTGTAAACCGAGCAGATAGCAAAGGATTTGCATTCAAAACATGTTAATTCTTTTCCTTGGGGGAGACTTGCAAGTGTTGCTATATTGGGCTTCACATGTTAAAAAACAAAAACAAAACAAAAAAACCCAAAGCAGAAACAACAACCCCTCCATCTCTACTTATATCTGACATTAAAGAAGCCTATTTATTATTTCTATACCTGGTCACAGCCAGGAATTTGGTAGGTACCCAATAAATGTTAGTTGAATTCAACTGAAATTAAATTACACCCCCTCTCGGAGTCTCAGTTGTTTAATTAGAAGTCGACCACAGCCCAGATCTCATCGGCTAGTATTCAGCCAACGTAGAAAAGGACGTCGCCCTTGCAGCGTCTCTGCTCCATCTCTAGGCCCTGCTTTTTTGTCATGGTTCATTCCAGCTGAACTAAAATCTCCCCAAACATGACTGGAGCAATGGGCCGAATCTAACAAGATTAAGTTTAATAGGGATAAATGTAAAGACTTATACTTCAGTCCAAAAAAGAACCTTGTACAAGTGCTAGATGGGGAATATGGGGATTAGCAGCAACATGTGTGAAAAAGACTTAAGGGTTTTAGTTGATATTAAGCTCAATTAGTCAACAGTGTGCTTTTTGCTAACAGGAAAGTTGATGGGAACTTAGCCTGCATTAACTCCTGCCCAAGCCTGGTGATTACCCCACTGCTTTAGTTCTTTAGATTTAGCAGAATCTCCAGGAAGGCTCATTACAATTCCGATTACAGTCCCTGCTCCCAGAGTTTCTGATTCAGTCTTTCCAGGGTAGGCCTTGACAATTCACATTTCTACCAAGTCCCAGGTTGGTGCTAATGTTGTGGCTCCTGCACCATACTTTAGAAACATTCTCTTGCTCTATATTCTACCTGGTCAAGTAACACTGGGACTACTAATAACAGTATGACAGCTTGAAAACATAAGAGGAAAGGCAAAAAAACAAACAAAACGGAAATGAATAGTTGTTAGGTGCTAGAGTAATATTAGTAAAATTAGTATTAATAGTTAATATTTATTGAGGGTTTATTGTAGGCTAGAAGGTCTACCAAACATGTCATATAGAATTAATAACAGTAATAGTACAATAATATCAGTAATCATAATAATAACCACTGCCCAAATAGCACTTACTGTGTATCAATATTTGTTACTTACTGTGTATCATATTTAACCCTTACAACAATCCTATGAGGCACATATCACTATATATAGTTCCCTCTTATCTGTGATTTCCCATTACCAAGGTTTTAGTTATGTAAGGTCAGAAAATATCAGATGGATGACCCTAGAATCTATGTAAACACAATTAATTAAATAAAAATAAATAAAGAAGAAAAGAAAATATCAGATGGAAAGTTCCAGGAACAAACAATTCATAAATTCTAAGTTTCACACCATTCTAAGTTGCATATGAAATCTCACTGCATCCCACTACATCCCACCTGGGATGTGAACCATCCCTTTCTCCAGCACACCCATGTTGTGTACATTCAGTAAAATGAGATATTTTGAGAGAGAGAGAGAGAGAACACATTCATGTAAGTTTTATTACAGAACATTGTTATAATTGTTCTAATTTATTATTAGTTACTGTTGTTAATCTTTTACTGTGCCTAATTTATAAATATAACTTTATCATAGGTATGTATATGCTGTATAAGGAAAAAACATAACATATATAGCAGTGGTAGTCAACCTGGTCTCTACCACCCACTAGTGGGTGTGCTAGCTTTCATAGTGGGTGGTAGTGGAGCAGCCAAAGTATAAATAAAAAGATAGATTTAACTATAGTAAGTTGTTTTATAAAGATTTATTCTGCCAAACTTAGCGAAAATTTGACATAAAGTACTTGGTAAGTAATTATTATTATATGCTTTTACTTGCTGTAACTCTGTTTTATAAATTTTATAAAGTTACTTTCCTACTTTATAAATCACCATTACTGTGGAACCAGTGGGTGGTTTGAAAATTTTACTACTAACAGAGATACAAAAGTGGGCGGTAGGTATAAAAAGGTTGACTACCCCTGATTTGGTACTATCTGTGGTTTGAAACATTCACTGGGGTTTTGAAACATATCCCCACAGATAAGGGGAAACTACTGTACTCTTTTTAGAGGAGGAAATAGCTCACAAGAATCATGGGTAGAATTTAGATTCATATATGCTGACAACAAAATTTCTCTGATACCACATGACCATACTGGAGGCATGATTTAAGTAAAGACTGAGTGTTGAGAAGAATAAAGAGAGAAAGATGTAATATTTGATGGTGAATAAATAAACTGAATATGGTATATCTATACAATAGAATACTAGTCAGCAATAAAGATGAACTAAACTATTGAACACAACATGAATTAAAAGTCCTTATAGCCTTGACTGGATAGCTTGATTGGTTAGAGCAGGGGTCCCCAAGCTTTTTACACAGGGGGCCAGTTCACTGTCCCTCAGACTGTTGGAGGGCCGGACTATAAAAAAAACTATGAACAAATCCCTATGCACACTGCACATATCTTATTTTAAAGTAAAAAAAACAAAACAGGAACAAATACAATATTTAAAATAAAGAACAAGTAAATTTAAATCAAGAAACTGACCAGTATTTCAATGAGAACTATGGGCCTGCTTTTGGCTAATGAGATGGTCAATGTGCTCCTTTCATTGATCGCCAATAAAAGAGGTGCCCCTTCCGGAAGTGCAGCGGGGGGGGCGAATAAATGGCCTCAGGGGGCCGCATGTGGCCCACAGGCCATAGTTTGGGGACCCCTGGGTTAGAGGATCATCCTGAAGCACAGAGATTGCCAATTTGATCCCTGGTCAGAGCACATATAGGAATAGCACAATGTTTCTATCTCTCTCTTTTTCTCTCTATCCCTCCTTCCTTCTCTTGCTAAAATTAATAAATAAATAAAAAGAAAAAATAGAACAATATGAAACAACATGAATGAATCTCAAGATAATTATGGTGAGTCAAAGAAGCCAGCCAAAAAAAAAAAAAATAGCAACTGCTATCTACAATGACAGAAAGCAGATCAGTGGTTGCCTTGGGACGGTAGGAAGGGAACCCTGAGAAGAGGTGGGAGGGTGTAGGGAAAACAGCTGTGTTAGGCTTGCTCATTTGCACTTTGCATGATTAGTGCATGAGCACATGGCAGAGCCACATGTGCACAGCCTATGTGACCCTACAGGTGCTTTGGCTCAGGGTGGATTGCAGACCGCTTGCCCACCACTGAGAGGGGCCATTTTGCTGTTGTTCCCCCTTACTGCCATGAGAAGAGATTTTCCCCTGCCTGTTTGCTCTGCTCATTAGCCCTTGTGAGAATCTATTAAACGTGAATGGCCCTATGCTCTCCGGTTCCTCAGTTCCTGTACGGCCTGCCCAAGTCCAATGTGAACCTGCCGGGCCCACGCCACCAGCATTACAGAGGGAAGGATTACAAGTGTGCACAAGGGGCACTGGTTGGTTTGCTCAGTGGATAGAGGATCGCCCAGCAACCAGAGTCCTGGATTCCATCCCAGGTCAGGGCACACATGAGCAGCGACCATTTGCTCCTCTCTCCTCCCTCTCTCCCTTCTCTCTTTTGTCCCCTCTCACACAGACAGTGGCTCGATTGGTTCCAGTTGTTGGCCCCAGGCTCTGAGGATAGCTCAATTGATTCAAAGAGGATAGCTCAATTGATTCAAGCATGAGCCCAAAAGGGGGATTACTGGGTGGATCCTGGTCGGGGCACATACAAGAATCGGTCTATCTCCCCTCCTCTCATTAAAAAAAAAATATGCACAAGGACATTTCTGAGGGTGACCCATATGTTCACTATCTTTATAGTGGTGATGCTTTCAAGGATGCCTAAATATGTTTAAATTTATCAAAATGTACAGTGAAGATATGCAGCTTCTTATGTTGACTATAGTACAATAAAGCTATAAAAACAATGTCTGGTTTAAATATATGAAGTAAACCCCACAAATCCTGTGAAATAGACCAGTGTTATTATTTTACTAATAACAAATTGGTAATTGTGTTCAGTAAAGGTTCACACCTATAGAACAGGTAATTTAGATAAACCAATATCTTCATCATATCTAACATAAACCCAATATGTCTTACCAATTTCAGAGTAGAAATATCAATTAAGTAATAATTTAAGTTCTATAAAAACCTAAATCTAAGGAAAAATTTATTACTCAATTCTAGTTCATTAAAAAACAATTCATCCTTAAAAAGTTACAGATTCTAAAATCTAAAATAATATGTAAATATAATTACAATAGTTAAGGATATAGTAATAGTAAAAATTTATTAAATTCTCCATCAAAAGAAATAATCCAAAAAACATTGGCACTTTTCTTCCAAAATTATTAATAGCATAGATAGGATTATTCTATTTAATAGACATTAATATTTAAGTTGTCCCAAATATCCTTTTTTCCTAACTTTTTTTTTTCTTAACTGCTTTTGATAACACAGATCACAATATGTTTGGAAGTTTGCTTTGCTCAGTGTCATAATTTGGTTTGAAATCCAGTTAAATGTCCTGGTTTGTCATTGAAGCTCACCAATAAGCATAGCAGTCGATGCTTTTTAAAGACATTAATTAGGAAAATAATAATACAATTAATTCAAACAGCACATGTGGTATTCAGACTTGGAAGAAATATGATGGCAGTGAGCAAAGATTTCTAATCAAATTTGGAGACACTTCTCTAGAACTACTCTTAGAATTTTTCAGGGTTACTTATATACGCCGTTCTCAAATTAACTATGGCTTAGTAGATACAGGAAACCTTGGCTCATGATTACAAAACTGCATGTGCTCTAGAGGTGGGCATATACCCACTACACATTCATATTAATTTCAAGGGGAAATGTAAGTTTTTCAATTCTCTCACTGTATTCCCAGGGAGAATAAAGTACTACAAGTCAAGGATAAGCTCAAGAATACAGCTAAGCTTCTAAGATAAAGAGAGTGATGGAGTTTGGTGCAGAAGGAGTGAAGAAGTCAAGTTCTCTAACCATGAAGATCTATTCTCATCTCTCTACTTCTCAGTGAGTAAGATGAGGAAGAGGGGAAAGGTCTAGAAAACAAGAATCAGACTTGTCTGGTGGGCGGCCCTGAAATTAAAGGGGTATAAGTTCCAGGAAGGAAAACCAGGAAGGGATTTGTGAGAAAGGCCATAGTGACATAATAACATGGGTGCATTTATCATTTCCACCTTATTCCCACTGTGGAGGTAGATGATTACATTAAACCTCAGAATCGAGGCCTTGGGTTTTATAAACTGACAAACAAGTTGGAAGGAATGAGAGAACATCCTTCTAGAATTAATTATTGAGATTCTATTAAAAAACAACCCCACCCCAAAAATATTTCATGTTTCTCATTGCAGTTTGGATAGGTATTCTAGGTCCATTAAGAAATTACAGGCCCTGGCCAGTTGACTCAGTGGTAGAGCATCGGCCTGGTGTGCAGGAGTCCCGGGTTCAATTCCCAGCCAGGGCACACAGGAGAAGCGTCCATCTGCTTCTCCACACCTCCCCCTCTCCTTCCTCTCTGTCTCTCTCTTCCCCTCCCGCAGCCAAGGCTTCATTGGAGCAGGGTTTGCCCAGGCGCTGAGGATGGCTCCATGGCCTCTGCCTCAGGCGCTGGAATGGCTCTGGTTGTAATAGAGCGACGCCCCAGATGGGCAGAGCATCGCCCCCTGGTGGGCGTGCCGGGTGGATCCTGGTCCGGCGCATACAGGAGTCTGTCTGACTGCCTCCCCATTACCAACTTCAGAAAAATACAAAAAAAAAAAAGAGAGAGAGAGAAATCACGTTTACATAGCCCTTTCTAGGCTCAATCATACTTTAGATTTCAAATGTGTGCCTGGGGACACTTGATTTGGTCAAGAACCACTGAGGACAAAGCCTTGTGTCAAAGGCTCTCAATAAATGGAGAGTAACCACGACTAGGTTGGGAGAAGGACCCGTGAAGCTGCACAAGACACCCCCCCCCAACTTGGTTTAAAAATTTGCTGATGCTGTCTTGACATTCTTAGTAAGTTTTGAACAAAGGGCTCTGTATTTTCATATTGCATCAGGCATAAAGTTATGAAGCTGGTCCTAAGGGTAACAACATAATATCTGAATCACCGATCCCTCGCTTTCGGCAAATCTCTTCCGCCTGGGCACCTTGCTCCTCCTAGTTGCATTATTTGTCAAAAGAGATTATCATTCAAAGCAACTGCTACTACCTGATGAACTATCTGTCCTATTGTTCTTTAATAATAATTTTTAAATCTTGCAAAATTCAAATTTATTTAATCCAAAATTTATTTTACATGAAAAAAAAAAGTGCCAGAACTGTAATCCTAGGAATATAGTTTCATGCAGAATGTTTCTTCTTTCCTTTTTTCCCCCGTATATTAAGTTATCAGGGTGGCACTGGTTAACAAAACTGTACAGTTTCAGGTGCACAGTCCCACAACATGTCATCTGCACACTGTGTTGTGTGTTCACCACAACAAAGCCTCTTTCCATCACCATTTATCCCCCCTTTACCCTGGTCCACCTCACCCCACTCCCCTCCCCATGGCAAATATCACATTGTTGTCACTGTCCACGACTTCTTTTTTCTTTTTTGCTCAATTCCTCCACCTCCTCAGACCCTAACACACACACCCACCAACAGCTGTTAGCCTGCTCTCTCTGAGTCTTTCTCTATTTTGCTTATTAGTTAATTTTGTTTAGATTTCACATATAAGTGAAATCATATGGTACTTGTATTTGTCTGACTGACTTATTTCACTTAGCATAATACTCTCTGGGTCCATCCATGCTGTTGCAAAGGGTAAGATTTCCTTCCTTTTTTACAGATGAGTAGTATTCCATTGTGTAAATGTACCACAACTTCTTTATCCACTCATCTACTGATGGACACTTAGACTGCTTCCAAATTTTGGCTATTGTAAATAATGCTGTCATTAATGGAAGTGTGCATATATTCTTTCTAATTTGTGTTTCAGGTTTCTTTGGATAAATTTCAAGAAGTGGAATCACTGGGTCATAAGGCAGTTCCATTTTTAATATTTTGAGGTAACTCTCACGGCTTTCCACAGTGGCTGCACCAGTCTGCATTCTCACCAACAGTGCACAAGGGTTCCTTTTCTCCACATCCTTGCCAACACTTGTTGTTTTTTGATTTATTGATGATAGCCATTCTGACAGGTGTAAGGTAGTATCTCATTGTGGTTTTAATTTGCATTTCTCTGATGATCAGTGATGAGCAGCTTTTCATATGCCTATTGGCCATCTGTATGTCTTCTTTGGAGAAGTGTCTATTCAAGTACTTGGCCTATGTTTAATTGGATTATTTGTTTTGGGGGGTTATTTGTTTGTTTGTTTGTTTGCTGTTAAATTTTATAAGTTTCTTGTAAATTTTGGATATTAAGCCTTTTTCAGATGTTTCAGTGAATATACTCTCCCATTCAATGGCTGTCTTTTCATTTTGTTGATGGTTTCCTTTGCTGTGCAAAAACTTTTTAGTTTGATGTAGTCTCATATTTATTTTTTTTTCTTTTGTTTCCCTTGCCTGAGGAAATATATCAGAAAATATATTGCTATGAGAAATGTCCAAGACTTTACTGCCTATGTTTCCTTCTAGGATTTTTTATGGTTTTGAATCTAACATTTAAGTCTTTAATCTATTTTCAGTTTATTCTTATGTATGGTGTAAAAAGTTTCATGTTTTGGTGTTTGTTTGTTTTTTGCATGTATCTGTCCAATTTTCCCAACACCATTTATTGAATAAACTATCTTTACTTCAATGTATGTTTTTACTTTGTTTGTCAAATATTAATTGACAAACAAAGTAAAAACATACATTTAAGGTGTGATTTTATTTCTGGACTCTTCTGTTCCATTGATCTATATGTCTGTTTTTATGCCAGTACCATTATGTTTTGATTACTATGGCTTGTAGTATAGTTTGATATCAGTTAGCTTGATTCCTCCAACTTTGTTCTTCTTTATCAAGAACAAAGAGAAATTTGTTTGGAGAACAAATTGCTGTGGCAATTGGGGTCTATGTAGTTTCACATAAATTTCTGAAATATTTGTTCTAGTTTGGTGAAATACAGCATTGGTATCTTGATAGGAATTGCGTTTAATTTGTAGATTGCTTTGAGCAGTATGAACATTAATGTTGCTAAATCCTTCCTATCCATGAACATAATATGTACTTCTATTTATTTTTAGCTTATATAATTTTTTTCTTCAGTGTCTTATAATTCTCTGAGTAGAGGTCTTTTACATCCTTGTTTTGATTTATTCCAAGGTATTTTATTCTTTTTGAAGCTATTGTGAAAGAGATTGTTTCTTAGTTTCCCTTTCTGATAGTTTATTATTGGTGTGTAGAAATACAACTTATTCCTAGATATTTATTTTGTATCCTGCTACATTACTAAATTCATTTACCAGTTCTAATTGTTTTTTGGTGGAATCTTTAGGGTTCTCGATGTACAATATCAAGTCATCTGCTAATAATGACAATTTTACTTCTTCCTTTTTAATTTGGGTGCCACTTATTTATTCTTCTTGTCTCATTGTTGTGGCTAGGACTCTCAGCACTAGGTTGAATATGAGTAGTGACAGTGGACATCCCTGTCTTGTTTCCAGTCATAAGGGAAACCCTTGTAGTTTCTGCCCAGTGAGTATGATGTTGACTATGGGTTTGTATATATAGTTTTTATAATGTTGAGATATGTTCCCTTTACTCCTACTTTGCTGAGAGTTTTTATCATAAATGGGTGTTGGATTTTATCAAATGCTTTTTCTGCACCTGTGGATATGATCATTTGGTTTTTATCCTTCATTTTGTTTGTGTGGTGTATCATGTTTATTGATTTGCAAATATTGTAGCAACCTTGCATCCCCAGAATAAATCCCACTTGATCATGGCTTATGAACTTTTTAATGTATTGCTGGATCTAGTTTGCTAATATTTTATTTAAGATTTTAGCATATCTGTTCATTGGGGATATTGGCCTATAGTTTTCTTTCTTATTAGTGTCTTTATCTGGCTTTGGAATTAGGATAATGCTGGCCTCGTAAAATGAGCTTGGGAGTCGTTCCCCCCCTTGAATTTTTTGAAATAGTTTGAGAAAGATAGTTCTTGGAATGTTTGGTAAAATTCACTGGTGAAGCCATCTGTTCCAGGACTTGTGTTTGTTGGGAGTTTTTGATTACTGCTTCAGTTTCATTAATTGTAATCTGTCTATTCAGATTCTCTAATTCTTCCTAATTTAGTTTTGAAAGATTGAATGTTTCTAGTAATTTTTAAATTTCTTCCAGTTTGTTCAATTTGTTGGCATATAATTGTTCATGATATTTTCTTACAATCTTTTATATTTCTTTGGTGTTAGTTTTCACTTCTCCTTCATGTCTGACTTTATTTATTTGGGTTCTATTTTTATCTTTTTTTGTGTGTGTGAGACAGAGAGAGAGATAGATAGGGACAGATAGACAGGAAGGAGAGAGATGAAAAGCATCAATTCTTCATTGTGGCACCTTAGTTATTCATTGATTTCTTTCTCATATATGCCTTGACCGGGGGCGGGGGAGTTACAGCTGACCAAGTGACCTCTTGCTCAAGCCAGCAACCTTGGCTTAAACTGGTAAGCTGTGCTCAAACCAAATGAGCCCACGCTCAAGCTGGCGACCTCAGGGTTTTGAACAGTTCAATGCTCTATCCACTGCACCACCGCCTAGTCAGGCTGTAACTTCTTCTAAACTAAAACTACACCCACAAGCTTTTTGTCCATATTCACATGCACAATCTATTCAAACGTGTTTGACTTGGATCTCCACGTGTAAAATCACGCAGATTAGTGGATTGTGCAGGGAACTGAAGTGAGTACTGACTGAGTCCTCGTCTGTCCCTTCTTAGCTGCAAATGCCACTGGCAGAGGAACCTCTAACACTATTTCCTAACGGACGAGGCCCAAGTGAAATGACCAGGACCTGCTGATAATTAAAGTAAAGCTGAAATACCAAACAGAGTAACTTTTTAAGAAAGATATGCCTGGGTCCAAGCCATAAAACTGAATTTTTTCCCTCCTATTGTTTTGTGTTATTTTATTTCCTTTATCTAAGCTAAATTTAAAGGGTTATGTCTACAGCAGCCTAGGGAACACACACAGCTGTGTCTGCTATGGTGAATTAGATTTTCTAGCTGCAAAAAAAAAGTTAAAAGATCTGCAGGCTGCCTCTTTGGAATGAAAAGAACAAGCTAAATGTGAATAAATGCTGCATTAGAGGTAATGGCTAAAAAAAACAGCTGAAAGATGAAGCCTACAAAATTAGGATGGTCAGAAACTGTTCATTTGTATCAACACACTCTTTATGCAGATTCTAATTTCAATAATTGTTCAAATAATTTCATAAGTAAAGTAAAACCCCATTAATGCTTTAAACTAAAAATCTGTATAAGCAATATGAAAGAACACTGCTGGTTTACCTTTCTATCATAGGCACAGAAATGACAACTATAAAGATGATTATTGAAAAATAAGCTATATTAAAAAAAAAACATTTTCAAGCTCCCTTGGGAACTTTATAACTAATTCATAGCTCTGTTAGGGCGTTAATGTTAAGTAGTTGAAAATTTCAACATTTTTTTTTTCTTTTAAATTCTGTAATGGAGATTTTCCTCTTTATTGAAACACTTTTACTCAACCATTAGGTGTTGAACTCCTACCTCAAGCGAGAGATTGTGCTAGATGTTGAAAGGAACATGCAGAGGAAGATGCTGTTCCTCACTTCAAGGATTGGATTTCCAAATGAATATTTCCAAAGGTAAACGAGGTTAGAATAGGAGTGACTTAAACAGCCTGCTATGAGAGAATAGACAAAGTGTATGGGTTTTCGGGTTCTAACAAAAGCTGACCCTGAGACAAGAATATGTGTGCTTATGGTTTATCTGGATGTTATGGAAAGCACCATTGGGAGCACAAAAGGTAGACAAGAAGGCAAGGTAGCCAGCAAATAATAATAATGATAATAATAATAATAATAATAATAATAATGGGAAGAAAGAAAAGGGGAAAGGATGCATTATTAAGCATATTCCTGCTGTGAGTACCTGGGGCTGAATCGTGCTGGAGAACTCTGGGGTACAGTACAGAAGAGGCCTGAGTTATCCTAACTGAGGGGCGGGGGCACCTGGGTGTCTATCCTGCAGCTTGCTTTATTCATTGGTTAAGAGTCACTCCTGCTCTTGTGACCTGCCCTGGGTCCAAGTACAACAGTCCTCAGGCAGGAGAACGATACTCTTAGATTAAAGGGTAGGGTCCTAATGGTAGCTGCTCCACAAGAGGAAAATGTGACTCCAGATATGATCATAAAAGAAGGCTGCTGGAAGATGTGGTGTTTTAGTAAGGCCATATAAAATGCAGGTGTTGATCGAGGCGTCACTGGTGAAGGGGTTTTTGCCCCTCCTCAAGATAGAAATCAGGAGAGGAGGCAAGACGGACTCAAAAGAAGACTTTTACTGAAAACTATAGAGGAAAAGGAAAAAGGGACAGAGTTTGATGCATCAAGGGAGCACAGACTAATGACAGCCTGGTTCCCCAAACTGCTGCTGGGATGTGGTTTACACTGGTTCCTACTGTGAGCTGGCGCCCACCAGAGCAGGCACAGAATGGAGCTCTCTGCATTCCAGAAGCTCTTCACTTCCAGGTTCCCGCGTTGGCTGCTTTCAACGGGTACAGGCGCAGAGCAGAGCTCTTTGAGGGATTGCCTGCAGAGAAACTTTAACCTTATCTAGGAGAGGTTTTACAGAATAACAGCAGAGCATTCTCATCCGTGTAAGAGAGGCTCAGCCTGTCTCAGAGGAATGGCAGCGCCAGCAGTAGTAACTCCAAGACTAAAAGGCACAGAGATGGAGGGGGTGCATAGTAATTAATCACTAAAGACAGCCCTGTAAAGAGAGTGCAGTTCACAAGGAAGGAAGGAGAGAGGAAAACACAGCTAAGAAGACAAACAGTAATCAGAATGAGAAGGCCTCTTTAAATGTCTTTGTCTACCAACTTGAAATTTTCTCCTGTAGGTCGTGAGGAGACTGAATATATTTGATTACTGGAGTGGCATGATTACATTTTTATTTTAGCAAGATTGTTCCAGAAACGTTTCCATGATGTTCAGGATGGCGTGGAGGAGGCGGACAGGAGAATGTTGCTGTCGCCAGGGTGAGACATAATTAGTGATAGTACAAGGGGACTGAAAAACGGAGAAGCTGTTCAGGTCAAGGCACTTGGTGAGGAGCTGCCGGAGAACACGTGGGAGGAGCAGAGGAGCACCCGGAAACGAAGACCGATGAGGCAGGAGATCAATGCTTTTCCCTGAGCTAATAAGTCACAGCAGGAAAAGGAGGTTTTATGGTTGGAATTTGAACCTGTTGACTTCAGGGTGGGCTGTTGTTACTCCGGAAAGGTCCAGCAGGCAGTTGAAATATTTGTCCAAGGCTTCAAGGGAGAGCTGGAGCCAGAGGTATATACATTTAGGATTCATTCAAAGTTACCATGGAAGAAGATAAAGTGAAACAACTCCAGGTGAGTCTCCCCAAATACTCAGTTAGTGATGTTTTCCTATAAATATAATCTGGAACAATCATTTTAAGATACCCAATAATTACGATATAGAATTTCCCTTTCAAATTTAGGTTTTAAGTATGAGAGTAAAAGGCTTATGGAACTATAAATATAAAAAGTTTCCTTCTCTTACTCAGTATAATTTATTTCTACGAATCAGAATATAGGAATTACAAGTGTAAACGGAGTATACAATAAATGCACTCATTATGTTTTTGAGTTATGGTGGCTGAACGTACCTGAACCACTATATCCTTACAACAGTGCTTGACTAATTCCAGAAATACACCAATTGTGTCCCAGGAGAGGAGCAACTAATTTTAAAGTATAAAACAAAGCAATTACCCAATTTACATTTGCCAAACTCCTCTAATATTCTAAATTGGCCACTTGACTTCTTTTTCCAAATGTTGTATACCCTGGTGATCTGTACCTCCAAAGTATCCGCAGAATATTCTTGAGCAACTATAGGCCACCTCTTTGCTGTTTCCTTACTAAAGCTCAGCAGACAATTAATGATGAAAACATAGCTTGCAGTTTGTGGAGGTCCAATAAATAACACTACTGCCTTCCTCACTTGGGTTTTGAGTCAAAAGATGTTAGGCCAATGAAAAAAAATAATATATTATCTTTATTATTATTAGGATGATGATCATCTTAATCATCATCATAGATAATGGCCAGGTTAGACACTGTGGCTTACATGAGGAACAATAATAGACATTCTAATGCTGAACCCCTGAATTAGACAGATTTATCCATCAGCTACAAATTCATAGTCTAAAGAGTTATGGAGAGTTGGAAAACAGAAAGTAGAATAAGAAAAGTCCTCTCAGATCACTTACTCTGACCAGTCAGTACAGGGAAGTGGAGTGATTTGCCCAAAGTCACACAGTTAATTAGTGGAAGATCCCTTAAGTTTGAAGAAGAGATCCAGAAAAACATCATCATTTAATTCCATATTTTTGTGCACCACTCAAAGGTGCTTTTGAGCAGAAACATCAACCAGATGGTGATAACTTTTCCAAAAAATCTCTAACCCAGAGCAGGAACTTAATGAAGCAGCAGATTTTCATATGGCCCTTATTTATCCTGATCTGAACAATATTTCCTAAGGCCGTTGGCTGTGTTCCTCCTTCTACTCTCAAGAGACCCAGTCTTCTCTACACAGAAAATGGCAAAAGATTTATTATGCCTTATTTGTTTCTGAAGACTCAACTCCTAGCACAGAGCCTGGCAGATAGCAGACACTCAATAAAAATGGGGAATGCTGAATGAGTAAATGAACAAACACATGAATAAAGTTTTCCTCTCATTTTGAAAGAAGAATAAGATGTAAAAAAAAAAAAAATCCTTGCTGTTTCAGCTAAGGCAATAAAAGAACTCAATAGAGAAATGCATCAATTTACTTTCTAAAAGTTTTGCCTGAAATGAACACAAATATTAACAGTTATCATTCAAATTGACATAAGTAGAGAGAACAGAAAGGAAAACCAAGAGGAAAGAAGCAACAGGAGAAATATTCAACTTAAAAAAATGTTGAGAGCCACAATAGTTATTAAGAACAGTCCTGAAAACCCCATGGTTCCCCGGAACTGACAAGAAAACAGTAAGCAATAAACCAGCTTTACTCCTGACCAAACTGCTCCCTTTCTAAGCACCAGCCCTAGAACATTTGAAGGTCATATTTGTGCCAGGAACTTTAATATGGTATTCTATTTCACTCTTATAAGCACTCCACAAGGTAGGCATTATAAACTCTGTCACAAACTACACAAACCACGGACCTTCACAAATGTTAAACTGAAATAAAAAGCTTATGCTATATAAATCTATCTTGAAGCTTGTCTCTTTTTCTCTCCTTTGGCTAAAATTTTCATCTTGCTCATTCACATGCCAGTGCATTAATTTAAAAAAGTATTTGTTAAGCACAGGTGGGATAATAAATTCATATGTACAGAAAATTTAAAATTCAGTAATGAAAGTTAGAATAAATTCTTTTTGAAATAACCTCACAAGGGAAACAATACTTAGGAATAAATTTAACAAAAGAAATTCAAGACATATACACTGAAAATTTTAAAACTTTGCTAAAGATGATCTAAATTTAAAAAAAGAGATAGTTTGTGTTCATGGAAAAAAAAACCACCTCAGTATTGCTAAAATGACCATTACATTCAAATTAATCTAGAGATTCAATGCAGTTCTTATCAAAGTTCAAGGAGGATTTTTTTTTGCAGAAATTAACAAGCAGATTTAGAAAGTTAAGTGGAAATATAAAACATCTATATAGAATTACAGAACAATTTTGAAAAAAAAGAACAAATTGTAAGACTTTCATGTTTCAATTTAAAAACTTACCATAAAGCTATAGTTATCAAGACAGCATGGTACTGGCATAAAAATATAAATAAATCAATAAAACAGAACTGAGAGTCAGAAATAAATCTTGTATTTATGATCAACTGGTTTGACAAAGGTATGAAGGCAATTCATTGGGGGGAAAATTCTGTTCAACAAATCATGGTCCTATGATAACTGAATATCCTCCCCCAAAAGGAAAAAACAAACAAACTTTAAAATCTTACCTTATACCATATACAAAGATTAACTCAACATGGACCAAAGAGGTAAATGTAAGAGCTAAAACCACAAAGCTTGCCTGACCTGTGGTGGCGCAGTGGATCAAGTGTCAACCTGAAATGCTGAGGTCGCTGGTTCAAAACCCTGGGCTTGCCCGGTCACGGCACATATGGGAGTTGATGCTTCCTGCTCCTCCTCCCTTCTCTCTCTCTCTGTCTCTCTTCTCTAAAATGAATAAATAAATAAATAAAATAAAACCACAAAGCTTTCAGAAAAAAATAAAAGAGAAAATCTTCTAGATCTTGGGTAGGCAAAGATTTCTCAGATATAATGTCAAAAGCACAGTGCATACCAGGAAAATAATAAGAGATAAATTGGATCTCATCAAACTTTAAAACATTTTTTACTTTAAAGTTTATCATTTAAGAAATGAAAAGACAAGCAACAGACTTGGAGAAAATACTTGCATAAATCATATCAAATTAAAGACTTGTATCCAAGATATATAAAGAACTCTTACAAATCAATAATAAAAAGATAAAAAGAACTCAATCAAAAAATGGGCAAAGACATGAAAAAAGAGTTGAACAAAGATCTATGAATGGCTAATAGGCACATGAAAAGATGGATGTTTAACATCATTATTCATTAGGGAAATGCAAATTAAAACCACAATGAGATATAATTTTGCACCCACTAGAATGGTTAGAAGACAGATAATAACAAATGTTGGAAAGTATGTGCAGAAATGTGATCTTTCATTCATTGCTGGTGAGAATATCAATGGCGTATCCACTCTGGAAAACAATTTGATAGTTTCTCAAAAGTTAAGCATAAAATTGCCATACAAACAAACAACTCTGCCTCTAGGTATCTATTCCTACCCAAAAGCAATAAAAATATGGCTACAGAAAGAATCACACTAGGATGTTCATACCAACAAATAATGAAAAACCCAAATGTCCATCAACTGGTGAATGAATACACAAAATGAGCTTTACCTATGTAATGAATATTATTCAGCAATAAAAAGGAATTATGTGACGAATGAACTTCAAAAACATTATGTGTAGTGAAATACAACAGACATAACAGACCACATTTTGTATAATTTCACTTATATAAAATTTCCAAAAAAGGACTAATTCATAGAGAAAGAAAGTAGAAAAGTGTTTGCTTGGGGTTGGAGAGATGCACTGGAATTAGCTATAAATGCACATGAAGAATCTTATTAAGGGGGTGAAAAGGTTCTAAAACTGATTTATGGTAATGGTTGTACCACTTGATAGAGTTACTAAAAATCCTTGAATTGTGTACTTAAAATAGACAAACTTTATATAAATAAAGTTGTTAAATAAAAAATAATATAATTGGCCCTGGCTATTTGGCTCAGTGGTAGAGTGTCCACCCAGTGTGTGGAAGTCCCAAGTTCGATTCCCAGTCAGGGCTCACAGAAGAAGCAACCATGTGTTTCTCCTCCCCTTCACCATCCGCTTTCTTTCTTTCTTCCTCTCCCGCAGCCATGGTTCAATTGATTCGAGCGCATCTACCCCAGCTGCTGAGG
Organism: Saccopteryx bilineata; assembly: GCF_036850765.1. Lineage (NCBI taxonomy): Eukaryota > Metazoa > Chordata > Mammalia > Chiroptera > Emballonuridae > Saccopteryx > Saccopteryx bilineata. The sequence continues at coordinate 36,222,151 of NC_089497.1, forward strand.
ATGGCTCCATGGAGCCTCTGACTCAGGCACTAAATATAGCTCATTTGTGAGCATGGCCATAGAAGGGTAGAGCATTGGCCCCGGTTGCTGATGGATCCTGGGTCAGGGGGTATGCAGGAGGCTGTCTCACTATCTCTTCTCCCCTCACTAAAAATAAAATAAATAAATATATATATATAATTAAAAACAAATTAGTAAAAGCCAATGTATCATTTGATTTTAGATGCAATACAGATCATTGATTCAAGCTCAAATCTTAAGCCATTACTGAAGCAATCCTCTTCTTCATAGTCCTAGTCATACAGATCAGGTATCAAGGCCTTCCTTCTTCTTCCTGTGATCTTTATTGGACTAACCCATTTATTTTTCTTTTTGAAGCCATCCTACTAATCCAGATTTTCCTTACTTCTTCAGTTAATTTTGTTATACTTGAACGTGATTTCCCTAACTCTATTAACGCCCTGTAGGTTAAGCAATGTTATTAGGTTAATTCTCCAGTAACATTGGTTTTATCTGGTTGCCTTTTTTATCCCAGACCTTTAATTGCTCTCATTGCATGCAGTATACAATGAAAACAATGGCTTTCCTGTTTGGACCAACCTTATGTTTCCAATTTTATTTTTCACTCTTATAACAATCCCTTAACTCTATCAGATTGGTTTCTTCATTGTCCCCGACATTAGTTTTCAAAGGCTACCATAACAAATAGCTACAAACTACATGGTTTTAAATAACAGAAATTTGTTCTTTTACAGTTTAGGAAGCCAGAAGTCTGAAATCCCAGTATGAGCAGGACCATGTTCCCTCCTAAGTGTCCACAAGAGACTCCTTCACCACTTCTTCCAGTTTCTGGTGTTGCCAGCAATCTTTGGGGTCCCTTGGTTTATATACATATCATTTACATGGACTTCTGCTCTGTGTGTCCTCTCATTCTCTTCTAAGGACATTTGTCATTAGGCCAATCTTAATCCAGGATGATCTCGAAATCCCTAACACAACATCTGCAAAGATCCTTTATTCAAATAAAGTCATATCCCTCGGTTCCAGGTAGACACATCTTTTGAGGCACCATTATTCAATCTACTACATTCTCCAAGCACCTTTTTACGCTTTAGCCATGTTATTACGGCATTTAAATTTCTCTTCCAGTCTTTTTCCCAGATCCTGCTCTGAATCTGAGTATAGATCACAAAGCTTTTCCTAATCAATGTATCCTATATTACTTTTTTTGAACATTGTTCCTTTCAATTCTGTTTTGTTTATGTTGATGATTGTAGGTCCTCTTGGTCAACCAGCCTTGAGTCTCTTGTAAGAAGATCTCAAACTCTAAAGCAGTTGATCTTTGCTTTGGTTGCATACAGGAATCATGTGTGGATCTTTAAAAAGATGCTGTTACTTTTGTCCCACTCTCAGAGGTTCTAATTTAACTGATCAGAGTTGTCTCAGATACAAGTATTTTTTTAAAGTTTTCTTATTTTTTTTCTAATGTGCAGTCAAGACTGAGAATACACTGGGGTTTTGTTTGTTTGTTTGTTTTGTGTTTTAGAAAATTAAATTTAATGTGGTGATATTGATCAATAAGAGTACATAGGTTTCAGGTAAACATTTCTATAGCTGATTTGAACTGCTGACTGTGTTGTATACCTATCATCCACAGTCAAATCATTTTCTGTCACAGTATATTTGTCCCTCTTTACTCCCTTCTCCCCACTCCCTCATCCACATATCTCCCCCCTGCCCAGAACCACTTCACTTTTATCTGTGTCCAAGTTTCATCCATGTTGTCATAAATGGCAATATGTCATCATTTCTTATGGCTGAGTTGTATTGCATTATATCAATAGATATGTACCACACTGTTTTAAAGCATACTTTCTCCGCCTGACCTGTGGTGGCACAGTGGATAAAGCGTCAACCTAGAAATTCTAAGGTTGCCGGTTCGAAACCCTAGGCTTGCCTGGTCAAGGCACATATGGGAGTTGATGCTTCCAGCTCCTCCCCACCTTCTCTCTCTGTCTCTCTTTCCTCTCTGTCTCCCTCTCTGTCTCTCTCTCTCTCCCTTTCTCTCTCCTCTCTAAAATGAATAAATAAAAAAAAATTTAAAGCATACCTTCTCAGCAGGGAGGGCTAAAATTGGTGCTGGGGGTGGGATAGGGGTACAAAAAAAAATCTTAGATATTACAATGGGCCAAAATATATGAATAAGTTTATAGTAGATATGTCTATGGTACTACACATATCTAGCTCCATCACTGTATGCTTACAAATACCAAGTACTCTCCTAAGTGCACCCATGCATCACTTCACTTTATAGATGAAGAAACAGAGGCACAGCAAACAATTTGCCTGAAGTCACTCAGCTAGTTAAGTGACAAAGGAAAGATTGGAACCTGGGCATTTCTGCTTAGGTACCTAACTGCTAATCATAGGGCCTCAGGTACCGGAGCTTAAGAATCACTGTTGTGGAGGGTAAGTAATGTGCTTCTTAGTTCTCTTCCACTTCCTTCCACAAGGAATGGAGTGCTTCATATATAGAAGAGGGCAAAGAGCACTTATTGAGTTAATGACAATGATACAAATAAAGAACCAAAGGCAGATAATAGTAGGGCTGTGGACCACCCAGATCAAAATCATCAGTCTGGAACACAAGGGTTAGATTCCACTGGCTGACTGGGTTAGTTACCTAGAGTTACATGGGCAAAGATGAAGACGCCTTTGTCCTTAGGCTAGGAAGTGTAGGTGGTACTTTGGAAATCTCCACTTTATTATGACAATTAACATGGAATTAAAACAACAAAAATCTCAAAATGTTCATTGCTCATTGTTTCAAAAGCTACTTGATCGTTTTGAGATTCCTTTAGATCAGGAGTTCTTAACTTTCCTTCAGTTCCATGGACTGCTTTGGCAGTCAATCACCTGTGAAGTCACATAATATCAATTTAGAAAACTATCCTGAGAAAGGGTAAGTTGTAGATACTACTTCTCAGAATTATGTTCCTAATATGTCAACAGTTATGAGATTACAAAGGAAACAAATAGTACATTGGATTAAATTTATAAAAATATTTTAACTGTATGATACAGTGATATCTGTGTTTCCTTATTAACATTTTTAAAAAGATCTACTCCCAAGTCTAAAACCGATAAATTTGATTTAATGATGAGTGTGAATATTTCAAGTTATACATAACAACTAAAATGTAACACAGAAATAGAGGTGGGCACAAGTAGGTTTACAGTTGTGAGTACAGGAAACACAGGGTTTATTCTTATATTATTATTTATTATGTATTATTTATTTGTATTATAACTGTAAACCCACTTTGTCCACTCCTGTATATCTGTGATTACTATTGGTGACAGTCACAGGTACTGTTAATACTAATGTGGCTGTTGCCAAATTCGTAGTAGAAAGAAATGCTAATTTTTAGTTAATGTAACTAAAGATGTAAATGTTTTCCTATCCATGGACCCTGGGTGGACTTGTGGATCCCAGGTTAAAACCCCTGCTCTAGAACTGTAGTAGCCTAATCCTGTCTGCTAAATCCTGCCCAATTTGATCTGTCTTGGTCTAAGAAAACTCTACTGACTAGCTCCATCACTGTCAAAATCTTTCTTCCAGGAAAGTTTGTCTAAAAGTTCAGTACACAGTCCCTTGACAAAGAAGCAGCTTTGGACACAGTGACCCTGAACAATGATAAGAATTGAGCAGTGTTCTGGGGAAGGACTAGTTAGAAGGTGTTTCTGGAAAATAGACTTTGTCTTTACTTTGCTTAATAATCAACTTGAGAATCTAGAAAAATATGTATATTCTTGAACAGTCTCAGGACCCTGCACCCCAACATACCTCTCTCTCTTTTCTCTCTACCCCCCACCCCATGCACACATACCTCAGAGCTTCTAATCCAGTGGATTGAGGTGGACAGAAATCTGCAGTTAAAATGATCTTGCCAGGTGATTAAGTTGCTGCTGCTCAGGTGCATTAGCCTAGAGTCTAGGTTACCAGAAACTTCTTTGAGAACAATTTGTTTCCAAACGGCAAAGAAAGAAGCCAGCAGCCAAGTCTTGCTGAGCATTTCTCAACAGCAGCCAGGCCAGCACCTCAGGCGGCTGGTTTAGGGCAGACACAGCCTACTCTAAGATTCACCTTCAGGGCAGAGAAGTGAATGGTTCTCATCAGAAATACAATCTTGTAACTAAATTTTCATTTCAATAGAAAGAAAAACATTCTTCCCCCTTTTCTTCCCCATCTCCCCAGGATGCTGCAAAGACTAAAAGGAATTCCAAGAGAGCTTAAAATCATAACCATGGTGCCAGATAAATACACTGATGTTTCAAGAACCCCTTAACTTTGGAGCACAGAGCGTAAGGACGTTTTGGACTCAGGAGAATTCCTGTTCCAAAGTGTATAGGATAACTCCTTTATCTTATCTGCAATAACTTGATCTACAATCTGGAAGATAATTTCAGATTGTGTTAAGAGAACAATGATTTAAACCTCTGTCATTCAACCCTTGGCCTTTTTCCCTTGTTTTTTTGCAAGAAACACAGGAAGGAAGCTTGAGGTTTGCCTTATCCTTTTATGTCATTAGTCTCACCAGTCAAGGCTTTATATTAGAAACTTAACTAAAGTCACCTAGATTCCATCTAGCACACAGGTGGTAAATTCTTCATTCAGGAATGAATGTATCTAAACTGACAGGTTGGAGTTGGAGTTTTTTTTTAAGTTGACAGAGAAGCTAAATAACATATTTTCCTAAAAAGTTAATTACATCTTTTATATGTAACGCAATGCCAAATCACATTTATTAGCAATTACAGTGTAATTTATTTTTTTCCCCTCTTGTTGTAAGACTATTTATAGTTCCTGGTAATTAATTTAATTATAAGTATTTTAAATTTTTTAAAGCTTCATATTTAATAAGTGATTAGTCAGTGAATATATTGAATTTATGGATTCTTTCCAGTGTTCCATCCACCCAACACAAATAACATATAGCACTTATTATGACTTCTGTTTGTTTCCCTGATACCTCTCCAGTGCTCTTACAACAAAGACAATACTTATTGAATAAATTCTGAGCCTGACACTGTATTTACTACTTTGCTATATAGTTAATCTCATTTAATCTGATTAATTAAATATTCTTCATTAAATTCTATGAGGCCAATTAGAATTATTATCACAAACTCATTTTATAAACTCAAAAACATGAATCGGAAGAACACTGAATATATTTCTAAGATTTCAGAGTATCACTGGAAAAACTAACACTAAAACTTGAAACTGGCCTGACCAGGCGGTGGCGCAGGGGATAGAGCGTCAGACTGGGATGTGGAGGACCCAGGTTCGTCAGCTAGAGTGTGGGCTCATCTGGTTTGAGCAAGGCTCACCAACTTGGACCCAAGGTTGCTGGCTCGAGCAGGGGTTACTCGGTCTGCTGTAGCCCCACAGTCAAAGCACATATGAGAAAGCAATCAATGAACAACTAAGGTGTCACAATGAAAAACTGATGATTGATGCTTCTCATCTCTCTCCGTTCCTGTCTGTCTGTCCCTATCTATCCCTCTCTCTGACTCTCTCTCTTTCTGAAAAAAAAATACAAAAAAAAAAACTTGAAGCTGGTTGGACCCTGAGGTTTATAATTTTTTAATCCACGGGTCAGTAAATTATAAGGATAAGGGTGATATCTGGCCCCTGCCTGTTTTATTGAAACACAACTTATTTATGACCCCTAAGGATGATCTGAAATAAGAAATATTACAATCTCCAAATACTTCCTAAATCTCAATAAAAACTAAACATGTTGGAAATATTTGGCAATGTTATTATGTTGACAGTATTTCAATAAATAAAGTGTGTATATTTGTCAGCTTAATCAGATCTTAAAACATGAAAACATATGGACCTTTACTAGTTTATTTATTAACTCTCCATCCTGATGTTCAAAGGCCACTTGATTATAAGAAACAGAAGCGCACTAGAAGCTTATGTGAAGACTAAATTCAAAGAAAATTGCAGAATCCAAGGGACGAATCACTGAGTCTCAAAGCTGAAATGGACTAAGAATTAGAAAGCCAGCAGAGTCCATGGCCACTTATTTCTCTAGCTCTCACTCTTCTCCAAAGCCACATAATCTCTCATTGCAATGCTCCATGCCTGTTTGTCACATGACCCATAGTGAATGCCCCTAAATGGTGGCCTTGCTATATGACCTTATATATCTAGCTTTGTGGCCATTAACATAACCTCTGGGTCAAATTTCTTGTTCAAGCATCTAATGCACTGTTGGAGAAATATGTGGTATAAAAATCTCTTTCTTCCGATGTTATGAAGGGTCAAATTCTCCAAGAAATCTGTGTGGAGGAGAATAAATAATTGTCATCGCTTTATGTGCCTTATTATATAAAATGATTCTCAACATGATGGAGGTGGGTGTCTATCCTTCAGATTGCACTGTAAGAAACCACTATAGGAGGATATCATGTCTTTTAGTTTTGTTTATCTGGATAAAAGGTAGAAAACCATTCTCCAATGTGACTTATAATAATGTGTTAAGGAGAAAAAGCTTTGCAGAAGCATGACATTTTGAACTAATGCAACAGTAAGTGTTGCTACTTAAAATATTTGGCTCTGTCCTTTTGGCTCAGTGATAGAGCATTGGCTGGGCATGTGGATGTCCCATCTTCAATGCTCGGTCAGGGCACACAGGAGAAGCAACCATTTGCTTCTCCATCCCTCCCCCTTCCTCTCTCTCTCTCTCTCTCTCTCTCTCTTTCTATCTCTCTTTTCCCTTACTGCAGCCATGGCTTGATTGGTTCCAGTGCATCTCCCGGGCACTGAGGATGACTCCGTGAAACCTGCATCTCAGGTGCTAAAAATAGCTCGATGTGAGCATAGCCCACAACGATGGGCAGCGCATTGGCCCAGGATGGGGGTGGCCAGGTGGGTCCTCGTTGGGGCACGTGCAGGAGTTTGTCTCTATATCTCCCCTCCTCTCGCTTGAAAAAAGAAGATGAATAAATATTAACAAAGTTTACCAACTCTTTAAGAAAATAAAGGAGGAAGAGTGAATAATTCCCAACTCACTTTATCAACACTACTATCATACCAAAACTATAGAGAAATATTACAAGAAAACTATAAACCAATATCCCTACAGACTCAAAATTTCTCAACAAAATATTAGTTAAATCCAGTCATAAACAAAAATAATATTGCATCATGACAAAGTGGAATTTATCCTAGAAATGTGAGCTTGGTTTAATATTTTAATTATTTTAAAAGTTTAAGGTGAGGATTTAGAACTAAAATAAAGCTTTAATGAGCATGCATGGGGTAAATGACTGATAGAAGGATGCTAACCATCAAAACTAGTATCTTATTTTTCTGTAGCTTCATGGACTTGGACCCAGTTAGATGCACAGAGAGGGTTGTGCAATCCAGACCTCAGAGAGCCTGTTCATGACATCCTTCCGGCCACAATGTTTGGTTTTTGTGTGGGTCCGATCAGAGTGAGATCTAAAACTTCTTTTTGTTAATGAAAAAAAAAGTTTTCTCTTACTCTGGAATTTAAGTCATACATGCTATATCTAGAACTTCTGCAACCGTTGTGTTATAAAAGGGAAGCTGACATACTAAGGTCAGAGAGATAGTCGTAAAAAGAAACTATAGAAAATGAAGCCCAGATCCAACCCTTCACAAAGTCCTTTATACATCTGAACTTTCTCATAGCAGTTCATTAATTCCAATCTTGGTTGGGTTGTTGTTATTAACTAAGTAATAAATAACTATAAAGTGAAAGTAAAATAAGCTCGTTCTATTTCCATTACTTTATTATTTATTGTAGAAATTTGACCATAATATTTAACTTGTAGAACGTAAAATTGATCAATATCTGTATCATTCTCTTGAGTAGCAGAAAGTCTAGAGCACTAACTGAAAATTCCTTACAACTTACAACCATTTCACATGTATCTTTATTTTAGCCCTTCAAATTATTTTTTAGTGTTTACTTAGATTAACCTATAGATTTATGTTTATCATCTCTTCTTGAATCTCAGAGCATTGATTTAGAATCACCTTCTTCCATCTGCAGCACATATTTTAGAATGTCCTTAGGTTAGGGATTGCTGATTACAAACTCTCAGTTCTTGTTTGTCTGAAATATCACTAGATGGCCCTTGCTTTGAAATATATTTTTTAAGGCATACAAATCCAGGGTGAGAGTTCTTTTGTTTAATCACATTAAAATTATTTACTTTTTTTTTTTGCCTTCCATCTTTGTGTTCAGTTTAATTATCGTTTCTTGATAATCTGCTCTCTTGTTTTGTTTTCTTTTTTTTTTTTTTTACTTTTTTTTCTTTTAAGAGTTTCCTTGCCACTGATATTCTACATTTATCTCCAAGGTAGCTGTGTGTTTTTGTGTTTCTTTTTTAATTTATCTTATTTGTGCATTTTGAACCTTTGAATACATGTTTTCATTAGTTCTGGAAAGTTCTCTAACATTAATTCCTCTGATATTGCCATTGCCCCACTCCAACTTGCACCTTTTCTGGAATCCCAATTTGATATATGTGAAATATGCTACCTCTGTCATTTATCTGGCAATGTCTCTCCATATTTTTATATCTTTGTATAACATTCTGTATATTTTTAGTACTATCTTTCAGTTCAATGATTCTGACTTCAGCAGTTTTTCATCTGCTTTTAAACCAACTTAAGTTTTTCCAAGTATTACACTTTTCATTTCTAGAAGCCCTATATGACTCATTTTCAAATTTAGCCATCTTTTTGTGTTTTGTTTCTTTAGATGTATTAAACAAACAAATTATGTTGATAAAAGGGTTAAAGCTTTTTGTGGGTTTATTGATTCTACAAGGCCTTACTCATATGGCCATGGTTCCTTGTGTATTTTGTGATTTTTGATGATGACCTAGGAACACTTGGGATTTATCTGTAGAAATTTTTTAATGCCTGGATTGAAGGCACCTTCTTTCTGAGAGGACTTGTGTTTACATTTTCCAAACCTGAGAGAACAGTACTAACTTGGCATTATTTTAAACTAACTATTCAACTTCAAGTTTTTCAGACCATTGGGTGGGTAGTCTAAGTATGGGGTTGGCTGTGGTTATAAATTTTAAAGAGATCATTTTCCTCCTTCAACCCATATCAAACTTTTTTTTGCAGTCCCTTAGAAAATGAAGAGTAGTGTAGGTTTATTTTACTGTCACACTGAATAAGTGTACAGATTCACCATCAGTGTCTAGTTCACTTGCACATGGAGTATTCGACATCTTAGTGAAATATCAGAATCTGAAAATTAAACTCCTTAATTTGAGGAGACCTTGGAATTAATCTTTTGTCCCTTGTATTCCTCAAGACCCAAAAAGTGAAGTTCAAGTTCAATATTTAGTAACTGACACTAAAAGATACTTTCAGTGTTCAAGTTCATGCTTTCACTCAGTTTTGGCATCAACATATTTCATACTTTCTTGTCACTTTATTGATGTGTTTAAACACAAGTTTATTATTTTTTTAAAATCTAGCATATTGGTTCACTTGTTTTATACTGGGACTGTCAGTCTGGGTATCTTAGTCCATCATGCTACCAGATATGGAAGTCCTCTTTCCATGTCTTCTCTCAGGCTATTCTGTTAGCTGAAGACTCTCTTCTGACACTGTGCTAGTTTCTAATTTATCATCTCAATTCCAAATTCACTTTTTATTGCCTGCTATGCAAAAATACAGCTGGGTCTTTTAAACATTTTTTATTTGTCAGCTGACATAATGCTAGACTTTGGCAATGTGGGTGATGGAGAGACATTTGCAAAATAAATGGATTTTCCTTCCAGTTCCTGGTGTGTTTCCTCAGCAGACTTCTGCAGCATGGGCAGCTCCTCCAGCATGAGACTCCGGTAGCATGCACAACTTCCCAGTGCCTGGCTCCTGTAGTGCATATAGTTTCCCAGGCACCCACCTCCTGCATGTGGGCAGCTTCACTAGCACCAAGCTTCAGGACTCTGGCAGCTTCTCCAGTGCAAGGCAGTCAGCAACAAGGAGTAGCCTTCAGCTTTCCTAAGCACTGCTTGGGTTGTTTCCCAGAAGAGTGCCTTTAGTGAGACAACTCCTTGTGAATTGTTTGCCCTTGCATCTCCCAGGGTGCATTTCCAGGACTGCCACCACAGGAACTTCTCTGCCACTCAGAGACTGATGGGCGTAACCTTTTCTGGATCTCAGACATGGGGGACAGAGGGAAGTTCTTCTTTGAGTACTCCATTTCAGTGCTAGGGTTGGGTTGTGGCTGATTTTTACATCTGCTTTTTCCATATTCTTTAAGGTTTTCTGTACTTGTTTCTAGTCAACTTCTTTTTAATCAGATACCCCTATTCTTTACATTAAAGTTTCCCTATTCAGGCCCTGGCCGGTTGGCTCAGTGGTAGAGCATCGGCCTGGCGTGCAGTAGTCCCAGGTTCGATTCCCGGCCAGGGCACACAGGAGAAGCGCCCATCTGCTTCTCCACCCCTCCCCCTCTCCTTCCTCTCTGTCTCTCTCTTCCCTTCCCGCAGCCGAGGCTCCATTGAGCAAAAGGTGGCCCGGGTGCTGGGGATGGCTCCTTGGCCTCTGCCCCAGGTGCTAGAGTGGCTCTGGTTGCGACAGAGCGACGCCCGGATGGGCAGAGCATCGCCCCCTGGTGGGCATGCCGGGTGGATCCCGGTCGGGTGCATGCGGGAGTCTGTCTGACTGCCTCCCCGTTTCCAGCTTCAGAAAAATACAATAAATAAATAATAAAGTTTCCCTATTCAACTCATTGTATGATTTTTGTCTCTGATTCAACCCTGACAATAAACACCTTCATTTGGTAATCTTCTCCCCCCTCATCAAGACTCAATTTAGCCATCATCCCCTTTCTAGTTCAAGTGTATTAGAATGAATCATATAAAAATGTCATTTTTGTAGGTCAAAAATAGTTGAATATTGACAATTTCAAGTTGTTCAAACTAATATTTTTTTCTCTGTAGTTCCTACTACATATCTCTGCCCGCATTTATCCTACTAATTGAAAATACCAATTTTTTAAATCTAATGTTACCTACTATAAAAATACACACTCTTGGGAATGATTTTTAATCTTTTATTCTTAATGCCTAATCCAATTCACAGTAATTACTATATGCTAAAAAAAAAAAAGAAGCTTGTTGAACTAACTGAATACTGGCAAATCATTTAGTCTCTCTAATCTTCAATTTCTTTCTCTTTTAACTGGGATCATTAACACCTGCTCTATTTAATTCAAAAGTTCTGAAAATGGACTAAATGAATAGTTATTCCTACTTTCTTAGTACAATGGAAGGCAGATCATGCTACTAAATGTGTTATTTCATGTGGGAAAATAATTGAATAATTACTCTTTTAATAGTAAGATTTTATTTTTAAAATATTATAATTAATTGCAGAGTAATTAAAGAATACAAAAATATAAAGAAAATAAAAATAAACTAAAATCCTACTAACCAGAGATAAAATTGTTAATATTTTCATCTAGTTATTTCTAGTACTTTTTTCTATAAATATTTTAAAAGCTGAAATTAAGAAAAAACTCTTATGTAGGAACTTTTTTATTCCACTTTTTCCATTTGATGTAATGTTGTGAACATTTTCCATGTCATTAAATAGTCTTTTAAAAACATTTTTTATTGGCTGAGTAATATTCTATCATATGAACAAAACACCAATAACTTATAAAATTACTGTGATATTTATAATGTTTTAATTTTTTGCAATTAAAATAAATATTCTTACAAGTATTTATGCACATCTCTCATTGTTTCCTTAAAAGAAATTAGTAGGATGGTATAGAGTAGGTCAAAGCATACAAATATTTCTATGGTTTTTTGAAACTATTGCCAAATTTCTTTCCAAAAACTGCACTAATTTATACTCCAACATAAGAATAGCATTTCAATGCATACTCAGCAACAAAATGGTTTGAAAATCATGCCAATTTAGTTGTTGAAAATACTATCTTTTTTATTTCTAGTAATTATTGTAGGTTTTCATGTTTAGTTTTTATGAAATTAAGTATCTATTTGTATGCATTCTATTTTTTTAATGAAGACAATGTATTTTTACTGTTAATTTTTAAAAGTTATTTTTATTATGGCTATTAACCAATTTTTCATATATTTGAGTTTTTTATTTTAGTTATATGTGTGCAAAATACAAAATTTTGATAGTCAAGTATCTTGATTATGTATTGAATATGTAATCAATCAATCCTTTTCCTAGTATTTCTTGCACTGATTTTATTTTTAGAGGATTCTTCCCCATGCTAATAACAGAGATTCAACTCCATTCTACCTTCTTCTATCCAGTCCTAGCTATTTTATTATTTCAGCTTTAGGGTATCCCATGAGGTAGACATTTATTTTCTTTTAAAAGTATAATAATATATTCATTATTTGATAATATGGAAATTAACTTTAATATATTTGCAAAATCTGTTGGCAATGCTAAATGTTGGAGGGGAGTGTGAGGATTTAAAGGAACTGAGCTATTTGCTTTATAAAATGATAATAAATATGGTTATATTTTATGATTGTCTGATAAAATGTATAGTGCCCATAATGGGGTACCTTACATGTCTTTTATTATTTATAATTTTCATAACAAGATCATTCTTTTCTTTTTTTTTAATAAATTTTTATTTTAATGGGGTGACATCAATAAATCAGGGTACATACATTCAAAGAAAACATTTCCAGGTTATCTTGTCATTTAGTTCTGCTGCATACCCATCACCCGAAGAGAGATCGTCCTCCGCCACCCTCCATCCAGTTCTCTCTGTACCCCTCCCCCTCCCCCTTTTCCTCCTTCCCTCCCCCCACCCCCCGTAACCACCACACTCCTGTCCATGCCTCTTAGTCTCGCTTTTATGTCCCACCAATGTATGGAATCCTGCAGTTCCTGTTTTTTTCTGATTCGCTTATTTCACCCCGCACAATGCTACCAAGACTCCATCATTCCGCTGTAAGTGATCCGATGTCATCATTTCTCCTAGCTGAATAGTATACCATGGTGTATATGTGCCCCATCTTCAACATGTGAGTGAATCCTGTTTTCTAGATTTTTAAAATTTTTTAAATATTACTTTTTATTCTTGTTTTCTAAAGTGAATTTTTCCAGCTTATTTGAAATACTGTCTTTGCTGAAGGAGTGTGTGTGTGTGTGTGTGTGTGTGTTTTATGTTTGTGAAGAAATATCTGGCAGAAATTCCAGCAGAGCTAAAGGAGAACAGTAGCTTTACAATGTGTTGCTCTTACCCATTCTTCTGGCTTCCAGTACTTTCTGCCTCTTGCCTGCCACAGTGGGTGACTTTCTTGTATTTTTGTCCTCTCAACAACATCCAACATCCAGAGTCCTTGGGTTGAGTTGTATAAGGACTAAGGAGGATTCTAGGGTATTCTACTTAGATATGACACATAGTTTAATGGAATTTATTAGAATTCTCCAAGAGATTTGTATCCCCCACTCATTCTTACTGGAGTTTGTTAATACATTTCTCAGCAACCTAAAATAATTATCCTCAAGTTTCCTTAAAAATACAGAATGAATCAGTTGAAGGTCTTATTGAAAACACAAACTGTCACTCTGGCTAATTCACTAAAAAAAAAAAAAAAAAAAAAAAAAAACAACTTAAAAGTATTCAACAGCTCATGGTATCTCCACAAAGCCTGGACAACCAGGATCAGAGGCTATCCTGCCAGACACGGTGCCTCAAAACATGCTGCAGCACTGGCCCTCACAGTGTGGCTTCCACTGTAACTGCCACTACTTGACTGCCAGGATACATTCTGAGTAGTCCCTGTTTCTCCATAACCTGGCTTTGACACAGTATCCAGAGTGGGTGAATCTGACTTTCTGACATAGTTGCAAGGGAGGCTTCGAAAATGAATTGCTGGTACGTTCAGTGCCTAAGATAAGGGTTACCAGTTTTATGAGGGAGGGTTTCAGATGCTGGAAACACAAAAGGAATGTCAAATGTCCATTCTCTAGACCGTTGCAGATAAACATCCAGTGAGTTTACAAGAATCTGGACATAATTTAACCAGAACTTCTCAAATGAATCGACAGCATCTCCATATACCATCTTGAGTGTCTTATTTAGCAAATACTTACTAACAGAAACCTACCAGGTGCAAAGCATGATACAATGTGTAATAAATTCTTGTTATCCTCAGGAGACTATCTAATCTACTTGTAGAAGCAAGACTTACATCAACAGATTTTAAAAGATTGATTTCATTGAAACACAAGGGCAATGCAAAGTAGTGAAGAATTGCTGTCTTGGTTTGGGTTTCTCTCAAAGCAGAACCTGAGGCAAGAACTTGGTTCAGTCAGTGTATTTTGGACTTGGTCCCATGAAACAGAAGCGAGGGAGTAGGGAAAATGCATGAGAAAAAGAAAAGCCAATATAATAGTGTCATTTAGAGGTCACCGTTGTAGACAATGGAGGCTTATTTCTGCCAGGATATCTAAGAAACAAACAGAATAGAAATGTCCACCTAAAAACAACAGACAAAAGTATTTATCCACTGGTTCCCACACCCCATAGATGAAGGATTTTCCCTAGGAACAATTACTCCCCGCACATTTCCAGGCTGGGCGGTCCACAGCATGAGAGATTCCCCTTACATTAGAGAAAGCCTTGTGAGCATGTGCATTTGAAGTGGGTGAGGTGAGATGCCCATTGAGTGAGGTGAGTATGGGTTTGCATGGGTGCTGCCACTACAGCTGCAGCTGAAATCAAAGGTGGGTCTAAGGGATGTGACAAGGGCACTGGGGGTGCCTGTTACCACGGTCAACGTACAGAGACACTGAATAGGGATGAGCACAAGGTCGCTGCAGGCTGGAGTGTCTGGGAGGTTGCCCTGAAGGAGGCTAGACTCCAGCGGAGCCTGAAGGACGGACAGAATTTCTCATGCCAGAAATCCTGCAACACGTCAGGATCTGGAGCAGGGGTCCCCAAACTTTTTACACAGGGGGCCAGTTCACTGTCCTTCAGACCATTGGAGGGCCGGACTATAAAAAAACTATGAATAAATCCCTATGCACACTGCACATATCTTATTTTAAAGTAGAAAAACAAAATGGGAACAAATACAATATTTAAAATAAAGAACAAGTAAATTTAAATCAACAAACTGACCAGTATTTCAATGGGAACTATGCTCCTCTCACTGACCACCAATGAAAGAGGTGCCCCTTCCGGAAGTGCAGAGGGGGCCGGATAAATGGCCTCAGGGGGCCGTAGTTTGGGGACCTCTGATCTGGAGTTTTCCAAAGTCTGGCTGCGCTGAAGGTAGCAGTTACATATTACAGTGTACAGTACCTCCATGATTCAGTCTGTATTCTATTTCTTTTCTTAAAATAACAATGCATGGATGGTTATAGCATTTAGGCATCTTTCCAAAGCTTGCCTAAGCTTCGACACCAAAATGACTTTTCCTCAGATCAAGTGATGTTAGAGTATTGGAGGTTCTGATAATAGTTAACAGTGATTACTTTTTTTAAGTTCTTACGTAAAAAAGTATGATAAACTAATAATGATTCTCATCAAATAAGCTCCTTACTGCTGAGTGAAATAGGGACAGGATTTTCCCTGTGAATATGCATAGCCTTGCTTTTAAAGCATCTGTAAAATAAAAAAAGACATTTTTTTTAATTTTTAGGATCCAGTAATGATATCAAAATATGTATATTTTAAAAAGTATTTATAATCTTAATGTAAAATGTGGGGCTAGCAAGAGATATTTTTTCACTCACTTTTTCTTATGTATTGCTGTCAATACAATCTGCCCATTATATTGGAAGAAGGAAAACTCCATTTCTCTAAAAATGTATGTGATACAGACTTTACCGAAACCCATCTTGCGTACTTCCCTTCAAAGCCAAGTGATTTTAGAGTAACAAGTGACTGGTTCACAGATGCCCTTGGCATAAGGCCACTTTGGTTGTCTCCTTCCTTCCTTCCTTCCTTCCCTCACACTCACACACTCACACTGAAATGAGATTCCTCACTCCTCACTCCTCTTTCTCCTCCTGTGAACGACCATTACCCTGGTTGCACTTGAGGGTACTATGGAAAGGCATAGGAATGGAAATAAATCCCATGTCTTCAAGTCCCACTCTTCCTCCCTTTTTTCCTCAAGTCAGTGATGACCGCTGGTAACTGCTCTTGGTTCCTCTCCCTCTTTCATCCCCTTGGGTGACAGTTATTCCCACCAGAGACAACTGAGGGCACTGAGAGGTCTCTTTAAAATACCATTCTGACCTGACCAGGCAGTGGCACAGTGGATAGAGCATCGGACTGGGATGCGGAAGACCCAGGTTCGAGACCTCAAGGATGCCAGCTTGAGCGAGGGCTCATCTGGTTTGAGCAAAAGCTCACCAGCTTGAACCCAAGGTCGCTGGCTTGAGCAAGGGGTTACTCAGTCTGCTGAAGGCCCGCGGTCAAGGCACATATGAGAAAACAATCAATGATCAACTAAGGTGTCACAATGAAAAACTAATGATTGATGCTTCTCATCTCTCCGTTCCTGTCTCTCCGTCCCTGTCTATCCCTCTCTCTGACTCTCTCTCTGTCTCTGTAAAAAAAATAAATAAATAATATTAAAAAAATAATAAAATAAAATGCCCTTCTGCTTTCTTTGGCTTCCCTGACTTTTGACAGTTTCCTCAGTAAAATCCCTACCTTTTGACCAATGAAATAGATAATATTCTTAGATGGGGTTTGTAAACTAAGAAGCCATGCACGAAGGCAGTACATTCTCATTATTTGTGATCTCCCCAAATAACCCAGGGCAGGCCTGATGAATGGAGCTCATAGTAAGTGTTTCAAAAAAGCAAAAAAGTCCGAAGTGTTTCATAAAGTTTCCTTTCTCATTGCAAAAATACACATACTAATCAAGGAATGCAATATTCCATAAAAATGAAAAATAAAATATATACCTTAAATTTGGCCATCCGATATTAGCTAGATTCTACTAATTTTGTCCTTTTTTATACATACAAGTATGATCATATTATGTTTACAATTTCATAACCTGCCTTTTTCAGTTTACATTATAGTAGAAAAACTTTTACTGTTATTATATACTCTATAACATCCTATAAAGTGAAATATTTTATTAAAATTTTACATAACAAAAATGCCAATACCAATACCATTAACCTCTTAAACATTGGAAGGTATTCAGAAATTCCCTTGAAAACATTCATAATTTTTTCCAGCTATCCCCTCTAATTAAACTTGCCTTTACTCAAATTCACTTAAATACATGCATATTAAATAGGTTAACTGTCTGATATATAAATTACATCTCAATAAAGCTGTTATTAGAAAACATTATGGCCTGACCAGGCAGTGGCGCAGTGGATAGAGCGTCAGACTGGGATGCGGAAGACCCAGGTTCAAGACCCCGAGGTTGCCAGTTTGAGCGCAGGCTCATCTGGCTTGAGCAAAAAGCTCGCCAGCTTGGACCCAAGGTCGCTGGCTCGAGCAAGGGGTTATTTGGTCTGCTGAAGGCCCGCGGTCAAGGCACATATGAGAAAGCAATCAATGAACAACTAAGGTGTCCCAATGCGCAACGAAAAACTAATGATTGATGCTTCTCATCTCTCCATTCCTGTCTGTCTGTCCCTGTCTATCCCTCACTCTGACTCTCTGTCTCTGTGAAAAAATAAAAAATAAAAATAAAAATAAATAAAAAAACTTATGATAAAAAATATAAATCCATTTCCCCCTAAATGTGATTATATTTTAAATTATTTGATCATGTGGCAGGATGATTTATTTAAATGTTAATCTGTGTTTTAGCCTGTGGATGTTTCCTCTGCTCTCAATCCCAGATGATAGCCTAGGATTTTGGATTTCCTTCCATACGGAGCTGTTTGTATAGTCAAGTAGAAGTTCCATGAAGCAAATTCCCTCTCCGACCAGGATAAAAATCAAAATTCACCAAAGAGTTCATGCTTGCTAAAGGTGTTCCATAGAGGAGAGATAGAGAAGACCCTTTCAAAGTAGCAAAGGGGAAAGGACGGCTGTTCTCCAGCTTGGGGAGAAGTCACGGGTAGAGGGACAGAGCGGCCGGTGGCCCAGGATTGCCGTGCCTTGCAGCGCTGGATTCCAGACACAGATGATTCCAGACACAGAAGAAACCAGACTCACCCGGACTTGCTTTGCCCCAGCGGTGTCACTGCAGCATCAGAACACCTGAGACGAAAGGGTCCTTCGAGGCTGGCCTAAGTCCCAGTGGAAACGAGGGCTGACCTCCGGGGGGAACCAGAACAGCTGCCCGGGAGCTCTGGCTCTTAGCAGAATCTGGAGGTTCTGTGTGGACACCTGCAGGGACGAGGAGTGGGGCAGTGATCACAGGCTGAGCCTGTGGCCAACCTGGAGGCCGAAGGTGCAGGCTCAGGTTTAAACTGGTTTACAGGACGAAAAGGAATGCCATCATTTTCACTAAGAACATTCGTATTTGCTATCCTAGTACTACAACCATCTAGATTGCAATTATTTTCTAAATATCGCCTCTCATAGATGTCATTGATTTTTTTAAGGCTTTTTTTCTCTCTCCTATAATGGAGTAGTACTACCCCATTTTTTTAAACTTGGGAGGGATTTTGTGGATCTATTCCATCCTTGTAATTTTGTGGATTAAAAACTTAATCCTTCAGCCTGACCTGTGGTGGTGCAGTGGATAAAGCATCAACCTGGAAATGCTGAGGTCGCCGGTTCGAAACCCTGGGCTTGCCTGGTCAAGGCACATATGGGAGTTGATGCTTCCAGCTCCTCCCCCTTCTCTCTCTCTCTATCTCTCTCCTCTCTCTCTCTCTCTCTGTCTCTCCCTCTCCTCTCTAAAATGAATAAATAAAAAATTAAAAAAAAAACACTTAATCCTTCAGAGGTTAGGTGAATCTGCCAGATTTGAACCTGAGCTAGAATCCAGTATTCTTACTCCTAATGGGCGCTTTACCACTTTCCTGGAGTGGAATCTGCAGTCGCCACATTCCATTGCTAATAGATTGATGAGTTAGTTATCAAGCCTGGCCAGACCCGCCTTGTTCACTGTGTGGATACAAATGTGGAGCTGGATATGAGTCACGTGTTGAGTTGTGATAAAGCCTGGCTTTTGTGTTATTCACTTGAGAATGGTGGACTTTGAAGCTTGTGTAGTTCACCAGAAGAACATGGTTGCAACCCAAATTGCATATTTACAGTAGCCCTTCTCCCAAGAACATCAATGAGCAATTGTCATCATTATGATATACTGTAAAAGCAAAAAACATCTCATGCTGTATAAGGAAGAGCACATTTGTTTCTTTAAAGGTTTCTACAGTGATTTCTGAAAGACACACTTTGACCTAAGTTTTTAGATATCTATAATATAACAGTGAGATAATTCAGATGTAAAGAGCCTACAGAAATGACAACTTAGGATGCAAAGGATCAGAAATTTTGTGAAACAAAAGAAATGATACCGGTGCAAGTGTCAGCCTTACATAAGGATAAATAATAATGCAAAAGATTACAATCAAGTAGATACTTTCACTTGTACTCTGATTAGGAAAATCAGCATCACGTGGAGTAAGTGTACATGGTTTATTGTGATACTCGAAGCGCTATTCTTCTCTTCCTTGTCATCCTTTGAATGCTGGTCCAATACCTGTTAGCATTTTATCACCATTTAAGCACTTTTCCTACTGACTAACTTAGAAACAATGTAAGCAATCTTAAATTCCCACTCTGGGAAAATAAAACTGCCATTAGAAGAAAACACATTTACTTTGATTTATTCCTATTTGGTCCATTTTAATTCAAAAATATACTTTTCTGATTACATCTTTATTCAATAACTCCACCTACACAGTATAGTTTTACTGAAGGAATCAAATGTATGTTTTATGTGGTAGCTTTACTAAATTTTAAATCTAAGGATTGGACTTTTTTAGAGTAGTCTTTCTCATTATAAAAAAATGTAAAAATGTTAACAGTTCTCTGTGGAAGAATATTTTGTGACACTGGCAGGTCACCAGTGCTGAAGTTCAAGTTCAGAAATAGGGATATCAGAGTCAGGAGCCAACCAGCAGCCCTGGCAAGACCTTGAAGGGTCCATGACCTTTGCGGTGTTTCCCCAGATCACTGGTGAGCCTAGAACATTATGGAACTAGAAACTTGATTTTGTCAATGTACTCAGACTTGATCAATTCAAGTAAGTATTTCCTCTTTATTAAATTCTCAAGGAAACTTATCTATAAGCCCAGATGCAGTTTTACTCCTTTATAATGGTGGGAATAACTTGAGCTCTGAAGTCAGCAGAACTGAGGTCTGATCTAGAGTCGTCACGACTAACTGTGAGGCAAGTTACTGAATTTCTTCGAGACTTGATATTTGCATCTGTGAAACTCAACTGCCATGAGGATGAAAAGAAATGTATAAAGTACTTAGCACAATGCCCAGTCCTCAGTGAATGGTGGTGTTCCAATGAGCACGATGATGGTGAAAACAACCAAGAAAGGGGAGAGGGAAGAGAAAGGAAAGGAGGGATGGGAGGCTGCAGAATCACAGGTATTAGAACACTTGTGCTGGTTGATCAAAGACAGTCAAGAGAGGATTAGAATCTGATATAGTTGAAAATCAGAGCAAAGTGAATTAAGCGGGATATTATAAAAGCTTGGGCCTTCCAGTGATGAGGATCTGATAGATCCATCTCTGCAAGGGGTGTATCGATCTGGCAGGCAGGATAAACTATTTCTATTCCAGTACCTACAACAGTGCCTGGAAAAATGATATTTAATAAATAGTTAATAAATAAATAGGTAGAGTAGCCCAATTCATGGGTAGTGTAGCAGATAATGCTAATTCCTTTATTTTGGGGCCACCTATTTCTGGACTCGATACAGAAATTGCTCTCTCCCATTTCTCCCTAATCCCCATACTACATGAATACAGAATTTCTTCAGTAATATAACCAAGCAGTACACAGACTTCTCAGTTATATCAATCATGTTTAGACATTGCCTAATTAAACTCAAATCACTTCATCATTCACCACAACCATTTTTCCAAGTTCTGTGAGTTCTGCCTTACAATCTGACATACGCTTATGGCATAGGCTAGCAGATGCTCTTGAACTCACGTCTTCTTCCTGAGCACCCAGCTAGATTACATTTCTTATGAACAACTCAGTTAGGTGTGGACATATGACTAACCAATGGAACGTGTACACAAGTGATGTACATTTCTTTTGAGCCCAGCAAATAAAATCTTCCTATTTGCAACTGAGATCTCTATCTTCATTTGTCCAAACAAACATAGAAAATACAGTGGTCCTAGGAGATTATAGAATCAATAGAAGAAAAAAATCCTGGTCCCTGAATATCACATGGAGCAGAGCCTGTCACTCTTCTCACCATCACTTGCACGCATCAACCCTCATTGAACTATGATGTAAACGAGAAATATATCTTTATTATATTAAGTCACTGAGATTTGGGGGCTATTTTTAGAGCAGCTAGCCTGTCCTGACTAATTTAGTATTATACTTATGTCACTTTACTGAACTTTATTTTAAATATGAGTATATATTTCTTGAAAACTTAAAATGCTTTTTTTTGTCCTGTATTGCACATTTATTTGGTTACCCAAGGCTTCTTTCTTCTGTCCTCTTACACCCATATCACACAAAATCATCAGTAAATAATCACTTTGCCCCTAGATATCCATTTCTCTTCATCCCCACTCCCTGTACCTGGCTTATTAGACCCCCTGATTCTCCTACCTGGATCACTGAAATAGCCTCTTATATTTTCTCCTTGCCCTCAGTCTTTTTGTTCCTTCAATTCATCGGCTAACCATTGCCACAGCGGTCTACCTGACATGAAAGTCTGATTTTGTCATTCTTTTGTGCAGAATTCAGTAACTCTCCATTACCTCCTGGTCCATACCTAGAGGAGTTAGTTTTCTTTTAGAGCCTCTTTGGTTGCTTCTCTCCCATCCTCCACACTAAACTATTATAGCTCAATGGTCCCCAAGCGTGAGTCTGAAATACTTGGGCTCCCTGGCATTACTGAAAAGAATTCCAGGTTCCACAATTGGTTCAGGCATTTTTTGTTGACTGAGCACATGAGATATAGCATGTGCATACACACACATATCTTACTACTAAATGAGTTAACTTATAAATGCATGCAAGATATGGGAGCTACTGTTATGAACATTTTCCAAATGTATGTATTTGCTATTGTGACTAATAGAATAAAAGTTTTTTTGAATGTAGCTATTTGTAATACATTTCCCAATGGTAGGATGTTAAAATATAACTATTGTCAGGCGCATTGGGAATTCAATATTTTGATGTTAAAAAGGGATCAATACTTGACTATATGAGAACACTTCTCTAGCCATTCCAAACCATTTGCAGTTCTTTGAATGGAGACAGACACTGATTCTATATATGTGGTGGTTGCTGTGACTTGGATTGCTCAACCTCCACTCTGCCTTACTTTCCAACGTGTCTTCCTGTGCTGCAGAGACTAGAAAGTTAAAGGCCTTTCTCAACTTTATTTGAAGCTAGTTTTCTGAATACATAAAATGTATGTACTCTTCTGAGATTCAGAAATTTAAAACGAGGCTGAGGCCATCTCTCTGTTCTCCCAGCCATTTTTCTACTGACAAGCAGTTTCGTAGCAATCTGTTCCTCCAGCAGAGTCCCTGTGTCTAGTGATAGCAGCACTCAGGGCTGCCTTCCTGACTCCTCGACAGTGGGTACCAATGTGTTCTTGGACTGAGTAACTCCAGTGATTGCCTCAGGGGTACAGTACTCTAGTTATTTGGAAATCATTCCTGGTGGGCCATTCTTCCAGCCCTTCCATGACTTTGTCTTTATTACCTATAAATTTTTACCTACATCCTTTCCTTCTTAAAATGAGTCATTGGTTTTATTTCTTGCTCTGAAGCTTAACACAGGCCTTGGAAAATACTGTTGTCTAACACAGAACACAAGTCTTCTCCTCACCCTTTGTCCTCTTTTTGTCCTCAGTTCAAGTGTCTTTATTTCTAGGAAGTATTCACCAATCCCTGCAGCTGAGAAAAGTAATTTTCCTCTCTGCCCCAGTCTTAACCCAAGGATGGCTTTCTATTGAATATTAATGGCCTATATTTGTCTATGATTTGTCCATAAATGTTAACTACTAAAGCTACTTTTTATTAGTCATTTGTTCCTATATAAGTGCACCATAAAGTTTTGTGGAGTGAATGAATGAACACATGGATATTTCCATAAATAATAATTAACGATGAGTAACTGATGCATAAAGGACTAATACAGTAGCATGGAAGAAGGCATGTAGTTTTTCTTGCAAAGTGGTGTCCCACGCAAGTTTATGTAAAATAAGGCAGATTGGAAATTACATGAGTCCACGTATGCCCTCCTTACACCCCTAACAAAGCCACCCATGTGATCTAGACCAGGGATTGGCATTTTCTTTTCTGTAAAGGGACAGACAGTAAATACTTTTAGGCTTTGTAAGCCTTATGACTTCTGTCACAACTATTCAACTCTGCCATTTTCAAGAGAAAGCAACCAAATATATAAGCTGATATTATAGAATGGGAGTGATTGTGCTCCAATAAACTTTTATCTCTTAACACTGAAATGTGAAATTCATATAATTTCCACATATCACAAAATAGTAGTATGTTGATACTGTTCAACCACTTAAAAATGTAAAACCATATAAAAACAGGTGGGAGAGATGGAGAAGGGAAAAGGGGATTCGGCCTGCAGACAGTAGTTTGCCAATCCCTCTTTCAGAAAATTAAGGAAAGGCCTGAAAATCTCCAGAAAATTAAGGGAAGTATGAAGTGACCTTGATTTTTTTTTTTTAGTGGACCTTTAGGTGCATTTCAATTTCTTCCCATGTAAAATGAAGACTACAATATGTTAATTATGTTTTAATATATGACTAATAGAATTAACTCTGATATTAAAAATAATAATAATAGAGACCCTGAGGACAGGCCTTCGTCACTTGTTGGTCTCCTTATGTTTATAAATACCAGAATATTTTAAGTATTAGATAACATCTGACATGTTACCATCTAAGGCCTTGAAGTTCTAGGTATACTGGTGAGCAGTATGTGATAAGAATCCATTCTCCTTTCAATTTATAGCATGGAAAGTAAAAAGGCACAAAAATATGTGGAAAATTACCACCCCGCTCTTGTTCCCATCCAAAAATGGACAAATCACTGTAATTGCAGTTTTCAATAAAGCAGATGTCAAGAGATTATAGGCCCACACATTATACCTGGTTTAGTTTCTAGAAGAAAAGAAATTCTTGGAGCTTTTCCAAGACTCACAGAATTAGACCTGACTTGGGGTAGCAGACACGCAATACAATATATAGATGATGGGTTATAGAACTGTACGTCTGAAACCTATTGATATATACCTTGATTAACCAATGTCACCCAATAGATTGAATAAAAAATAATAAAAAATTTTAAAGTGTGTGTTTCAATAAAAATAGATAAATAAATAGCCCTGGCCGGTTGGCTCAGTGGTAGAGCGTCGGCCTGGCGTGTGGGGGACCCGGGTTCGATTCCCAGCCAGGGCACATAGGAGAAGCGCCCATCTGCTTCTCCACCCCCCCCCCCTTCCTCTCTGTCTCTCTCTTCCCCTCTCCCAGCCAAGGCTCCATTGGAGCAAAGATGGCCCGGGCGCTGGGGATGGCTCCTTGGCCTCTGCCCCAGGCGCTAGAGTGGCTCTGGTCGCGGCAGAGTGACGCCCCGGAGGGGCAGAGCGTCGCCCCCTGGTGGGCAGAGCTTCGCCCCTGGAGGACGTGCCGGGTGGATCCCGGTCGGGCGCATGCGGGAGTCTGTCTGACTGTCTCTCCCCGTTTCCAGCTTCAGAAAAAAAATACAAAAATAAAAATAAATAAATAAATAAATAAAAAGAGACTCATGGAACTAGAAAGGTGGAAGGAACACCTCCCCGATTGAATTCTCAGGTGAGAAAACCTTGGACAGAATGGTAGTGGTAGGGCTGCGGCGAACCCCGGTCTCTGAATCCCATAGCAGTGTTCTTGCTGCGTTATCAGGCTTTAAAAAAATTATGCTGCTTGCTTTAATTAAAAGTTTCTAAGATTAAGTCCAATAATGGATTTACAGTATAGTTATTTATATGTTTCTCTGAGTGGCAAAGGATTTCTGTTATATAAAACACGGAGATACAGCGTAAGAAGCTCTAACACCTTATATTTTATTGGTAACATTATCCATCACTGCAGGCCCCGAGACATGAATCCCAGGGGAGGATTAGAAGGGAGTGAACTCAGAAAGAGAAAACAAAAACAGTTCTTGCCATCTAATGGGCGAGTATCACTGAGCTTCTCTCTGCTGCTTTTCAGCTGCATCTGAGAAATTAAGGAGTGACTTCTCACTTCTTTTAGGCACTCCAGCCGCTCTCTTTGCCTAAAATTGCCCAAGTACAGAGAGCTCTATACAACTTCATGAGAAAAGGCAGTCCCCCCACCCTTTATGTTTAAGCTCACTGAGCTCTATCCCGATCATCTCATTAAAAATTGGGACGCCGCTGCCTCCGCGCCCAGCCTCCCTCCCCCTGTTCTCTCCCATAGCCCTTCTCCCGCTTTGCACACTAGGGAACTAACTCACTCTGTGAATTGTCCATTACATTTCTAACCTAGACTGGAATGTAAGCTCCATGACTGCAAGGATTTTATTCTGCAAGGATTTTCCTCTGAGTTGAGTACCTAGTCCTAGAATGTTGCTTTGCACACAGTAGGCACTAAGAAAATATTTGTTGAATTAATAAACAAAATTGAGAGAATGAAGACTAGGGAATCGGGCATATTTAACAGATGACATGATTAGATTTGAAAGAAACCTGGACAAGATGCAAAGGAAAGGTGTGGAAAACAGAATCATCAGAAGACAAAGCAAAAGGATACTTATTGAGTGCTACCACACGCCAGGAACCACACGGATCTTAAAGCCATGATCACAGTCTTCTCACCGTAACTACTATTACGCTCATTTTTTAGTTGATGAAACTTAGGCTGGATATCTTGGTCAGGCTTATAAGACTGATAGGGGTGGAGTCAGGACTCAGAAACCCACGTCTGACTCCAAGCCCATGTGTGTAGCCCCTGCGTTGTAACACACTATGCAGTGCCACCTATGTGAACCAGAGTGCTGGTGCAGCCATCTCAGCATATGGGCCTGATTTTATTCAAGTGGCTCAACAGACCAGTTTCTTTTGTGGGACACTAGCAGGTTTATGGTGAAGATATTTTGCTCTTCTGAGTTGCAATCTCCAAATTTAGCACATAAAGAATGTCTATTTCCATTAAAGCTAGGAGGATCTCCTAAAACCATTCTAAATTAAAAGTAAATGAGCATCGCTTCATCTACCAATCAACCTGCCAAATGATAAAACTTCAGATATCAAAGTCTGTCATGTTGTCTGTGCAGGAGAAAAGGGCTCAGCACACTTAGTATTCACAGTTCAACATACTGGGCAGCAAGCATCAGATTGGCCTCTGTGGCTCATCTGTCTCTTACCCTGTAACCACTTAGGTCAGGCAATAGAAAGGTAGAGACTTCTACCTGACTTCAGAGGCATCTTTTCCACACACTGCAACTATTGTTGCCACTTTTACTCATATAAATATAAATATATATATATATATCCCTGGCCGGTTGGCTCAGCGGTAGAGCATCAGCCTAGCGTGTGGAGGACCCGGGTTCGATTCCTGGCCAGGGCACACAGGAGAAGCACCCATTTGCTTCTCCACCCCTCCGCCGTGCTTTCCTCTCTGTCTCTCTCTTCCCCTCCCGCAGCCAAGGCTCCATTGGAGCAAAGATGGTCCGGGCGCTGGGGATGGCTCCTTGGCCTCTGCCCCAGGTGCTAGAGTGGCTCTGGTTGCAACATGGCGACACCCAGGATGGGCAGAGCATCGCCCCCTGGTGGGCATGCTGGGTGGATCCCGGTCGGGCGCATGCGGGAGTCTGTCTGACTGTCTCTCCCTGTTTCCAGCTTCAGAAAAATGAAAAAAAAAAAAAATATATATATATATATATATATATATATTCTATTTACAAACTGGAACATGGAAATATAAGTTTTATTGCCTCCACGGCTAACAAATTTTTAGAAACACAATCAGATAGCAATCACAGATATCTGACTGATGTGATCAAAATGGATCTGGAGTAGTGATCAGGACAGAAGTCTCAGGGAATAGGTTGGAGATGTCATAGGGATACATGCCAGGGATGTATGAGATTTTTAAGGACAAAAGGACTGGGTCAGGAAGGTCCGCTTTAACAAGTTACAACCTGGAGGTGTTTGCAGAAACCGAGGGACTCTATGGATCCCAACATACATCTATTCACTTTTGCTCCATCCCCAGCCCTACTCTTCAATAACAAGGATAATGTAACACATTATCTGTTACACAACAAGCAGGGAAAGACAATTGTTTCTGAAGTCTAGAAGAGAAAGTAAATGACTATTAATCAAATGATGGTTGTTAAGGCATAAAGAACAAAAGGTTTAATGTCTGGTGAGGGTTTTACAGTGTGTCTCATAAATGTTTTACACAAGTTACCATTTAAATAATAAGCACAACCTGGCTGACCTTTGGGAGTAAAGCTTGCATGGGGAACACCATCCTTTATGTGGTTTAGTCATGCTTAAGCTTAGGTGTTAATAAAAATCAGCTGTGGTGGGTTATTTACTTAAAATTCAGAGAATTCTTCACACATCAAGTCCAGGAATCTGAATTTTTAACAAGTCACTTGGATGATTTGGATGAATCACATTTTGAAAAATGCTATCATAAGACTGTAGAGTGCTAAAGATAAAATGGTGACTTGGAGGTAAAAATGAGTTCTTGTTCTACGACGGTCACATATTCAGAAAACTAAACAAGTTGAGTCAAAATTGTATAAATACTCTGAAATTTTCCAATGTTACCAAATAATTGTGAAGACCTCTATATTTTGTAAAGAAAACAGTTCATGCCATACGCTGTAAACACTGTTCCACCTGATATTGCATTTTAGCAATCTTCAAAGAACGGGTTACCCAAATCTTTCAAACATTTTAATTATCCTCAGAAGATACATTTTCTATTTATCTTCCAGGGCTCCATGTCACTGGACACAAAACATTATTCTGTATGGCAAGCCACACTTAAAATAAAAGCTACTACTTATTGAATTTGGGGAACTGTTTTTATATGCAGCATCCAGCTTAATTTTTGCAAAAAGCCTTAGAGGTAAGAACTATTATAATCCCCTTGTTACAGTTCAGGAAACTGAGGCCTAAGGCTTGGCAGGTTTAAGAAGTCTGTCCAAGGTCATACAACTAGTAATTAGCAGGGCCAGTGTCTAATTTAGATCTTTTTGACTCCAGAAGCACCACTTCCTAAGCTCTAAGCAATTCAGCCTCCACTGGGAGCCTTAGTTCACACATACCCGATGAACATGCACGGATAAAGCAAATATCAATACAAATTGCATAGCTTACTGAGGATACACATTCCCAGTAGAGTAACAGGTCTATTCCATATAAAAAAAATGACATAAAATCAAAATATAATTATTCTCCAAAATATAAATAAAAACTAAAATCTACATCAATATCCAGTGTTTGTCATTCTTACCAGACACGCTTCATCTATGGAAATAGTCATTTCTGTTGGCAGCACATAAACTTTTGTTTGTTCAGTGTAGCTGCCTCCTGAAACCTCCAGCGTACCGTATTTCCTGACATATCTTCTTATAACCACTAATATATACCGTATTTATTGTGCCGATACTCTTAATACATTTAGTCTCCTACTGAAATTTCTGAAGCAAATAAAATAGTCTCTCTCAACCACTCACTACTACACACAAGCCCACGAGTTTAAAAAGAATAATACTGACCATAAAAATTATAAAAAGAACAAGTCTTTTTTTTTTTTTTTTTTTATAATTTTATTTTTTTAATGGGGTGACATCAATAAATCAGGATACATATATTCAAAGATAACAAGTCCAGGTTATCTTGTCGTTCAATTATGTTGCATACCCACCACCCAAAGTCAGATTGTCCTCTGTCACCTTCTATCTTGTTTTCTTTGTGCCCCTCCCCACCCCCTATCCCTCTCCCATTCCCCCCTCCCCCCCGTAACCACCACACTCTTGTCAATGTCTCTTAGTTTCAGTATTATGTCCCACCTACGTATGGAATAATACAGTTCCTGGTTTTTTCTGATTTACTTATTTCGCTTCGTATCATGTTATCAAGATCCCACCATTTTGCTGTGAATGTTCCGATGTCATCATTTCTTATGGCTGAGTAGTATTCCATAGTGTATATGTGCCACATCTTCTTTATCCAGTCATCTGTTGATGGGCTTTTTGGTTGTTTCCATGTCCTGGCCACTGTGAACAATGCTGCAATAAACATGGGGCTGCATGTGTCTTTACGTATCAATGTTTCTGAGTTTTGGGGATATATACCCAGTAGAGGGATTGCTGGGTCATAAGGTAGTTCTATTTTCAGTTTTTTGAGGAACCACCATACTTTTTTCCATAATGGTTGTACTACTTTACATTCCCACCAACAGTGTATGAGGGTTCCTTTTTCTCCACAGCCTCTCCAACATTTGCTATTACCTGACTTGCTAATAACAGCTAATCGAACAGGTGTGAGGTGGTATCTCATTGCCGTTTTGATTTGCATTTCTCTAATAGCTAAAGAAGATGAGCATCTTTTCATATATCTGTTGGCCATTTGTATTTCTTCCTGGGAGAAGTGTCTATTCATATCCTCTTCCCATTTTTTTATTGGATTGTTTGTTTGTTTGTTGTTGAGTTTTATGAGTTCTTTGTATATTTTGGATATTAAGCCCTTATCTGAGCTGTTGTTTGAAAATATCATTTCCCATTTAGTTGGCTTTCTGTTTATTTTGTTATCAGTTTCTCTTGCTGAGCAAAAACTTCTTAGTCTGATGTAGTCCCATTCATTAATTTTTGCCTTCACTTCTCTTGCCATTGGAGTCAAATTCATAAAATGCTCTTTAAAACCCAGGTCCATGAGTTGAGTACCTATGTCTTCTTCTATGTACTTAATTGTTTCAGGTCTTATGTTTAGATCTAAAAAGGACAAGTCTTAAAGCGGCATTTTCTTTTACTTAGAATATAAAGCCTACCTTAAGAATAAAAGATCCCATAATCCAGTCCTTTTCCTTAGCCAACCAAGGAAAACCTCTTTGCTCTTTAAAACAGCTAAACTTTGAGCACCCTCAGATCCTGTGTTTGCACCTCCGCTTTCAGATTCCTCCAGCATTGTGAGTGGGCTTGCCCTGCCTCCATCCCTAATCCCAAGGAACATTCTGTATTATGTGCTATACTGTGTCTATCTCTGCTGCTGGACCATAATAAGCTCCATTAGCGCAGGTACCACATCTGTTTGGTGTCTCTTGCAATAACCACACAGTACCTGGTGCAGAGAAGGCACTTAATAAGTGTTGTTGAATGAATTAATGAATGTGAAACACATGGAACTTACTGGCTGGCTCCTAGACTTTGACTCTTTATTCCCACCACACCAGAGTAATAACTTGAGCTTTGTTGGATGCTCCTGGATGCTTTACTTCACTCAGGACTCACAAGTCACTGGTTTCTCAGATGACCATCAAGACCTGGGATCACCTATTCTCCATTCATGACTCCGAGATACTTTTTGAGTCAGAGCTTCCTCTTCTTTTGAAATGCTAGAGACAACTCCAGTCTATGGAGGATGGCAGAGCAGATACCGCCTCCAAGTTAGGAAGGGAAGACTAGATGGAATTGTGGAGAACGAAAAGGGGAGGGCTTTCTGCTGCCTGCTTTTCTCCTCTGAAGAGAACAAGTATGACGCAGAGAAGGCACTCCGGGACTCCACCCAGCAATTAAGATTCACCAGGAGGGATGCACATTGTCTAAGTCAGGATAGCCAAAGGAGGCCTCGTCCTTGCTGCAGCTGCTGACTTGGTTATGTCTAGAGTAGATGGGGACGTAGAGGGCAGAGACCCTTATCTCTCTGTCTGGTGTTGCTTAAGAGGCTTTTTTTTCCCCCTAATCGAAAATCATCTACTTAGGGAGAGGCTTATTGTATATTTATTCCCCCCCCCCCCCCGCACCTCCAATCGTTACTCAGGTCATATCTATTTTTTTTTTTTTTTTTGCATTTTTCCCAAGCTGGAAACGGGGAGGCAGTCAGACAGACTCCTGCATGTGCCCGACTGGGATCCACCTGGCATGCCCACCAGGAGGCGATGCTCTGCCCATCTGGGTCGTTGCTCTGTTGCATCCAGAGCCATCCTAGCGCCTGAGGCAGAGGCCACAGAGCCATCCCCAGCGCCTGGGCCATCTTTGTTCCAGTGGAGCCTTGGCTGCAGGAGGGGAAGAGAGAGACAGAGAGGAAGGAGAGGGGGAGGGGTGGAGAAGCAGATGGGCGCTTCTTCTGTGTGCCCTGGCCGGGAATTGAACCCGGGACACCTGCACGCCAGGCTGACGCTCTACCACTGAGCCAACTGGCCAGGGCCTCAGATCATATCTAAATGCAAAATCAGAACCAAAGTTGGTGGCTTCTAAAGTCATCCCAGTATAACTTCCCTTAGAATGCGTCTTCCTCCCTTCCCTTATCTTTCTCTTTCTTTCCTTTTTCCCTTTCTTTTTTCGTACCCTCCTATTTTGTGACAAGGAAAGTTACCCATTTCATTTTTCCTTCTCTTGAATAGTGTGGCCAGAGGTTAGCACTTTAACGAACTTGTAACAGTCAATCTGACATTTGGAAAGAAACTTTTGCAATTGGACAGGTTAAGGAGTTTGTTTTTGAATGAAGAAGATGGTAAGAAAAAGTGTCCAAGAACAGGGAAAGGAAAACAGCCTCTTACAAATAGGCATGTAGACCTATTCCATTTGTAAAGACACTTCAGCCCAATTTCAAGTAATGTAGTCAATGTCTCCCTATTAATTGTGCCCCTGAAACTTATATAATTTTATTAACCAATGTCACTAATATTAATTCAGTTAAAAATAAAAACAGCCCTGGCCGGTTGGCTCAGCGGTAGAGCATCGGCCTGGCGTGTGGGGGACCCGGGTTCGATTCCCAGCCAGGGCACATAGGAGAAGCGCCCATTTGCTTCTCCACCCCCCCTCCTTCCTCTCTGTCCCTCTCTTCCCCTCCCGCAGCCTAGGCTCCATTGGAGCAAAGATGGCCCAGGTGCTGGGGATGGCTCCTTGGCCTCTGCCCCAGGCGCTAGAGTGGCTCTGGTCGCAGCAGAGCATCGCCCCCTGGTGGGCAGAGTGTCGCCCCTGGTGGGTGTGCCGGGTGGATCCCAGTCGGGCGCATGCGGGAGTCTGTCTGACTGTCTCTCCCCGTTTCCAGCTTCAGAAAAAATACAAAAAAAAAATAATAATAAAAAATAAAAAAATAAAAACAAATAAATAGACCAAAAAATAATAATAATAAGCGCCCCCCTTCTGAGCACTGTCACATTGTTCTTTTCAGAGCTGTCCTTTCTGGTAGGCTAGCTTCAGTATATTTGTTTTTTGTCAGTAACTCGTATATGGTGGGGGTGAGCTGAGAGGTGAATCCATACAAAACCGTTATTTAACCATTATTCCCCCCCACCTTAGTTTTATTTCTTTACCTCAAATATCACTTTGTTAGTTTACTTCTCAATTGTCTGCCTCTCCTGTCTGTCCCATCCCACTTCAGAAAAAGGCAACATTTCTCCCAGCTGTACTTCCTGCATCACAACGCACCTCCAGAAAATGTCCCTGGCCTATTGCCTATCTCCGATCCCTGATAATCCCGCTTCATTTGGGGTTTAAATTATAGCTTTCTGTTGGTTGTGCCTTATTGTAACTTTACCTGTGCAGTGCTTTTAATAAATCCTCCTTGTCTTCAGCTAGTTCGAGCAGATTGCTGTAGAAAGCAATAGGAAGTAAAAAATAAGTTTAAAAAAAAGTTAAGAGACCACCTGGGTACTCTTAATGAGTTCAGACTTCCCAGATCTATTGGCTAATACCTGAGAGTTTTGACAAAACAGGTAAGTAAGTTAGAACTGTTGGAGATTAACTGAAAAAAGTATAATAAATAAATAAACATCTAATGAAATAGTTTCTTTCTAAGTATATGTGGGTATAAAATCAGGCCATAGACATTCTGAGTAATTCTGTTTAAATTTCTTGGGGTTGAGGGGAAAGGTTGGATTCTGCAAATTATAGGTTGCTGAATGAGACGTGGAACCTAGATAAGACCCTGGAAAGTGCTATGTCATAGACGACCCATTATAGCTTCCTGTTCCTGAGTTCACTTTACTGCCTACAAACACCAAGAAAGCAGCTCGCCATAATAGAAGAATCCTTGCCCCTAACCTGGTGACACTGGCAGTAAAGGAGGTGATGTGCTTTGGTTTCCATGCCTGGTTATCCTTGCTGCCCTTGACTTCTGTGAGAGACCCCGATATCTGAACAATTCCCTTTTTTCTTAAGCTTATGTGAGTGGCTTTATGGCCCTTGAAACAAAATAAAATCTAAGATAGACAAATAAATGAAAGATCTGTATGTACTTAGAAAAAGGACAAAGTAATCCTTAGAAGCCAGCATGGGGTCACTAAGACTGAGATAAACTTATTTTTCTGTTGTAACAGTGTTAATAAACTAATAGCTCAGTTGCACTGCAGTTGTTAGAGACTTTACAGACGTTTTGTTTTCACCTGCCCACCATCTATTTGCCTTCTTCTCTTAGTAATACTACTCCAATTTTCCTTTGGGAACCTAGTAACTTTCTTTGTATGCAATCTTTTTTTCTATTGTTTTCTTAAAATTTACTTGTGTTTTCAAAAAATATTTGATACATATAAAAGAATAACATTACATTTATGTAAGTTACAAAATGAGCCCCTGTGAACCCACCAAGAGCTAGAATGTTACCCATACATGGGATGCACCTAAATATTTCTGTCAGAACTCAAGTCCCTGCCTCCCCTAGTATAGCCCCCCTCCTCCTCACCCCAGGAAACCTTGCAGTCTTGGTGGGAGGGTCAAGCCAAGTGTCCTCTTCTATTCTTGCAAAGGGTAAGCATGAAATGTAGGTAAACACAATTGGAGTCTTCCATTCCACTCTCTTTAGTGTCATAAAAAAAAGGGAGGAAAAAAGTTTGAGCAAATTCATCATAATGAAGATATTCTCATCTAAAGTGATCTCAATCCCTAGAGTTGACAGTGTCGCTGGGCTTTCTGATATCTGGTTCTCCAGTTTTTTTTTTATTTTAAGAACTTTCCCATATCCTTCCATAATTTCCTGTTTTTGTTTTATGAACCAGAGTTATTATACCCCACTCACCAAAGAACACCTCTATGATAACAGTAGTGAATGAAAATTTCATAAAGCCTTTTGATTGTCACATCCGGTATTTCCATGAGTGGACTGCAAAGAATATGGATAAAATGAGAGTGAAATTACAATGTAACGGTCACCTCTGGGGTGAAATAGGAAGGAATTGGACCAAGGGAGGGGACTTCAACTGTATATGCAATGTTTTATTTCTTATAAAGAAATCTGGGGTAATATAATAATATATTAAGCTGTAATAAAGCTCCCACCTGATCATTATATTATATTTTTCTCTTTATGTTTAATTTTTTTTAATGTAAGTGAAATCAGTTGACTCTATTGCAGTTAACAGCTCTGGCCGGTGGTAGTGCTGATTACTGATCAATGTTAACCCACTGGAGGTAGGTGCTCTTGGTTTTGCTTTAGGCAATGCTTTTAAAAATGACTTGTAAAAATGTAAGGAAGGCATCAAATGTGTGAATAAACCAAAGATGGTAAAATCAATAGCAAATACGTTGAATGAAATAATCAGCACACAAAAAAGATGTGGCAAAATTGAACTCTAGGCTGAATCTATCTCATCAGCTAAAGAAAAAAAAAACTCAATGGTTTACTGGCTGCTTATTATATGACAAGCACTGTTTTAAGTATTTTACCATCCTTTTTATACGTGAGGAGCTGAAGCAAAGATAAGTTACATAATTTTTCCAGGTCCACAAAGTTAGTGCTGGAGCTAAGCTATTAACCCCATGTTGTTGTAACTCCAAAGCCTTGGCTCTTAACCACTACACGATACCAGGATTATTAAGGTGTATGCCTCAGTTTCTCCAAAAGCAATTATATAATACAGATAGTTTAATAGCACACATTTCTTTAAAAATATTTTTAAAAGATTTTATTTATTGATTTTAGAGAGAGAAAAGTGGGAGGGGGAGCTGGAAGTATCAACTTGTAGTAGTTGCTTCTCACATGTGCCTTGAATGGGCAAGCTCAGGGTTTTGAACCGGCAACCTCAGCATTCCAGGTTGATGCTTTATCCACTGTGTCACTACAAGTCAAGCTTAACAGCACACATTTCAAAAATGTTGTTTTAGAGAATAACCACAAAATTAGTCAGCGAAGTGATGTGACTATCAAAACAGCAAGTTCCATCTCAGGCTGCAGTAGTAGAGACTTTGTTTCCATGATAAGAAAGCCTTGGTCATGCTGTACTCACATAGCCTCAGCCCCCATCTGGTCTGGGCATCCCACTTGAAGAAGCATACAAACAAAGACAATAGGCAAGGTTTGAGAGGAGACCAAGAATAAAGATGGTTCCCTAGGAAGAATGTTTTAAAGAACTGGGACTATTTGCCTGGAAAAGACACAACTCAAGGCAAGTCATTAGAGCTATCTTCACGTATTTCAAGTGCCACAGGAAAAAGAGATTAGATTGTTCTTGGGGTAACAAGGGAATAGAAAAAGGAACAACGAATAACACTTAAGAGGGGAGAAGTTATGTTAAATATCCAAAAGAACTCTCTCTAGTGGTCAAAACCATCAGAAGATGAAATAGATTGTCTTGGGAAGAAGGGAGTTCCCAGGAGCTCGATGTGTCACAGCAGACGTTCCTTTCCGGGGATGTTGTTGAAGCTTCTAATGAGAAAGTGGCTAGAAGGACCATCTAATGCTAGTGCTTACTGATTTTATTTTCAAATCCATTAGTGTAAAACCACGGTCCACTTAGAGACCTATTTTTATGGTGTGATCCTTAAATGACTCCTTGGTGATTCCCCCTGCCCCCAAAGGCAGCTAGCTTGCAGAACTAGGTATCCGGAATGTTAGTACTAACCCATCTCCACTACTAGTTATACAATATTGAGGGACTCATTTAACCTTTCCCTGCTTCATTTTTCAATCTTTAAAAAGAAGTTTCCTCTATCTGTCTCACCTATTTCATGGAGATATATTAGTAAGTTTGCTAGGCTATCTCAGATGTGTCTTTGGAAAATTAAAATAAAAGGCAGGTATAACCTATGATGACTGATGTAAGTTCTAGTCACCATATCTGACACCCACTCCCCACCTTATCTGGAGCTTTTGTCATCTGTAAATTTTCTCTGATTTTTCTTAGATTTTATAGTCTTTTTGTTTGCTTGTTTTGTTCATATTTTAAAATATAAATCTTTGCTGAGTTATTGTTACATGTTAGGCAATGTATAAGTTATTGGGCTAGCCACTGTTGGATAGATAAATGACTAATGCAACAACGTTATTTCCTTTAAGGTGTTTGCCATCAAATAGAGATCTCTGTCAATACACAGATAATGTAACACGAGGTCAGATATTTGAATGCCTTAAGAGTAAGACAAATAAAATGCTACAGAAGATAGCAAGAAAGTGGGAACTCTGAAAAGTTTTACCTAGCATCACTCTAGGAAAAGCAAGGTATTCTTTTTTTAAATGTATTTCATTTTTAAATTATTTATTTATTGGTTTTTAGGGAGAGAAAGAAGGGAAAGGGGGAGAGAGAGAGAGAGAGAGAGAGAGAGAGATATGATTTTGTTGCTCCACTTAATTTATGCATTCCTCAGTTGATTTTTATATGTACCCTGATTGGGGTTTGAACCTGCAACCTTGGTGTATTGGGATGGTGCTGTCAACCAACAGAGCTACTTAGCTAAGGCAAGTTATTCTTCCTTCCTTCCTCCCTCCCTCCCTCCCTCCCTCCCTCCCTCCCTCCCTTCCTTCCTTCCTTCCTTCCTTCCTTTCTCCCTCCCTCCACCCTCCCCTCCCCTCCCTTCCTTTTCTCCTTCTTTCTTTCCTTCTCTCCCTCCCCCCTCCCTCCCTCCTTCCTTTCTCTCTCTCTTTCTTTTCTTTTCTTTCTTTTTTTAAATCCCCAACTCTGCTGGGGTTCAGTAGAAGCTGGTTCTGCTCTAGATGACAAGTTTTCGCATTGGTGTTGAGAAGCGGTTCAACTGTCTGAGTTTTACATTTTAGTCCTTTGCATTGGCCTTGAGAAAAGAGGTACTAATTTCTCTATTTCTTTTAAAGATGAAAAAAGTGAGCTCAGCAAGGTCAAGTACAAGTCAGAAACTTGTGCAAGGCATACCCTCATCACTGCAACTAGAGTTTCAATGCACAAAACAAGACTTGTTTCAGAGTGATTTATTACAAGTTTGCCTTTTTAGGTGTTTAATAGTGGCCACCCAGTAGGATGTTTGCTTTTTCCTGGGATCAGGCTTAACTCCTTTTTATGTGCAGAGATGCTGAAATTAGCAGAATGTGGGCTAAAGGGAAATTGTCAACCCTGGACAAGTAAGTTGCAATAGGTTTCATAAACTCTTATTGTCCCTATTTTACAAACTAGGAAATTGAGTCTTAGTGTGTTTAAGGAATTCTCCCAAGTTTACACAGTTAGGAAGTGGTGATATCAAGATTTTAATATAAAGAAGAAATATATGAATGAAGAAACAAAATGTTATTTATAAACCTACTTAATATATACACTTGTACATACACATTTACACATATTTAAATTCACTCTATAAAAATTATTTCATGTGCCTTACAGCACAGGACTCATATAAAATAAAGAAAATAAAAAAAATAAAAAAATCAAGGCCACGAGAAGGAAGATTATATTAACCATGTGAGCTTAACCTATATCATCAAATGTGAAAACAAGAAAGGGAAAACAACTCTTTTAAAAGCTATTTTACCCATAACGGTTGTTTTTATTTTCGTAACCTTACATTAACAAACTAAGTAAACACAAGGTAAGCTATGATTTTTCCCTGAACATATTTTTAATATTTGAGCAACATTGGAATTTAAAACTTCTTGATATTTATTCTTAAATAAAATAATTTAAAATTTTTAAAGTATTTCCTAAATGTTGCAGTACCACATTACATTTAGTTCTAAGCCTCTTTACCTTACTTAGTGTTGATATAAGAGACTGGAATTCTGTTTTATTCCCTTGCTTTTTTCTAGAATCTGTCGTGCACAAGTGCACAGCACCTAGATCCTTCCCAAATAATAATTGGTAAATGAATATTGAATGATGCCTATTATACTACTGATATATGTGTGTATGGGTTTAAAATGTGTCATTCTCTTCATCTAAAGGCTCCATCAACTCACAAGTTTACCAGTTGTTCCTTCTATGCACATGATTCTCTCTTGCATCAGTCCTGGTCAGTTAGCACCTCTCACTATTGGAAGTCCCCAAATTTGAATGCAAAAGCCTGGGGCATGTGCTAAGACTATATCATAGGACTTTGGGAAGAAAATATTAAAATTCTTAATTTATTGTATTTTTGTCTCATGCTTTTTTACATTTTGTTTATGTATGTGCTATGTAATAATACATACTATATCTATTCAGTGGTGCATTTTAAAAATGTATACATAAATATACAGATATTGAGGGAACATGCTCAAGCATTTTACTGATAGCAATGTATGATCTAAAAGCTTGAAAGTGTAACCAAATTATTCTGCTAAATTAAGCATAATTTAACCAAAAATAATCCTTACAACCATAAAAAAATTACTGCTTTACTATGGTTGGGTTTAGGGGCAGGGAGTGGGCTGGTTTTTTATATTTTTTATAACATAAATGTACAAGTAAATAATTCGCAACAATTCACTTAGCAATTAAATATAGTGACTCTTGGAGATTGCTTTTCCTTCAAAAAAGAGCCCAGTTAAATCCTGAGAAAGTTTTTTCTGGTTTTTCTTCCATCTGCTGAAGTTTGTCATTTCGAAGGAAGGCTGTCAGGTTACTCAAAACCTGTGTTGGGTATGAAAAGTCCAGTCCTGTGTTTAAGTTCCTTCTTTACTGGTATTCTGTGTAATATTGAGCACATTATGTAATTTGCCTCTATCTCATTTCTTTTACGGATGAAATAAAGATAATAATACTTAGAATCTACCTCATAGCAGTATAGTATAGATAAAGAACACTTTGTTCCCTCTGTCAACTAAATGCAGTGTTCTTAAGTAATAACCTTGAATAATATCAGTTTAAAATGCTGTGTTTTTATATACTTTTCCCTTTTAAAACTTATTTTCATTAAAAAACAAACAAACAAAACATCACATTTCTAAGTACTACTATTTGTTTTGTAAACTTCATACACTTAGGTTTTGTCAGTATCTATTTCTCTCGCTCTCTTTCTTCTGTCTGTGTCACACACATTCTCTCTCTCTCTCTTTCTCTCTTTCTCTCTTCCTCTCTCATTCAATAAGGAAAACCATAAGATGGCATCAAGCAAAAAACAGGGGATTTGAAGTGAGTTCTCTTATTCAACTTTCCTTTAAGTTTTAGGCCATCCAATGGTCATGTTTATTTAATCGTCATGTGTTTGTGTTTAAGAATAATCCACAGACTCTTAAATCAGCAGCAATCTGAAAACATTTAGAGCCTATGATAATACTTGGTATATAGTAGATGATGAATAAAAATTGAATGAAAGGAAAATGCAGAAAGCTTCTTAATTTCATTTTTTTTTAAAAAAGAAAGAAAACAAAACTTAAAACCAATTCTGAGCATTAAAGTGACTAAGTTAGTTACTCAAAATTGGTTCAGGTAGTTTAAGAGCTGGATCTAGAATTTATTCCTCTTAATTTCCAGCTACAGGTTTTTTACCTCAGCAACCTGTTGCTTATATAGGACTGTTAAATATAATGTGCCAAAGATGCATCATAGAAAAAAAAAATCAGAATCCCTTGGGTTCACCATCTCCAAAAGGCACCTAATTATGTGGCGTTCACATATCATGTGAAATATGCAAAGTCAATATCATATACAAATATGCAAAATATAAATCGTGCACGTATTGAATTAAAATGTTTATTTTTAAAAGGAAGGGGCCATCGGCAATCTTCCATGACTTATTCTACCGTCTAGCACTGTTTGTATACCCATACAGGTGACTTGCAGTCCTCAGACCAGCTAAAAGTAGATTAGCTATTTCATCAAAATGTTTATCTTTGTCTCTGTGTATTTCTGTAGTGATTTTCTCTGAATTTACCTACGAATAAAGCATCACAACCCCAGTGCACTTAATAAACTTATCTTGCACTATTTTGGCCTATGTGATAGCTAACCCATTGACAAAAGAAATTCACTCTGATAAAAGCCTTTCTTGGCCACTTATCAGCCAGATCAGGCCGTGAAATCACAACACAATGCATGCCTCTTCCATGGGGCACTATACAGCAGCGATTAAAAAAACCCCTCACTTCCATATCCAGTGGAGTTGTAGTTTATTACTATCACCCTCTTAAGTCCAAGGGACACCAGTTTCCAGCCTTGCAACTTGGTGCACACAGGGTTTTCCGCCCTTCCCTCACTCCGCTGGGCCTTTCTACCTGTCCTCTCCTACTGTCTACAGGTCCCGAACATTAGAAAATAGAAAATGTGATGATCTTTGTGTGTCTCTGTGAAATGTGTGTATGTGTGCGTGTGTTTGGGTGTAACGGGCCTTCTGTTTGGCCGCGCGGCCTGTCTGTCAGGGCGCGGGCCAATGGCAGGCTGCCTTATATAAAATGAGTGTTTTCAGTCTCTCCGGGTTGCATGTACTGTATGTGGAGCAGTGTACAGTGGAGCGGAGGCAGAGCGGCTCCGCGAGCTCCTCTCCACTTTCCCATAGAGAACCCCTGACTGGCCGGGGAGGGCGAGCCACACACACGCCCTTACAGCCGGCGAGCCCGCGAGGTAGGCGCCCCTCATCCCCAGCCTTCGCCGGCGCTCTCCCCGCACTTTCTGTTTTCCTAGTCACTTGCGAGCCGCCGGGCTGCAGCCCCAAGGACTCCGCGGCAGGAGCAGCGGCGGCGGCGGCAGCCGGTAGGGTGGACTTGAGGAAGACGGAGGGAACCCCGCGCGTCGGGAGCCGCCGCCAGCCGCCCCGCTCCCCGGGCACTTTCCCCCTCTGCCAAAACTTTGGGTCGGGAGAGGTCGGGGGCGAGGGTCGCGGCGGCCGCGCCGGCGGGGGCGGGGGGCGCGGAGGCAGTGCCCCGCGGGCGGGAGGCTGGGGGCCGGGCTGGGGAGTAGTAGGCCAGCCGGTGCCAGGCTGCGTTTGCAACCAGCACCTCTCGGCACACAGGCAGCGCCGCCCGAGAGGGGGCACGGGGGCCGGGGCGCGGGCAGGAGCAGCCCGAGGAAAACAACAACAGAGCCCTCACGCCGGCGGGCGGCTCGTGGCCGCCCGGGGAGCCCCAAACTTCATCGCGGCGAAAGTACGTGGATCCCAGCCTGGTCTCGGCTGCCGGGGAGGTGGGGCCTGGGGAGCAGGGGCAGGGGAGGAAGGTACGCGGAGCCAGCCCTCGGTGGATTTATGGAACGTGTCGTGTGCGTTGGTGACCGGGAACGGCAGCAGCCCGGTGGCTCGTTCATCTGGAGTTTGGGATTTGGGTGTTCCGGCCCCGCGGATCGCTGCCCTCTCACCCCCCGCCCCCCCAACCAAATGCGCGGCGAGTAGAGAAAGTGCTGTTTTAGTGCCAGAGTAGCCAGGAGGAAGAATAGGAGGAGAGGGAAGAGGGCGAGGGAGAAGGGGAGAGCGAAGAGGGAGGGAACGAGAGGTGGGGGGGGGGGGACGAGAGAGAGAGAGAGAGAGAGAGAGAGAGAGAAGAGGGAAGAGAAGAGAAGAGAAGAGAACGGGAGGGAAGAGAGGAGGGGGAAGAGGAGGAGGGAGGCTGTGTCAGGATTTTGCTTGAATGTGGGATTATGTTGTGTCAATAAGTTTAAGGTGGAGAGAGCCAGGCTAGGGGTGGCGGTGGCGGGGAGGAGGAAGGCCTTGGCTGTTTAAAGTCTTATTTCTGAAGGTAAGTTATGGCATTGCATGGTTGCGATGACAGAAAACTTGCAGATCTTTCATCCGGGGATGGGGTCGATGCCTCTCGACAGAGCTCCCCAGCTCTCTAAAGCCACACTCGTGTTACACTGTTATTTGCCGCGATCCGGGTCGCTAGTAAATTACAGAAATCAGACTCGAGGTTTCTTTTCCTCCTCCACCTCGTCTCCGCTTGCTCACCCTCAGAAACGTATTATTATTTTTTAATTTTTTTGGTATCGTATGAAACTTAACGTAACTGAGACCAAACCCGAGTCCTGTAATTTACAAGGACCCTGAATCCAGGAATCTGGAACACGTTAATGTGTGAAATATCCCCCGATCATTTCTGCTAAATGAGGAAGGTAAAACGAAACGATGCAAAAAGCTAAGACACAACATGTACGACAGAGGGGGGGGGGGGGGAGAGGGAGAGACGGAGAGAGAAGCTATTTTTTGCTTTCCTTTCTGTAGAAAGGAAAATAAAGCATGCATTCCCCCTTCCTTCCCGGTGTGGAGGGTCTAGTCAATATTTTCACTGAGGACAAATGAGTCCAGGTGGCTCTCGCTGAAAAGTTTCGCGAGGTGGGGTGGAGGTCGGGGGGGTGGTGGCTCGAAGGGGAAGGTGGGTGGAGGTTGTGGGGGATGGGGACGGAACGAGCTCTGCCTCTGCTAATGATCATTGGCCTGGGGCTTTGAAACCATTGCCTGTCCTGCTAATGACACGTCCAGTTCTCGTCTCCCGTGCGCGGCCGCCGGGCTGCCGGGACTGGGGTACTTTCCCCGCGCGGGGAGGGGCGTTCTTCGCCATCCCCTGGGGCTGCCCACTCGCGGCGTGGGGGCCCTCACGCGCGCCCCCTGCTCTGCGCGCCGCCACCACCTCTGCTCGCGCGACTTGTGTAGCCAGCCCGCGGCGAGGGGGCGCGGGGGTCCCCGGCGCGGACGTCCCCGTGCGGCCACCCGGCGCCCGGCCCCACGCGCAGCGCGCGGTCCGAGCCCGGAATGGCAGCGCCCGGCCGGGCGGCGGTGCCTCCCTGGGGGGCAGTGGAGGCAGCGGCGGTGGCGGCGGGATCTTCGCCGGGGCCCGCGGGAGGAGGAGAGAGAGGAGGAGGCGGGGAAGGAGGAGGAAGAGGAGGAGAGGGAGGCTTTCTCTGCCCAGGCTGCCGCCAGTTCGAGCGGCCACGGCCGCGGGGATACCCCACTCGTTGCTCCTCCGTTATGAAAAGGTGTTCAGCAGACTTTTACGCCCGGAGTGTGGGATTTGCACTTCATTTTTTTTTTCTCTCCCCTCTTCCCCAAAGCAAGATGGACTCTATTCTCTTTCTCTTTCTCCCTCTGCCTCTGTCTTGTCAGCCTTTAAGATCGACATTTTGTACTAAGATGCAAACTTGATGGTGAC
Source organism: Saccopteryx bilineata (assembly GCF_036850765.1). NCBI lineage: Eukaryota > Metazoa > Chordata > Mammalia > Chiroptera > Emballonuridae > Saccopteryx > Saccopteryx bilineata. Next base: position 36,265,840 of record NC_089497.1, read on the forward strand.
CAGCAACAAAGCCAGGGTGGGATCTCGTGCTCCCTCCCTCCCTCTCCGTTTCCCAGCGCCCCCCACCCTGAACTCGCAGACCTGGTGGCCGTGCACTTGCCGCCCGGGGCTCGGGCTAGTGTGTCTCCTCGTTCGGTTCCGATCTCCAGTTTCGGGATTGAGACCGGAGCCGGGCGTTTGGGCAATGGCTGTGGCAGCCCAGGTCTGCAGGGCTGAGGGCTGCGCTACCTGGCCCCGCTGCCATCGCCGTGCTACCTCCGCCTGGCTCCTGGGCACCGTGGAGGCTCGGGCTGCCGATCGATTGCTATGATTTAGTTACTGGTGTATTTGTCCTGGGGGCGGCGATCACTTGTGCAACTTGATGAATGGTCGCGGTGTGGGTTTTGGGTTTGCAGAATAGATCAACTTTGTGCTTTGTACAGACGGGGAGTATAGGGAGGTACCTTGGAATGCCATCCGGGCTACCCTCAGCCTCTGCCCTCTGACTGAAGCCGGGGAGCTTCTTTGCTTTTATTGCCCCACAGTTCGCACGTGGGGTGAAGGGAGGGAAGGGGTTGATGACAGATGGACTCCTGGGTTTTGGGGGAGTCCTTCGTAGATGTTGCAGGAGTTGGGACTCTTGGAAAGCTCTAACATACTGATGATGTACCTTTATTTGATACTTTATAGGTCACTATCATATGACAAAGGCTTTGCCGCAGTTCATCTCCTCCCTGTGTACTTTCCATTTGCCTTCCTGGGTAAGTATGCAAACTCTTCATATAGGAAACCCGGATGGCTTTTTTTACTAATGACTTAAGGGTCCTTACTGTTTACAAGAGAAGATGCTTGATTGAGATTGCAACACTGCAGAATATTAGTTTCACTGAGGTTCCCATAGCAGAAGCCAATTTAGGATTCTTAGTATTTAGATTTCAGCTGCCCTTACTGTTATTTTAAGATAGTTTAAATGTTCATTGCACGTTTATATGCAATTAAGTGTTATTTAAAAACTTACTTCCAAATAAGCATTTTAATCGTTAATGAAATTTACAGAGTTGAAGGCTTAGGATATTTAATGTTAGTTAATATTGTACAAAGAGTGCAGCTTATGAGTGGAGAGAATTATTGAAAACCCAGGGAAGCATTGTACAGAAGGCCTCGCTAATTATAGTGAGCAAGTTTCGTTTATTCCTTCCTAGGCCTCTTTCTTTGGCGACTTGTGTTGTTTGTGACAATGACTTTTGTAGCTGGAAAGAGCGGACGGGACAGTGTAGTAAATCTAACATCTAGTGTACCAACCAGCTTGATTGTAAAGGCAAATAACTGTGACCATATTGATGATAATTTATTTCCTTCACAATGTATGTATTTGGAGAAATTGGGTACATTTTAACAGTCTGCATATACAATAGATAGTGACTTTGAAATTCATTATTAAGTACCTTTTTCAGATACTGAAAAATCTGTGAAATAATGTGTGGGACAGCAAGTGCCTGAAAAACTTGTGAGAAGTAATGGCGTCTGTGAAAACTGAGGGTTTATAGAGCATTAGAAAGCATCACGATGAGCTCAAACTGTAGAAAACCAACTTGTAATTTTGCCTCTCCCTTGTAAGGAACTCCTCAGGTACTCTTTAAGTTGCTGATATGTTAAGAAAAGTGGTTGTTTTAATAATATAAATCAGCCGTGGTGCTTTGTAAGCCTACCATAGTGAAGATGGAGATTAAACAGGGTGGGCAAAAGTAGATTTACAGTTTGAGTATGCAAAACAGAGATTATTCTTGTATTATTATGTATTGTTGTATTACTTACTTGTGTTACAACTGTAAACCTGATTTTTCCCACCCCTGTATTTTGTGAATGAAAATGAACTTGGACTCAGTTTTCCATAATAGAAAAAAAAAGGGAACTTATCTGTATTGTTTCTTGGCTTGCTGGGAAATTGTGCGTGTACTAAAAGGTCATTTTAGTATTAAGAGGAATTGAGTTTGGAGACCAGGCCTTTCTGGTAATTTCCATACAGTAGCAAAATATACTTTAACATTGCTGAGAACCTTAGATGAAGTAAGATATAAACTCTGTGTCAGACATCTTTTATCAAATGTCAATATAACATTTCAAATAGTTTTGAGAACTTCCTAATATAGCATACATAAAAGGCCAATTGGAGTGGTCAGATTGAGATTGTTCTGTAAAGTGAATTTAGTGCACACCAAAATATATGGATTTTATATCACTGATTATTTTTTAAGCTTGTTTGGGAGAAAAATTCTTTATTTTTGAACATATGGCAAGAGTATTCAAAGTGCATTCTTGATTACTAAAGAACATCACAGTTATACATGTGAGACACATTATTTTGCTCACTGGCACAAACTTTTAATGTTAGTTCTTTCTCCATGGAAATGTATTTGGCCAATTCAAAATTTAATATGGGAATCTGTAATTTCCAGAATAAAAGCTATTTGATGGTCTCTCATGTATTTCTTTGAGATATCAAGTAACTGCTTCATTAAAATAATATTATTTTCAAGAATAGTCTTGGTCTTTGAAGTCAAAGAAGTTTTTATAGTATAAAACTTGTAGTAGTAATTGTAAAAAGTCACCCTAACAGTGAATTACTAGTTATTTGCATCTAAAATGTACTTGCTAGATTTGAGATTTAATTATCAAAACAAGAATTTAGATAAAGGTTTTGCTTCTACATCACCAAGTGTTTCCAGATTTCACATTATATTAGTCTACATATCTCTTATTCAGCTCTGAAACTGAAGCCTTAGTTTGCATCTTATCTTTAATGCTTGCTATTGAAAAGGAGACTCATCTATCTTGTTTTTCAGTGCTATATATTTGGGAGGTACTGTGGCAGTTTTAGAAAGAATCTTTCACTGGAGATTTAGATATTAAATATTGGCAATTGTTACACTTTTTAAAATCCTTCTTGGTTTTAGTATCCAGATTAAAAAAAAAAAAAGTTCCAGGTTTAAGAGTTTGTGAGGCAACTCTGCTTTTAACATATGTATAGCTCTGCTATAAAACTTGAAAAGTATATTCCACCATTGGCTTTATAGACCTGATCTTAATGCTTAATCCATCGAAACAGAGGAGTTTTGCCTAGACATTTGAGTGAAAGCTAGGATGAACATGTAAATAATTGCGGTTTGTTTGTGCTGTAAGTAACTATGGAGTTGCTAAGTTTTTTGTACGTAGTAAAGGAAGAAGAAACAACAATCTTAAAATAATGTGGCACAACGCATAAAAATCCAACTTGGCAGTTAAAGTATTTAGCCATGTTTTCAGTAAAATTACGAGCATAATTTTTAATTATTAATCAATAGCTATCATACTTAAAGTTTGTTTTCCCACATTTCATAAAGAACGTGGGTAAAGCAAGAACCATCCAAAGGATCTTAACCGTGAGTATCAGTGAATTTAATATTATAGAACTTTAATAGAAATAATAAAGACTTTACATCTCAACCTTATTACAAAGTCTTTTTGAAAATAGCCTCATTATAGGCATGCCTGCTTTTGCTGTACTAAAGGAAATTCTGAAGTTATTACTGTCTTACAAAAGTGCAAAAAATGTTTAAAATTGTGCTATTTAAATGTTCTAAATTCTTTATTTTTTAAGAGGCAGGGAGGCAGGTAGACTCCCTCATTGCCCACCTGACAACTGGGTCTGGGACTGATGCTCTGTCCATTTAGGGCCACTGCTCGTTGCTTGGCAACCGAGCTATTTTAGCACCTAAGGTGAGGCCATGGAGCCATCCTCAGCACCTGGGGCCAACTTGCTTGAACCATTCTATCCATGGCTGTGGGAGGGGAAGAGAGAGAGAGACAGAGAGAGAAAGAGAAAGAGAGAGAGAGAAGGGGGAGGTATGGAAAAGCAGATGGTCGCTTCTCCTGTGTGCCCTGACTGGGAATTGAACCCAGCACTTCCAAACACTGGGCAGACACTCTACCGCTGAGCCAACCAGCCAGGGCCTAAATGTTCTAAATTATTAAATTTAGGCAAGGAATTTTGGCATATTGCATCACCACCACTGTGGCATACCTGTATTTTAATATTTAAACTTAATAAGCAGGTGCTTAACCTAAGAAGTACTTAACCTAAGAAGTACTTAACCTAAGAAGTACTTAACCTAAGAAGTCAACACTTAGTGAACTTATTTGAAGTCTTTTTGTTCTTTTTCCTTTTTTGTTTTAACAATTCATCACTAAGGACACCTTTTAAAATAGGTCCGAGTGGTATCCTATAGTTTTCGTAGGCTCCCTTCCCCTTACTATGAAATGAAAGTGAAGTCAAATTATAAGAACATTGTCATTATATGGCTTCGTTTTTATCATGTGCCCCAGGTAAATGAGATGCAGGTAATCCTCAGGCTATACATGAGAAACACTGCTCTGAAGGAGGTAACTGAAGACTGAATGGAAGTTCTTCCAATTAAAAAATTCTTTGACTGCCATTCAATGGGGAGTGGGGTGGGGTTGTACTATCTAAAGGGCAGTTATCACGTATGGTGTTGAAGTGCAGAGATTCCTGTGTTTTAAGTCATCCCTGAGGAAAGCACTTTGTGAGTACAGCTTTCACTTAACATTCATATGTGTTCATATTATTCCTTAGAAGGCAATTACAGTTCCTTGAAATGCCAGGACATCATTTCAAAAATGGTAAAGATATACACAGAAAATCCTCCTGTATTAATGAGAATTGTTTTCTTTTTTTTTTCTTTCAAAGAAAGAGATAAAGTGAGAATTAAAAAATCAATTATACAGTGGAAATGCAAAATAAGGCAAGCCAGTAAAGGATTCTGTCTAAAAGTATATAGAGAGAAGGTGGAAGGCTATGGGAATGAAATGATTAAATATAGGCCTTGAAACATTGACACATACCAAAATATAAACTTATTAAGTTAGAATGTGTGAGTCAGTTCAAGGATCTAGAGAATGAAATAACTTCAGCTAGTGAGAAGGTTGTATAAAATCTAAAGTAAATATCAGAATGAGTTGAATCTTATAAAATTTTAGAAAAGTTAAAAATATTGTAAAATAATGATTAAAGAATTAAACCAAGTTAAACATGGCCTTAGGGTGAAAATATCAAGGAATAAATAAGTTCCTGGAATGGAATCACTGAGATCTAAAAGGACAGAGAAGGATTTTATCCATGAATTATTCCATAGAAAGGGATAATTGAATGAAAGATTGATAACTTATTTCAAAGGAGAAATAAGAACAAGGACAAAAGTTGTTTAAAGCAGCTGTATTTCTTCAATGTTTTTTGCTGAGATGTATATAAGAAATACCTTTTATGTCCGAATGCACATATAAAAACTGAAACAGAAGTTTTTTGAAGCAGTACTAAGAGCAGTGCCCTCTGATGTTTTCTATTCCTATCTAATCCTCTAAGTCTAATCTGTTCCACATTATTTAACTAAGATATAAATGCAGGGGTCATTCACTAAATTGACTTTTATGACTTACAGTTTGAGAAGCACCAACTTTCAGTGCTTGCTAAAAGGAGAAGCCTTCAGGCCCCACTCCAAGATATTCTGAGTCCATGTGTCTGGTGTGTGGCTCAGGAATCGGCATTTTAACTAGTACTCTAGGGCAGTGGTTCTCAACCTTTCTAATGCTGTGACCCCTCAATACAGTTCCTCATGTTGCGGTGACCCCAAACCAAAAAATAATTTTGGTGGCTACTTCATAACTGTAATTTTGCTACAGTTATGATTCGGAATGTAAATACCTGATATGCATTATGTATTTTCCAATGGCTTTAGGCAACCCTACCGGGGTCGCAACCCACAGGTTGAGAACTGCTGCTCTAGGGGATACTGAGGCAGGCGTGGGGTCCTCTGATACACTTTGAGAAACTGGTATAGGGACAGACGGCTAAAGGTTGAATGGGAGTTATGTACTGAATTTGAGCTTAGAGTTCATTGACTTCTGAGGTCTCTTCCAACTTCAGAATTCTATGGCTGTATGTCAGTCAGCCTTTTGCAATACTGAGAGGACTCTCACTGTCCTTGTAGATACACTTGTAGATAATCCTGCAGTAGCAGCTGTAGTACAAGGAACAGAATCTTTGCAGGCAAAGAACCTGAGTTCTACTCCTGCGTCTGTTGCTTACTAAGCTGAGAGACTTTGAGCATGTCCCTTTGGAGTAAGCTTCAGTTATCCTATGTGCAAAAGGTCATATTCTTTACCATGCTACAGAATGAGAATTACAAAGACAACGATGTCTGTCATGACCGTTATACACAATCAGCACTAAAAATCCAGTGTAGATTTTTATAGTTACATCTCAACTTCATCCTAACTCCCACTAAGTTTGAAATATGTACCTAAGGCCCTGGCCAGTTTCCTCGATGGATAGAGTGTCAGCCCAGTGTGCAGAAGTCCTGGGTTCAAGGCCTGGTCATAGCATACATGAAGAGTGATCATCTGCTTCTCTTCCTCTCCCTCTTCCCCTTCTCTCTCTCTTCCCCTCTTGAAGCCAGTAGTTCAGTTGGTTCAGACATTGGCCCTGGGCGCTGAGGATAGCTTGGTTGATTTTTTTTTTTTTTGTATTTTTCTGAAGCTGGAAACGGGGAGAGACAGCCAGACAGACTTCCGCATGCACCCGACCGGGATCCACCCGGCACGCCCACCAGGGGCGATGCTCTGCCCACCAGGGGGCGATGCTCTGCCCCTCCGGGGCATTGCTCTGCCGCGACCAGAGACACTCTAGCGCCTGGGGCAGGGGCCGAGGAGCCATCCCCAGCGCCCGGGCCATCTTTGCTCCAATGGAGCCTTGTCTGCGGGAGGGGAAGAGAGAGACAGAGAGGAAGGAGGGGGTGGGGGTGGAGAAGCAAATGGACGCTTCTCCTATGTGCCCTGGCCGGGAATCAAACCCGGGTCCCCCGCACGCCAGGCCGACGCTCTACCGCTGAGCCAACCGGCCAGGGCCAGCTTAGTTGATTTGAACATCGGCCCCAGATGGGGGTTGTGGGGTGCACCCGGGTCAAGGCACATATGGGAGTCTGTCTGTCTCCCCTCCTCTCATTTAAAAAAAAAGAAATTCCTCAAAGATTTACCTGTACCTTTAATTTTAGTTTTCTCTAAAGCAGCGATTTTCAACCTGTGTACTGTAGCACAATGGTGTGTCCTCCAAAACTTTAAAACATTAAATACTTGACCATTTAGTCGTAGGCCTGCAAACAAGAAAATGACAACAGGTTCAGGTATACAGTTCTGTAATACATCATCTTTCTATTGCCTGGTGTGTTCACCACCCCAAGTCAAATCGCCCGCCTTCACCACCTCTTACCCCTCTACCCCCTTCCTCCAGAAACCTGTATAATTTTATTATCCAATGTCACTCCAGTAAAGTCAATAAAAATTTTTTAAAATGACAGCAACCATCACAACAATAGATGTCTGGTGTGAATGAATCAAAATTGTATCTTTTTTTTTTTTGGTCAAGATATATATTTTTTGGTGTGCCACAGAATGTTAGTAATTAATATTTGCCACGAGATGAAAGAGGTTGTGAGTGGCTGCTTTAAAGTAATTCTCAGCTCTGGTATCGTGAAACACTACTGTGTTTTTCACTGGGTGTGAGGAGCTGTTCAAGTAATTGGTTACTGAAGGAAATAAGAGTAACCAGAGGAAAGAAACAAAAAGAATAGCTGAGGCTTTCATAGCTAAGTACATTGCTCTTTCAGGTTTGGAGAAGGATTTTTTCACCTTTAAAAAAAAATAAAGCACAGGACAGGAGAATAGCTCTTTTCATATTCCGAGGTGGTTAGTTTAGTATTCCCTCTGGTGACTTGGATACATCTTAGAATGCTTTAGAGCATCACTTCTCATACTTTCTTCTACCATGACACACGCGACACATAGTTCACAGGGTGATGAAGCCACTTCTTTCTCTATAAGAATGTCAGAATACACCCTGGCAGGGTGGGTCACTGGATAGAGGATCATCCCTGAGCACCAAGATTGCAGGTTCGAACCCCAGTCAGGGCACATAGGAGAAGTAATCAGTGAGTACACAATTAAAATGGGAAACCTACGTGGAGCAATGAGTTAATGCTTCTCTCTCTCTCTCTCTCTCTCTCTCACACACACACACACACACACACACTTCTTTCACTAAAGTCAATGGAAAATTTAAAAAAAAATGACAATACAAGTAAGAATCATGTTATCGTAATGAAAACCTTGACTATACCCATACACACAAGAGAAATCCTTTATGAACTGTGGTACTTTAACTCTTTGTAACTAATTGCTTAGGGCACTCTTCATAACCAGTTAAAACACCCTTGTGTAAAGGCATGAAGATTGAGAAGCATTACATCCAGAGCGCGTAACAAATTATATTGCACAGAACAGACACTTAGATAAAAAAGAGGCAAGTGAAGAAGATGAATGGGAAATACACCAAATCCCTGAAATCTCAAACAATGTGGAAACTAAAAGCTGGGGAAAATGCAACACGTGGTCAAATGCAAAGGATGTCAAAACCGCTACAAGCAGAATCAGAGTTCTCAGACAGTACTGTCTTCCTCAAATACTCGTTACCTCTAACAGAAACATTCATTTTAAGTAGTCTCAATATTAATTTTATTTGTTTGAATTAATTAAAATGAAATAACTTTGCATTTCTTAATTTTTAAGGTTATATTTCCAAGGAACATCTTTTCTGCTTTGCTAAATTTTAATTTGGTATACTCTTTCATCTTCAATAAATTGAAATAAGTAAATCAGAAAAAGCTAAGAACTGTATGATTCCATACGTGGGTGGGACACAAAATTGAGACTCATGGACATAGATAAAAGTGCTGTGGTTACCAGGGAGAGGGAAAGGTGGGGAGAGGGGAAGGGGAGGGAGAGGGAGAGGGAGAGGGGAAGGGGAGGGGCTTAAAGAGAAACAAAATCCAGGGAGACAGAGGATGATTTTACTTTGGGTGATGGGTATACAGCAGGCGTCGGGAACTTTTTTGGCTGAGAGAGCTATGAACGCCACATATTTTAAAATGTTATTCTGTGAGAGCCATACAACGACCCATGTATGTTATGCATTATCCAATAAAAATTTGGTGTTGTCCCAGAGGACAGCTGTGATTGGCTCAGCCACCCGAACCATGAACATGAGTGGTAGGAAATGAATGGATTGTAATACATGAGAATGTTTTATATTTTTAAGGTTATTATTATTTTTTTATTTTTTTGTATTTTTCTGAAGTTGAAAACGGGGAGGCAGTCAGAAAGACTCCCGCATGCGCCCAACCGGGATCCACCCGGCATGCCCACCAGGGGGTGATGTTTTGCCCATTTGGGGCATCGATCTGTTGCGACCAGAGCCAGTCTAGCGCCTGAGGCAGAGGCCACAGAGCCATCCTCAGCGCCTGGGTCAACTTTGCTCCTTTGGAGCCTTGGCTGCGGGAGGGGAAGAGAGAGACAGAGAGGAAGGAGAGGAGGAGGGGTGGAGAAGCAGATGGGTGCTTCTCCTGTGTGCCCTGGCCGGGAATCGAACCCGGGACTCCTGCACACCAGGCCGACGCTCTACCACTGAGCCAGCCGGCCAGGGCCGGTTATTATTTTTTTTATTAAAGATTTGTCTGCGAACCAGATGCAGCCATCAAAAGAGCCACATATGGCTCGCGAGCCATAGGTTCCCGACCCCTGATATACAGCATAATCGACTGTCCAAATGATGTGGAGATGTTTTTTATAAATCTATGTACTCTGGTTTACCAGTGTCACCCTGTTAAATATAATTGTCTAAATAAAAAAATAAATTAATAAATAAAAAAATAAATGAATTGATTAGCACCTGACCAGGTGGTCGTGCTGTGGATCAAGCCTCAGATTGGGACTCAGAGGGCCCAGGTTTGAAGCCCCATGGTCACCGGCTTGAACGCAGACTCACCAGCTTGCGCACGGGGTTTCTGGCTTGAGTATGGGATCATAGACATGACCCCATGGTCGCTGGCTTGAGCAAGGGGTCACTTGCTCTGCTGTTGCTCCCTGGTCAAGGCACATGAGAAAGCAATCTGAACAACTAAAGTGCCGCAACAAAGAATTGATGCTTTTCATCTCTATCCCTTTCTATCTGTCTCTCCGTCTCTGTCCCTCTCTCTGTCTCTGTCAAAAAAGAAAATAGTAAGTTAATTAGCTGTATATGTTTTGAAAATACCTTTGTATTTTCATCAGTAGTAGTATTGGTTATATATTCACAGTACTTTATCTAAAAATAAAATCTCTGAAAAACTAAAAGCTTTTTTTTTTTCTCTCCAAAAGTTTGGCATCAAAACTTATTTGGTGGTAAATGCAAAACCTGACTTAGCCTGACCTGTGGTGGCGCAGTGGATTAAGCGTCGACCTGGAAATGCTGAGGTTGCCGGTTCGAAACCCTGGGCTTGCCTGGTCAAGGCACATATGGGAGTTGATGCTTCCAGCTCCTCCCCCCTTCTCTCTCTCTGTCTCTCCTCTCTCTCTCTCTCTCTGTCTCTCCCTCTCCTCTCTAAAAATGAAAAAAAAAAAAAGCACCTCTTACCTAAGAGTGTGCCTTAAAAACCTGACTTAAACTGTCAAGGGCATGTTTAAAGTAGTTTTAAAGCTCACATAGAAAGAGTATTCACATACTTTGCTGTAGATATAGCAATATGTTTGATTGTGTAGGCTGTCCTAGATCTAGCTAGAAGTCGTAAATAATCTGTGCAATATACTCTCACCTTTTTAAAAAAATTTTATTTTTCAATTACAGTTTACATTAAATAGTATTCTGTATTAGTTTCATGTGTACAGCATGGCGTTAGGCAGTCATCTACTTTACAGAATGTTCCCCTCGATATTTTGAGTACCCACCTGGCACCTTGCACAGTTATTACATTAGCTTTTTGACTTTTTAAAAAACATACAAAAGTCTGAAGCATACCCAGATCTAAGGATTCCACATAAGGGATTGTGATTCAATCATACTAATTTCTGTAGTCTACAGAGTAAAATTATCTGGTATTACTACCCAGTTCACTCAATGAAAATTCTTTTTTTTTTTTTTTTCCTGAAGCTGGAAACAGGGAGAGACAGTCAGACAGACTCCCGCATGCACCCGACCGGGATCCACCCGGCACGCCCACCAGGGGGCGACGCTCTGCCCACCAGGGGGCGATGCTCTGCCCATCCTGGGCGTGGCCATGTTGCGACCAGAGCCACTCTAGCGCCTGGGGCAGAGGCCACAGAGCCATCCCCAGCGCCCGGGCCATCTTTGCTCCAATGGAGCCTTGGCTGCGGGAGGGGAAGAGAGAGACAGAGAGGAAGGCGCGGCGGAGGGGTGGAGAAGCAAATGGGCGCTTCTCCTATGTGCCCTGGCCGGGAATCGAACCTGGGTCCTCCGCACGCTAGGCCGACGCTCTACCGCTGAGCCAACCGGCCAGGGCCGAAAATTCTTTTGCTAATTCTGATGACTGATCATTTGAACATTTTCAGCTCATTGCAAGCTGGCGAATCATGGAAGATATCTTAACATTTTAACTCAGTAAAACTATCTGTTGGAACACTTTGGCTTCAACTATAAGGGTCGAAGGCATTAGAGGTTATAAAGTCAGATAAAGCAAAATGGTAGTAAGCAAAAGTAGTTACTATCTTACATACCTCCCAAGTTGAGCAGGGTGAAAGGTTCCTGTCCTGGGTAAGGAAAGCATAAACACACACACACACACACACACACACACACACACACACCTGTTAGCCGAACCTCATATATCCACTTGACATTGCAACCTTTATGTTGTTATAATTGTCAGTTTTATTAGATAAACAAACACACTGGTATCCATAAACATTTGAAATGCTTACCATGTTGAATGTTTCTTATGCTACAGTGAACAAAATTTAGACTACTTTCATTATGGTTGGCTGTTGTGAGAAGTTTCACGAAGGGCTATATTTCCCTTATTATATTTGCACAGTTCTTACATCCTATTAGAGAAGTAAAAATAGAAAAGGTCTTCTGTAAAGTTAGTCTACTCTCAGTTGAGAATGTTTTTATATTTATTGTTTTATAGTGGTACCTTTATGTTCAGTAATTAACTGTGAAAATGTAAGTTAAGATCTCGTCTATGTACTTTTAATTTTCTATAAAACGATAGAAAATGGAAAAATTGGATGTGAAGAAAAGTCACTATGACGTTCTTGAGGAATAAAGCGATAGCTGATGTGATCTGCTGTTATGGTTAGACTTAAGTCAGTCATCAGTTGGTATAGACTGAAACTGTGAAGGGCTCAAGAAAGTTCTTCTTTTATTATTGGTTGACTACCGTAGGAAAGCCACAGATTTAGTAATTCGGAGCGGGTCTTATTAGCAGTGCTGATTCTTTTAGTATTAAGAAATGCTGAGTTGTTTCCCACTTTTGGTGTACCTCTCAAACTCACCCAAGTGTAGGGTTCTCATTGACTGCAAGGGAATGTGGTGGAACATGGAACAAATGAGAAAATAATTCTCTACATCCAGCTGTCAAACTGATTCTCTTTGGAGTTACTGAAGTTATAATTTATATTCTTTCCCTCCTTCCTTTCCTTCCTTTTCCCCTCTTTCTTCTCCTCTCCTTCTTTCCTGTCTTTCTCTTTGTCCTTTCTTCCTCCCTCCCTCCCTCCCTCCCATCCCTCCATCCCATCCATCCCTCCATCCCATTCATCCCATCCACCCCATCTATCCATCCATTCATCCCTCCATCCCTCCATCCCTCCATCCCATTCATCCCATCCATCCCATCCATCCATCCCATTCATCCCATCCATCCCTCCATCCCTCCATCCCTCCATCCCATCCATCCATCCCTCCATCCCATCCTATCTCTTTCTCTCGGTTATCCTTTTGTTATATTCTCAAATGTGCCTATGTGTGATACTGCCTGCAAATATTTGATATTAGAATCTGGATTTGAACTTTTTAAAAACTATTATTTGATTTTAAAGATTTGTTTGTAGTTTTTGAGGTGTTTTAGAATTTATCACTGTTCATATAATAAAGTTGATGATATATGAATGTAAGACTTCACCCTGTTCCCTACATGAAAGTGTCAATTAGGAAGGGGTTATGAGGTGCCTTTAGCAGAGCTATGTGAAGTAGTTACCTGTTGTTTTTATGAAATAAATATAAGTGAATTCCTTATTCAGTTATATTTGTGTTTTAGGGTGATAGGCTTACTGTATCATTTCATTTATACTTAAGGGAAAGTTTAAAGCAGTTTTTAGAAGAGTTTGCCAAATAGTGTTTACTTTGGGAGGAAGAGAGAAAGTGAATTTGGACTGAGGGCCTCTTTATGAAACACACATTTTACTTTTACTAGTTTATTTTTCACAACTGTCTGATGAGAGGGAACCCTATTTTAATGATGAGGAATCAAAGTTGCTGGCTTAGTAACTTGTCTGAGGTCACACAGGTATGCCTGGCTGCAGGGCCAGTCTGTTGCACCTCTTCTGTATTTATTTGCCTTTAGAGCCACATTCCATGAGGTTGGAAATAAAAGGTTTGGGCAACTTTCAGCCAAGACTTGCCCCATTTCTTTCTTTCTCCCAAAAGAGAAATCTTCATTTTGAAGTGATAGGGCTGGATTGCTGTTCTCTCTCTCTCTCTTAAGGGGGATAGATGAGAAAGTTTCTGAGCTGGAACCTGTTATCAGTGATGTCCCAAAGAGTAACCAGTCCAAAAGTTACTTTATAAATTGACAGTGAACTTTCTATCCAGTTGGTATGTGTAGTACAGACATGTCTAATAATGACAGTTATTGTTCTTACTATTTAGTAATTCCTCTGGTACATCATTAGAAATGATTTGTTCTTTTTGAGGCTGAATATTCTCTGATGTTTTTACTCTGGTACGTTTAACACTTAAATTTGTGAGTGTATTTTACTAAAGAAATTTACCAATATAACATGGAGAGTGTTTATGAAATAGTTTTCTGACACTTGCTTTGAAAAAAAATTCTTTATTAGTGGAGAAGTTAATAATCAGATTCATGGACTTTATTTTAGAGTGTCTGATGAATTAGATATAGGGTCATTTAAAAATTGCCAGCTTTTGAAGTGGTGTATAGGTCTTTGATTTATTTTACCTAAGAAACCTATTTCTGCTCTGATAAATAGAAAAGATTTTTATAAATTATACATTTTATACAAGTAGCAAATCATTTAGAAAGTATACAATAATAATGTTGTATTTTTATATTAATAGCCCTGTTCATCCAAAATTCTTTTATCTTTGCAAAATCAACAAAGTCAGAGAGTTATTCAGATATGGGAAATTAAAATGTCATTTCTTTTTTCTTTTTTCCAAGTGAGAGGAGGGAAGCTAGCAAGACACTCCCACATGTGCCCTGACCGGGATCTACCCAGCAACCCCCACGTCGGGCTGATGCTCAAATCAACAGCACTGTTTTTAGCACTTGAGGCTGATGTTGGGACCAGCTGAGTTATCCTGAGCACCTGGCCCGACACTCTAACCAATCAAGCCACTGGCTGCAGGAGGGCAAGAGGGAGAGAAGAGGGGACAAAGGGGGAGAGAAGCAGATGGTCACTTTCCTTGTGTGCCCTGACCAGGAATCGAACCCAGGACATCCATACGTTGGGTGGAGGCTCTATCCACCAAACCAGCTAGCCAGGGCCATCTTTCTTTTTTTGGATGGCTTTCCTTTTCCTCTGATACTAAGCCATGGAAATAGGGTATTTCCTATTTTGGCAAAGTAGCTTTTGTGGATGGTAGTCTTATTAAGTTTGCTCTTGCATTGTTTTAGCTGACTGATACTTGACTAAAGCGGGTGGGCTTCCATTTCTTGTGTTTCATCACCCCACAATAAACACTTCCATGCTATTCTCATTCAAGTGGGATGGTAAATTGAAACATAAATTTATGGCATCAGATACCTTTCTTTCTTCTTTTCTTGGGTGTTCAAAGAACATTTTGCATATTAAATAATATGCAAATAAAGAAATATGGTTCAGTTTTGGTGATATTTTGGGAGCAAAAACGATTGTCAATTTAATTCAGCCTTCATGGATTGAGTTCCTATGGCATATTGAGTCTGATTTAGATCTTGAGATTAAAAAGATGAATATGGAACAGCTCTTGTCCTCAAAGCAAGTGTGTACTACTGGCTGGAAAAGGCCACTAGATGTAAGTACCTATCATATAAGTTATTCTGTGCTAATTGTTCTAACAGATACGGCATAAAATAGTACTGAGTAAATACCACTGAAAAACTAGTTAATTCCAGCGTGGGAGCTGGACACTGAAACAGCAGGGGGTGGGGAAGGGTCGGGTGGAGTTTGTGGCACTGTCATTAAGGTATAAAACTAATTTGAACCAAGCACTAGAGTGGATTTTAAAAATTAGATTTCTAATTGTAATTTGGCTTTTATTTAAATATTAGTGAATTCTTTTGGCTTTTGGTCTATTTTAAAGGCCACTGACTTTTTTTTAGATGAAGCTTTCTGTTAAAGTTATGTTTCAGTCAAGTGTTTCAGACTTCCTTTTTATTTCTCTTCATCTTTTGTTTATTGCTATTAATGTCACAATCTGTAATGACACTTTTGAAGTGAAGTGTTTGAGGATTCCACATATACCAAATCATGTTAAAAGCATACTAAATAGAAAATGTTTGAACTAAATTTGAAACTAGGGGTCCAAATACATGCCAATAAAATATTATAAACTACTATAGTTAATACTTACCTTTACTTAGAGAAATTATATTAGTTATGAGTATATTAATAAGACCCTAGTACAATTACTAAAGTACAACATGAGATTCCAAAAGAGGTGAAAATGCACTTTTCTATAGTCTGTGAGAGATTACAGATGGATGGAATCATTGGGTATAATTTTTAATCAGTTTTCAGGTTTTCCAGGATGCTTTCAACTTGTATTTCCAACTGTGGTTTGTCTCATGGCTTAGTAAGCCACGGGCTGGAGTCACCGATGAGTGTGGTTGCCTTAGTGATATGGGCTCTGGTGTTTGGATTCTCCTTTGACTTGATGGAACCTTTAGTATCACTTCTTTTCATCATGGCTTGGTTTATTATACCTCAGAATGTCTGCCTTTTCACCCGGTTTTTGTTGTGGCCCTCTTTTGACTGATCCTTTATGGATATCAGTTCAGTTCAGATTAAAACTTTGTTTCTAAAATATGGTGCTCAGTGTTCCAGAAGCCAGCCGTGGGTGCTTTTGATAACAAACAAATACATTCATAAGCAAAATCATAACAAAGAAGCCCATCTGGGAAAATGCTTCTTTATAAGCTTACAGCATTGATAATGACCCCAATGATTACATTTTAAAGCAGCAAGGAGGAACAGAGATACACAGAATAATAACTTGTCTTTCTTCCATTCTGTCTTGGGGCTGTTTGGCATCAAGGAAGCGTATACATCATGGAAGTATAGCCATTCAGATCTCAGTATTTACCAATCCTCATGGTAATAATGAAATTCTTTATATGTTCTGTGTATGGACATACATTCTTATCTCTTTTGGTGCCATCCGTTCTTTGTAGTCCCATAGAACATGTTCAGATTTGTTGTAAGGCCAGGGTTTTGTTTTATTTTCGTAATTTTCTATATATAGTCTTTGCATGAATAATACAAATCCATACAAAAGTTTTTGTAGTTTGAAAGGGCGTGTGGGAGGGGATCTATCACATGTGGACACAGAATTACACATATGAGAACTTTGTCTCATATATATAATATTACGTTTATTGCATGAGGAACTGTGACCATGAATCAATTGTTAGGAAGTAGATGTCCTTTTCTTTAATTTTTAAAAAATGTAATCACATATGTAATTCTGACATATCTTTCAGGTATAGCTAAATAGCCGTAAGTCTAATATATAGATCTTAAGAGTTAGGGTGATTGGTACTTCTTTTCATTAAAGATGTTTTCCTGAAAACTTTTTACTTAGTTTTCAAAATTAACTATATCATTATATATGTCATTATTGACAAATTCTAATTTCAATATGCTGCATGTGTATTTCTACAGGATCTATAGTTAGCAGTGGCTACTGATTTTACAGATTGAAGTTAACTATTCCCAGGATCCTATATTAAGTAATCAATATACACATAGGGGTGCTGTGTAAAGGAATCCAGTACTGATTATTTTATGAAGAAGAGCCATCTCAAATGATCATCCTCTATCATCTCTGTTTGGTAATTATGGGTTCTATATATTGAATTATCTTCATTTTGTGCAATATGTCTTTATTGAGTACTCAAAATGTATAAGGCTGGGTTAGGAATTCTGGGGCTTTTGGAATAAAATGGTAATGTTTCTGGCTTCAGCATGTTTCTAGTATAGTAATGACACACATATACCACATGTGAAATAGAAAATAGAGGTTCTGTACTATCCATGGGATGCAGGGATAGTAAGTATAGGGTGATAGGAGACAATTAGGGAGGAGAAATTGGAATGGACTTGAACTTTGAATTGCTTAGTATTTAGGTATTGTTGCAAGATGCTTACTTGAATTTATCAGGGAGAAAATGAAGTTGGTGGAAAGTCCAGGTTATAACCTACCTGGGCCAAGCACTTCATTCCAAATGTGTCATCATCTAAGCCAGTGGTATCTGGATTTTTTTAAATGTGGTCCTGTCCCTCTTTGCAAAAGCATTTGAGCATGTATTCTTGATACATTTATTGATAAATTGTATATACTCAGCTATTAACATGTATATAATAAAATATAAGTAGCATAGAAATAAAAATGATAAAGTGAATAGAAAGAAAAATTCTAATCGTTTCTTTCTTACCTACTCAAGTGACTCTGTCTTGTCTATGTTTGTTATTCAAGAGCCCTACTTTGGAGACCATGGGTCAAAATTGGGCAGTGTTACACTAAGTTCAGGCAAACTGCATTTGATCAAGGACTCTGTTTTGCTCACTGCTGTAATCCATAGCCCCTAGAACTTGGTAGGAGCTCAACAGATACTGTTGAATGCTTAGGCAGAATTAGGCTGTTTAGTGGGGATGGAGACGGAGTCTACCTCGCTGAGCATTAGGGACCTGGTAAGAATAGAGCCAATTTTTGTTTATTACTCTATCTCTCATGTCTATTAAAGTGCCTGCCACATATTAGGGACTCAGTAAATGTTGGTTGATTGAGTAGGCGTAGAGACCGTGTGTGACTTAACATGAGGGATCTGACCGTGGCCGTAGCTCCACGGGCATGAAAAGGAAAGGGCCAGGAGGTGCCCTGAAGTGGGACAGAGTATGTATGGCTAGCTATATGCAGGCAGAAAGTTATAGCCGGAGGTGGTGGTGGTGCAGATAGTGGTAGTGAGGGCACAGCGTTAGTACAAACATCTCAGAGGAAGCACTTTGGTAACCTCAGAGCTCAAAAAAGACAACATTCTTAAGCAGTAAGATCTGTATTTTACTTATCTTTGAACCCGCAGTGCCTAGGCCACAGTAGAGTAGGTGTCTGATTAATTTTTGTTGGCCTGCTCTGTTTTATACTATATATTAGGTGTAAGAGACGCTGCGTGTACAGGAATGGATCGGTGTCAAGATCAGAGGCCTGTAAATGAATCCTGTCCTGATTGAAGCAAAGCCAGTGATTCTGGGATGACCTCATACATAGATATGGTTTTAAGCCTTGGCGGTGGTGCCTGCACAGAGATGCTCTAGTGACCGCAACCGCCAAATTACAGTTGTTTATTTAAAGGTCATTATTAACGTACTTTTATTAACATATTATCAGCGAGGAAAGTGGAGTTTACAACAGAGTCGTTTGCTATATGCTATTATTCTCCTTCCCCATCACTAAAGCTGGGATATGTCATAGTTCACTGCAATGTAGATACTATTACAATTAGGACTGGATTTCTTTACACATAAAGGAAACAAGGTACTTTGCATTTTCTTGACTCTTTTTGGAATACCTTATTCAGACTTCCTCTTTAAAAGGTGGTACCAATGCTAATTTGGTAGTCATAAAATAAACCTGTTATGCATTATACTGAGTACTGTTGGACTGGGGAGAGCAAACATTTCCCCCCAGCAGTTATGGCGTTAACGCTCTCCTCTAGAAGCTGGCCAGATGAGGGCATCCGTTCTTTTTGGCTGTACCCTGGTCAGGACGGGTGCCTTCTTAGCCCCTTATATTTTTCAGTCTCATTTAGGACATATTTATTTCAAGCAGTTTCACATCTGCACAATTAATAAATTACTATGCTCTGATTTGCATTTCTGCTGTCCTGTAGTAAATAATAGGAAGTTCCCCTTTGCCTCTACAAAAACAGTTTGTTCTGCCCAAGCTTCCTAGCACTGGATAAAAATTTCTTCAGGAGCCCTCATACATCTTTAGCCACAGTCTCATCATTAAGTCATCAAATCATCAAATCTTTCTTTATTGCAAGGCTGTTACCCTTAAAGGCACAGTAGTAACATTACACTTGTTACTGCAATCTAGAGTTTACACTGTTGATTTCACTGACATCTTACTTGCTCTTTAAAACCAGTCTGTGAAGTAGATAGTAGAGTATCATTATTTTCATTTTGCGGATGAGAAAATAGGCTCAATGTTGTTAAGTGGCTTGACCCAGGTCACTGAGTTTGCAGTGGCTCCTGTGAGACCGGAACTCGGTCTGCTGCTGCTCCTCTAGTGAGCTGCCCACTGGACAGAGCAGAATATATCTTATTTGAATGAAGATTTGTTTTTTTTTTCCCCTTTTACTTCTTTTTAACCAAGTAAGTTATTGTAAAGACATGGAATAGCAGCGCCCTTGACGATATGGCAATTTAATTGTTTATGCCCAGTGGAATATAAAATATCAGTGAAATGGGCCTTTAAATCTTTGGTCTACTTAAATCTATTTGTGTATTTAAATAAATGTTTGCAGATCATGTGAAATGACTGTCCATTTGACTTAACTTTTTTGTAGCTAACGATGGAAAATTAAATACATAGGGACCACATTCTGACAAAGACATGCTTTAGAGTGTATATGAGGATTCTTAAGTGAGATTTAGATCATGTATTGGTGCCATTTTTTTCTTGGGAGACATTTCTGAAATTATAATGAAAATGACTTGGAAAATATGAATTGATATATCTAGATATTTGAGATACACCCATTTCTGGAGCACATTCATATTCTAATTTGGTATCAACTGGTGTTTTCAAACGTACGAAAGCATTCTTTTTAAATTTAAAAGACAATTTAATTTGGCACTTTGTGGAAAAGGAACATTTCACAGACTAGTTAGAAAATTCAATCCATCACCTCTGCCAACTATAAAAGAAGATATTTCTATCCAAAAATTACTACGGGATCAATTATTCAATTAATATTTTACATAGTAGGAAAGTTTTATTTGTTAGGATCTTATTTTTAAGTTCCCCAAGAGTAAATAGGCTCGTAATTATTTTACTGTGGGAGGATGTTAACGGATTGATTGCATTCGAGCTCCAGAAACTTTTTTAATATAAAAGATTTACAGTCTGACACAGAAGCAGTTTATTTAGAATGTTTTTATGGATTCCTTTTACTTCAATTTAATTTTTATAATTTGTATTTGAATATTTATACCAGCGTTTGGACATGATGTAGGTAGTAATAGTTAAAGAAGTTGGTTGAAGAATTGCAATTTGAAGGAAAGCCAGAGAATGTGGGGAAGGCATATAAAGATAGAAGGGTTTAGTAACTAAACTTTCCTTTCTTGAGGTTGGCTTTTCATGTAAGATGGGGTGTGAAAATAACAGTCCTGAGGATTACTTAAAATCCTCAGTTTTTAAGTGATTATATAAACTCTGAATCCAGTGGTGCCTCTCTTTCTACCTTAGCCTATGAAAAAGGAATTGTCTTCATTTTAGAACTTGCCTAAGGTCATTCTTCTGGTAAGTGATGGAGCTGACCTTCCATCTCCGCTCACCCTGTCTGTCTGAGGAGGCGAAGCTCTCCCTCCCTCACTCCCTGACACTGCCTCTTGTGCTTCCTGCATGGCATTTGAATCACTCCATAAAGCTCTGTACCTGTCCTGACTCCTACTGAAGTGTAATGCTGAGGGTTTAAGCCAGGGGTCCCCAAACTACGGCCCTCGAGCCACATGCGGCCCCCTGAGGCCATTTATCCGGCCCCTGCCGCACTTCCAGAAGGAGCACTTCTTTCATTGGTGGTCAGTGAGAGGAGCATAGTTCCCATTGAAATACTGGTCAGTTTGTTGACTTAAATTTACTTGTTCTTTATTTTAAATATTGTATTTGTTCCCGTTTTGTTTTTTTACTTTAAAATAAGATATGTGCAGTGTGCATAGGGATTTGTTCATAGATTTTTTTTTATAGTCCGGCCCTCCAACGGTCTGAGGGACAGTGAACTGGCCCCCTGTGTAAAAAGTTTGGGGACCCCTGGTTTAAGCACAGCTTTCTGCCTCAGGACAATTTTTTCTTTCCTTGTGTTTCTACATTGTCATGCCGATTGCCATATACACAATTACTCATTAATAATAAGTTTAGTTCTCAAGTTAAAGTTAGTATTATGTAGTATCCTAAGAGATCATGATTATAAAAAGTTGTGCCACCACATAAAAAAGGAAATAGTTTTGGGATTCACATAACTTCTTACATCCAAAGAAATTAGTAGAATTTTAGCTCCAGGAGAGAGATTGCAGATGATCTTGGAGTGACGTAATCCGTCGTTTTAAATTTGGGGAAAAAAGGCCTGGTGTAACAGATTGGGACCTAGACCATGCGGACGGCGGAGCTAGAACCAAGATGTGTTTCGCCTTCGAAATCGATTTGGCTCCAAAATAACCTAGCTATAATTTTAGTCAATTGATGGCACCACTTTTACAGCTGGAATATGTGACTTTTCTGTTATTATCTGTAAATAGTAAAAATAGTTAAAAACTAAAATGTATTATTAGATTTTTAATTGAATTTTATTGGGGTGACACTGGTTAACAATTATATGGGTTTTATTTATTTATTTATTTATTTTTTTATTTTTCTGAAGCTGGAAACGGGGAGAGACAGTCAGACAGACTCCCGCATGCACCCAACCAGGATCCACCCGGCACGCCCACCAGGGGCGATGCTCTGCCCACCAGGGGGTGATGCTCTGCCCCTCCAGGGGGTCGCTCTGTCGTGACCAGAGCCACTCTAGCACCTGGGACAGAGGCCAAGGAGCCATCCCCAGCGCCCGGGCCATCTTTGCTCCAATGGAGCCTTGGCTGCGGGAGGAGAAGAGAGAGACAGAGAGGAAGGAGAGGGGGAGGGGTGGAGAAGCAGATGGGCGCTTCTCCTGTGTGCCCTGGCCGGGAATCAAACCAGGGACCTCTGCATGCCAGGCCAACGCTCTACCACTGAGCCAACCGACCAGGGCCTATTATATGGGTTTTAGATGGTCTTCGTCCATCGTCATCATCATTTATCACCTCTATACTCTTCTCCACCGGCCCCCCCCCAATTTCCATATTGTTGTCTGTGTCCATGAGGGTTTGGTTTTGTTTTTTAGGATAAAGCTATATGTAATTCATTATACATACTAACTTTGAAATCATTTTAATGTCTTACTAGTTGACTTCTAATTTTTTGGGGAGTATAACAATTTTGTAGCCAACGGATAATAAACTGAAACATGGCTTGGTGTGGTTCCCTGAGTCCTGTGAAAACAGGAAGAATTTGCATAAACAATACCACATTGTTAAATGGCATCTCAGTTTATCAAATGTCCTAAGTTTATTACAGTATCGTTTTATGAAAAACCATTCCAGCCTTACAACAGTTTATCCTAATCTTAAGCAAAAGAGCCTTCAAAGTTTCCAGGGCTGTTAGATTTTGTTCTATCCATCAAAGTAAAAACTGCTCATTGCTGTTGATCAGGAGAAAGAAGTTTGTATAACCTAACAGCTTTATGAGTTATTTAACTGATTTGTGTGTTACAACACCTCATGGTGGCCTTATTAAGAAACTGCGGTAGTGAAACAGAGTGACTACATACCTTGTAACTCTGATTGAATCTACTCAAATGTATGTGGACTAAACATTAGTGAGTAGATGATATTTTCAAGGTTGGTGTTTTTATGTCTCATTTACGAGCGATTAACCTCTGCTTTGCAGTTCAGGGAGGAAGTCTGGTATGCCTTATCAGAGGTCTGCTTCTGGGAGTTCACCTGGGAATGTCATCCCCCAACACCTGACTTGAAGAAGAACAAGAGCCTGGTAGTCCCAGCATATGTTAGCCTATTTTTCTCCTTTCTGTATATTAGAAAAAAAAAGGCACCCTTTTCTTGAGATATTCTAGTCCAAATGTTGAAATATTGTTGTAATAGGTTGATTTTTGTTAGAAAAAGACGCTTCACTGGCTTTTGGCAGGAAGTTGTCATAATGAATGTATAGATCTAGGGTCTCTGCTGTGAATGGCGCCCCCTTTGGGTGATGCACAGAAAAAACTTGTGTAGCTGTACTTGAGGACCCTTCCAGGAATTGTAACCAAAGAATTATGTCTTTAGATATTAAACCATTACATCTGGAAAACTCTAAATATGGTGCTTAAATATAAAATACTAGTTATTTATGTAGTTCTTATTTTTAAATTTATAAACATTATAGAAATTAAAATGAAAGAAGAGATAATGGAGACATATCTTTACCTCTGCGGTGTACTGGAAAAAGGCGCTGTGTTCTACTGCACAGCTCTTGGCCCAACCGATTTAATATATTTTCAAAGTTAGTCTGGCTTTTGGAGTTCTGATTAAAGAAGAAAAACTTCTGACCTATATATAGGAGCATTCCTAAATTAGATAGGTGCAGTAATAGAATGCAGAATGACTTTAAGCATCCACCGCTTTTATTCATCAGTAACACTTAGTTGTCTCACCATATAAATGCAATTTGATGGGATTTTCCGCGTACCAAAAATCCTCAATCTGTGATGGGGAAAGTATGCTCTGTGAGGACTTGAATTATGGAAAAATAAAAGGAAAAATTAACTTTTTATAAATCTTAAGTGGCAGCTAAATGGAAATAAAAGCTTTCAATTTTTGTGTGAGAATAGTGATAGAAGATCAATATCTTGTGTTTGGTTGGAAGCATAAAGTTTCAGAACGCAGCTTGTCTGACTTGAGGGTGGGTGTTTGGGCAAGTAGAGATTGTAGAAGTTTAGTTCCCTACACATTTGGCAGGCTAATAATGCCTTCAGCATCTTTGTGCTGGTCCGTGGAATTATTTTCTGAAAAGGAGCAATAGCTACCTTTCTCCTTCTTATTTAAAGAGTGGCAATTGGTAGGATATTCAGCAGGAAATCCATTACTCTGTTGATAGTCTGGTGCTTCCCTGGTTGAGCCTGGAGTTTGCAGTAGGTATTGATGCATTAAGTAGTTATAACAATAGTTGTACTATGTCTTTTATTCAGCTTAGTGACATGATTGTAAGATATAGGATTCAAAGCACAGATTTTGAAATAGTGTTCTCTTACCAGTTCTCACAGTTTGGGAGAAAAGGCATAAAATGTTGCTGGCTCGTAAAAAAGGAAGACTGCTTTGACAATAGCTCGAAGGTGCTAATTGTTTCTAGTAGGACTGTTACACATGAAGCCTCAAGGTAATCCTTAACTTTGCACTTTTATTTAGTTCTCATTGGCCAGTAACCAGATTGCCCACACTGTAATACCAGATGTTTACTGCTGGCTTCCTGACTCATGGCAGACAGATTGGATAATTTGGTTTGTTCGAATCTAAACTTGACTGTGTCCTCTGAAGATCATTTCTAAGAGTTGGGAGCCACTGATCATCCATATTTGATTTCTTAACCGAATTGAGATTAATACTCTAGTTATTCCTGCCCCTAAATTACTGCTGTTTAAATTGATCACATTTGTAATTTACTGTTGTCATAATTTTTAGAAATGTTAGTACGAGTAATTTAAGGACTATATTTTTAAAAGTCTGGTTATTTGCTTACTTTGTTGACTGAATAAAATCCAGATTTTTTTAGATTTCATAATACAGGGCCACATAAATAAATCACTATTAAGTACTTTTAGTAACAACTGATTTAGGAAAGTGACAAAATTATTTATGCCACATAAGATACTTTTTTCAAGAAACTCATGTCTTCTTTTGGATTTAAAAAATTTTTAAGTATGGTTGGTATACAATCTTATATAGATTATATCAGTTTCAGGTGTACATTACACTGACTCAGCATTTACATATTTTACAATGTGATCAGCCCACCAATTCCAGCAATCCTCTGTCATCATGTAGACTGACCACAATATTATTGACTCTATTCCACTTCCCCTTTTCACTCACCCACTTTTCACTCACGCTCTCCCTTCTGGCAATCATCTCTTCGGTCTCTGTTTCTATGAGTCCGTTTTTGTTTTTTTGTTTATCTTATTTATTTTTCTTTAGAATTCACAAATAAGTGAAACCAAACAGTATTTGTCATTCTCTTCCTGCTTGTTTGACTTTGCACAATACCCTCTAGATTCATCCATGTTGTCTCAAGCGGCAAGATTTTATTCTTTGTTATTGCTGTGTACTATTTCATTGTACCACATCCTCTTTCTCCATTCATCTAGCATTGGACCCCTAAGTTGCTTCTGTATCTTGGCTATTGTAAATAATGCCACAGTGAGCATAGGGGTGTATATCTTTTCAAATTAGTGTTTTTATTTTCTTTGGCTAAATACCTAGAAGTGTAACTAAGTTATTTTTAGATAATAAAAAGGGACTTCTTAGCTAAAGAATACAAAAACTTATTTTACCCTCATAAAAATTCATAATAATCATGCTGTTTGTTAGTATAAGAACAAAATTTTAAATGTCATTACTTTAAATTGTATGAATTGGATTTTGAACATAATATTTGAAAAGCTGGTTGTTGTTCTGAGCCTTTCATTTATTATCTACACAAACTGCTGTAGTGCTAGAAAAGCTTTTGCTCTGATAACATGAAATGAAAATCACAAGGTTCCAGTTTGGGGGGTGTTAAGATTTATAGCTTTAAATCTTTGTGATAGTTGGGATATGACTTTGAGAAAAGTTTGAAGGGGCCCTGGCTGGTTGGCTCAGCGGTAGAGCATCGGCCTGGCGTGCGGGGGACCTGGGTTTGATTCCCGGCCAGGGCACATAGGAGAAGCGCCCATTTGCTTCTCCACCCCCACCCCCTCCTTCCTCTCTGTCTCTCTCTTCCCCTCCCGCAGCCAAGGCTCCATTGGAGCAAAGATGGCCCGGGCGCTGGGGATGGCTCCTTGGCTTCTGCCCCAGGCTCTGGAGTGGCTCTGGTCAGGACAGAGCGACGCCCCCGGAGGGGCAGAGCATCGCCCCCTGGTGGGCAGAGCGTCTCCCCTGGTGGGTGTGCCGGGTGGATCCCGGTCGGGCGCATGCGGGAGTCTGTCTGTCTCTCCCCGTTTCCAGCTTCAGAAAAATTAAAAAAAAAAAAAAAGAAAAGAAAAGTTTGAAGGAATCTATAATGGTTCTAAAATATATCTTTAGTAAATTAATGGTATTGATGACAATTTACTAAATAAATATCTGTTCAGTGAATGAAATTATTGAACTTCATCTTATTTGTAGAGGTGATCATTGTACCTTATATGCTTGACAGTACCTACTTCAGTACCTGTCAAGTCAAGAGGTGTATGGGAGTTACTGAATGGAGGAATGAAATGTAAGACTGAATTTAGTTTTACAGGCTTTTCTGACATGTATAATTTTAAGATCTAATTCGATCTTTCCCAGATTCTTATGAAACCTATATATATTTGCCCTACTCTTCATTAAATTAATAAAATATGATATTAAACATAACCTGTATTTACTACTTATCGTATGTACCTCAGGTGCTCTTATATACACTTTCAAATATCTCACTTTAGCAATCAGGACAAATCTGCTGGTTGATATAATTGTGCACCCTCCTCACTTCTATTTTTCTTCCCTCCCTCTGTTTCCTCTCCTCCCGAATTTTGAAACTCAGGCTCTAAGAGAATAAGCAACTTACCTAGCAGCACAGAGGAAGGCCCACAGCACCTGAGTCCAAACCCAGCGCCCTTTCCAGTGTCTTCTCTTATCCTGAGAATCTTATACCTGGACTCTTTTTTTTTGTATTTTTCTGAAGCTGGAAACGGGGAGAGACAGTCAGACAGACTCCCGCATGCGCCCGACCGGGATCCACCCGGCATGTCCACCAGGGGCCACGCTCTGCCCACCAGGGGGCGATGCTCTGCCCCTCCGGGGCATCACTCTGCCACGACCAGAGCCACTCTAGCACCTGGGGCAGAGGCCAAGGAGCCATCCCCAGCGCCCGGGCCATCTTTGCTCCAATGGAGCCTTGGCTGCGGGAGGGGAAGAGAGAGACAGAGAGGAAGGAGAGGGGGAGGGGTGGAGAAGCAGATGGGCGCTTCTCCTGTGTGCCCTGGCCGGGAATCGAACCCTGGTCCCTTGCACGCCAGGGCGACGCTCTACCGCTGAGCCAACCAGCCAGGGCCATATACCTGGACTCTTAAAATTTGATTGCTCACTCAGTTGCTTTTTAAAAAACTTTTCCTTATTTGATTGGCTTCTGTTTCATGATTTAAAACTGAGTTCTGGGCCTAGCCATAATCTCAGAAACCTAATTAAGCTGGTCTTTTAATATCTACCTGGGAGACACGTGGTTCAGAAGTATCATCAGGTGTCCGGTAATCCCCATTTGAATGCCATCTCTGCCGTCCCCCAGCTCGGTGAGTTTGGGCCAGGCACTTGTGTGTCTTGGGACTCTGGTTTTCAAATCTAGAAAGGACAAAAATAATAGTTAGCTTTTTAAAGTCATTTTGAAGATTAAAAGATAAAAACCTATGTAAAGCAGTCAAGTTCTTTGCATATAGACACTTTGCTATGAATTTATACTACTTTGTATAAATTCTTCTCTCTGTTAGATATATTGAGTGTATCTGTGTTTGTGTGTTTATCTATTCACAAGCATTAGATGATGTATTTACACTCATTTATGTATAAAAGACAGATTTAGAAAACAAGTGGTTTTCTAGGTGGTTGGTAGAATCCTGATATTGGGTAATAGTATATATTTAAAGATTAATAATATAATAATTCTAGCATTCATTCAACAGACTCTTGTTGAGCTTCTTCTATGGGCTAGGCTCTGTTTCCACTAAACATTGATCATTTGAAATATGGCCAGTCCAAATTGAGATATTTTGTTAGTGTAAACTACATTAGATTTCAAAGACTTAGTATGATGAAAATATTCAGAATATCTCAAAATTTTTTATATTGGTTACATGTTAAATTATATTTTGAATATATTGATTAAAGGTATATTTTTAGAATTAATTTTACCTTTTAAAAATGTGACTTCTAAAATTAAATTAAAAATGTGACTTCTGTTCCAGTCTCTGGGACTATTGCAGTAATAGGATGGTTAAAAAAATGCTGTCTGGGCCCTGGCCAGTTGTCTCAATGGTAGAGCGTCCGCCTGGCGTGCGGAAGTCCCGGGTTCGATTCGTGGCCAGGACACACAGGAGAGGCGCCCATCTGCTTCTCCACCCCTCCCCCTCTTCTTCCTCTCTGTCTCTCTCTTCCCCTCCCGCAGCCAAGGCTCCATTGGAGCAAAAGATGGCCCAGGCGCTGGGGATGGCTCCTTGGCCTCTGCCCCAGGCGCTAGAGTGGCTCTGGTCGTGACAGAGCGACGCCCCGGAGGGGCAGAGCATTGCCCCCTGGTGGGCAGAGCATCGCCCCCTGGTGGGCATGCCGGGTGGATCCCGGTCGGGCACATGCGGGAGTCTGTCTGACTGTCTCTCCCCGTTTCCAGTTTCAGAAAAATACAAAAAAAAAAAAAAAAAAAAAAAAGCTGTCTGGATGGTAGGGTACCTTCTAGTGGGGTAAAAAATAAGTTGTATGATATGTTAGCTGGTAATATATTACAGGAAAAATAAAGCCAAGGAAGGAGAGACAGTACAGGGTTGCAGTTTTCAACAGGTGGTTTGTGATTAGAGAGTGGTTTTGCTCCGTCAGCAGTTGGGCAGGTCCAGGAGTGGTTCATGCAAAGATGGAGAGCATGTTGCTGACTCCAGGAATGCCCTGTCCTCTTCCAAGTCCCAAGTGCTTTTTTTCTGTAACATTTTCATTTTATTTTTCAAATTATAAGAGAGAGTTTATTTAGAAAGTTACAAAGGTAGTAGAAGTGAGCCAGCTGGGCTGTGTAAGCTCAGGAGTCCAGTTACAGAAGCAAAAAAGAAAAGTTACAGCAGCAAAAGAAGCCCACTTGGAGGATAGGAGAAAGGCAGCGGTCTGGGCTTGGGGGAAGAAGAGGAGGAAGAAGGGGAAAGCACTGGCTTGCTGCTCAGAGGGAACGTGCACACTGGGTCCTTCCTCTTGAGAGTTTTAACGGCTGGGAGTTCAGGGCAGGTCTTACAGGAGGGTCTCAGTAGAATAGCCGTCAGCTTTACGCTGATGTGCCAGAATGAGATTTATCCTCCTGACTTCATTCATCCTTGGATGTGGTTGACACAGATGTCATTAATTGGGTTTTTGTTATCCAACACCCCGAGTAGGGTGATTTAAGCTATTTTGCCTTCTGATCAGGGAGGAGAAGTGTAAACCAAGTATTCTTGGTTAGGGAAGATAGGATTTGGGGATGTACTAGGTGGCTTTAAACTGCTTGGCCATTTGACTACCTGTGTCAGTTTCCCTATTCCTCGTCTTGGCTTACTAGTTTGTCTCATTCCTCTCCAAGAGACTTTGCCCCCTTTTTGGAGGGCTCTGGCACTCTTGGCAATATTTCTATTTAGCATAAATTGTGATACAGAAGTTTGTACCTGGTGGCCGGTTTTGGGCGAATGTACTATTATGCGTGGAAGAGGATGAATAGTAGTCTGGGTGGCTTTCTCTGTAGTTGGCAGAATTAGGAGCAACTTTGTGCATTCCTTGCAGCCAAAGTGCCCACTCATACTTATCTTAAGACTTTTCTGTCCTGGCCGGTGGCTAAGTGGATAGACGTTGGCTTGGCCTATGAACCATCCCGGGTTTGATTCCCAGTCAGGGCACACAAGAGAAGAGACCATCTGCTTCGCCCCTACTTTCTCTTCCCCCAACCTCTCTTCCTCTCCTGCAGCCACGGCTCCATTGGTTTGAGTGCATTGGCCCTGGGCGCTGAAGATGGCCCTGTGGAGCGTCTGCATCAGATGCTAAAAAATAGCTCTGTACTCGAGCATTGGCCCCAGACGGGGTTGCTGGGTGGATCCCGGCTGGGGCGCATGCGGGAGTCTGCATCACTATCTCCCCTTCTCTTACGTAAACAAACAAACAAACAAACAAACACTTTTTTGAAATTCTGTGATACAGTTAAGTGAACTAGTAAATAGACTTTTCAGACTGAAGAGTATCTTCGGCAAGTGCGCTGTTTATTAATTGTCTTTTTTTTAAAGTGCTGATAGCAGAAGGGGTACCTTTAATTATTAAAATAATCTACAAGGAGTCAAGACAGGGAGTAGTGTTGAGCTAATACTTTTTTTAAATATATTTTTTTATTGATTTTAGAGAGAGGAGAGAGAGAGAGAGAGAGAGAAGGGGCATAGAGGAGTTGATACTCACAGTAGTTGCTTCTCGTACATGCCTTGACCAGATGAGCCTGGGGTTTGAAACGGGGATCTTAGCATTCCATGTTGACACTTTATCCGCTGTGCCACCACAGGTCAGGGAATACTTTGTTTTCAAAAATTCTCTCCCCCTATATTTATTTATATATCTGTTAATTCTTTTAGCGTATATTTGTTGAGCATCTACTATGTTCTAGGCATTGTGAATGTTCTTAAGCAGATAAGGTGGGTAAAGTGGTATTCCTGCTCACAAGGAGTGTGTACAGTAGGGAGAGGAAGTACAGAAATAAGCTCTTTACGAGACACTAATGAGGTAGCACATAGGGAAGAAGCTAGCACATGCCTGGGTGCAGCGGATGCTCAACACCTGTGTGTTGACTTTTAGATGAATGGATTAGTCACACAGGAGAGTAAGACACTATGCTAAAATGATAGATGGATGACAGGTGAGGGAATAGTAACATCTGGCTTTGTTATTAGGGAAGTCTTCGTGGAAACTTGAAATGTGTCTTGAAGATTGAATGGGATTTGGTCATACCGCTTGAATATGGGGAAATTACCTTACTTGGTTTTGTATTTTTAACAGGTGGTACAGAAGCAGCTGTCAAATTTTTGTTGGATGGGAAAATAAGGGGAAAGGACCATCCTGGTGAAGGGAAAAGTGAGCGCATGGGCATCCCAGAGATTGGGAAGCCCACAGGTGAACGCGAGGGAAATACTGCTTCAAAGTAATAATGGAGTAGGTCGTAGAGGCTCATAATTGCTAGGCTGGGCAGTGGAGCATCTTGAAAGGAGGCTTTGTGCCAGCAACAGGTAACGTTGAAGATGAGGAATGACTGGCAGGCGCATCAGGTAATGAGACTATTACAGCATCGGAGGCCGGAAGTAATTAGGAACTCATCAAGGGTGGCCACTGATGGAGCCAAGTGATCATTTTAGAGGCTGAAGTGACAGCATGCTAAGCTACTTCAACTGGAGCCCAGTGGAACGGTTTTGAAGGCCTCCTTTTGCTATAGGAGCTCTTTGAGAAAATGAAAACATCCAATCATATTAACTGGAAGTTTTCTAAGATTTTAGCACAAAGTCCTTATAGACCCTATGAAAGCAAAGGAATGTTAAGTAAAATTGTTAGGAAATTTACACCAGAGTTCAATTTTTATATTACTGTAAATATATTTTTATAGTCCTTTTGGGTCCTTTGTATATTCTGTGTTATAAATACACACACACACACACAAACACACATGCACCAGGAAAGGAAAGGAAATACAAAAATAACCAC
The DNA here is from genome assembly GCF_036850765.1 of Saccopteryx bilineata. NCBI lineage: Eukaryota > Metazoa > Chordata > Mammalia > Chiroptera > Emballonuridae > Saccopteryx > Saccopteryx bilineata. Next base: position 36,297,709 of record NC_089497.1, read on the forward strand.
GTATTAGTGATTTATTTGATGATGCATCTTGAATCAGTAATGTAGCCCAATGATAACACTTCGTTGATTTTTACATGAAAATTCTTTATAATCATCAGTTTTATAAAGTGGTTTCCAAGAAACATTTCAGGGAGAGTTTTCTTTTCTTTAATTTAAACAAACATTTAGAGTAGTAATGATGTTTAAGTTTTGTTTTGTTTCGTGAGAGAAGGGGAGCTAGAGAGACAGACTCCTGCATGCGCCCGGGCCAGGATCCGTCCCGCAAGCCCACTCGGGGGTGATGCCCTGTCCATCTGGGTCATTGCTCCGTTGCTCAGCAACCCAGCCCTTAGCGCTTAAGGGAGGCCATGGAGCCATCCTCAGCGCCCCAGACCAGCTTGCTCCAATGAAGCCATGGGTGCAGGAGGGGAATATAGAGAGAGGAGGGGGAGAGGTACAGAAACAGATGGTCGCTTCTCTTCTGCCCTCACCTGGAATCGAACCTGGAACATACACATGCCTGGTGATGCTCTACCACTGAGCCAACAGGCCAGGGCAGGGATATTTAAGTTTTATTTAGAGCAGGGGTCCCCAAACTACGGCCCGTGGCCCCCTGAGGCCATTTATCCGGCCCCCTCCGCACTTCTGGAAGAAGCACCTCTTTCATTGGTGGTCATTGAGAAGAGTACATTGACCATCTCATTAGCCAAAAGCAAACCCATAGTTCCCATTGAAATATTGGTCATTCTGTTGATTTAAATTTACTTGTTCTTTATTTTAAATATTGTATTTGTTCCCATTTTGTTTTTTACTTTAAAATAAGATATGTGCAGTGTGCATAGGGATTTGTTCATAATTTTTTTTATAGTCCGGCCCTCCAACGGTCTGAGGGACAGTGAACTGGCCCCCTGTGTAAAAAGTTTGGGGACCCCTGATTTAGAGCAATGGATTTTTGTTAGGAAAAGCATTCTTTAGAAAAATTGCCAGCTTTTGCCTTCATGTCTAGCATAAATATATAAGACTCTAAAAGAGGAGACAATATGAAAGTAATATGTATGTCCTTTCTTTCAAGATCACAGACCTTAGTAATGTACTGTGTGTGAGGGTGTAAGTGCTGAAAACTTGTGCAACCAGATTCTAGCCCTGGCGTTTGCACCACTGAAGAGTGTAGCCTGTGCCAGACATTGGATTTCCACAGGCTTCAGCTTTCTCATCTGTGAAATAGGGGCTGGCCTGGGATGGTCAGGAAGGGCCTTCCCGGGGCAGTGCCTTTGACTCTCTGACCTGTTAGAGCTGCAAAGCAAAGACACCCCCATAAATATTCACAAACTGTAATATTTCAAAACTCAAGTTATTCGGTATTCTACATAAGTTCTTGCCCTGTGTCATTTTTCGTGTAGGAAGCTGAAAGGCACATATTTACTTGTGTTGCAAAACATTGCCTTTTTTTGTGAGCAGAGTGCGAGACCCATGGACGATGCCCCCAATAAATAATTGCAGGGTATGTTTCAACTGTGAGAGACATTAGGGTGTTAAGGAATAGCTCTGGGCCTTGGTCTCATCCTTTGCTGATGTTAGAGAAGCAGCTGAAACAACTTGCTTTATTCAGTAAACTCTTGAGTGGACAGTCACAGAAAACCATTACATTCACTCAACGAGCATTTATTGAGCTCCTGCCATTTGTGTGACAAGTGTGGTATTAAGCCTCGGGAATATACAGTTAACAAAAATAGTTACCTCCAATGTCAGCTTCCGTAGCGGTAGAGAAAAGAGGTCTACGGCCATACCACCCTGAACGCGCCCGATCTCGTCTGATCTCGGAAGCTAAGCAGGGTCGGGCCTGGTTAGTACTTGGATGGGAGAAAACAGGCGTTATGGACTCAGTGCGAATAGGTATTACTCCAGTTACAGCTGGAAAAGCATGCAGTGAGTGTCCTCTAAATTATTGTTAGAAGTAAAAAAATAAAAAGTAAATGCACTAGAAAAAAATTAAAAGATAGTAAGACTCACCCCAGCTTCTCCTCCCGCAGCTGCAGGCTCTTTCTCTTGATGGAAGACGGCGAATTCTCGTCTGGGTTTCTTCACATTTCCCTTGTGTGGATGTGAAGAACCAGGGACATTTCTGAGAGTCGCAACAGCTGCGACAAGAGCAGGGAGATCTGCAGCCTCCAAGAACATTGCAGCTCCAATGCTTTAGCAATTTATAGATAAAAGCCATTTTTAGTCATTTTTGCTGAGGTAGCAAAGACCTCATTTTACCCATCCTTGAAGTACTGGACTTCCTTTGACTTAATAAGGAAGAAACTCTTTATTTCAAAAATTTTACTTTGGAGTAACAAAGCGACCTCATGTTGGTAAGGATCTGCTAAATTTGTCGAGTTTTAACAGTCTAGTCAGTAGTGAAAAGTTTGGCTTATTTGGTATTGAGACATCCCGTTAAAATAAAGGGTCAAAATCCTCACTGTGTTCTACTGATAGATTTATAAATTCTTCAGTATTTATAATAATAAAGGCTACTGGGTATCGAGCATTAATCACCGGGTATGTTGTGATAGGTATTTTAAATTACCTTATTTAATATTTACAAGTAAATATCCTGTGAGGTAGATTTTATCATTCCCCATGTTACCTATGAAGACCATATGGTTATTTCTGTGTTTCAGGATTTGAATTCAGGTCATTTTGACTCTATAGTCTAAGCCCAATTTTCTACTTTTCCCCATGCTCCCAAATAATTATGGCTAAGGTCTAAGCCTGTGTATTTTTATTTTTGTTATATTTATTGGGGTGACATGGTTAATATAGCATTATATAGGTGTCAAGTGTACAGTTCTGTAACACATCGTCTGTATATTGCATTGTGTGCCCACCACCCAAAGTTTAGTTGCTTTCCATCATAATCATGTGACCCCCTTTACTCTTCTCATTCTCTCCCACCCCCTTCCCTTCTGATAACCACCCTTCTGATGTCCGTTTTGTTTGTTCACTTGTTACTTTCTGTTTTATATCCCACACGGAAATGAAATAACACAGGCCTGTGCTTCTTATCGCATGGGCTAAAGGACAGATTAGGTAGATGAAGGTTGTGTCTGTGAGGACAGGATGAGGGAGGAGAGACTCAGGCATAAACAGGAGAGGTGCATTTTAGAAGCTAGGAGAAGATGAGAAAACAATAGCCAGGATGAGAACTGTTCCAGAGAGAATTGTTCCTGGACTGCCATGGCTATCAAAATCCACTGTGGTTCAGCCCTGGCCAGTTGGCTCAGCGGTAGAGCGTCGGCCTGGCGTGCAGGAGTCCCGGGTTTGATTCCCGGCCAAGGCACACAGGAGAAGTGCCCATCTGCTTCTCCACCCCTCCCCCTCTCCTTCCTCTCTGTCTCTCTCTTCCCCTCCCACAGCTGAGGCTCCATTGGAGCAAAGTTTGCCTGGGCGCTGAGGATGGCTCTGTGGCCTCTGCTTCAGGCGCTAGAATGGCTCTGATTGCAGCAGAGCAACACCCCAAGACGGGCAGAGCATCGCCCCCTGGTGGGCATGCTGGTTGGATCCCGGTCGGGTGCATGCGGGAGTCTGTCTGACTGCCTCCCCGTTTCCAACTTCGGAAAAATATAACAACTACAAAAAAATCCACTGTGGTTCAAATCCCTTATATGAAGTGGCATGACAGTGCATAGAGTCAAGCCCTTCACATCTGCACACTCCCTACCATGGATCAGAAATACTGCTTTCAGACCCCGATTGGCTGAATTCACAGGTGCAAAATCTGGGAATATGGAGGGCTGACTGTAAATTTATTGAAAAATATCTGCGTATAAATTGGTCCTGCATAGTTCAAATCTGTTGTTCAAGGGTCTGCTGGTATAATGGGTATATTTTTCTTGTGTTTGCCTCTTGGTTTAAGGTTTTAAATGTACCCAACTCAGAAAGGAATTTATAGATTTCCAAGGGCACTTTAGCAAAGAAAAAGTGGTGTTTAAACATTAAAATAATCTACGCAAATTGAGTTTTTCAATAAAGACCGAGGAGATATCTTGAGGAGTGCTTGTTAACTTTTTCAAGAAGATGTTGACTGCTCTGGTCACATCACAGCTAGAATCATAAAAAAACGTCCAACAGAAAATTATTCCTCAAAAAGCAGAAAGTACAGCCTGACCAGGTGGTGACACAGTGGATACAGCGTCAGACTGGGAAGTGGAGGACCCAGGTTTGAGACGCCGAGGTCAACAGCTTGAGTGCAGGCTCATCTGGTTTGAGCAAAGCTCACCAGCTTGGACCCAAGGTCACTGGCTTGAGCAAGGGGTTACTTGGTCCGCTGAAGGCCCGCAGGCAAGGCACATATGAGAAAGCAATCAATGAACAACTAAGGTGTCGCAACGAAAAACTGATGATTGATGCTTCTCATCTCTCTCTGTTCCTGTCTGTCTGTCCTTATCTATCCTTCTCTCTGACTCTCTCTCTGTCTCTGTAAAAAAAAAAAAAAAGTTAATTAAAACAAACAGAAAGTACAGCCTGAACAAGCAGTGGCACAGTGGATAGAACATAGGACTGGAATGTGAGGACCCAGGTTCAAAACCCCAAGGTCACCAGCTTGAGTGTGGGCTCACTAGCTTGAGTGTGAGGTCGCTGGCTTGAGCGTGGGGTCATAGACATGACCCTGTGGTTGCTAGCTTGAGCCCAAAGGTCTCTGGCTTGAAGCCCAAGGTTGCTTGTTTGATCCCAAGATCTCTGGCTTGAGCAAGGGGTCACTTGTTCTGCTGTAGCCCCCCGGTCGAGGCACTAAAGTGCTGCAACAAAGAATTCATGCTTCTCATCTCTCTCCCTTCCTGTCTGTCCTTATCTGACCCTCTCTCTGACTATCTCTGTAAAAAAAAAAAAAAAGGCAGAAAGTACACAAGAATACTGTCCCACTCAAGTATAAGAACATGATGTTCATCTTCTGGAAATACAATCTGCATCTCTAGGTTAGGAAGAAGGTTAAGGAAGCCCTAAGTAAGGGCTTCTGAGACACTGCTGGAGTGGAGAGCTGTCATGGAAGGAGACCCTCTTTTTGACTACTGAGAGCATCTCTGATTAAGGCTGTGAATTCACGGACAAAGACAAAGAATTATTCACACAATTTCTCCTGAATTTGAATGAGTAATAATTTCTTATAGGCCTAAAATTTCTGGGTAAATACTCCCCCCTACCCCCAAGCATGACCATCTTAAATAATAGGACAAAAATGATATAAACTGTTGTCCTTTGAAGATAAAAACTGAAAATAGACATTCTGAAAAAATATAACTTACTTACATTTATGTTTAAAAAGTAATGGGGGCCCTGGCCGGTTGGCTCAGCAGTAGAGCGTCGGCCTGGCGTGCGGGGGACCCGGGTTCGATTCCCGGCCAGGGCACATAGGAGAAGCGCCCATTTGCTTCTCCACCCCCCCCCTCCTTCCTCTCTGTCTCTCTCTTCCCCTCCCGCAGCCAAGGCTCCATTGGAGCAAGGATGGCCCGGGCGCTGGGGATGGCTCCTTGGCCTCTGCCCCAGGCGCTAGAGTGGCTCTGGTCGTGGCAGAGCGACGCCCCAGAGGGGCAGAGCATCGCCCCCCGGTGGGCAGAGCGTCGCCCCTGGTGGGTGTGCCGGGTGGATCCCGGTCGGGCGCATGCGGGAGTCTGTCTGACTGTCTCTCCCCGTTTCCAGCTTCAGAAAAATACAAAAAAAAAAAAAAAAAAAAGTAATGGGGGATTGTAGCAAGTAGGAGGTTTTGGAGCTTATCTGTAGTCTCGTGAGAAGAATGTCAGGGGAGGAAGCCTCGCTCTTCCACAACAAGCCCTGTCTCTCCTGTTAGATCAAGTGCTGGCCTGTGTGGCTCAGGGTCTGCTCAGCTCTGTTGTTCACAGGCTCTGGTATTCCTATCTGTTGCTATCCTGCCAAGTTTCTCCTAGATATTATGACTTTGATGTCCATTTTAGAAAAATATTGGTTAATAGAAACCACTGCCTATTCAACTATGATTCAGTAGATGTTTGTTGAAAAGGTTATATATACTTATTATTATATATAGAATGGCTCATATTAGATTCATAATTTTGATGTGTTTTATATATTTATTTTATTTTATTTTTTTAATTAGATGCTATTTTAGATACTGGCCTTGAGCCAGTCTTTTGCTAAGCAAATTTTCAAAGCCCTTCTCCCAGTAGAGGAGTATTCCATGTAAATGCTGGGTGTTCAACAGCCTACAGGTATCTGGTAACTTTCTGCAGCTATTTCTTCAGTTAACAGAACTGGTGGGACTGTCTCACTGGGGCTACTGTGGTTGTGGTGATTTTCTGTTATTTCCTTTGAAGAGGTTTTAGGAAATATGTTTTAAGACACGGATCAGTCTTAAGTGCTAAGTCTACCAGGTCAGCCATTTAAATGGATAGAAAGGGCTCAATTTATATAAAGTATTAAACAAAGATGTTAAAAAACTTTAAGGAGCCAAGCATTTGGCTCGATTCCGGAACTCTCTTAAATAAACCTAGAAGCCAGAAGCAGATGGGTCTTTGGTTTTATTAGTGCTCTACTTCTCAAATTTTTAATTAATGTTTCGGAATGCGACAAGAAAGTAAACTTATATTCTTATGAAGTCAGGGGTCTTAGGCCAAATTGTGCTACCAGAGCTAATATTTATTAAAGTTTCTAGAATGTTTTATCTTAAAAATTCCATTTGAATATTCTAGTCCATCATGTATATTTTTAAAAAGAATTTAAGGTAAAATTGACATCTGGTGAAATGCATAGATCTTAAGTATAGTGTTTACAAAAGCATACACACATCTATCAAGAATATACCTACATTGACTGGTCAGGTAGCTCAGTTGGTTAGAGCGTTTTTCTGATACATCAAGGTTGCAGGTTCTGTCCCCAGTCAGGGCACATACAACAATCAAATAATGAATGCATAAATAAGTGACACAACAAATCAGTGCTTCTTTTTCTTTCTCCTTTCCTCTCTTTCTCTCTAAAATCAGCCAATAAAATATGTAAAGAATATACCTGCATGTTTTAACATAGAAGTAGTATTTGAAAGTATTTTCTTTCTAACATTTTTTAAAGACTTCATTCATTTTAGAGAGGAGAGAGAGATGGAGGAGAAGCAGGAAGCATCAACTCCCATATGTGCCTTGACCAGGCAAGCCCAGGGTTTCAGACTGGCAACCTCAGCATTCCAGATCGACGCTTTATCCACTGCGCCACCACAGGACAGGCTTGAAAGTATTTTCATCAGAATATACATATAGGTTTTAACATAGAAGTAGTATTTGGAATTATATTTCATCATTATTCAAAAATTTACTTTTAAAATTTAATGGTTTGTCATACCACTCTGTATTCCCTAGAGATGGTGGCGGTGGACAAGGCGTAATCATTCCTTTTTTTTTTTTTTTTTCTGAAGCTGGAAATGGGGAGAGACAGTCAGACAGACTCCCACATGCGCCCGACCGGGATCCACCCGGCACGCCCTCCAGGGGCGACGCTCTGCCCACCAGGGGGCGATGCTCTGCCCCTCCAGGGTGTCGCTCTGCCGCGACCAGAGCCATTCTAGCGCCTGGGGCAGAGGCCAAGGAGCCATCCCCAGCGCCTGGGCCATCTTTGCTCCAATGGAGCCTTGGCTGCGGGAGGGGAAGAGAGAGACAGAGAAGAAGGAGGGGGCGGGTGGAGAAGCAGATGGGCGCTTCTCCTATGTGCCCTGGCCGGGAATCGAACCCAGCTCCCCCGCATGCCAGGCCGACGCTCTACCGCTGAGCCAACCGGCCAGGGCACATAATCATTCCATTTTGAGAAGCATGGACTTCATCAGGATAGCTGTACAAAATAACTAGACATCATAATGGCCTTTCTTTAGCTAAAGCCTAACATGAGCTAGAGAAGTTGGTTAATCTACTGTTCATCGAAACACCAAAAAATGTCTACTTCTCTAGTTGAAAATAGATTGTTTATCAAGTCAAGTAATAAATCTGTGATCAGGAAATTAAAGATTCATCCCTATTTATTGTTTTTACTGGTGCTCTATCTTATAGTAAGACTTCATTCACATGGATGTGATCTGTCACTTACCATCCTTGTCAGGATAACATTGGACAGTTTGCTTTGTAGCAGTCCTTCTCTAGAATCCCAGTCACAATGCACTCCCAGCTTTTTCTTCCTATCTGTTGAGTTTTTTTGTGAACATCGCCTGCAGCTGTTAGTGTTGGACTTCTAGGTTATCATTTCCTCCAGGTTATTTCAGAGAGCAGATATTAAAGTTGCCTTTCAGTAGAAATCAAATTTTAGTTACTGTATTTAGTGCAATGCACAATACAGTCAGCTCACTAGGTTGATTTCGGATGTAGATATTGGTGTTAGGTAATAGAGAAGACACAGAGTTGGCTAAGGATAGACCCTTTGCTCATGAATGTTTAGTAATATCAGGGGAGCTGATGATGGTAATTAATACTTATTAAGAGCTTTTTATATGCTAGGTACTCTTCTAAGCTTGCTGCCTGTATTGTCTGATTTTATATTCATAATAATCATTTGAGTTAATAATATGCCTGCTTTATACGTTAAGAGGCTGTGTATGTTAGGTCAGGTTTCCTAGAAGCAGGGCCGGAGATGCAGATTCTTGTGCAAGCGGTTTATTGAGGGGGGACACTGGGGGAACGTGGGCGAGGAAGGGAAGCAGGAGCGGGCAGCAGTGGTCCCTGGACCAGCAGTGACCGTGTCACTAGGTAGAAATACGTGTTCTCTCGTCTCACGCAGGTGAGCTGGGTGGCGGCCTATGGTTCACCTGGTCTTCCAGGTGATTCTGTGTGATACTAAAATTTGAGAACCACTTGGATAGAGGAAGAAGCCAGGTAAAGGTGAGGGTTTTGGTAAAAATTTAGCCTAGCAGGATCCTTAGAGGAGTTTAGGAGCATGAATGGCACCAACAAGTTCCACTGAGAAGAGGGCCACCTCCATACTTTGATCAGTTAGGCGTTGGCTGGGGGAGCAGGGCAGGAGGGGACTGCCCCGGGGACGGAAAACGAGAGAGGTATAATCTCTGAGGATCCCCGGAAAAGGTAGCTCCTGTGCACCTGTGGCCTGTGAGCTGTTTGCATCCAGCACTCCCAGCAGCTGGGCAGTGGGTATCCTGGCCTGAAGGGGACCTGGGTGGGGCATCCCAGCATCCACTACACTGACATACACAGAAGTTAACTAGCTCAGAGCCCCGCAGCTAGTCGTGGGATTTGAACTTAGGCAGTCTGGGTCCAGAGTCCATCTTCCTAACCATTAGCTGTACAGTCTCCTGGGGTCAAAACAACAATGGCAATAACTGTGAGGATGTAAATGAACAAGAGACAATTTAGAGGAGAGAGCTGCTTCTGACTGAGGTTTTGCCTTGAAGTAGAATAAGATCTGGGCATGTAAAAGTTTATGTGAGAGGCTTTTCAAGGTAGAAAGACTAGCGGGGAAAAGGCACAAGGGCATGCAAGTATGGATTTCTGTGTAAAAAGCTAGGTATTCTGTTTGCCTGAGATTTGGTTTATTAAGGAGTTCTGGGAGAAAAGTCATTCAACATGGTTTGAGGCCAGGTCATGGCTATCCTTAGATGCCAGGCAAGAAAAGATTTTTAAACTGGAAAGGGATTTAGTCAGAACTTTACTTTAGATCAAGGGTAGGGAACCTATGGTTCACGAGCCAGATGTGGCTCTTTTGATGGCTGCATCTGGCTCACAGACAAATCTTTAATAAATAAAATAATAACATTAAAAATATAGGCCCTGGCCAGTTGGCTCAGCGGTAGAGCGTCGCCCTGGCGTGCGGGGGACCCGGGTTCGATTCCTGGCCAGGGCACATAGGAGAAGCGTCCATTTGCTTCTCCACACCCCCCCCCCTCCTTCCTCTCTGTCTCTCTCTTCCCCTCCCGCAGCCGAGGCTCCATTGGAGCAAAGATGGCCCGGGTGCTGGGGATGGCTCCTTGGCCTCTGCCCCAGGCGCTAGAGTGGCTCTGGTCGCGGCAGAGCGACGCCCCAGAGGGGCAGAGCATCGCCCCCAGTGGGCAGAGCTTCGCCCCTGGAGGGCGTGCCGGGTAGATCCCGGTCGGGCGCATGTGGGAGTCTGTCTGACTGTCTCTCCCCATTTCCAGCTTCAGAAAAATACAAAAAAAATAAATAAATAAATAAATAAAACATTTTCATGTATTACAATCCATTCATTTCCTACCGCTCCTGTTCATAGTTGTGGGTGGCTGGAGCCAATCCCAGCTGTTCTCCGGGACAACACCAAATTTTTATTGGATAATGCATAACGTACACGGTCGTTCTATGGCTCTCACGGAATTACATATTAAAATATGTGGCGTTCATGGCTCTCTCAGTCAAAAAGGTTCCTGACCCCTGCTTTAGATTAATATGACAGTAGATATGTAGGATGAGTTTTGGGAGGAGAAACGGGATCAGCAGAAGGGAGACTAATCTGTAAGCAGTAGTATACACCAGCTATTTTCAACTTTTTTCATCTCATGGCACACGTAAACTAATTACTAAAATTCTGCAGCACACCAAAAGTATATATTTTTTGCCGATCTGACAAAAAATAGGTTTAATTTTGATTCATTTACATCAGATGGCTATTGTGTTGGCTATTGGCATTTTTTATTTAACAGTCTAAATAAAGAGATCACTGTCTCTGACTAAATAAACAAGTACTGCATGCTTTAAAATTTTTTTGTGACACCCCAGTGTGCCACGGTATACCAGTTGAAAATTGCTGGTGTACACGATAAATTAGGACCTGCTCTTGGCTGTGGCAGTTAAACTGGGAAATAAAGCAATTTAGGAAAGATATTATAGGCCCTGGCCATTTGGCTCAGTGATAGAGCATAGGCCCAGTGTATGGATGGTCTCGGGTTTGATTCCTAGTCAGGGCACACAGGAGAAGCACCCATCTGCTTCTCCACCTCTTCCCCTCTTGCTTCTCTTCCTGTAGCCATGGCTCGATTTGGAGCAAGTTGGCGCCAGGTGCCGAGGATGGCTCCATGGCCTCCACCTAATGTGCTAAGAAGAGCTTGGTTGCTAAGCAATGGAGCAACGCTCCAGATGGACAGAGCATTGCTTCCTAGTGGGCTTGCTGGGTAGATCCCGGTCGGGATGCTTTATGGGAGTCTGTCTCTCTGCCTCCCCTCCTCTCACTGAATTAAAAGAGAGAGAGAGAGAGAGGCCCTGGCCGGTTGGCTCAGTGGTAGAGCGTAGGCCTGGCGTGCAGAAGTCCTGGGTTCGATTCCCAGCCAGGGCACACAGGAGAAGCGCCCATCTGCTTCTCCACCCCTCCCCCTCTCCTTCCTCTCTGTCTCTCTCTTCCCCTCCCGCAGCCGAGGCTCCATTGGAGCAAAGATGGCCCGGGCGCTGAGGATGGCTCCTTGGCCTCTGCCCCAGGCGCTAGAGTGGCTCTGGTCGCAACAGAGCGACGCCCCGGAGGGGCAGAGCATCGCCCCCTGGTGGGCAGAGCATCGCCCCTGGTGGGCGTGCCAGGTGGATCCCAGTCGGGCGCATGTGGGAGGCTGTCTGACTGTCTCTCCCCGTTTCCAGCTTCAGAAAAATACAAAAAAATAAAATAAAATAAAAATAAATAAATAAGAGAGAGAGAGAGAAAGAGAGAGAGAGAGAGAAGAAGATATAGAAGATGCCATACAGGAAGTTGGGGGAATAAAGAATAACAAGCCATTGAAGAAGCTGCCAGCCTAAGAGGATGCTAGTCCTTGTACACAGGATGGAGCTTCCGCGCTGGAAGGCGTTGGAGAGTGTGCAGAGAAAGTGCAGTTCAGACCAAGGAGCAGATTCAGGAGTGTGGGATTTGCTATGAGGCATCCATGTGGGGATGTCAAGTAAGCAGTAGGAAATGCTGACCTAAAATTCAGGGATGGGTAAGACTTCATTGTAGAGGCAGTTATTGAAAGGCACAGGTCTGATAATAAAATTGTCAAGGATGGCAGTAATGAGAAAGGGTTAGTGTCAGGATTAAAATTCTTGGTCTCTTCTTGTTCAGTTTTTTAAATACATTGATTCACATGGCCTCCAAATGAATAATGAAGTTACATTTTGTATATTTAACCAAGAGAAAGTTAAACCTCTTACTGTTTTCTAACTCAGGGTAGGGATTACAATGGGAAAAATGAAAAAAAAATCCTTAAAAATTATTTTAAGCAAACCTGTCTTTTTTAGCAATTTCTAGGTAGTGTCTTGACTTTTCATTTTTAAATCTCTTGTCTTTTTTTCCCCCAAAGGTAACTAAATAGTTTGGCTTAAGAGTCTTTCTCTCTTGCTCTTGCTATAGCTTGGATATATAAATAACAGGCAAAAAATATTAGCTAAGATACTAAGTAAAGTCAAGAATTTAGAGTTAATAACTAATTAATTTAGAATTAAGAGTAATTTAAACTAAGAGTAAGATTTTATTGTGATAAACCATGAATCTCAGATTTAGTTATATTTTCAGTTGTTTCGTTTAAGATATGTATAATCAGTTGCTTTAGAAAATAATATTATAAATACTCTGTATAATGGAGCTATAGGATGTCATTATGTGCTATAGCTCATTTTCTTTCTTCTGAGTCCAACTGTCATATCAGAAAACACTTCCATTTGATGTCACTATTATTATTTGAAGAATGATTTCGTAGGCTAGAAGTTTCTGGAATTTATACTTGGCCGAGGAGTGAAAGTGAATTTATGGTGGACATTCTGTTCTTCAAAAAGTAAGTGGGAAAGTGAGACATCCCTGTCCTCCAACCACTAGGTGGTGGTATCACTCCCTGAGTCATGACAGCCTGAATGTCCCCGAGTAGGCAAAAACCACCTCTGGTTGAGAACCACTGTACTAACCTAAGTGAATCAAGAACTATGAAAGGGAATAGTTTGTATATAGGTGTTGTAAAATGTGGAATAAATGAAATTTTACCATTTTAGAAACCGATTCCTTGAACATTGTGTTTAGGATAGATTATCCTGGTTATGTAAAACCCATTTCAAATCAAAATACAGTTTGAGACAACCAGTTAAAGTGGAGCAATTTGTCAATACCTAGCAAAAGAAATACAACAATTCGATGTCTAGTTATACCCTAGAGAAACTGCCAAACAACAGCACAAGGGCACAGGTACAAGGACATTCATGGCAGAATTGACTTGTAATAGAGAACTGGAAATGCATCATTGGCCACCGGTAAGGAAATAGATACGGTGTATTTAGCACGATGGAAGAACCGTGAAGCAGTTAAAATAGATGAAGTAAATTAGTGTGGACCAATCTCAAAAATAAAATTGTTGAACAAAAACCAAATCACAGAATAATTGTTATTTTGTATCTTCCATATGTTTTAGAAAACAGCCAAAACAATGGTATACAATTCATGACAGTGTCCACTTCTGAGGAGGAAGGGATGAAGTTGAATGTTGAATAGGACTAGGGAGAGAAAAATGGGAGAATGTCAGGTTTATTTATTGCTTTGTTAATTTTTTAATTTTAATTTTAGTTTTTTAAAATTTTCCATTGATTTGAGAAAGAGGGGGAAGAGGGAATGAGAGAGAAAGGGATAGTGGGAGAGATGTTGGAAGTGAGAAAGGGGTGAGAGGAGAAAGAGAGAGATAGAGAGAGAGAGAGAGAGAGAGAGAGAGAGAGAGAAGCAGCAACTTGTTCCATTTAGTTGTGCATTCATTAGTTGCTTCTCATATGAGCCCTGACTGGGGATGAACCTGTGACCTTAGTGCACTGGAATGACTGTATCTACTGAGCCGCTGGTCCAGGACCATTCATTTTTTAAAAAATATCTGAAGTATATACAATTAAGTCTTGAATGATGCTGGAGTTAAGGGTTCTCTCCACTTCATGCAGTTGAAAATATGCATATAACTTTTGACTCTCAAAAACTTAGCCACTTGGCCCTGGCCAGTTGGCTCAGAGGTAGAGCGTCAACCTGGTGTGTGGAAGTCCTGGGTTAGATTCCCGGCCAGGGCACACAGGAGAAGCGCCCATCTGCTTCTCCACCCTTCCCCCTCTCCTTTCTCTCTGTCTCTCTCTTCCCCTCCTGCAGCCAAGACTCCATTGGAGTAAGTTGTACTGGTGCTGAGGATGGCTTCATGGCCTCTGCCTCAGGCGCTAGAATGACTTCTGTCCTAACAGAGCAACGCCCCAGATGGACAGAGCATCGCCCCCTGGTGGGCATGCCAGGTAGATCTCGATTGGGCGCATGTGGGAGTCTGTCTCTCTGCCTCCTCACTTCTCACTTCAGAAAAATAAATAAATAAAAAAACCTTAACCATTTTAACCTACTGTTGATTCAAAACCTTATTGATAATAGTCTATTAACTCATGTTTTGTATGTTACATGTATTACATACTGTATTTTTGCAATAAAGTAAGCTAGAGAAAAGAAAATGTTATTAAGAAAATCACGAGGAAGAGGAAATACATTTATGATATTTATTTCAAAAACATTCACCTATAAGTGGACCCATACAGTTCAAAATGTTAAATTTCGGTTGTAGGTTCATGCATGTTTGCTATCTTTTCAGTTTTCTTTTTTCTAAAAAATGAGATATAAAAGAAATACTGTAATACTTGAGATTGTATATTGATATTCTTCAGTGTTTCTGGATAATACTGACTTGTACCTTTTCCTGAAATACTTTTAGCTACAGGTTTAATTTTCAGTCATGTGTTTGAAGGAAGTGATTGTGCTGTGTGCTATTTCCTAGTCACATTTCCACGCACTAAGTCATGATTTCGTGATTCATTCTTACACAAACATGTGTAGATCTGGATTCTCACACATCGAACTAAACGCAGCTGTGTTTATTTCATTGAGATTACATTAAAATAAACACACATGCGATCCCTTATGAGCGTGAACCCGTAAAACACTTGTTGATTTGGTTCTGAAATTGTGTGTTCAAATAAACACACTTGTTGTAAGGGAAGTTTCACTTTACTCAAATGTTCATGCCTTGAACATGTGTTTTATAGTAGGGAGATGTGGACATGAGTTCTTTAGAGGTTGTCATTGCTTTTAGACAGAGGCAGGCTTTATTTGATGGGCTATTTTTAAAAATGTTTGTAGTCCTATGTAATTAATTAAAAATAATCTTTGAATATCATATTTTATATAATTCATTTACTCTTGACAAGTTAACTGACTGGAATAGAATTTTTAACAAATTAAATAACATGTAAAATATATATGTGAGTACATTTTTAGGAGCTACTAATGATAAATTAAAAAGTGGAGAAGTTTTTGGTTTTTTTCTTCAATTTTGGAAACTGCTTCTTGTTTAGCCAGACTTGAAGTCTTGTGTTTCTACATTCTAAACTGTAGAAGGAGAGTAGAGAGAAGTTCCAAACCAGCAAGCATGCTTTTCACATTTATAGGTATTTCTGCTCAAAGAGCTGTAGGTAACCTGAATAGAAATGAATTAGTTAATTGAACATGCTTCTGCCTTTTACAAAATATCACAGAATAAAACTTACAAAATTCCAATATTTGAGGTTATTTTTTCTTTAACCAAATGAACCACAAGACTATAGTAGCCAGAGACCTTATTTTTTTTTTGTTTTTAAATATGGGGGATATTTTTACGTGTTGTATTGTGTAACTATTTGGGAAGCAAACTGACATTTGTTTTTGACCTGAAAGCCTGGAAGTTAGTGTCCAAGGTAAAGCAAGGTCTGTGGTGTAGAAGCCTGTCAGCCCCACGGCCTCGGGCTCTGCGCAGCCCTTCCTGCTGTGTAGAAGGAGCTGGGGGCAACAGTGTGTAGTGCAGGGGTCCCCAAACTACGGCCCACGGGCCGCATGCGGCCCCCTGAGGCCATTTATCTGGCCCCCACCGCACTTCCAGAAGGGGTACCTCTTTCATTGGTGCTCAGTGAGAGAAGCATAGTTCCCATTGAAATACTGGTCAGTTTGTTGATTTAAATTTACTTGTTCTTTATTTTAAATATTGTATTTGTTCCCGTTTTGTTTTTTTACTTTAAAATAAGATATGTGTAGTGTGCACAGGGATTTGTTCATAGTTGTTTTTTATAGTCCGGCCCTCCAACGGTCTGAGGGACAGTGAACTGGCCCCCTGTGTAAAAAGTTTGGGGACCCCTGATGTAGTGTATGGTGGTGGGGAAGTAGGTGGGAGGTGGGAGGCTTTTAATGGAGGGGCATCTTCAAACAGTCTTCTTTGCCCAGTTAGGGCTGGAGTGTGGCCTCAGGGGACCCTTCCCTGCCTTTTTCTTAAGACTTGTGTCACTTGCCCACTACTTCTGTGAAGCCCAGTGTGGCTCTTAGCTTCATCTCTGAAGAATAGACACAAGTCACTCCCCTCCCCTTGGTGCCATAATGGATGTACAGATATCTTGCCACAAGTCTGCATTCCATTTATTAAACCCCTGTGTATAAAACATCTCATGTAGACAAAAAAGTCATTGCTGGATTTAGCCTTTTAGGAATATTTGTCCAGGCATTCCAGAAGGTTAAACATTATCAGTATATGCATAAATTCCTAAATGTAAACTATTATATTGAAAATAATCTTTTATTAAGTATTGAAAATTAGCCTGACCTATGGGCACGCAGTGGATAAAGCATCCACTTGAAATGGTGAGGTCACCAAATCAAAACTCGGGGCTTGCCCAGTCAAAGCGTGTATGAGAAGCTGCTAGGAGTTGACGCTTCCCACTCCTCTCCCCCCGCCTTTCTCTCTCTCTCTCTCTCCTCTCTCTAAAATCAATAAACAGTGAAATCTTTTTAAAAAATATTGAAAATTAATGTATCTATTTTCAGTAACATGCGCATACATTTTCCTTTGTCAAAAATCAACACATTCTGGAATAAATATAATTCTGGTTTATTTGTCCTAGTATTTACTAATTTCTGAAGTTAATTTAAAATGAAAAGCATTTTAATTATTTACTGGCTTCGATGTTTAGAGCCGGCCTCTTTCTTTCCAGAGAAGGAAGCTTTAGGGAAACGGGACTCGATGTCTGTTTTGTTGGTTCCATGTATCCGGTGCTGTAATAGAGCCTGATGCTAAATAAATGTTTGTGGATGAGTTCTGAATGAAGAAAAGATTCAAACTTCCTTTTGATTCTATTCCCCAATGATAATGTTTTGCCATCCACTGCACAACCTCCCCAAGCTAGATAGATACTGTGTCAGTCAGGTAGGTGTGTATTCTTTAGAACCCAAGAACCCTTTCAGTGCATTTACTTACATACATACAAATATATGTATTTCATTGAAAAAAGCAGAGCATGGTCATTATTTTTCTACACCTTTACCAGACTTGATACCCAACTTAAAATTTTTTCCAGTCTGATGTATGAAAATGGTATCTGGTTTTAATTTGAATTTTCTATAAAGTAGAGCATACTTTATCTGTTGTTTAGCCATTTTTATTTATTTGTTTATTTTTTTAGTTCCCTGCTTGTACAGTTCTCCCTTGGAGTCAGTGTGGGACTGATTCCAGAACCCCCATGGATGCTCAAGTCCATTGTATAAAATGGCATAGTATTTGCATATAACCTGTTCACATCCTCTTGTATAACTTTAAATCATCTCTAGGTTAATTATAATACTTAATACAATGTAGATGCTATGTAAATAGTTCTTACACAATATTGTTTGTGGAATAATAACAAGAAAAAACAATAAAGTCGGTACGTGTTCAGTATAGACGCAATCATCCTAAGCCTACCTACATGTCAGCAGAAACGCAGCGTTTGTTTTCCTGAGTATTTGAGACCTGCGGTTGGCTGACTGGGACCTGAGGAGACAGAGTGCTGACTGTCTCATTTGCCTGCTTGTTACCAGGCTTCCCTTTCTTTTCTTGCTGTTGTTTTTAAATTAGCTTTATATATATATATATATATATATATATATATATATATATATGGCCTCTATATTATTCCTTTATCTAATATATATTAATAAATGGTAACTCTCAGTTTATTTTTCTTCTAACTTTGTTTTCAGTGTCATTTCTCATGGGAACATTGACGTTGTCAATTTTTATGTAGTCAACTTTATCAATCTTGTTTTTTTTTTCCCTGTACATGCACTTCGTTAAAGGTCTTTTCTACCCCATAGTCACTGGTATACTCCCTTGTATGTTCTCTTATATGATATATGTGGACATCTGTTGGGTTCCCATGTGGAAGCCTTAGAAAGAGTCTTCCAGCAGTTTACCTGAGTGAGACAGAGACAAATCTTTCTTACCCCCTCCCAGCTCTCCACTTCCCCCCACAAAAGGAAAGTCTTTTGTACTTGAGCTAATCTGAAATGATTTTATCATGCACAGCTGTATTTGGGTTTGTATTTGAACTCACATATCATGTTCTAATGATGTCCTTTTCTCTGTTTCTGTAGAAATAAGTTAGAATGATACAGCTTTATAATACCTCTCTTACTAGTTTTACTGGTTTGTCAGTTGATCCTCTTGGGCATTTTCTTCCAGAAAATCAAATCCTATGTAACTAATAACAGTTGTATCACCTTATCTGATCTTTTGCTTTTTCAATTTTTCTTCTGTCCTTTCTGCTTTTGGCTAATGCATTGGCTGGTCCTTCTGGATCAATGTTGATTATTCCAAGTGATAGTATATAACTTTTGTACATATTTTAATACATCTAATACTTATTTCACTACTATAAATGATGTGTTCTATAAGCTTCTCCTAGATATTCTTTATTAGATTAAGGAAATTCTCTCCTATTCTTAGCTAGGAAATTTTACCGTGAATGTGTGGTAAGCTGTAGTAGTTTGTTGACTTGATCCACGTCATTTTTCTGCGTTTACCATGTTAATGTAGTGAATTGCACTGAAAAATTTTCTGATGTCAGTCATCCTTACATTACTGATATAAACTTAATTTGCTGTTACTTTTTCATGCTCTTTTATTATCTTTTTAAATTTTACTTAAGAATTTTATATCTGTGTGGAAGTGTTCTTGGACAATATTTCTTTTCTTGGCTAGTTTTACTAGGTTCTAGTATGGGGTTGTGTTAGCCTTGGCTTGCGTAGGTCCAGATACCTTTCTCTTCAGTGGCACAGTTTGCTCCAGGTGAAAGTTATTCAGAATGTTTACTAGACTGTTTATAAAACTGCCTCAGGTTAGTGCCTTTTTTGAGGGTGTAGATCTTTGGCTGCTGCTTTTATTTTTTTACTTTGGTTGTTGTCTTGTTAGGTTTTCTACTTGTTCTTTGGTAAGTTTTGATAATTTGTTTTTTGTTAGGAAACTGCATTTCACGTAGACTTTAAAGCTGTCGATATGACGTTGTTCTTAGTATTCTCTTCTAGTGCGTAATTTTTTCCTCTGTCTTTAGTCTTTCTCATGTGTTTATTAACTGTTTTATCCTAATTCTTCTTTATTTCCTAGTGCTTGTTTTGAAATAATTCATTTATTTTCAAAATGTTATTGTTTTTTAAATTGTCATCTGTTGTGCTCTTTCCTGTGGTATATCAATCACTTCGATGACATCTCACAGGTGTTCTGTGGAATGGTCATTGCTGATTTGAAATATTTAAAAATTGCACTTCGACTTACTCTTCAACCAGCAACTTAGCAATACGGTTTACATTTTTCATTTAAACATTTTTGGCTATCATTTTATTACTGATTTTTTTTTTATGTTACTGGATTTAGGTTATTGAATGTGCCCTATAAGACAGCAATATTTAGGAATGTATTAATATAAATATTTCCTTAGTTTGCTGTGTAATCAATCTCTGAATATTTCACATCTTTGAAAAGAAAGAGACTTCTTTTTATGTGGAGTCCAGAGCCAATTGAGTCACTGGCTGCGGGAGGGGAAGAAGGAAAGGAGAGAAGCAGATGGTCACTTCTCTTGTGTGCCCTGACCAGAATCGAACCCAGAACATCCACACACTGGGCTGATGCTGTATCCATGAGCCAACAGGCCAGGGCTTTTTTTTTTTTTTTTTTTTTTTTTTTAATTTAGCCTGAACATATCTCTGAATAGGTGAGTTTATATTTATTGTGACTTAAACCTGATATTTTTTAAAATTGTTTTATTACTATCTCTTTATTTTACCTTTCCAGACTTCTTTTGGAATGATCAAATTTTCTTTGTTTTATTTTTTATTTGCTCTGCTGGTTTGAACAGCATATATTCTTTTCCTATTTTTGATTTATTTACTATTTTCTCTTGGTTTTATTGAGATATAATTGATGCACAGGACTGGCTAAGTTTAAGGTATATGGCATAATGACTTGAATTACATATTTTGTGAAATGATTACTAAGTTAGCTAACATCATCTCATATCGGTATATATTTATTCAACAGTTTCAAATACGTATCACAGCAGTATTAAATATAGTTACGCTACGTGTTAGTGGTTTTCAACCTTTTTACATTGGGAAAATAAAATTATTTTGGGGACCACTAAGGTAGAAATCATCCTAAACATAAGCAAATTTGACTAAGATAATTGGGTATATTATCTTCATACAACATCAGGGTGACTATTTCATAGACTGGCAGGAAATTTCTGGCGGACTTGTCTGCAGACCAATAGTTTGAAAAACACTGTTGCCTGACCAGGTAGTGTAGCAGTGGATAGAGCATCGTACTACGACGCAGAGGACCCAGGTTTGAAACCCCAAGGTGGCAGATTGAGCACGAGCTCATCAGCTTGAGCATGGAGTCGCTGGCTTGAGCGTGGGATCATAGACATGACCCCATGCTCACTAGCTTGAGCCTTCAGGTCGCTGGCTTGAACCCAAGATCACTGACTTGAGCAACGGGTCAAATCACTTGCTTTGCTGTAGTTCCCCCCCCCCCCGTCAAGGCACATATAAGAAAGCAATCAATGAACTGAGGTGCTGCAATGAAGAATTGATGCTTCTCATCTCTCTCCCTTCCTGTCTGTTTGTCCCTATCTGTCGTTCTCTCTGACTCTCTGTCTCTGTCAAGAAAAAAAAAAGAAAAACACTGTTATATGTTCCATTCTCGCTTATTTATTTTATAACTGAAAGTTTACACTTTTTTGACCAGTTTCATCCAATTTCCTCACCCCAACAAAACATTTTTAACATAAATATTTAAATATGTTTTTCTAACAACTTCTAGCTCCTTTCTTCTAAACAAGAACTTGAACTTGGCCCTGGCCGGTTGGCTCAGTGGTAGAGCGTCAGCCTAGCGTGCGGAAGTCCCAGGTTCGATTCCCGGCCAGGGCACACAGGAGAAGCGCCCATCTGCTTCTCCACCCCTCCCCCTTTCCTTCCTTTCTGTCTCTCTCTTCCCCTCCCGCAGCCAAGGCTCCATTGGAGTGAGGATGGCCCGGGCGCTGGGGATGGCTCTGTGGCCTCTGCCTCAGGCGCTAAACTGGCTCTGGTCACAACAGAGTGATGCCCCAAATGGGCAGAACATCACCCCCTGGTAGGCATGCCGGGTGGATCCCGGTCGGGCGCATGCGGGAGTCTGTCTGACTACCTCTCCGTTTCCAGCTTAGGAAAAATAAAAAAAAAAAAAAAAAAAAAAAAAAAAAAAGAACTTGAACTTGCTCTGTTTTTTTTCTGCACTTTGTCTCCGGAGTCTCTTAGGTTGATAAAAACAGAAATAATCCCTTGCATTATTGTTGAAAGTGGAACTATCTCTTTTATGGATATTCTCTTTTTTCTTGATAATTTGGAACATTTTTGGTTTATCCTTGTTACTCAAAGTTTCTCCAGGTAACCATATGATTTTACTTACATGCGGAATCTAATGAACAAAACAAACAAAATACAAACAGACTCATATGCAGAGAACAGACTGACAGCTGTCAGAGGGAGGGGTGTGGGAGGGGCTGGGTGAAATTGGTGAGGGGATTAAGCAAAAACAAACAAGCAAGCAAACTCACAGACAGAGATAATAGTATGGTGATTACCGGACAGAAAGGTGGGTGAGGGGAAGATAAATGAGGGTAAAGGGGGGTATATGGTGACAGGAGACTTGGCTTTGGGTGGCGAATACACAATACAGTATACCGATGATGTATGTTAGTATTGTGCACTTGAAACCTATATAATTTTAGTAACCAATGTCACCCCAATAAATTTAAAAAAAATTTTTAAACTCCCTTTGATATGTCCAAGTGTTTTGTTTTTAATTTATCCCAACTGACACTCAGCGGCTCCTTTTTAATGTGAGGCTTTATTAATCATGTTCAATTATGTCAAATTCCCAAATACTGTTTTCAGATATTACCTCTTACCGACTCTCTCTCTTCTCACCTCTTTGAATTGCTGATAGATCGATGGAAGATAGATCTGTTCTCGCTCTCTCTGTGTCTCATAACTTTCTTTTTTTTACCCTTTATTTCATGATTGATTTTTCTTTCTGCAGAAATCTTTGGCTCAGGTTTGAGTTGACTAATTCATTCTTCAGTAATATTCTTTTAGTGGAGTTCCTCTGCTGTCTTTTAGTTCAATAAAAACTTTTTTTTTTTTTTTAATTTCTAAGCTTTCCAGAGTTTCATTTCCAGGATTCAGAGCTCTTTGAGTAGACATCCAGATGCTTTTGAAATATGTGTAAAATACATGTCTGCTACAAGCGTACTGATTCCAACAATCACACAGATCTCTGTTCAGATCTTGTCTCACTACGACTTAACTGTTCGTGGCTGTTACTTCATGCCTGTGTTTAAGCCCTTTCTAGCAAAGTTGTGATAAAAATGCCACTCTACTATACACAGTGTGCGGATGAGATTTCATAATCTTAATAATATTAGCTAACTTATTAGACACAGTATGACAGGAACTATGCTACGTTATTTTACTCGCAAAATGTTATGTCATTTAATTCAACAATTCCTTGATGGCAACCCTAAAAAATATTCTTGATAGTTTTGGGTATCTTATTCCCCTGGAAGCAACTCATCATGTTATCCTAGTTGTTGAAATTCATGGCAGAAACCAATCTTGACCACCGGCTCTCTTACTGGCTTCCCAAATGTAGTAAGTAAACAGTAGTTTCAAGAGAGGTAGGTATGTTTGGCCTACCCTTGACTGTGTGTCTTTTGTGCCGTGAATTCTCTTTTGTCCTTACTTTTCTGCTTAGTGTTTGGTCCTTCTGTGCACACATGTGCACGTGTGTGTGCACTCAGACACAACATTTGATCCACTTGTTGGGATTCACTAGTCGAGCTTGATATCATTGGTTCAGATTCTTTCTTCTTGCCATTGACTGTGTCGGACATTTACTCTTTCTAAAAATATAATGTATTTATTTTGTAAAGAAATCATTTATCAAGCCACTATGAAAAGGTAAATAAAAGTTACAGGAAATTGTGTCATACTAGAATAAGGTAGCAAGTAGTGTACGTGCAATCACCCAAGCAAGTACACTGCTTATTTACTTATTTTTCAAGATTGTACTTATTTATTTTAGAGAGGAGGGAGGGAGAGAAAGAGAGGAAGAGAAAGAGAAGTGGGGAGGAGCAGGAAGCATCAACTCCCATATGTGCCTTGACCAGGCAAGGCCAGGGTTTTGAACCAGCGACCTCTGTGCTCCAGGTTGACGCTTTATTCACTGCGCCACCACAGGGCAGGCAAGTACACTATTTCTTTAAGGTATTTAAGATGGTATAGTGACTGTGAACAGAACTGTTGTGTGCTGGTGGCTACTTCTGAAACTGTGCATCCTGAACTTGTTGGAATTGCATATTCAGAAGGTCCTTTCCTTCTCAAAATTTCTAGTGAAAGAATTTGTGACAATCACTTATTTTAAAAAAATAAGTGCAAAAAATTAAAACTCATTTAATACATTGTCTTGAGATGATTAGTGCCTATTAAAGGTCTATTTTACCAGGATTGTGATTCTTCAGAGAAGCCAAAAATGCCTGAAATGTATTGAAATGTATTGGACAGGGGTCTCCAAACTTTTTACACAGGGGCCAGTTCACTGTCCCTCAGACCATTGGAGGGCTGCCAAATACAGTGGTCCTCTCACTGACCACCAATGAAAGAGGTGCCCCTTCCAGAAGTGCAGTGGGGGTTGGATAAATGGCCTCAGGGGGCTGCATTGGGGCCCGCGGGCCGTAGTTTGGGGACGCCTGGTGGAGATAGTCATGTACTGAAAGTAATTGCATGTTAGTTTGTCTTTATATCTAAATATTTTATAATTACAGGTAAACTCAACGTGTTACATACATCCTTTGTTCTCTAACTTCTGATCATTAGTATGTTTTCAAATTCTTTTTTAAAAAGGTTAGGTTAACATCAATATGGTATAATCATTTCAGTGTTTAATACACAAATGTGTAAATAGGCTGATTTAAAACAGTAACATTTTAAATCATCAACCTTTCAAATGAAAGATTATTATAGTTATTGAAGTATGACTAGGAAAGCTATTTTTTTCAGGAAAGATACTGATTTGCCACTGCTATGTAAAGAATATAAAACAACACCAAACAGATTTCATTAATGGAAATTGTTAAATAAGCAACCCTATTTATTTTGACCTCAAAGATATAAGTGCCTTTAATTTACTACCAGTGTATCAACATGTTTCTGGCTTACTTAGACATTTTAAGTAAATTTGCATCTCCTACTAATTTTTAATGTTATCCCATTAAGTATAAATAGCAATAACTCAGAGAAAACAATGAAAATATTATACTCAATCTCACGCCCTTGTTATTGGAATAAGATCATATTCATAATAATTAACCTACTTTAGTACAACTTTCCTTAAGTATTTCAAATTATGTACATAAATCTAAATAACAGCAAAAATAAATAAGTTATGTTGAATGGAGATAAAAAGTATTCTTGATTATTTAGTAAAACCATTGAGAATCTGTATAAACTCAAAATTTCTTGAAGTACAAATGATAAAATATTTATGAAAAATTAAGTAGGCTTTAAAAATAAAATTTAGATTAAACATAGTTACAGTTTTAACTGTTTTTAGTAGATTTTAGAGGCCATGCCCTGTTTAAGTACATGTGTATTTTAAGTTATCTGTTAAGGTTTCGGCTGCCCTTTGGAAATGATGAAGGATAAAGGATCATGCCGTACATATTTTGGTATTTCTAAACCTAGCACAGTATCTGTATAATAATCACTCAATAATTATTTGTTGAACTGAAATAAAGGAAATTCTTCATTTGGAGCTTAATGAATAAAAATAGGTAAAAGGTATGTAGCAATATTTCTTGAAAAATCTAGTTTTCAAGACATCATTATTAATGTGACTTAAGATGAAACCACATGTCAAAGAATATCTCTTACCTCTTGTGCTGTGTGCTGTCCTTTCACATTATAAACATACAGATTTATTTTTCGGAAGGAATGACTCAAGGCTGTAGAGGGCAGTGTAAACCAACTCAAGTGGACTTTCTGGGTTAGTGAGGTGCTAGAGTAGTTGCTGTTATCTAAATGTCCAGTTATGTTTTGACACTCCAAGTTTCTGACCACAGATACTAGAATTATCTCAGACTTAAAAATAGAGAAAGATAAAGATACGTTAGAATCAAAGAATTACCTAAACCCACAAACACGCTGGTTATTAAACACTGTTTCTACTCTTCTAAACTCCAGTGGGAAAACCAAGACCGTTACCTGGATAATCTAGGCCTAAAAATTTTTGTTTCAATGAACTTGATGATAAAGTTTCCTGAAAAGAATTTTCCCCTTTAATTGTCTAATTATATAATTTCCAGCACCCAACCCCGAGTTTTCTCCTTGTTCTCTCCCCTTCCTCACCACTTGATGAAGGCATAGGCTACTTAGTTGTGGATCAAATTATGAGCCATACTAAATTTAGAAAATATTTAATACTATCAGTTCAGGTTTATTTGCCATTCTCTTATTCTGTTGCCAGTATTCATGGACAGTTTGATTGTCCCGGGTTTGCTTGATTATATCACTTTTCTGATTAATAAGATATTTTAGGACTATTTTGCAATAAGCAGCAGAGATTTCCATTTATGGGGGAAAAAACCCCTCCTATTGCACAAATATTTTAGTTTCTGGCAAAATTGCCACCAGTGTTGCCTATACTGACCCTCTGATGGGAATGTATATCTATAGTCTGAAGAAATAGTGTACAGGATTATGCTAGTTATAATACGATTTTTATTGAAACACCACCTCATCTACCCATTTCTCTTAGGTTTTTGGTTTTAGCTTTAGATAAATACAATGTCCATGGCTGAAAATTTTATAAGTAAAAATCATAACTTTAATTATTGCTGCCTCAGTAATGGTTATTGTACTAATTCCACTGGGGAATTATGTCTAATTTAAATAATTTTAATAGGCATGTGGTCCTTGAATAACATAATACTGTATCTCCAAAGTTTTTAATAAAAATGAAAAAGCAAGTTTTGAGGAAGCATATATGCCAGAAATGATAGGAGTGCTGACTTCAAGTCTTTCCTTCATCTCCGACACTTTCACACAGGATGAGAACGAAGGAATATGTAGTTTAGAAAGCCTAACTTCATCATTTTAGATCCTACCCATATCATTATTTGATTTTCAGAGCAACCTATTGATGTCGTTAGTGTTGCCATTATTGCCTTTGCAGATGTGGGGAAACTGAGGCTTAGGCACCACAAGGAACACGCTGAAGTTGAGGTCGCGGGTGACCCATAATGCTACAACTGGAATGCAGTCCGGCCGATCGTGTTTGCTTAGAATTCAATGGCTATTTTATTTTATTGGCATAAAGAGAAATGATTTCTTCAACATATTAAGAATCAAAACACTATATTTTGTTGAATGAATAACTCATCTTCTTTTTTAATTTTTAATTTTTTTATTTTTATTTTTTTTTAGTAAAAGGAGGGGAGGCAGAGACAGACTCCCTCCTGTGTCCCGACTGGGATCCATTTGACAAGCCCACTAGGGGGTGATGCTCTGCCCATGTGAAACCATGTTTTTAGTGCCTGAAGTGAAGGCTATGGAGCCATCCTCAGTGCCTGGGGCCAACTCGCTATAATTGAGCCCCGGCTGCAGGAGGAGAGGAGAGAAAGAGAGAAACAAGGGGGAAGGGTGGAGAAGCAGATGGACACTTCTCCTGTGTGCCCTGACCGGGAATTGAACCCAGGGCATCCACACACTCTACCCCTGAGCCACCCAGTCAGTGCCCTAACTCAGTGGTCCCCACCCTTTTTTGGGCCACGAACCGGTTTAATGTCAGAAAATATTTTCACGGACCGGCCTTTAGGGTGGGATGGATAAATGTATCATGTGATCGAGACAAGTGTCAAGAGTGAATCTTAGACAGATGTAACAGAGGGAATCTGGTCATTTTTAAAAAATAAAACATCGTTCAGACTTAAATATAAATAAAACGGAAATAATGTAAGTTATTTATTCTTTCTCTGAGGACCGGTACCAAATGGCCCACGGACTGCTACTGGTCTGCGGCCCCGGGGGTTGGGGATCACTGCCTAATTGACCTTTATTTAAAATAAAAAATATATTACCTGGAAATTCTCTATAATAGTATATAATTTCAATTTATTGACCTCATTAATCCACTAACTTTGGGGCGGTTTCTAGTTTCAGTTTTGCTTTAGAGGTCTTTTTGTTTGTGTATTTGATCTAAGCTTGTTTGTATATTTCAAGGATATGAAAGCCACAATAGAAGGCAATTTATAGAACTGTGACCAAGTGTATGTTAACAGGAAAAAATTGTAAGCTGAAAAAATTTGTGATGCAAATTTACTATCTGATGTATGTATTCTTTTGGTACAAGTCAACATTACAGGGATTGACCTATCTGTTATTTTACCTCGTGAATTATATAAGGTCTACTGGAAAGTTCTGTCCGTTTCTATCACAACAAGTTTCGACACATAAGCACATGTTTATTTGGCGCATGTGTGCCTCTCTATTTTTATCACTTAATGTATACATACTGACGTAGCAAATTAACTAAAACAAAGTTGATTCATGTTAGTCTTATGTGTGAAGCCATAGTGTACCCATGGCTACTGATAAAGTTCATTTACGCCACTGTATTGTATACAAATTTCAGCAAGGAAGAAATGCTACAGAAGCATGTAGAAATTTATGAAAGTGTTTGGTGAAGGTACAGTTTCTGATAGGACATGCAGAAGACGGTTCAAAAAATTCGAAACAGGTGATTTCGACCTTTCTGATAAGCCACGTTCTGGGCGACCATCTTTGATCGATGACGATGTTGTTAAGACCATGTTGGAGTAAGATCCTTTTCTGACAACATCAGAGATCGCAGAAAGGCTTAATTCAGCTCAGCAAACCATTTCGGACCATATTCGGAAGATAGGATTGGTGTGGAAATATATTATTTAATAAAGTTTATTGACGGTAAGAAAAATTTGTATTTTGTTTTAATTCCAAAAACGGATAGAACTTTCTGGTAGACCTTTTATTTTGGCATTAGGTTCTTGTGTTTGGCAATAAAGGAGTCACCAGTACTTATTATTTTTCCCCCAAAGCTCTTTATAAATATTAAATCATAAGAACAAAATTATTTTTACTGCACCTCCGAAAGGCACATACAGATTTTTGCCATAAATCCCATTAATTAAACTACTAAAAAGGATCCCTAACACACCTGTTTCTTTTTAAAGGGTGGATGTGCACCAGTTGTGATACTATTGGTGTGTGAAGCATACTGTGATTCACCTGGCAAGGAAGTGAATGCATATTTTTGTTTACATTTATTAAACAACATTTCCAAAGAGAAAAAATAGTAGGAATAGAAGGAAGGATTGGAAGATAAAGTCTTCTGCCTCTGTCTTCCTAAGAGAGGAATTTGAAGCTTACTTTAAGTGTGTGACTTTCGGCAAATTACATCAGTTTTCTTACCTTAAAGTGAGATAATACCCTGGCCAGGTAGCTCAATTAGATCATTGTCCCGATATCCCAAGGTTGTGGATTTGATTCTTGGTCAGGGAATATGCAAGAAGCAGTCAATGAGTGCATAAATAAGTGGAACAACAAATCAGTGTTCTTCTCTCTCTTCCCCGTCCTTTCTCTCTCTCAAAACAATTTTAAAAAAAGATAAAGTGGGATAACAACAGTATCTCTTCATTGACTACCGAAAGGAATAAGATAAAATATGTAAATGGTTTTATACTTCTTGGCACATGGTATTCTCTAAGTAATTGATAACAATAGCAATAGCTCTCGGTGCTTCAGTAATCTTAAATGAAAATGAATTTATATCTAAAGTTTATTGGTAGCAAAAGGAATGGACAAAAAAGATCAAATAAGTGAAGACTGGATAACTAGACTCCATAAGGCAGGGGTCCCCAAACTTTTTACACAGAGGGCCAGTTCACTGTCCCTCAGACCGTTGAAGGGCCACCACATACAGTGCTCCTCTCACTGACCACCAATGAAAGAGGTGCCCCTTCCGGAAGTGCTGTGGGGGGGGGGGCGGATAAATGGCCTCAGGGGGCCGCATGTGGCCTGCGGGCTGTAGTTTGGGGATGCCTGCCATAAGGGCTTCACAACTGGTACAGCGCGGTGCTGCAGGAAGGGGACCCCGACAGGGCTGGGCCAGTTCAGGCGCAGGGGCCTGTCTTTTAATGAGATGGTGCTCTCTCTTGCCTAAGAGACCGTTTCCAAAGAAATCCCAGTAAGGCAAAGTAGTGGTTAAAATAATTCAGGATAATTTTTTTTTGACACATTTATTTTACTAAATTGGTGCTTAACAGTCATCATTTTAAGTGCTTTTAGATAAAATGTGTATTTGGGGGAGGGGGGTGGGAGGGTTTCTCCTGCCTAAATAATTCAAGTTTTCTGTACTGATTTGTTTGATTAGTGCATGTTCTTCCTAAACAATCGAATGGCAAAATTCCTGCCATTACTTTAAAAGAATCAACTGTTTTTAAGATAACAGTATCTGGAAGCATGGCCAGGTACATTCTCTGCACTGCAAAAGGGAGACAGGGGGAGTAGTCAGGAAGCTTGTAGGTGGGAAGGGTTTCCTGTTTCCAGGCAACAGCGAGGAGCTACAGAGGGAAAGCAACTTGAATATCAATTCATTCAGGAGAGGACATTTTACCACATTGCCTTCTAGCCTGTGGGGACACAGACTTGATTCTGGAAGAGAGGGTGGGGTTTAAACCTCATTTGTCAGGGGGTCAAGTTATTGTAAACCAATTTCTCATCAGATTTTATGTCCACAAAAATAATAATAGTAGTAATAATAACAACATCCTAGTAGCCAGGTTAGAATTTTAGTGTTTTGAAAACAGTAGCACCTGCCTGTTTGCCTCCTTCCTCATTTTCTAGAAGCACGGGCTTCCTGTGGCTTTATCTCCCCATCTGTCTGCTTAGAGAAAGGAGGAGCTCATGGCCTTCCAGCCCACTCCTCCCCGCCTGCCCCCATCTGCAGGAAGGAGAGAGAAGCAGGGCACACTCGGCACCCTGGGAGGTGCTCCCTCCTCCAGTGGAGGCAACCCAGAGGCTCACCACGACCAGATGAGGGAAGCCCTCCTGCTTCCTGGGCCATGCGTGCGCGTGCGGCGCCCTACTCATCTGCTTGTGACATTTCCCCTGTCCTATGAAACGGAGGAGAGGTGGATTTGGAAGAGTGGAAGAAGCATTTGCAGGAGGCAGCTACCTGATGGGGTTAATCTTGAGGCTTTTGAGATACTAAGGAAGGTGGTTGTTTAAATATTGCCCCCCCCCTCCGAGTTTTTGTAAATGATACAGAAACTCCATGGGCCCTCAAGGACCCTCTTGTTCTATACTCCAGTCCTGGAGTGCATGGGCAGTTGTCAAGTTTACAGACCAGTGGGAAACCAGAGAAGGATTACACATGCTAACAGTCGATTTGTAGAACGCATGCGTTCTCATTCTTTGCTTTCATATTGTGTTCCTTCTAGAGCAGCAATTTTCAACCGGTGTGCCGCAAGAATTTTGAGAACATCCAAGACCTGACTATTTAGTCAGGGCACTGACCTCTTTTCTCTTAGGTTGTCAAATAAAAAAAATGACAACAGCCAACACAACAATAGCCATCTGGTGTGAATGAATCAAAATTATACCTATTTTTTTGGTCAGATCAGCAAAAAATGTATGTTTTGGTGTGATGCAGAATTTTAATAATTAGTTTATGTGTGCCATGAGATGAAAATTGAAAATCGCTGCTCTAGAGTTGTTGAGGTGAGCTACTTTTCCTTTAATATCTGCTTTGCATTGTTTCATTATACTACTTATGTTTAAGAGTTTTCTTTAAGCCTGACCAGGTGGTGGCACAGTGGATAAAGCGTTGGACTGGGATGCCAAAGACCCAGGTTCGAGACCCTGAGGTTGCAGCTTGAGCTCATCTGGTTTGAGTAAAAGCTCACCAGCTTGAACCCAAGATCTCTGGCTCAAGCAAGGGGTTACTTGGTCTGCTGAAGGCCCGCGGTCAAGGCACATAAGAGAAAGCAATCAATGAACAACTAAGGTGTCACAATGAGCAATGAAAAACTAATGATTGATGCTTCTCATCTCTCTGCTCCTGTCTGTCTATCCCTCTCTCTGACTCTCTCTCTGTCGCTGTAAAAAAAAAAAAAAGTTTTCTTCAAAATCTAAGTGAGATGCTAAGTCTTATAAAAGGGTGAGTAAGCACTGTGGTGGATCTTGCACGGGGATTTGTCCCCTGCTCAGACAAGAGGAGAAAAGCAGGTGCTGTTGTTGGAGGGCTGGTTTGGATGGGTTGTGGCGTTCTTTTTGGTCAGTCTGGAGCCTCCATTAGTCACTTGTCCCAGGACTGTGGGTGCTGTACACCCTCTCATTGTTACAGGGCCACAGAAAGAGCTGAGCGGCTGCTTATGCAAACAGGCAGGACCCAGTCTTTAGAGTGGATCCTCCTCACCATGTGCCTGAGGATGAATCACCTCTTGAAGGGTCTAATCTGTCTCCTTATTGTCCTGTCTGGAAAGCCACATTATTTAAGTGTAACTCCTGAGAGCCTGGCAGGTCTTTTCAAACAAATGTTGACAGATGCTCCTGCAGTCCCTCCCATCTCAGCAGATTTCTTTATGCTTCTTTTTTACATAGACACTAAACCTATGCTGAGGGTGCCTCTTTTATGACCCAAGAGAAGAAATTAAAGGACTTGAATCCTCGCAGTTTCTGTAGTTTGTTCTTCCCCAGGTTGCACAGCCAGCTTTTCGTCAGATGTCGACCCGTGTCCCTCGCTTTTCATCTGTCTTCCTCCTGTGCATATGTTTTCAGTATCCTGTGGGACATTAAGAAGGGCCCTGTGGTGGATTATCTTTAATCTTACTATCATTTTCTATAGAATTAATTTTTAAATCTAGTTTTAAGAACATGACTTGGCAAGTTCTGGTATATATTAATGGCAGTGGATTTTTTTTTTTTCCCCATGCAACTTTGGATTGTACTTGAGAAGCTCATTTAAATCAGTGCAACAGATTTTAAAAAGCCAATAATCTTTTATGTAAAATCCGAGTTACTTATGGCATTTAGATAGGCAGTTAATTCTGTCTGGTTCACTTTAACCACTTGATATCAGTTACAGAGTTTAATTTCAGATATAGGAAATTATGAAAATTAATGTAATAAAAATAGACTATGCACCATGCCTTTTTTTAAAAGGATAAAACAAAGAGTTTAGTTTACTAGGATTTGATGTTGGCTGTTTATCTAGCTTTTAAAGAAATTGCTTCTGTTTTGCTAGCATTTTGGACAGAAGATAAATCTAAGTCCAAAAGTTTTTCGTTGTTAATTTTTTTCTTATTCTCATTATTCTCTTTCAACATTGTTATCTTGCAACTTTTTTGAATGTTCAATACTGTTATCTTCTACCAGCACACTCATATGATAATATATATTAACAATTTGTTTTATTTTCCTGAAGATTCAAAAGTAAAATTTCCATGTGGAATTCAATTAATAAAAAAAATTGTCTTTTGATGTCAGACTCATTAAACTTTAGCTTCATTCTTAATAGGTAAAGACTTACCAAAAATGTGACTGATAAAAAAAGAATGTTACTGATATATAGGTATGCTATCAGAATATAATAATCTTATGATTTAGAAATATTAAACGGTCATTGTTTTTAATGAGATATTAAGTTTCACAGTTTTAGTCTTCCTTAATTATACAAATAAATGAACCTTTGTAAATTGTTATTCAAAAGTGAATTTTGAATGAGTTTGCTTAAAGAACAATCTATATTTAACTAATGGCAAATTTAAATCACACCTCTAATTTTTCGTAGAAGCTGCTTGTTTTGCCTTAAAATATCTTTAGTCGTACTTATTGAGCTTTTATAATCACACTGTAGTTCTGAAGTATGGGCTGGATAAAAGAAACTTAAGTAAGACCTTTCCCCTACATCCTGGGAAAGGAGTAGTCTGTTCCCCGATCGGTGATAAGGGCCAGTCTCTTTCAGGATTCCCAATCTCAGTAACTCCACTTCCGTGACCCGTGGCCTGTGGCCTGCTCCTATCGAGTTTACAGTGAAAGGGTCCTAGTTCCGCACTCTAGTTCATGCAGGGCCTCACCATGCTTTGCACAACTAGACAGGTAATAATTGTGGAATTGTGCCAAGATTTGTAAAAAGTAACTTGGAGAGTAGAATTACATGACAGATTATAACCAGTGTTTTGCTAATTGGTGTCCGTTGTGGGCCTGAACTGATGTTCAGTTTTTATACAGTGCTTGTGTCCTTGGTATTTAATATCCTTGAGTTGGCTGTTTACTTTGCAAGTCGGAATTTAAGATAAGAAAACTTATTGAAGTTATAGATAAAGAATACAATTTATCAGCAACAGGGCTGACTTTATAGGATTTATTAAGTTAATTCTCAGTCATGTACTCCGTCCCCTAAGGAATAAGTTGTATGGTATTTTTTAGAAGAGATTTATGGTATATTATTACTACTACTAAAACATTTAAAATAGAATTTAGATTTATCAATTTGTAGGCAGAATTACTCTAGAGTGGCATAATTTAGACAACTGTATTGCAAAGATTTAGGCAGAACAATAATTTGTTAGGGTATCAGATATTTTGGCAAACTTTCTCTTTAGTAAAATATTCATACTAACCTGGTAGAAATATTTTTAAAGTACATTCTATAGTTAGCAAATATTTTGCAGAATTGTTTTATGCTTTTGAAAACATTTGGCCAAAATTTGTACAGTTTTTATTTTTAGACTTTTTAGCACACATATGGCATATATGGAAACTCTTTTACACAGCCTTCCTCCCCCCACCAAGTCATATCTTTTGACCACTGTTACCCATCTGTTTTATATCCCAGTATCCAGTGTTTCTAGAACACAGTGTTTATAAAGATTTTCTTTAAGTATTGAAATTATCTTTGTAGTTGAGAATTTCTTAATCTGCCTTTTAAGTAGTCATCTTAAAAAACCCAGAGCCATTCAAATGCCAAGTGATACTAGTTTTAGGACAGCTTACAGAGGTCAATTTCAGCAAAGAAGAGTCTCTTTTCCCAGTTTTTAAATTTATTTTCTTGTTTCTTTTTCATCTTAAGTGGACACTTTGCTCACGAGTGTGTTAATAGTATTATTACTGTGTTATTACCTTACCAGTATTTTTCTTCCTCAAAGCTGTTGGCATATAACTAAGGTGGTACTTCCTGTGCTAATGTTTTATTGCTAGGATCATAATGTACCAGTTAAAGTATAATGCTTGTGAGTTTAAGCTATAGAAACTTTCTTAAAAACAGTTTTTAACTTTTTAAAAACTTAAGTCTAAATTTTTAACTTTTCAATGATGATATATTTTCTTGACTTGCTAAATAGAATTTAACAAACATGAATTTTTACCTTTTTTTGATAATTCAAAATTGTTACTGCTGTTAGGATTAAGAGGATAGTGTACGTATGGGGTATAAAGGTATATTGCGCTTTTGGCTTCCCTGTAAATGAATGCTCTCTGTTGCTGTTCTTAAAGAATGAGCTGCTCTTTCTTCCTATTCTCTTATACTGTCCCCCTTTTTCCTCTTCTCAAATTTGCTAGCCGCCTAGCTCCATGACTTGCTACTAGATAATGAAGCGCATTGCAACAGGGATCAGAATAAAAACCCTGATCAACATGTTGTGAAGCGTAAGGCCTGCCTTAAATGTATGGGACTTGTGAGGTGTTAATAAAAACAAATCCTGGCTATTCAGAAGACTTTTGATGTTTTTCACACTTACCATCTTTTGCATTTGAGTAAACTTCCCAGAAGTGGATTTTGTGATTAACTGGAATGTGTTAGGTTTCCTGGTCTATTAAATTTTCCAAAGTTTTGGGAAGGACCTCTAAGATCAGCTACTCAACCACTCGTTTTATAAATGAAGAGACAGAGCATAAATGATTTGCGCCTCATTACCAACAGCACAGGATACTAGAATTTTGTAGTAATTAATGCTGCGTTTATCATTTTAAGAGCAAACTGAGCCATTAAGAATAGTTTTAAATGTTAATTCAGGTTTAAGAAATGTTTATTCTAATACATTTATGGTTTTCTTTGTTAAAATCTGTGTTCTGCCCTGGCCGGTTGGCTCAGCGGTAGAGCGTCGGCCTAGCGTGCGGAGGACCCGGGTTCGATTCCCAGCCAGGGCACATAGGAGAAGCGCCCATTTGCTTCTCTACCCCTCCGCCGCGCCTTCCTCTCTGTCTCTCTCTTCCCCTCCCGCAGCCAAGGCTCCATTGGAGCAAAGATGGCCCGGGCGCCGGGGATGGCTCTGTGGCCTCTGCCCCAGGCGCTAGAGTGGCTCTGGTCGCAACATGGCGACACCCAGGAGGGTCGCAACATGGTGACGCCCAGGATGGGCAGAGCGTCGCCCCCTGGTGGGCGTGCCAGGTGGATCCCGGTCGGGCGCATGCGGGAGTCTGTCTGACTGTCTCTCCCTGTTTCCAGCTTCAGAAAAATGCAAAAAAAAAAATCTGTGTTCTGCTGAGCCTGAGTGGATGAATGATTCTGCAAAACCAGTCTTCAGTTTTGATTTCTGAAACTATTTTTTTATAGGACTGTATTATATTTTTAAAATGCCAGTATTTTCAACCTTCAGGGTAAATGTACTTTAAATTTTACATAGTATCGCTAATATTATTAGTTCTTCTAAAGTTCAACTAATTTTACGGTTTGTTTTTTTAACATCTATAAATGAAATTATGCATATGATGCTATTCTTTAATTTTACACTTTTAGAATCAAAGTCAGTAGTTTTCAGTTTAGTTTGTGAAACTCATTCCTCCTGTCTTCACTCCCTCCTTTCCTTCTTTCTTTCTGTCTTTCCTTCAGATGTTCAGGTACAGAAAGCTATGTGCTGGGTACCAGGATCATAGCCCCTACCCTGCATTTTAATGAGGGCAGTGGACATCAAATAATTACTCCTGCAGTTCTTTTAATTCAGATGATCACAAATGCTCGAAAGCCAAACAATGGAGTAGTAAGAGAATTATAAGTGGGACACTGACCGAACCTGTGAGAGCAGGGCAGGCTTCTTTGAGGAAGTGATGTTTCAGTCGAAATCTTAACTCATAGGCCTTTGGGAGGCAGAAATGCAGACTTTAGGAAGGAAGCTGGAAAGAAGGCAAGTGGAGAGGCATCAGTCACTGCAGGACCGGAAGACTGGCCAGGGAAGCAGGAGAAAAACCAGGAGAATGTCAAGTCAGTAACTCAGCTGGAGAAACCCATCAGGTGAGGCTGTAAACCACCTGTTGCACTTAGCAATGTTTAGGCCCTGGGTGATCCTCTGGAGAGTCGGTTTTTTTTTTGTTTTTTGTTTTTTTGTATTTTTCTGAAGCTGGAAACGGGGAGAGACAGTCAGACAGACTCCCACATGCGCCCGACCAGGATCCACCCGGCACGCCCACCAGGGGCAACGCTCTGCCCACCAGGGGGCGATGCTCTGCCCCTCCGGGGCGTCGCTCTGCCGCCACCAGAGCCACTCTAGCGCCTGGGGCAGAGGCCAAGGAGCCATCCCCAGCACCCGCCTGGGCCATCTTTGCTCCAATGGAGCCTTGGCTGCGGGAGGAGAAGAGAGAGACAGAGAGGAAGGAGGGGAAGGGGGTGGAGAAGCAAATGGGCGCTTCTCTTGTGTGCCCTGGCCGGGAATCGAACCCCGGTCCCCCGCACGCCAGGCCGACGCTCTACCGCTGAGCCAACCGGCCAGGGCCTGGAGAGTCGTTTTTGAGAAACGGAGGGGGTGAGCACCTGCGTCATAGTGATGTGAGGAGCAAGTAGGAAGGGAGGAAAAGGTGATAGTTGCTGTTGACAAATGTTTTAAAAAGTTTAACTGGGGGAGGGGGAAGAGAAAGAGGATAGTACCTGGAAATGGAATGAGGAGCCAAGATAAATAGGATATATTTTTATGTCCAAGTCGAAAAAAATAGCTTAATTTCTTAAAAGGTCAGTACTACGTATATGAAAACTAGTACAGATAAAAAGTCTTTATTCCATTTTTTTTTGTGATTTCTTTTCCAGTTCTGGGGCTTTTTATCTAACTCAATTTGCAAAAGTACAATTCTATTTCTTTTTTATGATCTTTTATTTTCTTTGGAAAATGTTTTATCAAAATATATATTTCTTAGTGATGCTAAATTGGCAGGAGCCACTTGAAATAATAAGGGAAATATTTCCAGAACAGGAAACCTCTGTTTTATATATATATGATTTTCCAGGTTACTAAAAAATGAACTTATTTTAATTATGTTATTAAAACATAGTAGAATAGTGCAGGAAAACAAGATATTAGGTTATAGTATATGTATTCACTTCACAAAGAAGGTCAGGAATACCTAAACTACGAGGTTCCTGAATCTTCATATTTCAATCTGCAATTACTCTTACAGGTTAGGGTCACGCTTCCTAATTTTTGGACATTTTTGTGGAAGAACAATAAGATATCAAGTGTCAGATGTGTTTTCTGATGCTCTTTCATATGACTTTAATGTCGAGCAAATGTTCTTATTTTAAGAAAACCCAATGCAAAATCAGAAGTTAATAACAGAGGATAATTATTTAACCAAAATAACTTATCCACATGGTTCTTTTTAAAAATCAGTAATCTGCTATTTGAAAGAATTTATTTGAATAATTTACTTATATATTATTAACTATTTTCCATCAGGGAACTATAGCTAATAGGCAGAGAAATTTAAGGGTATAAAATTTTAAGAATCACTAGCACTTAAATATTAGTCAGGAATGAACACTGGTTCAAGTATTCAGTTTGTTGTACAATACATGCCCATACTACAAATATACATGGACTCATTCCTTGAGAGATACCCTACTTCTGCTTTGTAAAATCTAGGTTTTTTGAACTTGAGTCAAGTAATGGACATATCCTCAGGGGTCAGCTGATTCTTTTTTTTTTTCTTCATTTTTCCGAAGCTGGAAACGGCAAGGCAGTCAGACAGACTCCCGCATGCGCCCGACTGGGATCCACCCGGCATGCCCACCAGGGAGCGATGCTTTGCCCCTCTGGGGCGTCGCTCTGTTGCATCCAGAGCCATTCTAGCGCCTGAGGCAGAGGCCACAGAGCCATCCCCAGCGCCCGAGCCATCCCTGCTCCAATGGAGCCTCGCTGCGGGAGGGGAAGAGAGAGACAGAGAGAAAGGAGAAGGGGAGGGGTGGAGAAGCAGATGGGTGCCTCTCCTGTGTGCCCTGGCCGGGAATCGAACCCGGGACTCCTGCACACCAGGCCAATGCTCCACCTCTGAGCCAACCGGCCAGGGCCAGCTGGTTCTTAATGAACTTAATATATATATATATTTATGTTTCCTGTAGCTGATAAATAAAAAAAGAAAAATCTATTTTGGGGGTGGCCCGATTAGGTAACTTATGATTGAACATCGCTACTTAGAGATTTTCATCTCTAAGTTTGCATTGGTGTTTATGATACTGTTGACAAGTTAAAGTGTACCTAAAACAAACATCTTACTGTTAAGATCATGTTTCTTAGACTGGGGTCCACAGAGTTGTTTGTGAATTTGTTTTTGTTGTCAAGGCTAAACAAGTTTGAGAAACAGTGTTCCTGATTATGGCCTGTGATTATTGTGTCCAATGATTTAAACAAATGATTTCACACTGTTGAGGGCTTTGATAGTTTATCTTGCTTTATTTGAAAATATATTTCACCACTACTTCTGAATATTTTGAAAATTTTTAATATTTTTTAAAAAAAGTTAAATTAGTTTTTCTAAGCTTTTGAGAATATAGTCCAAAATTGGAATGATTTGAATCTTGAAATTAAAAGTATTATGAGCTACATATTACTCTTCTAACAGTTCCTAAAGAATCGGTTGGCCCTGACCGGTTTGTTCAGTGGTAGATTGTTCACCCAGTGTGTACATGTTTGCCCCGGGAGCTGAGGATGGCTCCATGGCCTCTGCTTCAGGAGCTAAGAAGAGCTTGGTTGCTGAGCAGTGGAGCAATGCCCCAGATGGGCAGAGCATTGCCCCTTAGTGGGCTTACTGGGTGGATCCTGGTCGGGGCTCATACAGAAGGTTGTCTCTGCCTCCCCTCCTTTCATTGAATAAAAAAAAAAGAAAAAAAAAGAAAAGAAAGAAAAGAATCGATTAAGAATATGAAGTTTTTTGGCCCTGGCTGGTTAGCTCGGTGGTACAGTGTTGACCTGGCATGTGGATGTCCCAGGTTCGATTCCTGGTCAGGGCACACAGGAGAAGTGACCATCTGCTTCTCCACCCTTCCCATGCCCCCTCCCTCTTCTTTCTTTCTATTTTCCTCCTGCAGCCATGACTCAGTTGATTTGAGCACATTGGCACCAGGCTCTGTGGAGCCTCTGTCTCAGATGCTAAAAGTAGCTCAGTTGCAAGCATGGCTCCAAATGGGCAGAGCATCGGCCCAAATGGGGGTTGCTGGTGGATTCCCATTGGGGCACATGCAGGAGTCTTTTTATCTCCCCTCTTCTCACTTGGAAAAGAAGAGGGTAAAAAAAGAAAAGACAAAGTTTTCCTTTTTGTTATGTACTGTTAATTATTAAAAATTGGGACCTTGTCCTAAAGGAGAACCTGTCTAGGGGCAGATGCTTGCAGGAGCTAGGCAGGGAGCATGAATATGGGAACTGGGCATTGGGTAAGAGGGGTAAAAGGTAGGGGAGGTCATGCCTTAACTGGTGGAGCCTGCCCTATCTAAAATTACTTGGATTCCTTTTCACCTTTGCTGGGCAGGCCGGACCAACACAATTTGTAGGCTTTAGGCTCTTGATCCTCACCTTATTTGGGAGAACAACCTAGTTGGGGGAAGCAAAATATAGAGATGACATGGTTTAGTCATAGTTTGAGACAGTTGTTTGTTCACTCATTCATTCGCTCATTCATTTTTGCATCTATCCATCTTCTTCATTTATATATGCATTAATTTATCTTATTTTATTTATTTATTTTTTTGCACTTTTCTGAAGCCGGAAACGGGGAGGCAATCAGATAGACTCCCGCATGCGCCCAACCGGGATCCACCCAGCACGCCTACCAGGGGGCGATGCTCTGCCCATCCAGGGCGTCGCTCTGTTGCAACCAGAGCCACTCTAGTGCCTGGGGCAGAGGCCAAGGAGCCATCCCCAGCGCCCGGGCCATCTTTGCTCCAATGGAGCCTTGGCTGCGGGAGAAGAAGAGAGAGACAGAGAGGAAGGAGAGGGGGAGGTGTGGAGAAGCAGATGGGCGCCTCTCCTGTGTGCCCTGGCTGGGAATTGAACCTGGGACCCCCGCACGCCAGGCTGACGCTCAACCACTGAGCCAACTGGCCAGGGCCTATATGTGCATTAATTTATTGATCACTGAAGTACCTGTGATGTTCCAGGCTTTAGACATAGATGGAATCCTTGCCTTCAGTAATTCAATTTTACAGCAAATTGTCAGAAAGCCAACCAGAAATAGTACAGAAGTCACCTTGTTTTCATAATACATATCACTGACAAATCATTGTTGCATTTTAAAAATAATTTTATATATTGATTTTAGAGAGAAGGAAGAGAGAGAGAGAAGGAGATAGAGATAGAGAGAGAGAGAGAGAGAGAGAGAGAGAGAGAAAGGCAGGGCAGGGAGGAGCAGGAGGCATCAACTTGTAGTTGCTTCTCATATGTGCCTTGACCAGGCAAGCCCAGGGTTTTGAACTCACGACCTTAGCATTCTGGTTGATGCTTTATCCACTGCACCATCAGAGGTCAGGCAAATTATTTTTGCATTTTTTTTACTTGTTTATTATCTGTTCTTATGACAGTAGAATCTTGTCTATTCTCTTCCCCCTTTCTATCTCAGTGCTCACAGCAGTGCCTGGTATACAGTAGGTGTTAAGCAAATAATTATTGAATGATTTAAATGAATGAAGGTTCTGATTGTTCAGTAAGACTTTATGGAGGGGAGGGAACATGACTCAGATATTAAAAGGTGGTCAGGCATTGAGGAGGTAGAGAAAGGAGGAAGTGATTGACAGAAAGAAAGAGCTATATGT
Source organism: Saccopteryx bilineata (assembly GCF_036850765.1). Lineage (NCBI taxonomy): Eukaryota > Metazoa > Chordata > Mammalia > Chiroptera > Emballonuridae > Saccopteryx > Saccopteryx bilineata. The sequence continues at coordinate 36,339,122 of NC_089497.1, forward strand.
AAAACATGGTCACGAAGTAAGAGAAGGGGCCTGGAGCATGGAGGTTGGGGGTGGGGTGGAGGGGTAGCAAATAGGAGGATCAGTAAGGAAGCCAGCCAGGACTGAGGAGCCATTTTGTGTGGAGAGAAGCCAGGGGCTACAAGTTATTGAATGAAATGCAGATGGAAGGAGCAGAGGGAGGTGGCATAGCATTGCACTAAGAATGCAACTTGGTTGCTAGAGTGGAATCACACATTTTGGGTTCAAATGTGAGTTTACAACCAATAAACCAGGTAATTGTGTTCAAGATGTTTCACTTCTCTGAGCTTGAATTTCCCAGTTTCAGTAAAAAATAAAAATAATAATAATAAAAATGTAAAAAAATTAGTCATGAAGATTATGTTCATCAATATTTTTCATAAAAGCAGGAAATGTTTGTACTGTTTTTCCTAAAACATACACGAGTAAAAAAGAGCAGGATAAAAATTTAACATAGAGCACCTCGCACCTACTGAGGCGCCAGCTTTCGGGTTACAAAGAAAGAAAGAAAAGCGACTAGGAGTCAATATTGTCAACAGTAGTGTGATAATAGGTGATATTTATTTATTTTAATTTAAAAGGCACATATATTGTGTGCTCATGAGCATTCATGAAGGTGAGAAGTTAAATCTCCCAAATTAGTTAAGAAATAACATACGTGATGTTTACAAGGAACATCTGTGTTTTCAGAATTAGGAATGAGGTGTATTACACATACGTATGTTCATGTCTCCGTTGACGCCCATGAAACTTCTATTTGGCCTTTTGACATATCCAGTTAGAACCTTTACATATCATTTTATGTCATTTCACCTATTTTTAATGCAAGCTTGCTTTTAGTGGGGAACAATGTGTAACCATTTTTAGTTTATTATTTGAGCTCATTAATTATACTCAGTGAGTCAATATCTTTGGACATCTGCTGTTTGACCATTATTTTGTTATGTTCTATGGACATAGATGAAGAAGTGTATTTGGTTCCTTAATCTTCTAAAGCTTATAAAAGAACTAAGAAAACAAAGCTATTAGATAGAAGAGAGTAATTCGAGAATGGTTGAAATCAGAACAGTTTAATCCTGAATTCAGAACTATTCTTTGGGTTTCCTGCCTCCTAATCCAGTGGTCTGTCCCTTGCTTCCAGAGTGCCTCCTTGATCAAGTTACTTGGTCCTTCAGATAATTATTTAAAAACAAAAATATAACAGAGGAATGACTGCTGATTCATATACGCCAGCTGCTTCCAACTCATCAGCACTAGTTTAAGTGCTCAGATGACTCTTGGCACTGTTCCAAAAAATTCCACCAGAGGAAGCAGGAAAACCTAGCTGTTGACTTGGTTTCGAGCAGTGCCACATCGCAGTACTTTCTCAGAGTTTCAGAAGGGGATTATGCTCTTTATGTTTCTCTGCGAAGAGACCAAGAGAGGGCAGTTGAACCTGACTATATAGTTCAAGTACAGAAACATCTCATAATTTCTCAATCCATGTTTTGAGAAATTTGGCCTCCTTAATCACAGGAAAGGCACACTGATGTATTTAGAAAAAGGGCAAGATCTAGCAAAACAAAATTTGTTTTAAAAGTGTGATTTTCACAGTTGGCTAGAGCTTTCGGATCATGCTCCGTGAATTTGGATGAGGTTCTATATGCCTTTGTTTTAGTGCTTCCATCGTCTTGGGGTCTGATGTGTTCCTTCCATGTTTTACACCAGGTCCTTTTGTTTTTCTCCGGGAATATATGTCTTCACTTGTATAATACAGAGTTACGCAGTTTCAAGTATAAAGTATTTTCTTAAAGTGAACCTGTGTAAACACCGAAAATGTTTTTATAAATGACCATTCTGTGCGACCAGTGTTTTTATTTTATTTTATTGATTGATTTGAGAGAGAGAGAGAGAGAGAGAGAGAGAGAGGCAGTGGGGAAACAGCAGGTATGTACCTTGACCAGGCAATCCCAGGGTTTCGAATGGGCAACCTCAGCGTTCTAAGTTGATGCTCCATCCACTGCGCCACCACCGGTCAGGCAGTGGCACCAGTTTTAAGATGGTTTTACAAATCAAATAATTAGTTATATGCTTTATGATATGGTTAAACAGAAAATGACTTGTATGTGCATATATTTTTTATATCAGTTTTTAAGTCTTTCTCTCTCTCATTTTACCCAGCCCCTCTCGCTTCTTCAGATCACTTTTAAGGTTAAGCTGTGTCCACAGCACATCCTACCTGCATAGTCTAATTCCTCCTTCTCCTTGACCATGCTGGGCTCTCTGTCTCACATCTGCGAGCTTATTTATTATTCACTCCATCATCAAAAGCTACACCAATGGGCCTGAGACCCTCACTTGACTTTGGGACAGAGTGGGAATTAAGCTTTGGAGTGCTAGGTCAGGGATTCCACTCATCAATAAGCACAGGTTGTGTGTGGTCCCAACAGAAGTCACAGCTTTGCCTGCCCCCAGAATTCTGGAAACTTAGTCACTGACCTTCTATGACCTTGATTCCTTAACACTACACGTAAATACCTCTAGCTTCCAGGCAATATCTACTCTTGGGAATTGGCCAATTTCCTAATGGTTAATGGCATTCGAGCTAGTTTTCCCATAGTCTTAAGGACAGAATCATAGATTAAGTATAGAATCACATCATTAGTTTTCAAGGTATATATACTTTCTCCTTGGCACTTCTAAATCCTAAAAGAAGCCTCCCCCCCACCTTCTTTTTAAAACTATAACACCTATCTAAAGAAAAAAAGTGAACTTAGGTAATTTTCCAATGAGACCTCTAATGTTCTTCATTTTTCATAGGACAGTGAAGAAAGTTATAAAAATAATGAAAGAGTGCAGTAGATTAAAACCATGGTTAGAGAATTCAGAAGAGCAGGGCAAGTCCTGGGTTTAAGATACTGAAATAAGCAGTCAGCTGCTCGGTGGAGGTAGGAGAAAAAGGAGGCATTTTAGAAGCATGTAGAATCCCCCCCCCCCAAGTTACATACTGCATTGGTGAACAAATATGTTTTCGAACTTTTCAGTATAAGCCAAAGCATCTGATTTCAAGAAGACTGAGTTTAAATCTTGACTTTTCAGCTTATTAAGTAGGTGAGATGTTTGACCTCTCTCAATTTTGGTGAGAGAGGAATTATATTTAATTATAAATATAATTCTACTTTTTAAAATGTAGATTTTCATGAGTAAAAATTTTGAGGTATTATAGACCTATCTTAGATGTCTATGTAGCTAGAAGGCACTTGCTCTAAGACATTTGCAAATTATGACTTCCCAGTATGAAACTCTCAGATCTAGAGAGATGTTAGAATATGATAGAGAGAAACCTTTTCTTTGGAAAATTTACCAGATTAAAAAAAAACATGCATATATGTAAATAATGCTTTGCAATCCATTTTGAGAGAATGAATATAAGTCTACCAAATATGACATTTATTTTGTATGAAATTATAAAAACCAACAAATGTTACATGTGGCAGTAATCGTATGCACTTACAAGAAGACCCCAATCACATACTTAATCACATTTTATGTATATTGAATAGTCTTAGTAGTAATAGAAATATTTTCTTGAGGCAGACTACTGGATATCCGTATTTGAAATTTTTAGTAAGATTCATTAAAGTTAAAATCAAAATATTTATGTAGTAAAGAGAACCTGTAACTTGCTAATAAATTTACGCTTTTTAGGCTTTATAATCATTATGGTACAAAAAAATGCATTTTTTTGGCATTGAACATATAACTTTAACTTGTAGATGTTTATGACCCTGGCTTTTTAATAAAAAGATTTACCCCTTTAAGAAGTTGCTAATATCCTAGTTTAGTGTAACTTTGATATTTGAGAAAACCTGTAAGCCTGTCAGCCTGCAAAATGTAATCTACTTACTGTTCTTTTTATCTATCTTTCTCTTCTTAATGTTTTGGGTTAAAAAAGCATGTTAAGATCTTTAGGAGATTGCTGATTTTAGAAAATATCTTAAACTGATTTTTAGTTGAATAGCAGCCTTAGCAATAAATAATGTTCAACCTTAATGCGTCTTAGTGTCCAATAATGCAAGGAAATCTTAGGGAGATTTGAAACATTTAAGAATAGATCTTTAGGCCCTGGCCGGTTGGCTCAGCGGTAGAGCGTCGGCCTGGCGTGCGGGGGACCCGGGTTCAATTCCCGGCCAGGGCACATAGGAGAAGCGCCCATTTGCTTCTCCACCCCCACCCCCTCCTTCCTCTCTGTCTCTCTCTTCCCCTCCCGCAGCCAAGGCTCCATTGGAGCAAAGATGGCCCGGGCCCGGGCGCTGGGGATGGCTCCTTGGCCTCTGACCCAGGCGCTGGAGTGGCTCTGGTGGCGGCAGAGCAACGCCCCGGAGGGGCAGAGCATCGCCCCCTGGTGGGCAGAGCGTCACCCCTGGTGGGCGTGTCGGGTGGATCCCGGTCGGGCGCATGCCGGAGTCTGTCTGACTGTCTCTCCCTGTTTCCAGCTTAATAAAAAAAAAAAGAAAAAAAAAATAGATCTTTACATACAACCTGAAGTTTTTTTTTGTTTTTTTTTTACAACCTGAAGTTTTAAAGTTTATTTATTTTGCTGTGTTTACTAGGACATTGGACCTCAGGTTTTATTCACAAAGGGGTGTGTGAAATTTTGGGGAGTCCCCAGGTAACTTCTTCAAACAGGTATGTTTTCATTTATTAAGATAGTTATCAGCTTTGGCAAATTTCAATAATATTGGATGGTCATTGATTCTCAGTCTCCCTTCCTTATACATATACCTTAAAGGCCACCAATTTCTGTTATTTTATACCATATAACTTATGGAAGAGGCTTTTTTTAAAAAAAATTCTAGATTAAGGTAAAAAGTTGTCTTAGTACTGCCTTTTCAAAGAGCTCCATCGGAAAAAAATAAAAGTATCATATTTTCAGGATTTTTAAATTGTTTCTAACTATATTTAATTATAATTTTATACTTCTAAAAAGCAAATTATTTGATATTAGATGCTAACGTGTTTTGCTAAGTCTTTTAACACTCTTCTGGTAGTTCAAGGGTAGTCTGCATTTGTCCTATGGGGGTTCTAATAGCAATAATCAATTAATCAACCAATATACAAGTGTTTATCTGATACTGGCCTTGTTCTGGGCACTGTCCTGGATATTATGGGATAAATAAAGCCCCTTGAGCTAGTCAATAAATTTTAAGTGATCATGACCCTAAGTCATATATTTTGTCCAAAAACTGAGTACTGGGTATATATATGTTCAGCAAAGAGGGTATTGAACCATCATCCCAAAGGTGTTTTCTTTTTATTTCCTCAGAATTAGAATTAGTTACCCACTAAATTCTAATCACTTTTGGCGATTGAAGATTATCATTCTCTTAAGACAGCGGTTCTCAACCTGTGGGTCGCGACCCCAGCGGGGTCGCCTAAAGCCATCGGAAAATACATAATGCATATCAGGTATTTACATTCCGAATCATAACTGTAGCAAAATTACAGTTATGAAGTAGCCACCAAAATTATTTTTTGGTTTGGGGTCACCACAACATGAGGAACTGTATTGTGGGGTCACTGCATTAGAAAGGTTGAGAACCACTGTCTTAAGAGATAGGCTTCCAGAGTAAGCCCGTTGGCAAAAGAAAGAAAATTCAGTCAAAAAACAGGCTTGAAAACTTTCAGCTAATCTTTTCTAACATTTATTGAGTGCAACACAGTGTACTAGCTGCTGGGATTGTGAAGATGAACAAAACATGAATTCTCTCTCTTCTGTGGGCTCCAAAAAGGGTGATGGAGAAACCAGATCTGGAGTCACAAACGGGAGTCCTCAGTGCTCTCGTGGTGGCGTCTGCAGAGCATTTGGGAGCTCACAGGCTGCAGCCGAACTCTGCCTGAAGGAAATGGGCAAACTGTGGTGTCCGCCGGTCTCTTGAAAAAGTGAAGAAAACAGACTAGATTTAGACAAAAGCCACAGAAGAAAATAATGTAGATTAAAAGCCCAAAACGTAGCTATCCAAAGGAACTCTGAAATAACATTGCAGAATATATGATTTAAGATTTGCCAAAGGAATGGAATTTGCAGTGCAGGTAGTACTGTACCCTGATACTTTGAGTCAAATGCTTTTTATTGTGCCTGTATCAGGTCATCAATGAAAGTTGATTAAAGTGATCGCATTTTCCCCCCAGGGTCAGATCATTGTTATGTAGACAGGGAGTAGACACCAAATTATATCATAGGCCAGGTTTTGGACATTTTTATTTTTAGTATTCCTTTAGGCACCTGATAAAATTGTATAAATAAATATGTTTGTTTTTCTTAGGTGAGCCCCCTCCCCATTTCTCTGTCTAGTAGCTGATTTCTTTCCCCATGTTTCCAATTTCAGGCCACCATTTAGTTTCTCCATTCTGCTGCACTTTATTCTCTTCCAGGGAACAGCTTCTTTCTTGACTTCTTCCCTGAAGCCCTTCCTCCTGTCAGTCTCACTTAGTCACATTCTCCGCTCTTTCTGTCTCATCGCTGGGGTGCATCATAACTCGGGCCCTCTAGGCTAACTACAGAGAAGACTGATGGTGGAGGTGGAGACGATGATGATGGCAGTGCTGAGAGTAAGGGTGGTGCTATCATTATAATCCTTCCCAGAGAGTTTATACGACAGCTCGGAGCTCGAGCTGCGGAGTGGGGGGTGCTCGGGCTCGGTGCCAGCCTCTTCCACCTCTTAGCTCTGAGACCTACGCGGATTGTGTTACCTCTCGGACAGAGTCCTTCCTCATCCTTAAAACAGGAATGATAATAAGAGCATCTATTATGCTATAGGATTATTGGGAGAATTAGATGAATTAAGAGATGTCACATAATAAGAGCTCAGAAATGTTAGTTATTATTTAGTAGACTCAAGCTTGTAACTGGCGCAGTGCTGAGGATATTCTTTCTGACATCCCAACAACAGCCTTGTAGGTACTGTTATTATCTTTTACAGCTGAGGAAATTGAGGCTTAGCAAAGTTAAATAGCTTGCCCAGGGTCACATGGTCTGGATTCAAACTCAGACCTGTGTGATTCCAGAATGCCTTTGGACTGCCACCCGATGCCCTCCGGGGACGGCGGAGCAGCAGGAATGGTGCTGCAGCTCACTGCAGCCGCCCCAGCTGTTTCCGCGGGCCAAGCCCGTGCCCTAGGGAGCCGCGCTGGGCCATCCCACTGCAGGACTGAGTTCTAGTTCTGACAGCCGCGCTGGACCATCCCACTGCAGGACTGAGTACTAGTTCTGGCTTTCCGTGCCTGCCTTTTGATTTTGAGCAGGTCACTGAAGTACTTTTGAGGCTCAGAAGTAAATCAGTCGCCTGTAAATCACAGTATTGTTGCTTAAAGGGTCAAGTGAGACTATAATACTAATAACCACATAATAATTCATGGAAGAGAATAAAGTGCCTAGCTTGCCATATGGATATTTTAAATAAGACAGAACAGGTAATATCAGTTAACTTTTTAAAACCTTATCTCCCCTTTGCGGTTTTTTGAATTTTATTTGCTACTTTGGAAAGTGAGAGGTTTATTTCTGGGAATGAGTCTAAGGTAGTAGATGTAACTAGATTGGCCTGGCAGCTGAAGCTTTGGACTACCAATCACTGTAAGTAAAAACATTTAGTAAGCAGGTAATAAAAATAACATGTAGCTATGTGTTGGTGGTTGGGTAGGGGATGGACTTGATACTAAAGAGAATCACATCTGCAAAATGTTAGGGCTTCCTTTCTGTGAATCTTTTGGTATAGCAGACTGAGGTTTTGGATAGAACATAATATACAGTTATATCTTTCTATACATTACTCAGCCATCAATCAAGCAGTCTCAGTGATCCAGAATCCATCTGACCTCTGTAGAAGACACACATCCCTTAAATCCTATTTAAGAATTAAACAAACCGATCTAGTTAGCTTTCGGGCTGATTTCCACACCTGTAGCGGTTCGAATAGAGAGGAGAGCTCCATGCAGGCAGTCACTGGCGAGAAGTGAGAGGAGGAGCCTGTCCCAAAGGGGGAAGAAACCCAAAGCATGTTTTCTTGGTATGGACTCTAAGAAAAGCAGGTTCACTTCTGTAAACTCATCTCAGTTTTGTGAAATATATAGTTTAAGAAGGTGATGTTAACTTCTTTTTATAGGGAAGGAAATTGGAACTCAGGGAGTTTCATTACCCGCTCAGGGGCTGGCAGCTTGTGATGGGCAGGCAGGTCAGGAATTGAACCCACGTCTCCCACTTGCTGGCAGAAATGCATGGAGCGGCCTGACCTGTGGTGGCGCAGTGGGATAAAGCATCGACCTGGAACACTGAGGTCGCCGGTTCGAAACCTTGGGCTTGCCTGGTCAAGGCACATATGGGAGTTGATGCTTCCTGCTCCTCCCCCTTCTCTCTCTCTCTGTCTCTCTCTCTCAATCCTCTCTCTCTAAAAAATCAATAAATAAAATATTTAAAAAAATGCATGGAGCTAAACAGGAGGAACGTTGTAGGTCTTGGGGGCATCATATAAATGCCCAGCAGGATTGGTGTTCGTCATAATTGTCTGGGAAACACCAATGAAAGATTACATTATGTTGGTGTGGTGTAAGAAGGTGGGAGGGAGTTCCCCCTTTTAAGAATATTTTTATTTGTAAGTTTAAAATTAGGAGCAAAACTATTATGGTACTCAGAATATAACCAGAGGTAACTGGAAACGCACATAGCTGCTCTAAGTGGCTCTTTTTCTGAGGTTCTAGATTGCTGTTCTCTTCTAAACTCTGTAGTGACGCTTGAAAGGTGCTTTGGAATGGAAGAAGGGTGAACCAGTGTAGTGGTCTTTAAAGATTTGGGCTCCAGTAAAAGATTTTGAAAACTATGAATTCCCTCATTGGCATTTAAAATTTTTGTTAGAAGTTTAAATCACTTGTATGGTATAATTGTTGTTGATTATAGATACTGACATTTCTTTTTTTTCTATTTATTGATTTGAGAGAGAGAGAGAGAGAGGAAGGAGGGTGGGAGAGAGAGAGAAACATCAATTTGTTCCACTTATTTGTGCATTTATTGGTTGATTCTTATATGTTCCCTGACTGGAGAATGAACCTGCAACTCTGGCACATTGGAATGATACACTAACCAACTGAGTTAACTGGCCAGGGCAATAGTGACATTTCTTAATAAACTTACCATACCCTTCCTCCTAAAAAATTGAGTCAAACACCATAGCTGTATGATACCTACCACTATCCATTTACAAAGTACTCGGAACAGAAATTTTCGTGTTAATTTTTCTCTCCTTACACTTTTCTCACTAAATTTTATCCTTATGTATTATTATGTTTAAAAATCTATTTCTGATTACCCTATCACACTTTGGTGATAAAATGTAATTTACTGTGACAAGACTTTTTGTAATTTTTTAAAGTTATTACAGTGATTATTAGTATACAGTTGATCGTAATATTGTGTGAATTATAAATTTTGATAAATATTAGAGAAAAATACAATTTTATTGGAAATTTATCTCAATGTATTTTTGGTGTTTTTCTTCTAATTAGTTCATAAATCAGTGGATGAATATTATCCATTACAAAAAGTTCAGCATATTTTTCATACTTTTTAATATATATGCGGTTGAATTTTGTTTATATAAATAAGTTGAAGAGGATGAGAGTGTTAATAGAGCAATGTCAGTTCTTTCAACCTCATTCAGAATCACAACGATCTATCATTTAAAATATTTTTAATGATTTATCACCTGACAACCAAATTAGGTTCTCCTCTGCTATTATTACAAGCAAAGAATTGGCAAAGACATGTTAAGTTGCAAGAGAACACTGATTTGATATTGGCCATATGCTCATCTACCAACAGGATTTCTCCTGTGTCCTGCCCAGAGGTTCTTTATTGCCCCAAGCAATGCCTCAGAGTGAGATTTGTGATGGGTGAGCTGTGTGCCTTGATTTTGTGAAGTGGGAGAAGGGGAATTAGAAAGAGAAAGCGGGAAAGGTAAACCTTTTCTGTAGGGGCGTTCTCAGGTAGAAACCAATCTACCTAAGAAAAGGTGCTCTGGGATTGACTTAACATCTGTAGTATTTATACCTGTGTACTCTTCGTGCCCTTTGGAAGTCCCAGGTGCTTCCAGGAGTTCCCCTATCCTAATTTGAAGACTGTAGTTTTTGCAGCCAGTATATTACTGGCTCTCAATTTTAAAAAAAGTTCCTTTTACACCTGATGTGTATACATGGGTGTGTGTGCGTGTGTGTGTGTGTGTGTGTGCCCTTTAAACTTACAATACTGCTGACCAAGGTAAATTAGTTGTCTAGGGTAATGTCATAGGTCTTTATTGTTTCTAATTATCTGTTCATAAATTGTCCTTTTCTGAGCATGAGTCTTCACGATCCTAATTCTGTCTAAAACTCTCCAGATCAGGATTAACACTTGAAATGCCTTTGTAACTTGTTCCCCTATACATCTTTTCGCAGTCCTACTGATTTTCATCGGTACTTTGGCAAAGCGTATCTTAAATTAGCTCTCTATAAGCAATTACTTGCCATTTTGAGTGAACAACAAACAATTGGCCACAGTCAGATTACATTTTTTTTCTCCTGGCTTCTTTCTTTTGGGTATCAGTGCATAAAAATTAAAAACAGTTCAAGAGATAATCAGATATAATTTATATTAACTCTTTCCTTTTACAGAAAATAAAACCAGAGATATTAAGCCAGTTGTCCAAGGTCACACAGTTGGTGTTAGAATAGAACCTGGGTCTCCTAATTCCCATTATTACACCCTTTGCTACATCACACCTTCTGCTGCCTTTTGCTAAATTGCATTCCTCACCTCCGTCCTATTTAATATTATTTCTCCTGGGGATTGAATTGAGCTTTTGTGGACTCAGCATTATTTTTCATATAGAGAGGCATTTGCTTTTTTCATTGAAGACTTTTCTCAAAACAAAAATACTCCTTTATCCCCTGGCAAATACTTTCTGTAGCACAGTAGGACACAGCCAGGCAGGCCTGGGGCCCCGCGGCCCCATGGCAGTGGCCCTGGGGGAGGGGGGTGTTGACAGGTCAGAGTAGAGGTGGATTGGCAGAGCGGGGGCTGGTGGGAGGTGGGAAGCTTACATCATTTCCCTGCAACTGGGCTCTGGCGAGGCTGGAAGGCCTCACTTTCCCCTGTGTAATAGTTTACCAGATTGACAGAGATTCGTCAAAGGAAGAAACGGTAACGGCAGGACGGATGCTCACCCTGTTCATAAATCTGTGGTGGAAGATGAAACTGTCAATAAGTAACTAGAAGCAGCCAGGACTGTCTGTGTTTCGCTGCCCCCCCCCCCCCAGCTCAGTTCCTTTCTGCTCCGCCCCATCCCTGCTCTCTCTGCTGCTCAGATCAGCTTCCTGCTTCTCTTGAAAGCTGTTCTCCTACAAAGCTGGTCTGCTTTCACTGAAAGCATTATATTCATAAGAATGAGTCAGGTTTTGTAGAAGTATTGTTGGTTTGGTTTTCTTTTGGAAGATGGAAAGGGAGGGAAGAATTTAAAAAAAAAAAAAAAAGAAAGGGGCAGGCTGATGAAAAAGCAAAATCATCATGAATTTTGTTGTCACATCTTGCCGGTGTTACAACCAGCTCTGTAGACTGCCGCACTGAAAACATTTCTGTGAGAGGTATGTGCTCGGAAATGGAAAGGTGACTGTGGACTGTGGAGGAAACTGGCCGCCCAGCCGCTGCTCAGATGGCTGTGAGGTCGGAATTCTTTCTAGTGTTTTGATATGGCAAGGGCAGTCGTTACTTGAAACGTGCTACAGTTAACCAGCTGTTGGTAAAATGTTCAATGTGTGCTTAGTGCCCACATCAGGACTCCTGAAGTGCTCGTTCGTGCTGAATGTGTCTAGTCAAATCCACGGTGTTATTCCAGCCTCTCTTGGTGGTGGTTGTCTGTAAACAAAATGATGATCTTTAATACCTTTCTCATTATTTATGAACCACATGACATAGATTAATGAGAAAGACTTCCAGTAGCCCAGAAGAAGCTTCAGATTCATTAGGAGCATTTGCATTGACGGAGGGCAGAAATAAAAGGAAATGGTTGATGACTTGCCGTAACCTAAAGTGAAAGTTTTAAAGTTTAGAGAGTGTGTTATGGCTTAAGTGGAAAAAATCTAGAGGGGCCACTAAAATTTGGGATCATAACCCCACCTATTAGAGTGGTTGCTTGACCTACATATATTATGTCCAGAGGCTCTTGAACACATATGGATGTATCTTTTCAAAGGAAATTACGGAATGTCTATTTAGTGGTCAAAAGAATAGGCTTAAGAATAAGAATATAACCAACACTAAAGGAGATGTGGAGAACTGCATACTGGTTACAAAATACTTAGGCTGTTCTGCTGTAAAAAGTTTTAGAAAGCATTGAAAGTAGGAAAATATAACATAATTCTGTCATGTACGTTGGATAAGCGAGTGGTTCGCAGACCATTCAAAGTACGAAGTAGTTTCTGAATGATTTTTAAGAATTATTTTATCATGTAATAAACTTGGCAATTCTTGAATGTTAGACATGTTTTAAATTTATTTTACAAAACTTAGGAATTAAATTGTTAAAATTTATCAGCATATAACGTGCAGGTACTGCTGTTCTTTTCCACAGAGATAGTGGTGCTTAAATCCTTCAAAGCCTTTAATGATGAGTGAAATAGGTTAGCGATTGTAAGTCAACCTAAATGTTTTCCTTTAAAAAAAACTGTGCCATTGAAACTTCATTTCTTCTCAAATATGTGCCAGGAGAGCTCATCTTCATGATCATAGAGGATGACGTTAATAAGTTAAAAATGTAAGAGGCTCTAAAACAAAAGATCTGGGAAGTAAATCTAATTTGTGCTCCTGAGAAGGAATCCCGTCAGCATCACGCAGACAGGTGGCTGTCCTTGTTTACTCTCAAGAACGTAGGAGTAGAAACTCCGGGAGAACTTTCAATACCTACCATTGCCCAGGCCTTGCCCCAGAGAGTCTAATTTAATAGATAGAATTGTAACTATTCCCAGGTGTTGTTAAAGTGTAGCCAGAGTTGACAATAGTTGCGTTTCCTGAACATCCGCGCATCCGCGGTGAAGCAGCCCGTTCCCTTTTGTGCACCGTTTGGATCCACACCAGATCTACTTTGGTATGTGTCCTCTTGGGTCTGAACTTTGTCACTTGAAACTAAGCAGATATTTGATATGTCTCCCCCAAGACTTAGCTTTTTCAGGCTACGTAGTCCTGGTTCTTCCGTCTTCGGGATTTCTTTCTAGGTTCTCTCCTATCCTGGCCTCTCCCTGCCATGGAATTGCCCTTCGTTGGTATCACTCTCAAATAGGATGCCCGGCGCAGGATGCGGAGAACACGGTAAAGCGTAATTCCCTTGTGCCAGACGCTGCCCTTCTGTTATTGGTGGCAAAGATTATGTTAGCTTTTTTGGCAGTCATATCACGCTGTTGACTCATGGTGAGTTTGAACTCGGCTCAAGCCTGTGAAATATAAGAGGAAAATCCAGTGAATCAGTTATTCCCAAGGAGAGGGATGTATCCAAACTGAACGGCAAAAGTGTACTATGTGCCTATAGCAGCAACTTCAATGAGTGATCTAGCGTATTCATTTGAATCCACAGTTCAGTTTAATCTGTTAGTTTACTCTGTTTTTCAGTGTTCCTTCTGACTCATTACTCAACACTTGCTGTTCAAAGTTAAGAACCTCTATGACTGTGCAGCCCATGTCGATGTTTGTATTCAATATGTAGGGGAAGAAAAATACATTTCTTTCTGCCTTTCTAGGTTCTTCTGGCTGACCAAATAGTAACGAGACAAATCAATAGGAGAAAATAACCACATTTATTACATACTATATTTACATATGGGGGCTCCAGAAGAATGTGGCATCCAAGGACAATGGGGTGAGGCTTACATGCCAGCTTGGACTACGGAGAGGGAGGTGGTGGTCTAGGACTTGAAGGAACGGGACACAGAGAAGAGTCTTAATAGATTTATTGGAAGGCGATGGATAGCTCCCTTCCTTTTTTTTTTTTTTTTCATTTTTTTCATTTTTTTGAAGCTGGAAACGGAGAGACAGTCAGACAGACTCCCGCATGCGCCCGACCGGGATCCACCCGGCACGCCCACCAGGGGCGACGCTCTGCCCACCAGGGGGCAATGCTCTGCCCATCCTGGGCGTCGCCATGTTGCGACCAGAGCCACTCTAGCGCCTGGGGCAGAGGCCACAGAGCCATCCCCAGCGCCCGGGCCATCTTTGCTCCAATGGAGCCTTGGCTGCGGGAGGGGAAGAGAGAGACAGAGAGGGAAAGCGCGGCGGAGGGGTGGAGAAGCAAATGGGCGCTTCTCCTGTGTGCCCTGGCCGGGAATCGAACCTGGGTCCTCCGCATGCTAGGCCGATGCTCTACCGCTGAGCCAACCGGCCAGGGCATCTCCCTTCCTTTAATCAGAAATTCTATCTAAATTTCTTTAGGTGGGTAAGGGCGAGGTAAAAGACTATCTTTGAATCTTTTGTTTCTTAACAATAACTAGCTTAAAATAATTAATATCCCCCAAAAGGCATATTTGGGAGGCCCACTCTGCCACCCCTCAAATGCTTTGTCAAATGCCTTTCCAAAATCAGAATACATCATAGCCACAGTATTCTCCTGAATTATTTGCGTAGTATCTTTATTTTAAAAGGCAGTGTGTTGAATTTAGCACGGCATTCTTGTTTGATGAGAGAAATAGAAGAAAATATTTTGCGAATGACCCGGGTGACGTGTCCAGGATCACACAGGTCACTACTGTCAAGGCTAGAACACACTTCTAGCTCTGCTCGTCCGCTCTCCAGTGCTCTGTGGATCGAACCACAAGCACTGATGCCATTTGCTATTTAGGATAAGACTGGAGAAAACGGAAAGGAAGCAAAGCCTCCGTGGATGCTTCTCTGTCTCTTTTGGAACATTTAATATTTAATCCCTTAACATATAGCCCAACCAACTTTTGATTTTTTTATTTAGTGTTCTGCCCAGAGCAGTGAGCAAGTAGTAGAATGCCCAGCCAGCATTACTAAATTAACTGCAAAGAATAGAGTTCCAGGAGTTTGGGCATTCTATTCTAACTCCCCTTGGAACCTTGTCCCCTGCTCCCCCCCACCTGTTGATGGTAGTGTTACTTTGCTTATAATAAATTATACCATGGGAAAGTTTTGTATATTAAGGGAGAGGTCTGGATGTTCAGTTTTCTAATTTTCCAGATGAAGAAACTGATGCCCAGGCGGGAAAGGCTTGCTCTATCCACAGTGTGTAGCGGTGTGTTTAGTGTATCAGCATGCTTAGTACCCAAGACATACTTAGTAAAGAACTGGCTATTGCACAGCTTTCTTCAATATTGTTTTCTTTCCACGTAGGAATTGGTTTCACCTTCCTTTCTCTCCGGCCTTGCCTTTGGGCACTCATTTCTTAAAAGTGTTGAAATGGAACAGATTTTTCAAGAATACCTATTACTTTAGAAAAGCTCCAGTGATACAGTAAAAACTCGGCTAACCAGGCTTATTTTCCAGTTTTTGAGTTATAGGAAAATAAGTCCCTTTCCTTCCCTTTAAAAAAATTTGATTTAACCCTTTGAGTAGTGCGGATGTTCGTGTACGGCCTCATGCCTCCCGACTGTCCAAAGTACAATTGGGTTATTGTAAAAACGTGCAAGGCAACGTTAAAAAAAGGCAAATGCATGTTCTTCTTGTTTCATAAATTGCTTATCAAACAAACATGATTTTAAGTTAATAAAACTGTAACTGTAACTAATTTCATTTTTTGAAAAAAACAACAACACAAACTTACTCCCAAGGGTCAGTGAGCATGAAAAAAAAACCTCACTACTCAAAGGGTTAAGACAATTTAGTGAAAAAGTAAAAGTAGTAGAGCATCCAAAGAATAAATGGCCTAGGACCTGTCTGTATTCATCTAGCCCGATTTTCCGATGGCTTTAGGCGACCCCTGTGTTTTGGTTGTTCGACCCCCTGCCAGGGTCGCGACCCACAGGTTGAGAACCGCTGATCTAGCCCAATGTCCACATCTTCATTAGGGTCCAGTGAAAACCGATGCTCACAGCCAGGCTGACCCTACTGTGTGATAAGACCTGTAGTCACCAGTGATTTAATCATGTTCTCTATACTGTACTCACTAAATAACAGAGTATATCTTAATACATCGGAAAGGTTTACAGTAGCAGTGGTTGAAACAAAAAAGCTTTATGAGTAAATTTATTCATTCAGACTAGCTCTGTTTCTCTAGCCTTCGGTCAATATGGGTTTCACTGTGTGTCCTCCTTTACCTCCCGTTTGGAAACACCTGCTTTCGTGAACCCGAGGCTGGCAGAGTGTCAACAGCAGTGCCCTGGGAAGCCGCACTTCTAGAGCATCCCTCACTTGCTTTGCCCCAGCAGTTCCAAGTGTCTATTTTCTGTTTTCTAAGCATATTTAAATTGCTTCAATTAATAGTGGTTATATTTTTACATGGCTGTTGCTTTTATCATATATGCTGAAATTCATTCATGTAACCTCTTCATTTTTTTATAATTCAAAATGATGCCTCTAACCAGATGCTTTTTACAGAAAATGAGGATTAAATGGTTCCCAGAACCATGAACTATGCATGTATACATCAGCCATATAAAAGAATACACTTTGAAAACTATAATGCGACAGATTAACATGTAATTGCTAGTGAAATTAGTTAATTCTTAAGCAGTACTCAGTCAAAAGTTTAATTTTTTTTTAATTATTTTTATTTATTTTTTAGAGAAGAGAGAAAGAGAGAGAGAGAGAGAGAGAGAGAGAGAGAAGGGGGAGAGGAGCAGGAAGCATCAACTCCCATATGTGCCTTGACCAGGCAAGCCCAGGGTTTCGAACCGGCGACCTCAGCATTCCAAGTTGACGCTTGATCCACTGAGCCACCACAGGTCAGGCCAAAAAAGTTTAATATTTAATTTAAAATAAAAAATGGATTACCAGAGAAAAAAAGAGTTGGGAAATACAGATTCATTGCAAATCTTGTAGAATATTAAAATGTAAAGACTTTAAAACCTAACCTAAGTGACTATTCAAATACATATCTTCTAAAGCTTCAACCAAGTTACTTTTTACAAGGCACATCCCAGAAGTCATTTTTCTATGTGTTTTTCTCTTTGTTATTGTTTTCAATTATAATTAAAAAACTGATTGGAGCTTGTCAGACTTTAGAGATAAAGCTAGATAACTGAAATTTTAGGTCAATTTTTGGTATATATTTATAAAGCATGTCTTTTACACAGGGAACTTAACCTCTAAGAAAGTTTACGTCCATGTGAAGTTGCCCTTTAGGCCTATAAAACGACAAAGAATTGCAAGAAAGTAGGTAGTTTACTGGTTGCTGAAGCATTCATAATAAATAGCAGTCTGACTTAGTCTGTTGAGGCCGCTGTGACAAAGAGACTTGGTGGCTTATAAACAGCGTTCTTTTCTCAGAGTGCTGGAGGCTGGAGTCCGAGCTCAGGGCGCCCGCGTGGCCAGGTGAGGGCTCGCCTCTGCGTCACAGATGTCTTCTCTTATGCACTCTCTTTGTAAAAGCACTATTATTCCCTATGCCGTACACCTGAAACTAGTGCAAAATAATATTAACTGTAAACTGTAATTGAAAAAATGTTTAAAAGGGGTCTTAAGTGGCAGCCCTAAAAAATAAATAAAAACATTAATTGCATTCATGAGGGCTTCACTCCATGTCCTAAGCACCTCTCAAAGACTCCACCTAATGCCATCATATCTAACATTAATATTCCAGCACATGAATTTTGGGGGGAAACATTCAGGCTATAATATTTTGCCCCTGAGATTCCCAAAATCACATTCTTCTCATTCTCATATGCAAAATACATTACTTCCATTCAGTTGCCCCAGTACTCTTTTTTTTTTATTATTAAGTGAGAGGTAGGGAGGCAGAGAGGCTCCTGCATGTCCCCCAACCAACATACACCCAGCAAGCCCCCTATGGGGTGATGCTCTGCTCATCTGGGGCTGCTGCTCTGTTGCTCAGCAACCGAGACAGTTTAGCACCCCAGGTGAGGTCATGGAGCCACCCTCAGTGCCTGGGGCCAGCTTGCTCAAACCACTCAAGCCATGGCTACGGGGGAAGGAGGGAGAGAGAGAGAGAGAGAAGGGAAGTGGAAGTGGAGAAGCAGATGGTTGCTTCTCCTTTGTGCCCTGACTAGGAATCAAACCCAGTACTTCCACACGCTGGTCTGAAACTCTACTGCTGAGCCACGTCCTCAGAACTCTTAACTAGTTCTGACATCAAGTCAAAAATCTAAAGTCTCCTATAAATCTTAACTATAACAGACATGGTGGGACTGAGGGTATGATTTGTTCTGAGACAAATTCTTCTCCAACTGTGAAATCAAACAAGTTATGTGCTTCCAAAATATAATGGTGGGACAGGCATTGAATTAAATTCTCGCATCTGAAAAGGGAGGAGTAGGAAAGAAAGGGGTGTGGAAGTCCCCGAGCCAGTCAAAGCCCAATAGGGCAAATTACATCAAATCTTAAGGTGAGAGAATAATATAAGATTTTTTAATTTAAGATTTTATATATTGATTTTACAGAGGAGGGGGAGAGGAAGCAAGAGGTATTAACTCATAATTGCTTCACTTTAGTTCATTGCTTGGATGTTCTATGTGCCTTGACCAGTCAAGCCCAGGGTTTTGAACCAGCGACCTCGGTGTTTCAGGTCGATGCTCTATCCACTGCGCCACCACAAGCCAGGCAAGGCTAGAGAATAACCTTTCACTAGATGTTGTGCTCACCAGGCCCACTCAAGCAGGGGTCCCGCCTTCTGGACTCATTCAGGGCGATCCTGCCCTCATGGCTTTGCTTGGTGTAGCCCACACAGCAACTTTCCCAGGCTGGAATGGCATGCCTGTGGCTCTGTTGGTTTGGAGGTACCTGGTGGCTTCAGCCTTTTTCCTTCAGCTCTGTAGTGGGGGGGTCTCTGTGGTGGCCTCACCTTCACCATGTCCTCAGATTTCCTTCTGCCCTGTGGCTCCAGGAAACTCCACTCTCTGAAAGGTAGATGGAGGTAGCCACTCCTCCACTGGCTTCCATGGTTTGGGGTCAGTCTTCGTCTATTGAAACTCGGGCTGATGTCCTAGTCCCTTTTGAAAGTGAAAAGGAAGCCCTGAGGATCTCAGAATTGCCTTGAGGGTCCTCCCCCCATCTTGAAGAATATCATCTATTCCCAGTAGAATGCCTCCATGAATAACCTGTATGTTCTAAGAAGTCTGACGCCCAGCCTTCATTCATTCTTGTCTTCTTCGTCAGTTCAGGTCGGCTGTTTTCCTGCTGGGGTGGCTAAGTTCTGGGTTCACACCCATACTAATGTCTTTATCCAAGGGTCTCTGCCTCACCCTCAGTGTTCTCCTCCATGACACCGTTATAATATAGATAACTTGAGAATTTTCCAATTTTTTAAATTTCTGCTTTCCTTTTGATGAAAAATTCCATCTTTAAGTCATTTTTTTCTTACATATTTATAAGCATTTAAGAGAAGCCAAGCTGCGCCTGCCACGCTGCTTAGAAAAGGTTCAGCCAAATAGTCAGTTGCACCACTCACACTTTCATCACTCACACATTCCGTCTCCCACAAAACCCTGGGACGTGAACAATTCAGCCCCGTTCTTTGCTACTTTATAACAAGTATGGCCTTTCCTTCAGTTTCCAAAAGCCTGTTCCTCATTCCCAAGATCTCATCAGAATGACCTTTACTGTTCATGTTTCCATGAACATTCTGTTCACAGCCCCTTAGGTTTTAAAAATCGAGGCTTTCTCTACAGCTCGTCCCTTCTTCAGAGCCTTCACCAGAGTGGTTTTCAATGGTCCGTTTACAGCAGGGGTCCCCAAACTACAGCCCGCGGGCGCATGCGGCCCCCTGAAGCCATTTATCCAGCCCCCACCGCACTTCCGGAAGGGGCACCTCTTTCATTGGTGGTCAGTGAGAGGAGCATAGTTCCCAATGAAATACTGGTCAGTTTGTTGATTTAAATTTACTTGTTCTTTATTTTAAATATTATATTTGTTCCCGTTTTGTTTTTTTACTTTAAAATAAGATATGTGCAGTGTGCATAGGAATTTGTTCATAGTTTTTTTTTATAGTCAGGCCCTCCAACGGTCTGGGGGACAGTGAACTGGCCCCCTGTGTAAAAAGTTTGGGGACCCCTGGTTTACAGTAATGTAGGCTTTTTCTACCGTGCACTCCAACACTCTTCTCGCTTCTACCCATTGTCCAGTCCCAAAGCCGCTTCTCGTTTTTAGGAATCTGTCAGAGTAGCGCCACTCTGTCAGTCCCCGTTTTCTGTCTTAGCGCAGGCTGCTGTGACAAAATACAGACTGGTGGCTCATCAACAACAAACATCTATTTCCCACAGCTCTGGACGCTGGAAATCTGAGCTCAGAGTCATAGTTCGATTATGAATGACAGAGCCTCTGACTGGGAGAATTACTGTCACTGTTCTCTGTATATATAGGAAGCTCCAGAGAAAATGAATGTCATGGGTTTTAGCAAGTAGGCCTAAGTTAACCTAACTAAAAGCACCAAGTCAAATTTGTCATATATTGAAATATATTGATTTATACTTTGATATCATCTTTTCAGGAATCTCAGAATTATTTGATTATTTTTATTAAAACACTTTAATCAGATTTATTTGAAGTTGTATAGGTATCCTTATGCTTTAACAAGGGACCTGTCATAGTCTGGGGGCTCAGGCAAACCCATCATAGAGAAAGTGATGAGTAAGATAAGATTTGATAAGATTTGACTAATAGATTGGGGGGCCTGAGGTCAGAAAGAGCAGGATGCCTAAGAGAAACTAGAAGAGTCTATTATGATTGGAGTTCAGGAAAAACAGAAGGGGTGATATGATGCAGGTGGGAACCAGAATATATGGGATTTTGTGTGCTCTGATAAGACTGTGGCAAGCCTAGTGGGTAACATCGAAAAGTTCTCAGCTAAGGAATGGGGCGTCTGGATTTGCCTTTCATGGAGAACAGTCTGGTTGCTGCAGGAGGGACCTTTGGAGGGAAGCAGAGTGCGGATGCGGAAATCCTTCAGGAGATTATTCTAGTGGTAGTTTAGGCCAGGTGGTCGCAGTTGGGGGTTAGGAACTTGAATGAGTGGCATTTTATGACGGACTAGGTGTGTAAGAGTAAGACGGGGGAACCACACACGAGCTTTAGCATGTGATGCATTGGGTGGTGGAGTGACAACCACCAAAGCAGGGAAACCCCCAGGAGAAGCAGAGCTGGAGGCTGTGTGACATGTTTAAATGTACATGTGCCGAGCTTGAAGTGTCTGTGTGATACCTAGATTGAATTTTCATTTATCAGTACAATATATCTGGACTTTAGAAGAGAGGAATTGGCTGAAATACAGCTTGGCAATCGTTGGCATATGGTATTCAGCTTCCAGAATGAAGGATACCAGCTGAGGAGGAGTGAACAGTGAAAGTAGAGGCTAACCTGGTCACCTGGACCCAAGGCCCTGCAAAGGAGGCTCTTTCTACCCAGGGAACGCGAACATGAAGAAGCACGCAGTACTCCCCTGCTTTTTGTTCATGCATTTTAAAAATCAATATTGCTTTTATAAATGCCCTTTGCTACATGTTTTATTTTGAAATGATTGTGGATTCACACGCAGTTGTCAGAAATCACACAGAGAGATACGGACTCTTTATCCATGTTCTCCCTGCGGGGACGTCCTGCAGAACGGAAGTGCAGTGTCACAGCCAGAGCGCTGACATACATGCCGTTGGTGTGCAGACACTGCTCTCCCCTCAGGGACCCCTCAGGTTGCCCTTCCGATAGCCACATCTCCTTCCCTGTCGTCCCCACCTCCTTTGTAACTCCTCACAAACACTAATCTGTCCTCCATTTTTATAATCTTGTCACTTCAAGAGTTACAGAAATAAAGTCATGTGTACATAGTCTTTTTCTGTTTGTGACAGAGAGAGGGACAGATAGGGACAGACAGGAGTGGAGAGAAATGAGAGGTGTTAATTCTTCGTCGTGGCACCGTAGTTGTTCATTGATTGCTTTCTCATATGTGCCCTGACCGGGGGGCGGGGGGGTTTCAGCATACCTAGTGACCCCTTGCTCAAGCCAGTGACCTTGGGCTCAAACTGGTGAGCCTTGCTCAAACCAGATGAGCCCACGCTCAAGCTGGTGACCTCAGGGTTTCGAACCTGGGTCCTCTGCGTCCCAGTCTGATTCTCTATCCACTGCGTCACCGCCTGGTCAGGCCATAGTCTTTTGAAATTGGCTTCTTTTTGCATTCAGCATAATTCCCTAGAGGTTCATGTAGCTTAATAGTTTTTTATTGTAAATAGTAGTCTATAGTGTGGAGATACAAGGTTGTTTAACCACACGTTGAAATTTATCTGAGTTGTCTCCAGTCTGGGGCCATTATGAATAAAGCTGCAGTGAACATTCATGTACGTGTTTTCATATGAATTAGTTTGCATTTCTGCTGGAAAAATGCCCAGGTGTGCAATTATAGGGTTGTAATGATAACTGCATGTTCAATTTTTTCTATTGCATTTTGAAAGTTTTATATATATACAGGGGATCCTCGGGATACAACACTGGCCCTACAACAGTGACGTAACCTGAATTTTGGTGTAAGTCAAAACTTACCTTAACCCTAAGTTACTTATCTATCCTAACACAGTTGTAAAATTGTAATCTAGACATAAAAATACAACTAAGCCACAGAGAAAATGAAAAGGACATAAATTTACTGTACACTGTACTGTATAATAGAAAAAATTGATAAAAAATGAATATAAGAAAATTTTCTTACCTTTATTCGTGTGGTTGGCGTGCACACTGGAAGGGGCATTGCACGGGGGGAGAGAGTGACCTATTGGGAGGAGGAAGCTGGAGAGGCAGGAGAACCTGCAGAAGGTGCTGGAGATACGGGGTCAGGTGAGTCAGGATTGTCTAAGGAACATGCAGGAGACGCTGGAGATGATTCTACCTGTACTACAGGTGTTTCATCTCGAGAAGCAGCAGATGTAGAGGGTACAGGATCTGCTGCAGGCCACTCTACCTTCTTAAAGAATTGTTCCAGGCTAGTCTGGAAGCTTGATGACTTCTCTTCCAAAATGCACCTTAACACTTATGTCTCAAATTTTCAAGTTTTTATAGGAGTGAGCGTCATAAACTCAAAACGTCGTATGTCTGAGACTTGTCATAACCCGGGGACCCTGTGTATGTGATGTGTGTGTATTCTAGATATTAGTCCTTTGTCAGATATGTATTTGACATGCATTTATCTTCCCGTCTGTAGCTTATCTTTTTATTCTTTATAGGGTTTTTGGCTGAGCAAAAGTTTTAAATTTTGATGAATTTCACTGTATCAATATTTCCTTTTATGGATTGGCTTTCAGTGTCAAATCCAAGTCCAAGAATTTTTATTTTTAACTTAGCCCTAAATTACGAAGATTTTTTTTGTACATTTTGTTTTCCTAAAAGTTTTATAGTTTTGTGTTTTATACATCAGTTCATTATTTATTGTGAGTTAATTTTTATATATGATATAAGCGTTAGGTCTGGGTTCTCATTTTGCCTATGGATGTCCTGTTGCTTTGGCACCATTAGTTTGAAATGGCTATTCCTCCATTGGGTACTTTTGTACCTTGGTCAAAAATTAGATAGACATATTTATATGGATTTATTTCTGGGTTCTCTATTCTGTTTTATTGGTCTGTGTGTGTCTGCTCCTCTAACAGACCATACATTCTTATGACTGTAGCTATATATATATATTTATAATAAGCCTTGAAATGGGGTAGATTGATTCCTCACCCTTCATTCTTCTTTTCCAAAACTTTTTGAGCTTTTCTACTATCTTTGCCCTTCCGTATAAAATCAAGAATAATCTTATCTACTGTACCTACAAAATTCTTGCTGGGATTTTTTAAAAGAATCGTGTTAAATCTCTGTATCAGTTGGGGAAAATTAACATCCTTTTTATATTTAGTCTTCTAGTTTTTGAACACATATCTTTTATTTAGAACATAAAATTTTTTTTCTTCAGCACTTTGTAGTTTTCAACATACATGTATTGGACTTGTTTTATTAGATTTATAATTCACTGTTTCATTTCTTAAGTATTATGAATGATACTGAATTTTTTAATTTTGGTGTCTACTTGTTTCATTTCTAGTATATAAAAATACTTTACTTTTGATGTTCATACGTTCAGTGATCATATATAAAAATATTATTTATTTGACCTTATATACTCATGCACTCATTTTAGAAGTTTTAAAAATATTTTTTCTGAATCCCTGTTAAGGTCATAAGATTTTACTTCTTTTACCTGTTAATAAGATGGGTTATATTCATTGATTTTTAAATATTGAACCATACTTGCATTCCTGAAATAGATCCCTGATTATGTTGCACAATATTTTGACACATTGCCGAGTTCTATTTGCTGATAATTTGGTTAGGGATTCTTGCATCTGCGGTAATGAAGGATATTGGTGTGTAGCTTTCCTTTTTGGTATTGTCTTTGCTTTAGGTATCAGGGTAATAACCAAAATAATTTTTCTGTTTTCATTTTTTTAAATTTCTGCTCTTTATTTTTTTTAAATTTCTGCGTATTTGGGTTTATTTTTATCTTTTTCCAGATTCTTGAGGTAGGAGTTTAAATTATTGACTTGTAAGATTTTCTTTTTTCTAAGGAAAGTATTTAGTGCTACACATTACCCGCTAAGCACTACTTTTTGCTGTGTCCCACAAATTTTGATATGATATATTTTTATTGTTATTAAGTTCAATGTATTTTTAAAAATAATTTTCTGTGAGACTTTTGATCCAAGGATTATTTATAAGTATATTGTGTAGTTGGAAGTTTGTTGATGAATTTGCCTTATAGCCTAATATATAGTCTTCCTTTGTATGTATTCTTTGGGAACTTGAGGAAAAATGTGTATTAAATCCTGTTGTTTGATGTTGTTGAGTTCTTATATATCCTTTCAGGTTTTCTTGCTAATAATGCGATCAATTGCTGAGGAAGGGTTGTTGATGGCTCTCACTCTAACTATGGATTTATCTATGTCTCATTTCAGTTCTGTACATTTTTACTTCATATATTTGGTAGCTCTGTTATTGGTACATATACATTTAGGATTGCTATGTCTCCTTGCTTATATGGTTGGTCCTTTTATCATGATGTAATGTTGCTATCTGTGGGAAATTTCTTTGCTTGAAAGTCTACATTTTTTTCTCATTAGTATAGCATTGTTGGTTTGTTTTGATTAATGTTTGCATGATATACCATTTCCATTTTTAAATTTGTAGTCAACTTATATTTAAAGTGAGTTTCTTGTAGATAACATAATTAGATCATGTTTTTAATGACACTCTTTTTCATTAGTGCATTTACCTCTTTACTTATGTCTTTACTTCCTTCATTTATAATATGATCATCTTAAGTACTTTGTCTACATATACATAGAACTGCCATCAGACACTGTTATAATTTGTTTCAATAGTCGAACATAATTTAGAAAACTCAAGAAGGAAAGCCTATTGTATTTACCCATATTTTTATCATGTTCTTTTTTTATTCCTGATAGTATAAGTTTTCTTTTTTTATATTTTCTCCCCTTTTTGCTTATTGAACTTTTTAAAGATTAAATGAGAGATGGGGAGGTAGGGAGGCAGAGACAGACTCCCACATGTGCCCTGACTGGGATCCACTTGATGCTCTGCTCATTTGGGCTGCTGCTCAGTTGCTCAGCAACCAAGCTATTTCAGCACCTGAGGCAAGGCCATTGAGCCATCCTCAGCACCCAGGGCCAACTTGATTGAGCCATTCAAGCCATGGCTGTAGGAGAAGAGAGAGAGAGCGAAGGGGGAGGGGTGAGAAGCAGATGGTCACTTATCCTGTGTGCCCTGACTGGGAATCAAACCCAGGACTTCCACACACCAGGCAAACACCTTACTGCTGAGCCAACCAGCTAGGACATTTATTGAACTTCTTTAGCCACTCTTAGATTAGGTCTGCTGGTAAAAATTGAGTTTACCTTCATCTGAGAATATCTTTATTTCCTCTTCTTTCCTGAAGCATATTTTCACTGGGTGGAGATTTCTAGGTTAACAGTTTTTTTCTTGTAGCTTAAAAAATGTGCCATCACCTACTGATCTTTATGATTTCTGATTAGAAATCTGTCATTTGAATTGTTTTTCCTCTATCTAGTAAAGTCTTTCCTTTCTTGCCTTTTTTTTAGCCCTGCCCTCTTTTCTTCTTTCTTTCTGAATTTCAGTTAAATAGATTTTAGATTTTTTTTGTTCTTTTTTCATAGATCCCTGAGGCTCTATTTAGTTCTTTCCAGTTTTTACTTTGTTTGGATTGAATAATTTTTATTGTTTCTTTCCTAGTTCACAGGTTCTTTCCTCTCTTCCTCCTCTTCTGCTGTTGAACACATTTTTAAAAATTTATTTTGGTAATTGCGTTTTTTAGTTCTAAAATTTTCTTCCTTTTGGTTCTTTTTTATATCTTCTATTTTCTTTTTATTTTTGGCTGAGACATTTAGTTTTCATTTGCTTCAGACATGTTTGTAGTAGCTGACTGAAGCATTTTTATGATAGCTACCTTAATATCTTTGTCAGATAAGTCTAACATCCTTCTTTTTAACTTATCATTTCTTAATTGTCTCCCTTCATTCAGGTTGGGATATTCCTGGTTTTGGCATGAGAAGTGACTTTGGATTGAAACCTGGATATTTGGGGTCTTCTTTTTTGAAACTTTAGATCTCATTTAAACCTTCTGTTTCAGCTTTCTCTGACGCTGCTCTAGCGAGGAAATGGGATAGCATCATCTTAGTTCCGCTAAATGAGAAGTCTGGGTTCCCCACTTGGGCTCTGTTGACACCCAAGGGATAAAGGGGCTGTTCCTTCCAGGCAGATGTGAGAGTCTCTCAGTCATCCCCTATTAGGCATATACCGACCCTACTCTAGCTTGAAGAGATAGGAGTGTTTCATTACTGCTTTACATATGGCCTTCACTGACACCAAGAGTTGGGGTGTGAGAGTGACCTTATTATTGCTGGGCAGTGGTCAGAGTCTCAATACTTCACTAGTCCTCCTCTGACACTACCCAAGCAGGAAGAGGGAAGGAAACATGACCGCTAGGTAATGAAGTTCTGTGTCTGAGCATGATTTCTACTGGCTCTCTGTATTGGGGTGGGGGTTACTCTTTACCACCTGACAGGATAAGAATCCCAGCTCCCTATTTGTCTTTCTCTGACACCACCCCGTGGAGGGGGTTGTGGCTCATCTTTACAGACTGATGAGGATGGCAGTCTGGGTTCTACATTTGGCCTTAGCCGGCATTGGTAGGTATGAGGCTACAGACTTTTCTGCCATGTTTGGCTCATGTAGAGCAATTGTTGTCTAATAGCTTTCTGTCTCGCCGGGCTGCCACTTTCCTGGTCTCTTGACCAGAGAGAGCTGGCTTTTGTTGAGACTTAGTGGTCTGTGCCCTGTTGGCATATCTGGATTGCTGGCTTCTTCAGTTCCCAGTCTGGGGTATGAGGGGCAGAAAGGAAACCCAGCCACTCACCGCTCTGTCGTTCCTCCCGGAGTCCTGAAGTCCCTAGCGAGTCAACTTTTCTTTCTAACGTTCAGAGTCTTATGATTGTTTCACATATCATTTCCAGTGTTTTTAGTTGCCCTTAGTGAGAGAATTAGGGACAAGTATGTCTGTACCATCTTTCTAGAAGTGGAATTCCCTCGTGTGTTTTTTACTGTGGCAGAGAAAATAAAAACATCGCATAGATGGCGTTATGGAGAATGTAGCTTGACATTTCCAGGTGGATTTATTAATACCGGAATGGGTCTTCCCAAGACAGAGATTCTTATCTCAGGAAATCTAGATGACTTTCAGCCTGAAGACCTGATTTGCTGGTTGGTGACTGACAGTGACACGATATTCTTAGATTTTCTTTGCTATTTTGGTCTTGGTTTTGTATGTACAATAAGCAGGCAGTGTGCTGGGAAGGATTATACCTTTGTAAGTCATTTTAAATTCTGATGTTGTTTAGTTGATTCTATTGGCCTTTAGTGGAAAGGGCCAAGTGCCCCTTAATCAGCAAATTGATAGAATTCATCTTACAAATTTTTGTGTTATAAATCCTATAGCAGTTTATTTATTTATTTTTAACTTGGGCTTTAAAAACTTTTTACTTTTGAGGTTAACTGGCAGTATAATTGGCTTTTTGTGTATACTCCTATGAACTTTAAAACATGAATAGATTTTGTGTGCAGTTCAATGTTAACATTCAGAAAGCTCCATTACTCCCCAAAATTTCATTGTGTTTTCTGTTTGTAGTCACACCCACCTCTCAACCTCTGACAACCACTGTTCTGTTCTTTGTTCCTGTAGTTTTGTCTTTTGGAGCATGTAGTGTAAATGGAATCAAATAGTATTTAATCTTTTTGAGACTTGCTTTTTTCACTTCCTGTAATGCCTCATATTCATCCAAGATGTTGCTTGTAAACCATAGCCCATTCTTTTTTTCTGCTGAGTGATATTCCTATGTATATGTGTTTATAACATGTTACATATAGCATATATAATACTGTATATTACATATATTACATGCAACCATTACAGTTGTTTATCTATTTAGTCATTGGGTGCTTTTCAATTTATGGCAATTGTGAATAAAGCCACTGTAAACATTTGTATACACATTTTTGTGTGAACATGATTTTTTTTTTTTTGTATTTTTCTGAAGCTGGAAACGGGGAGAGCAGTCAGACAGACTCCCGCATGCGCCTGACCGGGATCCACCCGGCACGCCCACCAGGGGCGATGCTCTGCCCCTCCGGGCGTTGCTCTGCCACGACCAGAGCCACTCTAGCGCCTGGGGCAGAGGCCAAGGAGCCATCCCCAGTGCCCGGGCCATCTTTGCTCCAATGGAGCCTCGCTGTGGGAGGGGAAGAGAGAGACAGAGAGGAAGGAGGGGGGGTGGAGAAGCAAATGGGCGCTTCTCCTATGTGCCCTGGCCGGGAATCGAACCCGGGTGCCCCGCACACCAGGCCGACGCTCTACCGCTGAGCCAACCGGCCAGGGCTGTGTGAACATGATTTGATTTCTCCCAGGTTCATACCTAGCAGTGAGATTGCAGGGTTCTATCATGAGTGCATATTAATATAAGAAATGTCTAAGCCATTTTGCAGAGCAGCTATATTACCTTTAAGTCCTTTTTTATCTTCCCATCCTTTTCAAGAGTGTTTGCTTTACTTGACGGAACATTTTTATAAAGCTTCTCAAAAATCTTTGTCAGATAATGCTAACTAAAATCTGTGTCATTTTAGAGTTGGTATCTGCTCTCTTTTTTTTCTTTTCTATGCAAGTTGAGATTTTTCCTGTTTCTTTATATCCTGATCAATTTTAGATTTTATCCTGGACATTTTGATTATTTTGAGACTCTAGGTCTTTTTAAAATAATATGGAAAATATTGACATTTTAATTTTTGTAGGCAATTAATTGAGTTATGCCCAGGATTCAAGTTTCAACCAACTCTCTGTGAATTGTTTTTCCTGTATCAGTTCAGTTTTCACAGGCTTTTCTCGTTATTTGGACTTTTCCCACATCTTTGCCACCTAGTGGCCAAACTGGGAATGTAGCAGTGTTCTATCTAATAGTTCAGTTCTCAATGTCTCCATGTGATGTTGAGGATCAGATCCATGCGTATGTAACTGGGTGTGAGACCAGGAGTCCATCAGAACTCCTCGGCCAATTCCCACTTCATTTTGGTTCCCTGGTAGGGAGGCTGGGGCTTTAATGATGCTGTCCTGTGTAGTTTCCATGTCTGTAGATAAGCGGTGGGAAAATAAAGAGAGGA
This sequence comes from Saccopteryx bilineata, assembly GCF_036850765.1. Taxonomy (NCBI): domain Eukaryota; kingdom Metazoa; phylum Chordata; class Mammalia; order Chiroptera; family Emballonuridae; genus Saccopteryx; species Saccopteryx bilineata. The sequence goes on from NC_089497.1 coordinate 36,369,078, forward strand.
AAGAAAGCAACAGGGTTTTGCTCCACCCTTTTGGAACCAACATTCCTCCAATCAGAAATGAAGGTTCCCCTTGCTCAGGGTTTTTGCTCCTGTGGGCTTCTGTTTTTGCTACCTCTGTCTGCTACCACGGAAATGCTTGAGGCCCGGCACGTGAGGGAATGGAGAAAATGGTTCTCAAAACTTGTTGTTGTCCTATTTTCCTGCTTCTGAAGTAGCTGCAGCATGCATGCTGCCTAGGCTTTAGAGCAATTAGAGCAACATTTAGTGGGACAGACAAGATGGAGTGTATTTATTACATCTTACCCAGACTGGAGCCCATTGGGCTTGCTTTAGTGTTGAAATGACTGATGGGAAGAACAGGTATATCCCCAGTCTTGTGGAAACTGAAGGTCATTACAGTTTGTAGGCCTTCTTAAAGAAGAGGAATACAGGTTATAAATACGAAACAAGGCACAGTGTCTTGGATGAGGCTGTGAAAGTAAAGGACCATAAAGCTCAAGTTTCACTGGCTTTAATAAAAAAACTGTCTATGGAGAAAAGATAAGACAAATAAATATCGATTATGGATAAGGCACTGTGTACAGTATTTTTTTAACCACATTTTTATGTCCTATTTATAAAAATAAAGATGCAACCTATTTTATCTTTATTTTACAGATGAGAAAAACAGATTGAGAATATTAAATTACGCAGGTATAAGGGGCTTTAGAACTGAAATATTCTAAGTCCAAAGCACATGGTCTTTGTACTACCTATAGAACTTTACGAAATAAATAAACTAGAGATGAGGAGAGCCAGTATAGTCTCCTGGTTAAGAGCACAGGCTCAGAAACCAGACTGCTGGTGTTCAAACATGGCTCTGTTACTATGTGTGACTTCGAGAAAGTTCCTTGACCTTTCCTTACCTCTGTATGTCTATAAAATGGGGATAATAGAACCCACTTCATAAGGTTGTTGTGAAGATCAAAGGGTTAATATAGAGCATTTAGAATACCTTCTGCCATAGCACAGCTGCTTTTAGTTACCATGTATGTCTGTGCATTTGGGTAAGTTAAATATTTTTTGTGTTAGCAGCCTTCTTCAGTAAAAAAAAAACAAAAACAGGTTATAAGAAAAGGAGATTTTTTACTTACTTACACATTTTATTTTACAGATTTGGAATATAAGCTGAGACATGGCCATTGGTATAATAGCAAATATTTGCTGTGTTAGCAGCCTTCTTGGGTTAAAAAAAAACAACAGGTAATAGGAAAAGGAGATTTTTACTTACTTACACATGTTATATTACAGATTTGGAATATAAGCTGAGACATGGCCATTGGTATAATAGGCTATATATAATATAGTCAGTACTACTTTTATTTTATGTCAATAATTAAAGAATTTTTTTTAAATTTAAGAGATGTTAATCTGCTTAACAAACAAAGCTAGAAAAAATGTTCTATATAGTTAATTGAATTATCTTTGGACTATTACAGGTTAAATGTTTTGGAGAGGTCAAGTTGTTCAACAAAAAGAAAACTATACCTGTTTCTAGAGATATTTAAAGTCTTAAACATTCACAGGCTCTTCTTTAAGATGGAGACTGATACAATCTGTATTAAATTTTTTTCCAATTGATTTGAGAGAGAGAGAGGGAGAAGCATCAACTCATTTTTCTGTTTAGTTGTACACTAATTGATTGCTTCTCATACATGCCCTGACCAGAATTGTACTTATGACCTCAGCATGCCAGGAGGATGCTTTATTCACTGAGCCATCTGGCCAGGGCCTGTATTATCTATTGAAGTATAATAAAATAACATGAAATTTTTTAAAAAAATAAGCATTTATTATCTCAGTTTCTGAAGGTATGGAATTTTGGAGTGGCTTTGCAGGGTGGCTCTGGCTAATGTCAAGATACTGGCTTGGGCCCTGGCTGGTGGCCCAATAGATAGAGCATCAACCCAGTGTATTGACATCCTGGATTCAGTTCCCGATCAAGGCACATATGAGAAGTAACCATCTGCTTCTCCCCCACTCCCTCTCCTCTCATCTCTTCCTCTTCCCCTCTCATAGCCAGTGGCTTGGTTGGTTCAAGCATGGCCCTGGACACTGAGTGTGACAGTCTCAGGCACTAAAAATAGCTTGGTACTTGAGCACTGGCTCAAGATAAGGCTTGCCAGGTGAATCCTAGTCAGGGTGCATAAGGGAGTCTGCCTCTCTCTCCCCTTCTCTCTCACACACACACATAAAAGTTGGTTTAGTCTGTGTTCATGGTAGTGATATAAGTATGGCTTATTTTGAAAAGAACTTGAGTGTTTTTATGATATTTCAGTTGGCATCCATCAGAGCAAACAGTCTAAGAGAGATCAAGGCAAAAATCATGATGTATTTTATGACATAGCCTCAGAATTCTCTGTCATTTCTGTAGTATTTTACTGGTCACACAGATTATCCATATTATGTGTGGGAGGGAACTATCAGGAGGTAGAAATCATTGGGGGCCATCTTGGAAACTGGCTACCACCTCACCTTACAGGATTACTCTAACAGTTAAATGAAATGATTCCAGTAAAGTTTCTGGAAGTTATAGGTGCCCCATGTAATACCTGTTTGATTAGTGTCTTTTAAATTGATGTCATAGACCAGTGATTTTCAACCTTTGTTTCCCACGCACTCATAAACTAATTACTAAAGAAAAAAGGGCCCTGACCTCTTCTTCCTTAGTAACTAATTTATTTGTGCCATGAGATGAAAATGGTTGTATTTAGTCAGGGGCACTGACCTTAGTAATTAGTTTGTGTTTGTGCCATGAAAAAAAAAGGTTGAAAATCACTGTCAATAGAAAGCAGTTTCTCGTTTTCCAAATGTAGAGGAAGGTTTATATCATATATTTCTGTAAAAGAGATTTAGGTATCGTGATAGTAGCAATTAGAATTTAAGGCAAGAATATTGATAAATTCTGTAAGCAACAATTTTGACCCCCTAGCACATGATCATTGGAGAAGAATAATGTGTTTCTAGTCTGATACATTTTTGTGGGTTATTAAACATCTTTAGCCTCTTCTACTTTCTCTAAGGTTAAACAGGTTCAAAATATTTTCTTTCTTATTGTTGGTAGTGATATAAGTATGGCTTATTTTGAAGAGCACACTTATTAAATTATTTAAAATGATGCATAACAGGAATGTACAATAATTCAATTTGTTGTGAAAAAAATAAAGGGAAGATAAAGGGAAAAGAAGTCTTATTTAATGGTTTTCTTTAAATGGTAATATGTAAATATTTTGCCACTAGAGGGCTCCATATTTTAAAAAATTAAAGTTATAAATGGTCACTGTAACAATATTTAACAGTACAGAAAGATATAAGGATTTTTTTAGTAAAGATATTGAATGAAATAATTGCTGAATATAAGTGAAAATAGTGTGCATGTGAAAATAAAGTATATTTAACATATATTTGATTTCCCTTTTTTCTTACATTCAAATAAAAATAAAACATATTACCCAACTTCTTTTTTTTTTTTTAAGTGAGAGGAGAGGGGATAGAGAGACAGATTCCTGCCTATGCTCTGATGACCCACCTGGCAACACTCATCTGGGGCTGATGCTTGAATCACCCAAGCTATCCTCAGCACCTGAGGCCAACGTTCTAACCAATTGAGCCACTGGCTGCGAGAAGAGAAGAGGGAGAGAAGGGGGAGAGAAGCAGGTGGTCGCTTCTCATGTGTGCCCTGACCAGGGATCAAACCTGGGATTTCCACATGTTGGGCCAACGCTCTACCCACTGAGCCAGCTGGGCAGGGCCCCAACTACTTTATAAATAAAATATCTCCCAACTCAGGTGGCAAAATATAAAATTAGTCATTGCAAGCCCCTCAGCGAAAAAGGTCAAGAGAGATTCAATATTTTTTTCTTATCTCTGTCCTCATATGTACAATTTTTATATGAGAAAATTTCTTCTTTTAGGGTTCATTGATGTTATTTTTATTTAGTTTAACTAAATCTGCAGTTATCACAGTGAATGCTATGATATCATTAATAAAATTCACAGAACCTTAGAATACGTTTTGAAATTGAACCAAAAACAAAAGTAGATGTGGCATCAAATAGTTGATGATCACTGATTTTAGGGTCTTTCTTTGGTGTATAGTTTACATTGTTTTGCTCTAAAAACAGCTTCAGGACTTGTTTTCCAGTATTAGAGTAAAATGGGAACTTACAAAGTTGATAAATTAGAAACTCTTATAACATTCTTCATTACCTGAAGGAAGAATTTTTTTTTTGTCTAGAAAACTTGTAGATAGGTCATGTTCCTCAAAAAATTGCATCTTTTTACTTCTTTGATTTTTCCTACTTGAAAAAAAAAAGTGTTTTGATTTCTTCATAATTGTGAAGTGTTTACTTTTAAACATTTGATCTGGGCACCAGGGAAGCTTGCAGTTTCTAGGATAGTGAAGCATTTTTTTCCCGGGTAAGTTATGGGTTTCTTTGTACTCAGCTGTGGAACTGAAGCCGCTGTGCTTTGGGCAATCTGAGTCAAGTTCCCCAGTTACTCAGTGGCTCTTCACAAAGGAAGCTGTAATGCAAATAAATTGCTAAGGAGGCGGAAACAAACCCAAATCAAAGGGAAACAAAGTGAAAAACAAACAGCTCTGCCCTGGCCAGTTGGTTCAGTGAACTGAGCGGTGGCCCGGTGTACGGAGGTCCTGGGTTTGATTCCTGGTCAGGATACACATGAGATGTGACCATCTGCTTCCCTTCCCCTCCCTCTCCCCCTTCTCTCTCTTCCCCTCTCGCAGCCAGCGGCTCCATTGGTTCAAATGTTGGCCCCGAGTACTGAGGGCAGCTCGGTTGATTCGAGCATCAGCCCCAAATGGGGTTTGCCAGGTGGATCCGGGTAGGAGTGTATGTGTGAGTCTGTCTCTCTAGCTTCCCTTCTCTCATTTACAAAAAAATCAAAAATGAAACAAAAGCCCAAACAACTTTTATGCCTGCTTATTTGAAAATTATTCAGGGTCAATGGATATATAAATCACTACTTCACCATAAAAGGACCAATTATTAATATAAGGACTAGGATACCAAAACATCATGAAAGGCAGTAGTCCCTAAGTTAGTGTCAGTGGTACATATGATGTTGAGCAGCATTATGGAGTCATTTTTTGTTTGTTTAAGCCACTGTCATAGAAAGTAAGCAGTCTCATAGGTGTGTCCTCTCCCATTACCCTCACCGGTTTCATCCACCACCTACTCACACTATTTGTTAGTAGTATGTAAAAGATAGTAACCAAAGCCAATAAGTTTGGGACATGGGTTACATATTTTTTTCTTCTGTCACAAACACCATTTAGTGTCTAAGGCAGGGGTCTCAAACTCAACTCAGCATGTGGGCCGCAGAGCAAGATCACAGCCGTTCTTCGGCGGGCCGCACTAGGTCTACAAAAGGCAACTGTTATGCAACACTTTTCTCACTGCAGTTGAAAACAAAAAAAAATCAGTACAACAAGCACAATCGTACATGCAGTTTACTCAGTGTCACAAAACGACCAGAAACTGTAGTTCACATCACAACTGCTGTTAACTAAGCTAATATCTAGCTAGGATGCTAGAGAAATGAAAAATACAAGTAGGCCCCTACGCTTACTTAATTTTATCCAAAATATTTTGAACTTCGTGGATTAGTCTGCGGGCCGCACAAAGTTGTTCGGGGGGCCGCATGCGGCCCGCGGGCCGCGAGTTTGAGACCCCTGTTCTAAGGTGTTCTCTCTAATAGTGATTGTGGCGTACATCTGGGTGTAGCCTATAGGGCATACGGAGAAATTCTGCCCCTGTTTCCACAGCTGCATCCTTTGTTGCAAAACATCTGTTTAGACAATATGTATGGAAGAGAATGTAGGAAACAGCTTGATTGAATCTCCTTGCTGCCATGTGACTTTTAAAAAAATTATTTTAATTTATTGATTTTAGCCAGAGAGGAAGAGAAAGAGAGACAGGAACATTGATCTATTCCTATATGCACCTGACCAGGGATTGAACCAGCAACTTCTGGGCTTTGGGCTGATGTTCTAACCACCTGAGCTATCCAGCCAGGGCTGCCATATAAATTTGAAGACAACCTTGCATTTTTCGTATTGAGAAACTTTCAATGTTTTGTTGTTTTTTTTTACACAGATCCAGTGGTGGGATTCAGCTAGTTTGTACCAGTTTGGGAGAGTCAGTACCTAATTTTTTGTTGAGTATGGGGAACCGGTTGTTCAAATGGCACTTGTCATCAGGGTTCTCTCTAAGGTGGGCGCCTGGGGAGCCGCCCAATGTGGAAATCACAAGTTCACACTCCTTACTCTTTTTTAATGTTCATCTGCGCAACAGCGTGTTCTAAGTGCCCGTAGTCATGTTCATTCCGTCCGTAGGTGAAAAAAATTGCAAGTGAGGACACCAATCAAGAAGCAATATGGAAATGTTTTAACTGACAATTTTATTGTTTTTTGTCAGATATTATTTAATATTTTTTCATTAGTATCTTAAAACTTTTTCTTATGATTTTGTTTTGTGTACCTCTTATTGTTCTAATTTATGGATTAAATGTATGAAATGATAAACTACCTCTCGATGTATTGTTCTTTTATACTTTAAACCAGTGGTCCCCAACCTTTTTTGGGCCACGGACCGCTTTAATGTTAGAAAATATTTTCACGGACCGGCCTTTAGGGTGGGACAGATAAATGTATCACATGACTGAGACAAGCGTCAACAGCGAGTCTTAGACGGATGTAACAGAGGGAATCTGGTCATTTTTTTAAAAATAAAACCATTCAGACTTAAACATAAATAAAACAGAAACAATGTAAGTTATTTATTCTTTCTCTGCGGACTGGTACCAAGTGGCCCACGGACCGGTACCGGTCTACGGCCCGAGGGTTGGGGACCACTGCTTTAAACGGTCCTTAGGGCAGAGAACCGGTTGTTACGTGATTTGAACCCCACCACTGCGTGGATCTGTTCGTATGAATGGTATACACTGGGGCGGGGGGGAGGCCTGTCAGGGTGCAGGTACGTTCTTTGTATAAAAGAGAATAAACCTAACCAGTCAGATTCATTACTACCTGTGACCATTTTAACCCTGTTCTTCAACTGTCTGAGTTCCACAGCCACATGCACTAGCAATTTTTAACACTTCATTTCTATCACTTCACTGCTTGTATGTATATCTGCAGGTGTCGCCAGGCCAGGCTGCGCCTCAGAATCTCTTGGGAAGCTTTTACGGCCATGGATGCAGCCTTACAGATTGTTCTCGCAGAAGTGGTCTCAGGGCACTACTAATGTCTGGGCATCTGCATTTAAAGGGCGTCTCATGTGATTATGTTTTCTTGTTTTTCTTTTAAGTGAGAGGAAGGGAGTGATGGTGTTTTGTAGTCTGGGCTGAGAGTGATTCACACGAAACTTCGTTTGTGCAAACTTTCTAAGGCCCCCTACAAGCTATTAGTTAAACAAATGCCTCAGGGTAAATATAGCTACTCTTGATATTTGAATATCTTTTTGCCCCCACCCTGGAAGAAAAAAACAAATATGGCATTATTTTGGTTTCGGACATTTTGAACTGAGGTGAGAAGTGGGGGAAATGAAGTTAGATTTTCAGGTAGGGTTGGCCTCTTTCTGTTAAATTTGTTCCTTCTGTTACTTGCCAGTCCACTTATCTTCTCACTTGTAAACTAGTTCTAATAGTCAATAGAATAGCATGTGATCTGGCCATGGAACATGTAATTCAGTCACTGAAGTATACTTTGGCTTGTAGAGATCTTTGGGAATGTGTGGGGCTGTAGACATGAGGGAACGTCTTTTAAGAACAATGTGATTGGTGGTGACGTCACGGAAATGGCGCCGTGAGCAGCACGTCCGACAGCTCTCCCCTAAATCACAACAAATTTATCAACTAGAAACAGAAAAATTTATCCTCGGAGCATTCCGGAGTTCCACACAAACTGATAGCGAAAGGACTGTTATCACTTGAATCTGAGAGACGAGAGTGTGGAGGAATCGACCACAGGGACGTTCTTTCAAACCGCAAGGAAGTGCGCCTGTGGTGAGTCAGCCCATATACTTGGGAACCGCGAGCGGCCGCTGCGAGCCGCCGCCGCAAGCCGCCGCTGCGAGCCGCCGTGAGCCCCCGCGAGCCAACGCGAGCAGCCGCGCAGGCCCGGTCCGGTTGAGCACCGCTGACGTTCCCAGCGGCCCGCACACTGCGAGTGGGGGTCGCCGACCACCGGTGCCCGGAGCGCCCAATTCGCGCGCGTGCCTTGGGCATTCCACGCGCCCAGGGCGCCCTGCTGGCCCGCACACCCAGGGGGCTCCATTATCCTACGCCTGGTGCGGTCCAGCCGCCAGCGGTGGGGCGAGCGGGAGAGGCTTGGGAGATTTTCTCCGTGGGCGGGGCACCTCACCCAGCCATTCAAGCTAACAATCAAGCGTTGGGGGAGGGGCGCGTGCAGGCAGCCTAAAATACCTTCGGAAGCACAGCTGCGACCCAATCACTCAAATTAGCTTAACCCATAAAATCTGCGCACCCTTGGTTCTAATTGATAAGATCTCTCTCAGTTCAGCGATCCAAGACAAGAGGCGTGATATTTTTTAGTGCCTCTCGCTAAAGGGGCGGGGGCAACTTCTGATTGATAGAGCCTCCATATTCAGGGATAACCCATCAAAGCTATCCTTCAAGTATGAAGGAGATATAAAAACATTCACAAATACAGAAAAGATGAGAGAATTTATCAACAGAAAGCCCCCACTCCAGGAAATACTAAAGGGGGTTTTCCAACCAGATTCAAAGAACAAAAGAAAACAACACCACAAGTAACAGCTCCACCAAGAACACAATAAAACCAAACTTAAACTGTGACAACAAAGGAAAAAAAGGGGAAAGAGGATGGAGATTAACAGTAGCAAAGGATGATGAAGTGCAGAAATACTTATAAGATAGGGTACTACAATGAATATGGTAGGTACCCTTTTCATTACTTAATGGTAACCACCCTTAAAAAAACCACCACAAAAACACTTGACTTAAAAAAGGTAGCAACAGAGGAAAGAAGTATGGAACACAAACAAACAAAAACAAATGATAGAAAAACAAAAGAGAAGAATCAAACTAGATACAAAACTAACAGAAAGCAATTTATAAAATGGCAGTAGGGAACCCACAAGTGTCAATAATTACACTAAATGTAAATGGATTAAACTTACCAATAAAAAGACACAGAGTAGCAGAATGGATTAAAAAAGAAAATCCAACTATATGCTGCCTACAAGAAACACATCTAAGCAACAAGGATAAAAACAAATTCAAAGTGAAAGGCTGGAAAACAATACTCCAAGCAAACAACACCCAAAAAAAAGCAGGCGTAGCAATACTCATATCTAACAATGCTGACTACAAGACAGAAAAAGTACTCAGAGACAAAAATGGTCATTTCATAATGATTAAGGGGAAGTTGAATCAAGAAGACATAACAATCCTTAATATATATGCACCAAACCAAGGAGCACCAAAATATATAAGACAGCTACTTATTGACCTTAAAACAAAAACTAACAAAAATACAATCATACTTGGAGACCTCAATACACCGCTGACGGCTCTAGATCGGTCATCCAAACAGAGAATCAATAAAGATATAGTGGCCTTAAACGAAATACTAGAACACCTGGATATGATAGACATCTACAGGACACTTCATCCCAAAGCGACAGAGTATACATTTTTCTCTAGTGTACATGGAACATTCTCAAGAATTGACCATATGTTGGGCCACAAAGACAATATCAGCAAATTTAGAAAAATTGAAATTGTACCAAGCATATTTTCTGATCATAAAGCCTTGAAACTAGAATTCCACTGCAAAAAAGAGGGGGAAAAACCCACAAAAATGTGGAAACTAAACAACATACTTCTAAAAAATGAATGGGTCAAAGAAGAAATAAGCGCAGAAATCAAAAGATATATACAGACAAATGAAAATGAAAATACGACATATCAGAATCTCTGGGATGCAGCAAAAGCAGTAATAAGAGGAAAGTTCATATCACTTCAGGCCTATATGAACAAACAAGAGAGAGCCGAAGTAAACCACTTAACTTCACACCTTAAGGAACTAGAAAAAGAAGAACAAAGACAACCCAAAACCAGCCGAAGAAAGGAGATAATAAAAATCAGAGCAGAAATAAATGAAATAGAGAACAGAAAAACTATAGAAAAAATCAATAAAACAAGGAGCTGGTTCTTTGAAAAGATCAACAAAATTGACAAACCCTTGGCAAGACTCACCAAGGAAAAAAGACACAGGACTCAAATAAATAAAATCCAAAATGAAAGAGGAGAGATCACCACAGACATCATAGATATACAAAGAATTATTGTAGAATACTATGAAAAATTATATGCCACCAAATACAGCAATCTAGAAGAAATGGATAAATTCCTAGAACAATACAACCTTCCTAGACTGAGTCATGAAGAAGCAGAAAGCCTAAACAGACCAATCAGCAGGGAGGAAATAGAAAAAAACTATTAAAAATCTCCCCAAAAATAAAAGTCCAGGCCCAGACAGTTATACTAGTGAATTCTATCAAACATTCAAAGAAGACTTGGTTCCTATTCTACTCAAAGTCTTCCAAAAAATTGAAGAAGAAGCAATACTTCCAAACACATTTTATGAGGCCAACATAACCCTCATACCAAAACCTGGCAAGGATGGCACAAAGAAAGAAAACTACAGACCAATATCTCTAATGAATACAGACGCTAAAATACTAAACAAAATACTGGCAAACCGAATACAACAACATATTAAAAAAATAATACATCATGATCAAGTGGGATTCATCCCAGAATCTCAAGGATGGTTCAACATACGCAAAACGGTTAACGTAATACACCATATCAACAAAACAAAGAACAAAAACCACATGATCTTATCAATAGATGCAGAAAAGGCTTTTGATAAAATACAACACAATTTTATGTTTAAGACTCTCAACAAAATGGGTATAGAAGGAAAATATCTCAACATGATAAAGGCCATATATGATAAACCATCAGCCAACATCCTATTAAACGGCATAAAACTGAGGACTTTCTACCTTAAATCAGGAACAAGACAGGGTTGTCCACTCTCTCCACTCTTATTCAACGTGGTGCTAGAAGTTCTGGCCAGAGCAATCAGACAAGACAAAGAAATAAAAGGCATCCATATCGGAAAAGAAGAAGTAAAGCTATCACTTTTTGCTGATGATATGATCCTATACATCGAAAACCCGAAGGACTCCACAAAAAGATTATTAGAAACAATAAACCAATACAGTAAGGTCGCAGGATACAAAATTAACATACAAAAGTCCATAGCCTTTCTATATGCCAACAATGAAATATTAGAAAACGAACTCAAAAAAATAATCCCCTTCACGATTGCAACAAAAAAAATAAAATACCTAGGAATAAACATAACAAAGAACGTAAAGGACCTATATAATGAAAATTACAAAGCATTGTTAAGGGAAATCGAAAAAGATACAATGAGATGGAAAAATATTCCTTGTTCTTGGATAGGAAGAATAAATATAATCAAAATGGCCATATTACCCAAAGCAATATACAAATTTAATGCAATTCCCATCAAAATCCCTATGAGATTTTTTAAAGAAATGGAACAAAAAATCATCAGATTTATATGGAACTATAAAAAACCCCGAATAGCCAAAACAATCCTAAGGAAAAAGAATGAAGCTGGGGGCATTACAATACCTGACTTTAAACTATATTATAGGGCCACGATAATCAAAACAGCATGGTATTGGCAAAAAAATAGACACTCAGACCAATGGAACAGAATAGAAAGCCCAGAAATAAAACCACATATATATGGTCAAATAATCTTTGATAAAGGGGCCAACAACACACAATGGAGAAAAGAAAGCCTCTTCAACAAATGGTGTTGGGAAAACTGGAAAGCCACATGCAAAAGAATGAAACTCGACTACAGCCTGTCCCCGTGTACTAAAATTAATTCAAAATGGATCAAAGACCTAAATATAAGACCTGAAACAATAAAGTACATAGAAGAAGACATAGGTACTAAAATCATGGACCTGGGTTTTAAAGAACATTTTATGAACTTGACTCCAATGGCAAGAGAAGTGAAGGCAAAGATAAATGAATGGGACTACATCAGAATTAAAAGTTTTTGCTCAGCAAGAGAAACTGATATCAAAATAAACAGACAGCCAACTATATGGGAACTGATATTTTCAAACAACAGCTCAGATAAGGGCCTAATATCCAAAATTTACAAAGAACTCATAAAACTCAACAACAAACAAACAAACAATCCAATAAAAAAATGGGAAGAGGACATGAACAGACACTTCTCCCAGGAAGAGATACAAATGGCCAACAGATATATGAAAAGATGCTCAGCTTCATTAGTTATTAGAGAAATGCAAATCAAAACTACAATGAGATACCACCTCACTCCTGCTAGATTAGCTATTATCAACAAGACGGGTAATAGCAAATGTTGGAGAGGCTGTGGAGAAAAAGGAACCCTCATTCACTGTTGGTGGGACTGTAAAGTAGTACAACCATTATGGAGGAAAGTATGGTGGTTCCTCAAAAAACTGCAAATAGAACTACCTTATGACCCAGCAATTCCTCTACTGGGTATATACCCCAAAACCTCAGAAACATTGATACGTGAAGACACATGTAGCCCCATGTTCATTGCAGCACTGTTCACAGTGGCCAAGACATGGAAACAACCAAAAAGCCCTTCAATAGAAGACTGGATAAAGAAGATGTGGCACATATACACTATGGAATACTACTCAGCCATAGGAAATGATGACATCAGATCATTTACAGCAAAATGGTGGGATCTTGATAACATTATAAGGAGTGAAATAAGCAAATCAGAAAAAAACAAGAACTACATGATTCCATACATTGGTGGAACATAAAAATGAGACTAAGAGACATGGACAAGAGTGTGGTGGTTACCAAGGGTGGGGGGGGAGGGAGGACATGGGAGGGAGGGAGGGAGAGAGTTAGGGGGAGGGGGAGGGGCACAGAGAACTAGATAGAGGGTGACGGAGGACAATCTGACTTTGGGCGAGGGGTTTGCAACATAATTTGATGACAAAATAACCTAGACATGTTTTCTTTGAATATATGTACCCTGATTTATTAATGTCATCCCATTACCATTAATAAAAATTTATTAAAGAAAAAAAAAAAAAAAAGAACAATGTATGCTACAGGCACGCTGCTGGGAGGGGGGGGGGGGCTTCAGGATTAGTGGGCCCCACAACCGCTCACAGCAGCGCCTGAAAAATAGTCATCAGTGTCAGTCATAGGGAAGAGTGATGGTGCTTCCTGCTTCTTTCCTGACTCTTCTCACAGTGCTGGAACTGTTGAAAGGCAGGCTCCCCGGGTTCCTGAGACTTCAGCCCGTGAGCCCCTGTTCTCCCCGTCCTTTGATGAGGAGCCTGCATGACATCTGTCAACAATAGGTTTAACCTGTGTGCGTTTGGATGACTCACCGACTCTGCTGTCTGTTCAACTTTTCCTGGTTCATTCCATGTAGAAAAACAACAACACCACAATCTGGATCTCTGACAACTAGAACCAACTGTTTAGCTACGTCATCACCCCCTATCCACCAGGACACACAGGTTCCCACCACGGTGGGGCAATACCACAGGGCACTCTGCCCTGGCCTCTAAATCCCTGGGGCTCATTTTGAGCTCCTCCTGTGTGGAACTTAGCACATCTGACTGTTGCCTAATCACATCTCCCTCACAAGTTACCCCCCAGGCAGGCAGTGACATAGTTCTTCATTTAGATGAAAACAGGGAAGATATTTAGATTAAAAGAAAGGGGGAAAATAACATAGAATGTCTATTCAGCATGAGAATAAAGGTATCTATAAACTTGAATGAAGCATTGTGTTTAACACACAGTTTGTCTTACTCTTGCACACTTGAGCTAAAACCATTCTTCTTGCTTAGAATTAGCTTAAAAAAAACTGCAAAGGAAAAGCTAATAACTTAAGACATATTTTGGGGTCCTGTTTTGTTTTTAAAGACATTGTCTTTTTTAGTAGGGGTCTCTTGAATATATATTATCAGTTCATATATTCTTTTTGCTATTTGCGGATTATCCACCGCAGCCTGGGGACATGTCAGTCTCATGTCCGTTTTCCTTAGCCCCCAGACCCTTTAAATTCTCTATGATTGCTACCTTTCTGACCCGTACCTAAGAAATGTAAAATTCATTTTACTTTTAACCACAAGAAAGAAACATCAATAGTAGTTCTATACAATTTTAGATATTTAAAAACTTCAAATTATTCCAAAATGAACTGAAAATGGTTTTCAGACTACTCAGTGTTGTTGCCTTCCATTAATTAGCACTGGTAATCAGGAGCTGGCTAACGTGTTTCAGATCCTAGGAGGAACCTTTTGTGGAGCATTAGAAAGGTTTGTTTCTACTCCTCTAGCAGTGATTTTCAGTTTTTGCAAGTTCCTAGGTGTATCGACCTGCATTTTATTTGAAGTTCATTTTTATTGAGGAAATAGGATTTGTAAAGTTAGAGTTGTGGGAGTTTGTTTTTTTGCTTTTATGTCAGATGTTTGGGATGACCTTCAGAGAACCGAAAGACCTCACCAGGCGGGTATCAGACTTGTTATCTGCACAGTGGAATTTTTCCTGGAGTGTCCTATGATGGGGGGGGGGCACAATAGTGAAATCCCACAGGAAGTCAATTATAAGGTATGTTAATCCTGCCAAGATACTAGTCTCTTGATCTTCAATTCCAGGGTGCATTTACTACCCTGCAGGTTCAGCTAAAACTATGCTGAAAAATGCAAATTATATAAGGTAATGAAATAAAAATGTAGATCCAAGTCTTTAAGATACAAATCAGAAAATAAAATCCCTAGTCAAATGTGAGTATCTCACAAATCCTTGGCTGTCTTACAATTAGTAGCCCAGTCCTTGAGATGTTCGTAAAATAATGATTTTAAAAATGCACATAGAGAAGTCTTGTGGTTGAATGATTTACCCATCTGATAATTTTTATTTTAGAGACTTTTTTTTTCTTATTTGTGAAGTTGATGAATATAACTAGCTATTGTGGCTCTTTCTTCTCAATATGTAAAAGGGGGGGGGAGCTTAATGTCATTACTGTGATAATTCTTTATAGTGTTGATTCACTGTCCCTAGAGTGTTTCAGATTTCAAAAGCAGTTCTATGAAAATAGATAATAATACTATTTGTTTTGAATTTTTGTCTTCATCCAGTTTCAGCTCAGTGTCACAATAGGAGCATAAGCTTAGTAGATTTCCTTTGATTCCTTACTGCACTAGCACGTTTGACACTCGGAGCAAGGGGACAGTTGCTGGGCACCGTGACTGCTGGTCATAGTAGATTCCAAGCTTCATGGCTTCCAACTCTCATTTGCTTTGGTTTAGTAAAGCTAGAGAATCTTGAATTATTTGGACCTTAGAGCTAAGGCTTAGAGCTCTTGATGTCCTGCATGAATCTCTGTAACGTAACTTCTGATGTTTTTGCTTGAACATCTTCATTGAGGGAGAAATGTCCAAGGAACTCACTTCAGTTTTGGACAGATCTGATAGTTAGAAAGTATTCCCTTTTCCTGAACACCCTAGACTACCTCCTAGAAACATCTGTTCATTGATTACAGTTTTCAACTTGAAAACAACATATAAAATTTTATTTGATTCTTCTTGCTCAGAAGACACCAAAAGGCTGTGAAAATAGCACTTCTTTTCCAGAGTAACTTTTTTATTTCCTTTAACCATTCTGCCCCCAAGAGGGTTGCTGAGCCCCTGTCAACAGTCTTTCAGTGATCTGGTGTAGAGGCACTTTGATTTCTTTCTGATCTTACCTGACTCAAACAGCGCCTTTTTGGGACAGCTTAATTTTACTAAGTCTGATTTCTTTTTGCATACAGTACTTCATTCTGCTGACTCACATCGCCATGTCATTTTACATACTTTCAGTTGAGGTAGGCATCCCTTGTGCTCTGCTTTCAGACTTTTAGTCATTGCAATTGATACCGCTAAGTTTAGAGGACAGGTGTTAGCTTTCAGTGATAAAAACAGATAAAGATGATGGAACTTAGAAATCTGTGGGTGTGCTTTCAAAATGTTACTTACTCTTACTGCTCCATAGTTGGAGATTTTCTACTTAGACATGATAACCTGTTAGCATGCCAGTTTTCCTCATCAGGTAGTATTGTAAACATTCTCAGTCATTTATTTAAAAGCAGGGCTTAATGTGGAGGAGAGTGAGTGAAACAGGCTGGTTCCCGTAGTGGGGTGAAGAGTTTGGGGGAAGGGAGAAGGCTTGTGAAGGAAGTTTGAGGAGGCTTAACCCTAGCTTCAGTTTTTGCTTAGGATCAGTGTTATATAGTGCTTTTCTTCGAATTTTAGGTGTTCGTGTCGCACATGAGCAAACAGTTCTGTTTGTTGAGAATCTTTGCTGAGACGTGGAGTGTTCATGGGACAGAGCCCGTGGTGTTCCTGGGAACCTTATACAATGAAATCTAGATGGTTTGCAGCTGCTTGGTAGTCTCTGAAGGATGTCATATGGCATGACGGGTATTGTCAGGTTTACATTAGCACTATCAACTCCTCTTTTTTTTTTTTTTTAAGTAAGAGTTAGGTACCTCCAGTTCAAAGGGGTGGTGAAGCTGGGATGGGCAGAGCTGAATCTCTTGACTGCATTTTGTTTTGAGAATAAAAAACATAGACCAGAAAATAAATGGAAGGAAAGTATTATTTGAGTTCTTCTATTGGAACTTTAAAAGAGATTTCCCTTTAAATTAGCATCTTTCCTCTCCTTTAGCTTTATCTGATGTACCATTCTCAGGTCAAAATAAAATCAGCGTACATTCAAAATACTCAGTAAACACACTAAAAACGGTTGTTTTGGAGCGAGGAAGGGGAATGGGACTGGAGTTCCCTAAAAGGGAACCCTAATTAATTAGAATTATTTTGTCAGCAGTGATTTTAAATTGTATTGCAGATTTTACTGTACAGAAATCGACTTGAATTTCAAGTCTGTTCACGTCTGTATCTTAGACTATCTCTTGAAGTTTCCCCCAAATTCATTATATGAAACTTCATGTTGACTAGATTGCAGTATGGTAGAAGGGTTGAACTGAGTGACCTCTAGTTCTCATCTGCCTTCAAAATTCTGTGATTCCATGATTGAAGGGCATATTTAAGAAATATCATTGAATCCTCGGGGGCAGCAGTGTGGAGTAAACTAGGTCACAAACTAAGCTTTTGTCCGATCACTTCGGGCCTGTCTCAGTTACAGCTATAGAAATGTTGGGATTGGACCTTCCTGTTTCCCTCCAAGGGAAGTTTCTTGGATCTTTCTATTTAAAATAGATAGTTATTATTTATGGTATTATTTGTCCCAGGAATATCTGCTCTGTGAATACTAAATAACTGCAAAAGGAAGTGTGTATTGACACTTCCTGTGGATCACTTTTGGGCAGACGCCTGTGTGTCTTCAGATGGGTATTCTTGCAGTCAACGTGCCTGGAGCAGAACTCTTTTTGCTGCTACGATATTTACTAGAAATACTTTGAGCACACCTGAGAGGGACAGGAAGTCTCTCTAGATAATGCAGGGTTGTTGTTGTTTTTTTACCTAGCACAATACAATTTTTAATGCAAGTGTGTTTTTAAATAACATTACAAAAAGTTAAATTACATTTATGTTTATATTTAAGTCATACCTGTGTAACTCGATTAAAGGAAAAAAGGGAAAGACTAGTATCCTTTACTTCTTAGAAAGAATGTTTTCCATTTAAAATTATGTAAGTGGCTGATGTTTGACTTCCTTTTTTTTATCAAATGACTTTGGACTAAATTGTTTTAGTGAGAGAGATTTTCTCTGTGTTGTAAGTTATTGCTGATGTGCAAGCAGCGAAAGGAGCCCTTTCTTACCTCAAAGCACAAGATGGAGCTGAGGGCCCTGGCCGGTTGGCTCAGTGGTAGAGCGTCGGCCTGGCGTGTGGAAGTCCCGGGTTCGATTCCCAGCCAGGGCACACAGGAGAGGCGCCCATCTGCTTCTCCACTCCTCCACCTCTCCTTCCTCTCTCTCTCTTCCCCTCCCGCAGCTGAGGCTCCATTGGAGCAAAGTTGGCCTGGACACTGGGGATGGCTCTATGGCCTCTGCCTCAGGCGCTGGAATGGCTATGGATGCAACAGAGCGACGCCCCAGATGGGCAGAGCATCGCCCCCTGGTGGGCGTGCCGGGTGGATCCCGGTTGGGCGCATGTGGGAGTCTGTCTGACTGCCTCCCCATTTCCAGCTTCAGAAAAAATACAAAAAAAAAAGATGGAGCTGAGGTTCCTCCACTGGGTTTTGGGTTTCATTAGCAGAACCCCTCTCTGATGAGACAGGCTAACCCCTAAAGTGTGTAGGCCACAGTTTACTCGGGCTAACCCAGGTTCCCCAACGGCGAGATATCCCCAGGGCTGGATGATCCCGACCTTCTATTTTCCAGCTCAGCGCTCTGTGGCTTGATGGAACTAATGAATCTGCCTGAAGTACCTGGCGGTTTCTTGTTGGTATTCCGGATGTAGCTGCTGGCAAGCATGTTTTTATACTCTTTCTGGAAGTGAAACTCCTTCTGCCTTAAATGTGCAATTTCCCCTGACTGAGAAGGTCAAAGGCACATTTATACAGTTAACAGAAGTATAAAAGAGGCATTCACAGCCTCCCTGCTAAGCCACCTGACTGGCCTAATGCCTACTCATTTTCCACCTCTACTTACGGAAACTGGAGAAATGCATGGTTGCACCATGGTCCCTGAATCAACAATCTTATGGCAAATGAGCATTATAATATAATACCCATATCATCCAATTAGCTACCTGGAAATTGGTAGGAGTAGGAAATGCTTCTCAGACTGTCCGAATTAAACATGTTAAAACTACTAAACTAAAACAAAATCTGCAGTGGAACACCATTGAAACTAGCACTTTACTTAGAAATGCTGTGACTGTTCAAGGCAGACTTCAGTGTGTCGACAGCGCGCCTTTATTAAATGCTTCCCTGTCACTTAGCTCTAACTCCGTGAGAGAGTCAACGTTTATTCAGCACTTACTGTATGGCAAGCTTTCTGTATTTAAAATACCTTCTAATAATTTACAGTAACCTTTAGAGATGTAGGGGTTGTTATCCTAATTTTTCAATGTGGAATGGAGGCTCAGAGAACCTCGGGAATTGGCCCACAGTTGGACGGGAGAAAATGGTGGATGGAGGCGGGGCCCTAAGATCAGTATGCTTTGCAGAACACCGTGCTGTTACCTGTATCCTGCTGTTTATGAGACCATGGAGAGAGAGAGAAAAAGGGAGCACATTGCATTACTTTTTCATTCATCCACATTTCATATTCCATTTTTTGATATGAACTTTGCACTTCACCAGATCTGCGTTTGGTCCATTCTAGCGTGCTTTCCAGTGGTAAAGCCTGGCTGATCCTGCGCTCGGGCCGTGACACCCTCCTGTCCTCCCTCCCGTCCCACTTGTCACCAGTGCTTCAGCTTCCAGTTTTGTTCATGTCCTGCATGAGCAGTCCCTTGTGCATTCTGACTTTTACAAACACTCTTTGCTTACCATTTTGACATTATACATTTGTTTATTATTAAGTAACTTTTGTGTGTGTGTATGTATATGTGATTACTCAAGTAAATCATCAGCTTCCAGAAAACAGCAACTCTTGTAAATACCTTTTGCAGTGTTAATACATAGTAGGTTGTTAGTGGTTTTTCAAACCATAAACGTTATGTTGTTGTCATCTCTGTGCTGTTGGCATATAGATAGGGGATAGGCAGCTTTTCAAGCATACTTTTCTGATTGGTTAATAAGTAATAGAAGAGGTCCGTGCCATACAGTGAATGCTGGCGTTGTCTCTCTGCCTGCTAGTGTTTTCTAGCACCTCACTGGGAAGTCCAAACAGATGGACAAATCTGGAATGACTCAGTCGTTGCTTTGGTTTACTCTTGGATATCTATCTATCTAGGGAACTCTTAAGACTTGTTTTGCTTTTTAGTACTTTGTTTAAGGTTTCTTAACTGAAAGGCTCTGGATTGTGAGGAAATGCAAAGGGGTGGGGAGGGAAGGTAATAAAGCCATACTTCAGATTTGCATATTCTTTTAAGAGATTTTCATTCTCTGTAGAGCTGAGATTTGTCATTTCTGTGAAAGATTAGTGCTTAGCCAAAAATGACTGTGAAATAGCTACGACTTAAGCTTTAATTATAAAGACAAGCAGGGTGAGTGATTTTAACAACTATTGTTTTTATTCATACTTTCTATTGTCACTGTCTTATAAAGTATGAATAAAGATAACACTTGTAAAAAGCATATATACAGGCCCTGGCCGGTTGGCTCAGCAGTAGAATGTGGGCCTGGCGTGTGGAAGTCCCACGTTTTTTGGGGGAGTTTTCTTTTTTTTTTTTTTTTACAGAGACAGAGAGAGTCAGAGAGAGGGATAGACAGACAGGAACAGAGAGATGAGAAGCATCAATCATTAGTTTTTCGTTGAGCGTTGCGACTTCTTAGTTGTTCATTGATTGCTTTCTCATATGTGTCTTGACCGTGGGCCTTTAGCAGACTGAGTAACCCCTTACTGGAGCCAGCGACCCTGGGTCCAAGCTGGTGAGCTTTTTGCTCAAACCAGATGAGCTCGCGCTCAAGCTGGCAACCTCGGGGTCTCGAACCTGGGTCCTTCCACATCTCAGTCCAACGCTCTATCCACTGCGCCACCACCTGGTCAGGCAGTCCCAGGTTTGATTCTCGGCCAGGGCACACAGGAGAAGCACCCATCTACTTTTCCACCCTTCCCCCTCTCCTTCCTCTCTTTCTCTGTCTTCCCCTCCCACAGCTAAGGCTGTATTGGAGCAAAGTTGGCCCAGGCTCTGAAGCCAGCTCCATGGCCTCTGCCTCAGGTGCTAGAATGGCTCTGGCCACAACGAAGCAATGCCCCAGATGGGCAGAGCATTGCCCCCCAGTGGGCATGCTGGGTGGATCCTGGTCAGGCGCATGCGTGAGTCTGTCTGCCTGCCTCCCCGCTTCTAACGTTGGGGGGAAAAAAAAGGCATATATACATACACACACACGTAATCTATATGTATATACATATATTTAATGTATATGTATATGTGTGTATGTGTGTATATATGTCTGTATATATGTGTGTATATATGCACATATATATCCCTGCAGTTATCTTTATCTATATGAAGATATTTTATTTCAGAAAATGATTTGACACGAGGTTAGACTATCAGCATATCATTTCTCGGAAAAATGTTCTCTGGCCTGTGGTGGATCACAGTGACCTGAGGCATGGAATCCATTGGCCAAAATTGCATGACAGCTGGCATACATTTTTAGTACTATATGATTGTGTAATTAACCCGATGATGCTATTGAGGAGATTGAAGGAATATTAGCGTGTACCTAGGGTGGGGGGGGGCTTATATACACAGGACAAGGAAGGCTTTAGTTAAGTAATGAGAATTTTTTTTACTGCAAATATGGAATGTTAAAGTTTTATCTGTAAACATGTGGTCTATAAAAGAGTGAATTGAGGAAAATAGGAATTGTATTCAAGTAAAGAAGTAGTTTTTATTTCTTTAAGAAGATAGAAAAACTCTTATGAAAACCTGCATTGTAAAGTGGAGATTGGAACACATAATTGTCAGGAAAATGGAGGCAGCTAGCGAAAGATTTAGTGAAAAATTGGGTATTAAGACTGTTATTTGTGACCTGGCCTTGTTTTGGCTCTCAGAGGTCACGCTGACTCTTAGATTAAAAATGCAACCTCTTTCAAAGCATAAGCCTGAATTGAAAGTAATAATTTTAAAATTTGCTTTCTTGGGTGCTCCATTTTGTTTTATTCAGTTGTAAAAGCATGAGTATTCTATTTTCAGGAGGATGAGGGAGAAAAAAAATTATTTCCCTTTTTCTAGCAGTTTGGTTATTTTCGTTGTTTCTGGCTTCATAAATGAAGAGGCATCCGCACCAGGCCATGTATCATGACCAGCAATTTTCTTTTATATGAATGTAATTGTTCCGTAGCAAATAATTGCAGTCCAGAATGAATTTTATTGAGCTAGATTAAATTAGGGTTATGTATGAAAATGAGTTAGTTAAAGCTTAATCTATTACCCAGAGAATTGATGGAAACATCGGAAAAGCAGTCATTCACGGGGACTTTAATATTCCTCCCTATAAGTGGGCAACGTGGGTTCCTGGAGGTCCTTCTGCACTGACTTGGTAGTTGTGACATCAGGGAGCAAAACACGCAGTGTTGGCACAGAGGGGAGTTTTCCATGATGTGACTTTAATGTTATACTGGACATTAACATTAATTGGGAGTCTGCCTCAGTGTAAGAAGTGGCACCTCACCTTTTTTAGTCTAATTAGCTTTTCAAAATATAGCACCCCAAAGGGCAATATGTGACAGAAAGCCAGTTGCTTTGGAATATTTCGGTGATTGCTTAGTTTAGAGCTTTAAGATAAAGCACCTAAAAAACCTATTGGTGGTAAAAGGCAAATAATAGATATGTAATGAATAGCTGTCCCACCTGCCGTGATGAAGTTTTTCCGAAGGAATGCCACACTGGGCCAGATCAGTCTTAGCGAGGTGTGCATCCTGTGGGACACAGAACCATGGGTGGGAGATCGGTGTTTCGTAAGGGAAAGAAACATGTTCTTAACGAGGCAGTGGGAACTGAGCCCTAGGGAGTCAGGAAGCCAAGGCCGTGTGTGGGTGAGAGTGGGGGTTGAGAGGAAGCCACAGCAGGACCCAGAGAGCACAGAGAAGCGTGAGTTGGCTCAGGTGAGAATCTGGCCTGGCTGTAGTCTAAGGACACATTCGAATCCCTCCCTACTTTACAGGGTTGTGTTCACACTTTAGGCATTGCCACCTGCCTCCTGACATGTCTCACAGCCATCCATTTCCATCAAGTCAAAATACTTCATGGAGTACTTGTAACTTAAATTGTGGAATAGCTATGTTGAAACACGCTTCTGAAGCTACTCATGTGGGCGTTTGTAAAATCCAGGTAAAATCTGGAGTCTCTAAGTTTGGGTAGCCAAGGGAGTCTGTCTCAACGAGGGTCTGTAGCCTTGAAATCACCTTTGCTCTGTGGCTGACTCTCTGGCTTCTCTCTCCTAGTCAGTGAGGTCCAAAACAATTTCCTTGTTACCCTAAGAGTTTTAAAACCCATACTGGCCGGTTGGCTCAGTGGTAGAGCATCGGCCTGGCGTGCAGAAGTCCCAGGTTCGATTCCCGGCTAAGGCACACAGGAGAAGCGCCCATCTGCTTCTCCACCCCTCCCCCTCTCCTTCCTCTCTGTCTCTCTCTTCCCCTCCCGCAGCCAAGGCTTCATTGGAGCAGGGTTTGCCCAGGCGCTGAGGATGGCTCCATGGCCTCTGCCCCAGGTGCTGGAGTGGCTCTGGTCGCAGCAGAGCGACGCCCCAGAGGGGCAGAGCATCGCCCCCTGGTGGGCAGAGCATCGCCCCTGGTGGGCGTGCCGGGTGGATCCCGGTCGGACGCATGCGGGAGTCTGTCTGACGGTCTCTCCCCGTTTCTAGCTTCAGAAAAATACAAAAAACAAAAAACAAAAAAAAAAAAACCATACTGGTCACCTCCTAGGCAACCTCTTTTCTCTTCCTCTCCACTCATCACAGGTAATAAATTATTGAACAGTAATCAAAGTAAAGTATAGTTATAGTCCATTTGAGGGGACCATTTGAGCCAACTTCTTCTTGTAGAAACAAATAATTATAAATGTATCTGAAGATTATAAGAGTATATTTTTGATCCTAAAAAAGGCTCAGTATATAGGATCTATTAGCATGTGCCATTTTTCAGACAACATGTATTCACTTCTTTTTTTTTTTTTGTATTCACTTCTTAGACTAAAAATTAAACCAGTCTTTAAACCAAAATAAGAATTAGACCCATACTGTCAAAATTATGGTAGAACTTCTTTTCCCAATTTTGACAGTATTAATTATATTGAATTTTTAGTTTATACCAATTTATTTACCTGATAATTTTCATAGTCAATTTCTACTTCACAATATTTATTCATCTATTTTTTAATATTTATTTTAATGATTCTTCCCTTTACTGGTTTTTATGGATTTATATGAAGAAAAATTATGCAAATGAGTGTATGACAGTGTACATAGCTTCTTACAGCAGCATTTTAAATTTTAGTTGCCTATTTCATGATAATTAAAAATAGACTTTTACATGTTTCCTTAGTAAAAACATAGTCATTTAATTTGAAAGTTTTTAGATAATTTATGAGTCCTTCAGAGTTAGCTTTAAAGATTTGAATTTATTCTTTCATTCATACCTTCGTTTTAAAAAATATGGATGAATGAGTAGTATCTTAATGAAGCTACCTGAGACCATTTAATATTTTATTAGATAAATTGTACCAATCGGACACAGGGATGTAAAGTACAGATAGGGAATATAGTCACTAATATTTTAATAACTATTAAATATTTTAATAACAGTATAAGTCTGTTTTGCTTGTTCATTTATTTTGGGGTTTTTTTTTTGTTTTCTTTTTTAGATTCAGTTGTTGATCAATATTAATTTATTGCCATTTTATTGTTCATATTTTTCCCTCCTTCTTCTTAAAGAAGACCCTTTAACATTTCTTGTAATGATGGTTTGATGGTGGCGAACCCCTTTAGCTTTATCTTGTCTGAGAAGCTCTTTATCTGTCCTTGGATTCTAAGTGATAGCTTTGCTGGGTAGAGTAATCTTGGCTGTAGGTCCTTGCTTTTTAACACTTTGAATATTTCATGCCACTCGCTTCTGGCCTGCAGAATTTCTGTTGAGGAATCATCTGACACTCTGCTTGGAGCTCCCTTGTAGGTAACTACTGACTGGTTTTCTCTTGCTGCTTTTAAGAGTCTCTCTTTGTCTTTAAACTTTTGCATTTGAATTACGATGTGTTTTGATGCGGGCCTTTTTGAGTTGATCTTGTTTGGGACTCTCTATGCTTCCTGGATGTGTATGTTTATTACCTTCACCAGGTTAGGGGAGTTTCTGTCATTATTTTTTCCAATAGGGTTTCAGTTTCTTGCTCGCTCTCATCTCCTGTCAGCACTTCCATGATTTCAGTGCTGGAACACTTGAAGTTGTCCCAGGGGCTCCTAAGACTATCCTCATTTTTTTTTTGAAATTTTTTTTTATGTTGTTGTTATTGTTCTAATTGGGTGTTTTTTGCTTTTTATAGTCACTGATTTGATTCTCAGCTTCATCTACTCTACAGTTGCTTCCCTGTAAATTCTTCATGTCAGTTAGTGTATCTTTCATTTCTGATTGGTTCTTTTTTTATGTTTTCTATCTCCATTTTTATGTTTCCTATCTCTTTCTTGAAGTCCTCACTGAGTTCATCCACTCTTCCTCTAAGTTCGCCGAGTGTCCTTATAACCAGTGTTTTGCACTCTGCATCGAGTAGATGGCTGGTCTCCATTTGGTTTAGTTTTTCTTCTGGCTTTTGTTCTGTTCTTCATTTGGAATATACTTCTTTGTCTCCTCATTTTGGCAGCCCCCCTGAGTTTGTCTCTATGTCCCCTGGGCTTGGTAGTGTGGCCTGATGTAGTATATGTGTCCTGTAGGGTCCAGTGGCACAGCATCCCCATTCACCCAAGCTGAGCCTCCAGGCACCACCACCTCCCACCCCGTGGATGGTGTACACCCTCCCGTTGTCATTGAGCCTTGATTGCTGTTGGCATGCCAATAGGAGGGATATCCCCCAGCCTTTTGGTTGCAGGGACTGGCTGCAACCACCCACCGTGGACGATCAACGGTGCAGGGGCCCACCCCATGGAGCAGGACATACTTTAGTAGGGTTCTGGTGCCCACCGAGTTTGTCTCGTGAGTGTGTTCCTTGTGGAAGTGGCTGGGCAGTGCTTCAGTAGGGTCCGAAGTTGTCCACTGGCTGTGCTGGCTCTGAGGCCTTCTGAGAGGTGCATGTCAAGGTCTGCTGCCACCTGTGCTTTGCCCAGGGCAGCTCTGCATGAGCTACAGAGCAGTCTGCAGATGGCTGCTACCTGTGTTGGACTTGGGAGGTGCCCAGGAGAGGCCCAGCTACAAACCAAGTGTGGCTGTCACTAGTGTTTGTGAGAGGTGCTTAGCGATAGGTACAGGGTACACAGAGGCCAGATGATGCTTGTTTGAGAGATTTTAGGAAAGTCTGAAGCATGAGCCAAGACAGGCTATTTGTATGGAAAAGCTACTAAAAATAGCTTGCGTGGACTCAGGGAATGATCAAGGTGGTGAACAGTTATAGCCAAGTTGACTGAGACTCAGATATGGTGCCTGCCTGCCGGCTCTGTGAGGGGAGGACTCAGAAAAGAAATCACGGCCTTTTGAGGCACTTCTTTCTGGGAGAAAGCTGCCCTTAGCTCTCAGTCCAATGCCAGACACCTTCGTTCCTTCTGGTGTGTCCCCGGTGCTTTTAGAGCCGCTGCCCCAGCGCTGGAGCTTGAGGGAGTGAGTCTTGAGTCAGTCCGTGTGCAGGCACTTTAGAAGGAACTGCCTGGGACTCCAGCAGGCCCCATCTCCCTCCGTCTCAATCCCTGCTGATGTTTACAGACAGAAGGGATGGGACTTCTCTTCCTGCTGCTGGAACCCGGGGCCGGGCAGCCTGGTGTGGGGTTGGGGCCCCACACTTGGCTGAGGTGTCCTCCCCAATGTTTATCTGTCCCTCCTGTCAGTCTGTGTGTGGCTTCTTCCTTATATCCTTAGCGGTAGGACTTATTTTCAGCTGCATTTCAGGTGGTTCTAAATGATGGTTGTTCTGTAGTTTACTTGTAATCCTGATGTGGCTGTGGGAGGATGCGAGTGCCACATTGGCCTATGCTGCCATCTTGACCAGAAGCCAATCACTACACATTGTTGATATTTAATGTGTAAGGGCCAGTTCTCCCATAGCATAGTGACTGAATAGGGGAAAAAAAAACTTGAGCCAAGCCATAGCATTACTAACAGTTTTGATAAAGCTGTAGTCTGGTAAGTGATGCCTGATTTCTAGAGTGTGTTATAGTGCACTGATGATAAAGAAATATATTGTCATAACCTGCAGGAGGGACAGGAAATTGTCTTTTAGATGAGTGTGAATTGAGCATCATTGACGCACCCTAGAACCTAAATTAATGTCTCACATGGAAACTGAAATAACTTAATTCTTAAAAATGATACAGTTTAGGTATATGTTTATATTTGCAGAATAATATAAAATGGTCCGTTTAATTTGTGTGGGTACCCTTTTACTAATTTTGATCCTCTTATATTTACTGCATCACTTATAGCTAGAAAGAAATTTTTATTACCAACTTTCCTCTGTGTATGCATTTCTCTGTTTCCTCGTTTTGTTGTTTTTTTAAAAAACTATCTCATTCCACTCATTATCTTTAAAACATTTAAAAGATTAATTATATTAATATCTGAACCACAGTTTATCTGGTTGGGTTGGACCAGTCATTTAAAATAATAGTGAAGATGCCAGTATAACGTCATGGTTTTTTTTTTCAGACGATTTGCCAGTAATTCTACACTTGATTTTAGTCAAAAAAAAAAAAAAAAAAAGAGAAGCGATTACCTGTAATTCTTTGTCTATGTAACTTTTATCTCAGAATTCCCACATAGTAATTTTAATAACTATCTTTTCTGTTGAAGTTGAAAAAAACACTTGAGTTCACTATTTTCTAAATAGTGTTAACATAGGAATTTTTCATAATTTGTCTGATTTTGATTGTTTGACTGTTAATTCACTTTGGGGGGATTATTTGGTGAAGGACACGTTAGCTTTGTTTGAAAGGCTTTCCGGGCGCACCATTGTAACTGCTTTGCTATGGACCTTTCACAGAATCCTGCTGCATCACGGAGGCTGGGAGTTCCGATGAGCCATTGAAATCACAATGGAAAGTCTTGACTTGACCGGTAAGAACAGCACTGCAGGTGCCGTTGTACTTTCCTCAAAGCAGGGAGGCGTGGGGGACTGAGTGCCATCAGAGCTGGCCTCAGCTCTTTCTTATCTGATGTATTCAGCTTCCTTATTGATTAGGGAACTGTGACCATAATTGTGTGTTTTTTTTTCTTGTCCATTTTATTGTTTTTTTAAAGTGACATTTTAATCTCCGTCATCAAGTAAGCTAAATTTTTCTTTAAAATCATGAATTTATATGTTAACTTTTTCAAAGTCTCTAATTTATTTCTCCACAGTAATGGGCTGTTGGTGAAAAGTCAGATTAGTTTATTCAAGACCCAAATATCTAGAGGTTACATCACTAAATATTAAATTGATCTCTTCCCCAGAAACTACTTTTTGTACTGCCTTAGGCTTTAATTGAAAAAAATGAATCAGTATCAAAGCACTGTGGAGGATTCTTTTTTACCTTTTAAAAATAATAGAGGTCTGTATAGCAATATCCTGAGACTGTTTTGAATATGAAAACCACACGATGAATAAAAATTTGAGATTGTAAAATAGATACATGTGACAATCATATGAAACTACAACTTACACATACTACAGCTGTCCTCTTGTACATAAATTGTTTTCAAAGTTATTTCTTTAGGGCAAAGTTTTTAATGGTTTAAAATATAGCAATAATATAATATCTGAATAATTGAAAATTAATCTTAAATCTTTTCTGTTTTTTGTTTTGTTTTTCTTTTTGTTGTTTTGTGTGTGTGTGTGAGAGAGAGAGGAGGGGCGATAGAGAGATAAATTTCCCCATGCACCCTGACCAGGATGCACCCAGCAACCCCCATTGGGCCAATGCTCGAATCAACCTAGCTATTCTTAGTGCCTGGGGCTGACACTCAAACCAATTAAGCCACTGGCTGGCTGTGGGAGGGAAGAGAGAAAGAAAAGAGACAGGGAGGGGAAAAGAAGCATATGGTCACTTCTTATGCATGCTCTGACCAGAGATTGAACCCAGGACATCCACATGCTGGTCTGATGCTCTATGCATTGAGCCAACTGGCAGGGCAATCTTTTCTGTTTTTAAGTATTTTTATTGTTAGTTTCTTAAACCTGTCTAGACTATCTCTCTAGATCTTCTTGTTTTAGTAACTATATGACTGAATGTTGTTTTTATGATGTGAGCATAAATACAAAGCCTCGGAACCATTCTTTTCAATATCATTGTGTAGGATTGTACACTCAGTGTATATAATTTAGCTGGAAAGTATATTTACTGGGATTTTTAACACCCAACAAAATCTTAATACCGACGAAAAGATTGGATTTTAGTTACATTCTTCCTCCTTTCTGGACTATCCTTTAAAGCAAAACTCAGAAAAATACATTCTGGATTTAGGAATGCCAGTTAACATAGAGTTGATTATGGTTTTACTAGATCAGCAAAATAGAGTATAGAATATTTGAATATTGATACTGAAATGTCAAATAAGGGAGTTGAAAGGAGTGAGAGTTAAAGAAAATTCAGTTTTTACCAGTAGTCTGAATTTGCTAAACATGAATACATACATAAAAAGTAAAGCAGAACGCTCCCTGACCTGTTCAGAAAACTGAATCTTTAATCAACATTATGATGGTCTTGACTTTTAAGTAGCCATTTGATCTATGATTTCTGAATGTTATTCAGATTATTATTATTATTATTTAAGATTTTATTTATTGACTGATCTGTGGCAGTGCAGTGGATAAAGTATTGACCTGGAACGCTGAGGTCACTGGTTTGAATCCCAGGCTTGCCCGGTCAAGGCACATACGAGAAGCAACTACTATGAGTTAATGCTTCCCTCTTTCTCTCTCTCTCTTTCTCTCACTTCTCTTTCTAAAAATCAATAAACAAAATTTAAATAAATAAAAATTAAAGATTTTATTTATTCATTCTTAGAGAGAGAGGTAAAAGAGAGAAAGACAGGGGGAGGGGAGCAGGAAGCATCAACTCATAGTTGCTTCTCGTATGTGCCTTGACCGGGCAAGCCTGGGGTTTTGAACTGGTGACCTCAGTGTTCCAGGTCATCGCTTTATCCACTGTGCCACCACAGGTCAGGCCAGATTATTTCAATAAAACCTTTTTTATTGATTCTGAACAGAAATTGACAAAATTCAAATTGCTGATAAACTTTAAGGTCAATTAAAGGTAACTAACACTGTATGCTTCTAGCTTGCATATATATTCATTTCAAATGCAGTAGTAACTAAGAAATAGAAAAAGTGACATTCAAAACCAGGGATAATTTAGGAAACTAATCTTGGAAAGTGTTTCATGGTAAAAGATTGCCAGGGTCCTGTAAATCTAAGAAATAGGTGTTATCATTCAGCTGAGGCAAAGTTATGTTTTACAACCCAAAGAGTTCCCAAATTCTAGAGTTCGCAGCAGTAAAAGTTTCTCACTCGGGTTTATGTTCCTGCTGACTCTGTTGCCACTCTGTTTCATGTCCTCTTCATTCCTGGACCAAAGCTGAAGGAGCAGCCTCTCCGGAATGTACAAGGATTGTGGCAAAGGAACGGTGGTGGACTGGCAGCTCGTAAAACTGCTGCTTGAACGTGGCACATGCCACCACCCCTTGTATTTCCTTGGCCAGAGTATGTCTCATGTCATGAGGTAGGAGCAGATGTTTAAGAGGGGTGGGGTAGGGAAAGGCTGATAGGGAGGCACAGTGCATATTTTCACTATAATATCTAATAATATAAATAACCCCATTTATAGCTCTTTTAGAGAGACAGAGTACACATAGTATATTTAGCTTCCAAAAAGTTCCCTAGTAAATGTATCTGTTTAACATGTAAAACTGTTTGACCATGAATCCTTTTTTTGTTTACATGGAACACAGTGTTCTGTGATACCTTATCTATGACAAGTTTTAAGGAATGAGGAATTGATACAATCAAGAGTTTCTTGGTGTTTTGAACATTAGGATATTTTCCATGATGTAGTGATGGTTTCTGGTATACATAATAGACTTCCATTATTGTTTTTATAAGTAGTTTTAAAACAAATGAAAATTACTGTAAACCAGACCCTCTGTAGTTTGCATCTAGAATGAGAGAAGGGAACTAATGATACTCATGATTATTTTTGGCCTGTGTTTAATAGAATGCAGAACTTTGACAGATGTTAATCAAATTTGGTATAGGAAGAGAATGAGAAAACGGGTGCTTTGCTTTTTCCTGTGGAATGTAATCATTTCACCAGATAATCTATCCAAACACCTCCACTTAAGATCAATGTCAAGAATCATTATAGAGAAAGAGAATTTAGACACTGTAGAGAGGTTAACAATGATATACCAGGAGTTTTCTCAGGTATTCCACCTGCGGTCATACTCACTGTACATTGTTTATTGTCTCCTAACTCCTCTAGGAAATGATTACATACATGAAAGGCCTCAGCCAAGGTTGGTTTGATTAGTTCTACAGGTATTATAAAACAATGCTGCCAGACCCATGTGGATAAAGATGGTATAGAAATCTAGGAGTATATAAACAATGCTTTATTTGATAGTTTATAGCTCCTTATGATTAGGAAAAAGGAACATTCTTAGACATATGTGAATTCAGAAAAAATTAAAGCAGAAATCCTAGTTATGGCACTTGTTTTTTTTTTTTCTGAAGCTGGAAACGGGAAGAGACAGTCAGACAGACTCCCGCATGCGCCCTACCGGGATCCACCCGGCACGCCCACCAGGGGGCGATGCTCTGCCCCTCCAGGGCGTCGCTCTGTTGCAACCAGAGCCACTCTAGCGCCTGGGGCAGAGGCCAAGGAGCCATCCCCAGCACCCGGGCCATCTTTGCTCCAATGGAGCCTTGGCTGCGGGAGGGGAAGAGAGAGACAGAGAGGAAGGAGAGGGGGAGGGGTGGAGAAGCAGATGGGCACTTCTCCTGTGTGCCGTGGCCGGGAATCGAACCCAGGACTTCTGCAAGCCAGGCTGATGCTCTACCACTGAGCCAACCGGCCAGGGCCTTATGGAACTTTTTAATTGAGGAATTTGAGCAGTCATTTAACCTCTCTAAAATTTTATGTTCTCCTTTTAATATAGGATAATGAGCACTACAATGTAAGAATGTGAAAATTAAATGAGGTTAATTATGTCAAGTCCCTGATGCAGTGACTACTAGCACATGGGAAGCACTCAAGAAAATGTACTTGCCTGACCAGTGGTGGCACAGTGGGTAGAGCATCAGTCTGGGAAGCTGAGGACCCAGGTTTGAAACCCCAAGGACACCGATTTGAGCGTGGGCTCATCCGGTGTGAGTATGGGCTCATCGGAGTGATCCCATGGCCACTGGCTTGAGCCCGAAGGTTGCTGGATTGAAGCCCTTGGTCACTTGCTTGAGCTCAAGGTCGCTGGCTTGAGCAAGGGGTCACTGGCTCGGTGGGAGCTTCCCCAGTCAAGGCCTGTATGAGAAGCAATCAGTGAACAACTAAAGTCAGTGGTGGGATTCAAATAATTTAACAACTGGTTCTCTGTCCTAATGACCATTTTAAGTATAAAAAAGTGATATCCAAAAGGTAGTTTATTACTTCATGCATTTAATAAATAAGAATAAAAGAGGCACAGAAAACTAGATTATGTTATAAGAAAGAGTTTTAAAATACTAATGAAAAAATATTAAATAATACTGTCAAAAACCAATAAAACTGTTATTTAAAGTATTTCCGTACTGCTTATTGATTGGCGTCCTCACTTGCAATTTTTTTCACCTATGGAGGGAATGAACATGACTAGGGACGCTTAGAGTACACTGTTGTGCAGATGAACGTTAAAAAAGAGTAAGGAATGTAAATCTGTGATTTCCACATTGGGCAGCTGCCCAGGCGCCCACCTTAGAGAGAACCCTGATTACAAGTGCCATTTTAACAACCAGTTTGCCGAACTCAACGAAAAATTAGGTATCAGTTCTGTCGATTTGGTGCGAACTGGCTGAATCCCACCACTGCCCCATGCTAGAGACCTTACTTAATTAACCTTTACCTACTTATAGGTAAACCTACTTATAGACACACTGGGGTTTGGGGCTTCAACATATGAATTTAAGGGCAACCAACTCAATCCATAATAGAGGTCATTGTTTCTATACCAAAGAGTTAAGTGAAAGCTAAAAAAATACATTCTATATTATTTAATATATAAACAAGAAAACCTGGTTTATTATAGTCATCTAAGATTCAAAAATTTCTTTATATCTTTGAGATGGAAAACATTTGAAATTAATTCCTATTTCTTTCACTTTGAAGTCATTGTACTTGAAAATGAGTTTCTTGCAAGTGAAGGCATCAAGTCTAACAACTTGAAAATCAGAGTGTTTTGTGTAATGAGGGAATTACATCATTGTACAAATTGATTTCCATGTGTAGTTGTTGTTATCTAAGAATAGAGTGTATTTGGAAATTAGGTTTGGGAATAAGATATTTACTCAGCTTAAGGTTTGTATCTATTTCTGCTTACTTAGAAGCAAACCAATTTATATTTTTCAAGATAGTATTCTTTTACTTTGTGAATTCAGGGAATGGTATATACGTAAGATTTCTGGTACAGAAAGAAAAGATTATCTATTTAAAATAATGCTAGCAGAACCTGACCAGGCACTGGCACAGTGGATAGAGCGTCGGGACTGGGGCGTGGAGGACCCAGGTTCCGGACCCCGAGGTTGCCAGCTTGAGTGTGGGCTCATCTGATTTGAGCAAAGCTCACCAGCTTGAGCCCAAGGTCGCTGGCTTGAGCAAGGGGTCACTCGGTCTGCTGTAGCCCCCTGGTCAAGGCACATATGAGAGAGCAATCAATGAACAGCTAAGGTGCCGCAGTGAAGAGTTGATGCTTCTCATCTCTCTCCCTTCCTGTTTATCTGTCCCTGTCTATTCCCTCTCTCTGTTACACACACACACAAAAATAATAATAATGCCAGAGAATTCAAGGAGTCCTAAATCCATTACATCTACCTGTTTATTGTTCTACTTTCCTCTTTAAAACAATTTTTTTTTCTTTCCTCCTCTTTTTTTTTTCGGGTAGCAACTCTTATGTCAGATAATGGTTGTTTGAATTTCTCAATAATCTAAGTGCAAGTCATTGAATGTATAGTACTTCTTTCTTTTTATTTTGCAGTTGTATACTTTTTCTATTGGGTAAGTCAGTTGATGGATGTTTGAGATAAGTGTTGGATAAATAGTGTGTTTACATATTGGATATTGATGTAAGCTCAACTTAGTTTTATCTTTGAACATTTTTTTTGAAGTGTGTGTGCTCTATCACTAGAATAATTTCAGTTTTTGGTGATTTGATGCCTAAGACAAAAAATATAATCAAACGGAAATAACCTTGGGTGCCTTAAACACTTGATTGGTGAAATATACCATCTAACCTTGTGTGTTTATATACTATCTAACCTTGTGTGTTTATATACTAAAGGATAAGTGATTGAGCAGTGATCTGGTTTTGTAGTTGTCAGTTTAATTGGTTGAAATGTATCTTAATTTTTTCATCTATTCTTGAATTCAGTTTCCCCCAAAAGCTATAGAAAGAATGAGTCAAACTACAGCCCTATATATACAATACATTTCAGCAGTGTTTTTTTTTTAATAGTAGGATCAATCTGCTGCTTGTAATATTTACTAGTTAAGAACAGTATAAGTAAATTCAGCAATGACTTCACTTCATGCCTTAACACTACTATGAAAGGTAGTGGATGAGTTAAGTATTTTTATATTGAAGTCTCTATTCCCTCTGATATCTATTATAGAGGAGTATGTTTCCCCAGTGGAAAAAAAATGATTATAATGGAGCAAAATTTCTCATGACATCTCTCTGAAAATTTCTGAGCATTTTAGTATAAAATATGTACTGCATTTGCTGGATATTCTGTATATACACAGTTCAGTGTTGTATATATGAGTGCATGGATATAGTTTTTTCATATCACCTCTTTGAGAAGCTGAAGGACTTAGGTTTACACTAGAGACTATTTTCTTCGTGGCTGTGTCCCCCAAACCAAAAAACAGTGTCTAGCATATGAAAGTTGCATAGTAAACATTTAGTGAATTAGTATTGACAATTTACATTTCATTAATCCTGTATTCCATTGAACTGGGTGTTAATAAGCATCTCCTGGTCTACCTGGAAATCATTTCTTTCCCCCAGTCTGAGTTCAGGAAGAGGAAATGTTTTTAAAAAAAATAAATGTCTCTCTTCCCTGGCCGGATAGCTCGGTTGGTTTGAGCATCGTCCCAAAGCACAAAGGTTGCCTGTTTGATCCACAATCAGGGCTCATACAGGAAGAGATTAGTGTTCCTATCTTTCTCTCTGTCCCTTCCTCTCTCTTCACTAAAATCAATAAATAAAAACACAAGTAAATAAATGTTTCTCTGTGCCTTTAAGTTTGCAGTTAGTCCTTTAATCAATAAATGTTAACAGGTTTAAGAACATAAAATAGCCTGACTGGTGGTTGTACAATGGATAGAGCATCGATCTGGGAGATACCGTCCCAGGTTCAAAACACCAGCTTGAGTGCAGGCTCACCACCTTGAGTGCAGGGTTGCCGGCTTGAGCGTGGGATCACCAACATGATCCCATAGTTGCTGGCTTGAGCTGAAAGGTCACTGGCTTGAAACCCAAGGTTGCTAGCTTGAGCAAGGGGTCACTGGCTCAACTTGAGCCTCCCAGTGAAGGCACATTCAATCAATGAACAACTAAAGTGACACAACTACAAGTTGATGCTTCTCATCTCTCTCCCTTCCCGTCCCCCCCCCAAAAAAAGAGAAAAGAACTTACAGTGAGCAGCAAAAATTATCTGGGTACCTATTGGCTCATCTGTAGAGTACACTGAGTCAGCAAGGGTTTGTAGAGACATATAATCCTTCTGCCAAGGGCTTCTCTGACACTCCCATCAACAGCCCTGTGAATGAAGTGCATATTGAAGGTTGTGAGGTTTAAGGTAGAAAACTGGTTCAGGCTGGGCTCTGAGAGATGCTGTATGACTTGGATTCAGTTCATGTGTACCAGGAAAGGTTGACCCAAGTACACTTTTAGGTGTCTTATTCTGGCAGAGTGGAGCAGGGCGTCTTTAGGGTATTTCTGTATTCAGATTGATCTATAAAGATGATGCATATGACTACTGTGTTTTGGGGTTTTTTAAATTTTTTTATTTTTTTTATTTTTCTGAAGCTGGAAATGGGGAGGCAGTCAGACAGACTCCCGCATGTGCCCGACCGGGATCCACCCAGCACGCCCACCAGGGGCGACGCTTTGCCCATCCCAGGCGTCGCTCTGTCATGACCAGAGCCACTCTAGCGCCTGGGGCAGAGGCCAAGGAGCCATCCCCAGCGCCCGGGCCATCTTTTTGCTCCAATGGAACCTTGGCTGCAGGAGGGGAAGAGAGAGACAGAGAGGAAGGAGAGGGGGAGGGGTGGAGAAGCAGATGGGCACTTCTCCTGTGTGCCCTGGCCGGGAATTGAACTCAGGACTCCTGCACGCCAGGCAGACGCTGTGTTTTGGTTTTATATTGACTTTTATAACTTGCTTAGTTTCATTTGCTATTGTTCTGTCTGTTATGGTTATAGCACTCTTTTGAAAAAGTGAACAAATTACGTAATTATTTCAGTGTTCCTTAGTATTTACTATAGACCATTTGTTATCAGGTGTCTCTTCATAGCAGAAATATTGTACTTCAGGTAATGTTTTACTGATTTTTTTTTAGCGGGGGGGGGGGGTTGGGGAAGGAGCAAGAAGCAGGAACTCATAGCAGTTGTTTCTCGTATGTGTTTTGACCAGGCAAGCCCGGGGTTTAGGATCGGCGACCTCAACATCTAGGTCAATGCTTCATCTACTGCGCCACCACAGGTCGGGCTAGTTTTAAGGTACTAAAACCATTATTACCATGGGCACATGCAGTGCACAGGTTTCTTGAGGGATCCAGCCAGATGAGGAGGATCTGACTTCTAAACAAAACTTAAACAATGAAAAGCTACCATAGATTATATGAATCCTGTCCTAAGCATGTCCAATGATAATATAATGAAGAATTGCTGGATTAGAAAGAGGGTGAAACATACAAAATGTGAGGTGTATTTGTGTGCAGCGTAGTGTATGCCCATTAATCCACCCAGGCACCACCTGGATGAACATGGACATGAAACTGAACCACACCTTCAATATACTTTCTAAACATCGACTATGTTTTCAGCGTTACTAGAGTTAGCAAGTCATCAAATAGGTGGATTCTATGAGACAAACAGAGAAAAGTTTGAAATGAGCAGCCCTTGTCGATCCTTTTACAATACTAAACTTCTTTCTATAGCATTCAGTCAGCCCTGCCGTATGATGAAGCTTGCTTTCTGTTCCTTTGGTGAAGTGAACACTTAAAGGGAACGATCTTTTTCAGGTTTGAAAGTTTAGCTGTTCCTGTTGAAATGATGTGTGTTGCCTTTCTTTATTATTCACTGAGAGTTTCACATTTTAGAGAACATAGATAAATCTTTCTAACAAGGCTGTTATATCGTATTAATGGTAAAGGTGCCCCAGTTATGTATCTTTTTTATGAGGTTTTACTTAATCACCCAAGTCATTGAATTTTTTCACAATTATTACTATTTTATATATTAAAGTAGTATATTAATAGATTTAGCATATTCAGTATTAAATAATAGTATATTTAGTGTTAAAATACTAAAATATTTTATACAGTAGAGTTTATAATGTGTCTGTGGAGAAATGTTTTAGAACTTCTACCTTGTCATGCTGATAAACCCCCTTATTCTTGCCTCTAGATCACCTAATGGTCACTATTGCTTCCTTGAGATTAATAAGGATACGCAGAAACTCGAAGATTTCCTTGTATTGATAGAATACAGATTTAAGTGGATTACCTTTTTCTTTTGAGCTCTGGCTTTATCTCAGACACATGGCGCCAAGATAAAACTAAATCTCACTCAGCTGTTGACTGTGGAGGGGACATGAGAAAGTTCCTTAGCTTCATTGTGCAACGGGATGAACACCAACCACGTAGGATTGTTGTGAGGATGGAAAGTGCTGGAGGGTGCGATGCTAACTCCTCACGTGGCAGGGCTATTAAGAAATGTATTTTTTTTTCCTCACAAAGAACAGTAGGTCAAAAGTGGCATTTGACGTTTTTGCTCCTGAACTGTTCCATGAAATTGAACTTGAAGCACGTTACCGTCTCCCCTCAGGAGCAAAAGGAGCAAAAACATGTGACGTTTTTGCTCCTGAACTATTCCATGAAATTGAACTTGAAGCACGTTACCGTCTCCCCTCTTCCTCACAAGAAGGAGAACGTTTGGCTTCACATTGCACATCTTTGTTTTATATTGGAGGTTGAATTGGACCCAGGATGGATCTACTTTACATCGTTAGGAAATAATAACATTTACTTTTTATGTTATTAAATATCTTAAAATGTTTTCTACATAACCCTAAGTGATAGAAGTTTGATTTTAATGATACATTCCCCAATTACTTTTGCAAGTATATTAAAACCCAAAGTTCAAATACATGAAAATATTAGGAGATAAGCCATCTATCATTCAGTGTATTATAATTATTTTAGGAATATTATTCCTTCATACTACTGGTATTAACAAAATTATCACTCCAGACAACAAGTAAATTGCTTAAGCATAACAAAATTTTTGTTATCAACGTAATTTTTTTTTCAAAGATTATCATTATTTTAACAAAACAGGGAAACCTACATTATGAATTCTGAATGAATTTTAAGGCATGAGAGCTATTTTTATAAATTGATGATCTCAACCACTTTAATTAAAAAAAAAATTAAAGTTAACTCAGTTAGGACCTAACTCTGCTAGCTTATTCATAAACTAGAAAAATCATATTTCCCTTATTTTAGGCTAGCAGTTTATATTTCACAACTAATTGATCCAAGAGAAGAAAGTATTTTTCTACATTTGCAGAAAATGCTACCTCTATGCAAGTATTTACTTTCTAAAAACTTTCATGCACTATAACTTGGTCTTTTGTCCTCAGTATCAGTAACTTTTTATTTATCACTTTTAAATATCTCTTTATAATTAATATATCTAAATTTGTTTTAAAGATGTAAGTACCACCTATGACAATTCTTTGTTTCCTTCTAAAACCTGCTCTATAAGTTAGCATGCATCTGTTACATGTTTGTGGTTTTATTGACATTTTGCCCCGTTCCTAGTTGAATATATGAATTCTAACTGTAACAAGCATGGATTTTATAGGCTCGCCAGTTACTAGAATATACTGAAATTCTAAACCATTCTTGCCCACCTGTACGGTGTGCTCTTTCTTGAGCTCTGTTGTAGTCCCTTTTAGGACCCGAACTTCCTGCAGAATACTCTGGAAAATGTTTCATTTAAAGATAAAGTAATCTACTTTCTGTTCTATTTATTTACTAGTAAATATATATATATATATATATATATATATATATATATATATATATATATATTTTAGTAACAAGGAACATTTTGATAAGGTTTTTTTGGGGTTTTTTTATTGATTTTAATTTATTGTGTTTACCTAGATTCTAGTGTTGCTCTGAATGCATCCCTCCTCCCCCTATTCCCCATTTGTTCACTAGTGAATATTTACTAGGCTTTTACTATGTGCAATTCATTAGACGCAGTCAGGGTTATGATATGATAAGAGAAAGCAAAGGCAAATTCTAAGTAGACAGAGAAAGGAGGGAGAGACAAATGTCATTCATTCTGAGGAGGGGGGAATGTACAGAAGAAGTCTGAGAAGATGAGTAAAGCCCTCTGCCATTTGGAGGGGAGATATATGTAATTGTCAGGGTGAGTTTACATTTCCCCCCTGTAAAGACAGATGAACCGTTAGAAATGTTTAAGCAGACCGTATAGATGGGATGGATTGGAAGGGAAAAGAGGCAGGCCTTGGAAAGATTGATCGGAGGGGAGAGGAGTGTAATGCTGGTGGCCATGGCCAGGCAGGTTCATGTTGGATTCGGACAGACCGTAGAGAACTGCGGATCCAGAAAGCATTGGGCTGTTACCATTTAATAGAGTGGCTCAACAGCAGATGGCAAATGAGCAAACAGGCAGGGGAAAAGCTCTTCTCATGAAGAGCAAAAATGACCCCTCACAGTGGCTGGCAGGCAGGCAATCCTCAATTCACAATCTGCCTGAGGGCAAGCCCCACCCCGACCCCCCAGCCTTACTTAGACTATACATGTGTGGAGCTGCCATGTGCTCACACACTAATCAGGCAAAGTACAAGCAAGCAAACCTAGCACAGCTGTTTTCCCAGCAAGGGGCTTGAGCAAATTCTAGGTAAGAAGAAACTTGTTCTTGTAAATCGGACCACTATGAGAACATTGTGAAGGTTATACCCTGTATCTCAGGATATTTGGATTGAGATAACCAACTCACAAAATCAAGTAAGTTTTCCCAACTCTCAGGGCAAAAGTTATCACTCAGTTAATGATTCCTTCATTGAAGAACTCCTCAAACACTTGCCACCTACTACTATTTAGCCTGTTTATGTCTGTGTCTTTGAGTATTTAGTGATAATAAATGTAGCTTTCACTGTTGGGCAAAGAATGTAAATCCTTTCCTGCCATCTGAACCAAATGAGTGATTTAAAGGACTTAGCAATACACTGAACTTGTGACGTGGGTCTAGACTAGGGGTGGTCAACATTTTTATACCTGCTGCCCACTTTTGTATCTCTGTTAGTAGTAAAATTTTCTAACCACCCACCAGTTCCACAGTAATGGTGATTTATAAAGTAGAGAAGTGACTTGACTTTATAAAATTTATAAAGCAGAGTTACAGCAAGTTAAAGCATATAATACTAATTACTTTATGTCAGATTTTCGCTAAGTTTGGCAGAATAAATCTTTATAAAAACAACTTACTATAGTTAAATCTATCTTTTTATTTATACTTTGGTTGTTCCACTACCGCCCACCATGAAAGCTGGAACACCCACTCGTGGGTGGTAGGGACCAGGTTGACTACCACTGGTCTAGACTCTAGAGGGAATCATAAGTAAGGAAGTGATGGGGAGTGTTGAAAAGGAAGTCAAAGATAGGGCTTACATTTAAGTATAGCTATTTAGATAATAAATACTCCATGCAGGAGTAGAGAGATAGTAATAGAAACGGATTTGTGCTAGGGGAGATGGCGTTTGGGATGGATTGGATTTGAAATGCAGAAAGGTTATCCGTGTGAGTATGTACAGGATTTGGTAATAAAGGTGAGATGAGTTCAGAAGAGAGTCAAGGTGAGGATAGGTAGAGCTGAAACCTTGGAAATTGGTGAAAGTAGAAATATGGTTATGACAGAGCTTTTGAAAACATCTACCTCTTTGTTCAGAGAAGTATAAAGGAAAGAAAATCAGATCTGTGGTGGGAAAATCAATAGAGTATAGGACTAAGGAAGATGGGGAAAAGTTTACAACAAAAATGTTGAAAAATACTGGCACATCTAAGTGCCTGAAAAAGGTGTTCAGCGTATGTGATCTAGGGGCCCTCGGAGATAGCAGATTTTGTACAGTGGTCAAGGAAGAAGCCATGTTGTGTTTCCAATATTTCACCTTTCACTGAGAAATTTTTAATTCTCTCTTTAGCTGAAACTCTATGTTGATCCACTGAGTTCATGGAATAATCTGTAATGATTTACAAATCCACTCCCTGAGAGCATGAAATTCTTCTTCAAGTGTAGCTTTAATAGTCTTTTCATTAAATATGTTACCACAGATTGCTTTAAATTAAAACTTATCCAGGTGCTAATATTTCCTCATATGCCCTAAAGTAACTTTTGTTAAAATACCATCAGCTTAAGTACTTTCTGAATAACTCACCTGTAGGATTTATATATATAATTGGCATTACAGCAGGATGATTAACGATCTCCCTGTCAATTGCTAGCTCTTCTTTTATAGTCAGTACAGTCAAACTTCAAATAAGGCCTACCATCTTAATAAAGATCCTTGGGAAGCCCTTGGGAGTAGTAGGGCCCCCTGCGTGTGAAAGTTCTAGGATAGAACCAGATATAATCAGATACAGAGGCACTTCTATTTTCATGTGCAGAGAATAACTGTAAGAGTACACAAGACTTGCTCTACGTAGAAATAATAATTATAATAATTAACTTCAGTTGTTATTTTTACTTTTTTTTTTTTGC
The DNA here is from genome assembly GCF_036850765.1 of Saccopteryx bilineata. Lineage (NCBI taxonomy): Eukaryota > Metazoa > Chordata > Mammalia > Chiroptera > Emballonuridae > Saccopteryx > Saccopteryx bilineata. Next base: position 36,411,331 of record NC_089497.1, read on the forward strand.
TAATATCTGTGTGTGTGTATTTGCTCTTTTTTTTTTTTTTCACAATGACCCTTAGATGTTTAGGCATCATTATTCTCATTTTATACATGAAAGAATGAGGCTAAGAACATTATCAATTGTCTGAGTGTCTTGGCTAATTAAAAACAGAGCCATGATTGGAATCAACTCTCTCTGATTTTCAAAGGCCATGTTCTTTACATGGCTCATACAGTTTTATGATGTATTTGAAATTTGAGCTTTAACACCTTTGATGGCAACTACTCACTCCAGTTTGGAAGCTCAATGCCTCATTACTTTCTTATCTTTTACCTCCAACTAGGGAGGACTAGATCACTTTTATTGGCTTAAACGTATTGCCAATTTGACAGTTGATTGTCAGACACTTTTCTGTATATTCAATACTGTTACAGGTATATGTATTTAAACTTCATAACAACTCTACGAAAGGCAGTTATATTTCCCCCAACATTTTGTTATGAAAGTTTCAAATACAGCATTACACACTTATGTACTCTCAACCTAGATTCAGCCATCAACACTTTGCTATATTATCACATATCGATAATCAACCCATTGTCATTTCATTTTTTGATGCACTTGAAAGCAAATTATAGACATCATTACATTTGCTCTAAATTGTTTATTGACTAGAGTTTAATATTTATGTATAAGGGTTTTTTATGTAAAATTTACATTTAGTGTAATATGCGATCTTAAATGTATATTCCCTGAGTTTTGATAAATGCTTATACCTGTGTAACCTAAATACCTTTCAAGATAGTAGGACATTACTATTGGTAGGTCTCTCTTTCCATTCCCCTTGGTAGATGAGGAAATGGAAGCACACAGAAGTTAAGCGATCTGCCTCAGGTCACACTGTTAGTAAGTGACAGAGCCGGGAATCAAACCCTGGCAGTTTGGCTGCAGGCTTTGGGCTCCTAGCCACACCACCATGCTGCTTACGGATTGTCCTCGTGTGTTCAGGCACCTCTTTACAGTCACATGTACAAATGCACTGTTTATTTTTAACATAAGTGTGTAGACACAGAAGTAATACACTTGGGATTAGTGAGAAAAGAAATGCTGTTATAGAAATGCATTGGTTCCTTGAAGAGGTTTATGTAAAGGGCAACTAAGGGAGATGGCAGTTTCCTTCATCGGAGTACTGGGGTGAATCTCTGTATAATAACAGTCTTGACCGGCATCCTGGATTAGTGTTTCCAAATATGTAGTGACAGTTACTTAATGACAACACTGAGGCTCAGGAAGATCCTAACGTGCCACTTGAACAATTAAGGGTAGGTGATGTTTAGTATAATTTTTTTATTAAGGATATTTTGGTCAGTAATGAAAAATTGTTCATCTGTGTGTGGTATATATGGTACCTGGTTACCTCAGTCTCCAAATTATTAGAATTAACCAATTCGGAATTCATACTTGTGAAATTTGTAAAGTTGTTAACAAAGAAACTGAATAGAATTCTTTGGCATAAAAATATGAATAAGTATTAGAATAGATTATATTAAATTTGATTTCTGGTTTGGAATACTTAGGTGAACCTTTCCTATGGAAAAAAAAGTGTGCCTTTTTCATCAGTTGTGTTCATAACACAAGTCAAATCTTAAAAGTTGACCAGTTCTCACCATTCACTACTCAGATAATGAAAAATTAGCTATCATATACATTTTTTTAAAACCTTATGTTGTGCACAAAAAGGAACTTAAAAAATAAAGCATTTAGCTAGCAAATCCTAACCAATCACTAGAGGGCAGAGCAGTACCATACTTTAGGCCTTATTTGAAAATTGCTGGTTTAAAAATTGCTGAGCATGGAAAATATATTGATGTACACTTGAATAGAAATTTCTTTGTATTCTTTTTGTCTTGTGTGAAATCCAATAACATGCTTCCACTTATATCAAAAGAACTTTTCTGTCAATTACATTGATTGCTTCCAACAGGGCATGATTATTTAGAAAAGTATAAGTATCCCTTAAGAGAAAATACTAATGCTTACAAAAGGTGGTGCATTAAGTCATTTTTATTCATGTATAACCCTGAAATTAAATTGCAGTATAGACTTGAGTGAGACATGATGAGAGAGCAAGTGTGAGACAAGTTTACAAGTATTTAGACCTAAGAATTTATTGAAATGTGAAGGACCTTTTGCTTTTTCAGCTGAAATTTGTTGAATCCAGACCTTGAAATTATAAAGTGATCAACTAACTCTAGCTCCTATTTTAAATGTTAAAATTTTGTGAAGTGAATGTTCACTTAATTTCATTTCTGTTTTAAAATTTCTGTCATCCTGAGATACTTTTACTGATTTATTATTTTTTGATAGAATTTTAAAATAAATGAAACCCCGACGAAAAGTAGCCTAGTAAATAAATAACCCGAGTAGTTCAATGTCCCAAAAGATAAAATTTTTGTCTTGACTGTGTAGTTTGAATTTTATTTTATAAAATGTTTGGATTTATATATAATTTATTTCTAATAGAGACGGCATGTGATATCAGAGAAAGTTCTGGGTTTTGGACTTAGAAGATTTGGGACCCCAATTATTATGTGCTTACTTGTGACCTTGGGCGAGTCACATTGCCTCTCTGAAGTAACCATTTTCTGAATTGAAGAATTGGGGAAAATACTTCCTTATTTGCAGCCGGGTTGTTTTGAGGATTATGTTTGTGCCTTTGTGTATATTTCTCCAAAGATGAGACCTGGTAAAGATGACTTTTAATGAAGATACAAGCTCAGAAAAACCTTAGAAATACCTTTGAAATGGTAGATGATATTAAGTTAGTAGCATGTGGGCACCTATTACCTGAGTAAATAGACCAGAACTGTGGTCTTCAAACCCCAAGCCCCAGTTCAGATTGCTGATTTCCTCCTGTCCCTGGTGTCTTTGGCTGCTTAATCTCTGTGACTCCTGACTCTTCCGCTCCTCTCATTCTCTGTTCTGTCTTCTGTGTAGTTCCATGTCCCCTCTCTCTGTGTTTCTCCTGACTGTCTTTGGTCTCTCTCTGTGTTTTTCTTGTCCCAGGCACCCTCAGGAGGAGCCCAAGCCTCTAGCGGTACCTGGTATCATCTCCAGCATGTTTATAGATGTGGAGGATTCACTGGGATATTGAGAAATACCAGAGGCGAACTGTTCCACTGTAGTAAGTCAATCAGCATTTATTAAGTGACTACTGTTTACAGAGCACAGTTGGTGGTGCTTTGGGGAAAAAAAAAAGAAGTTAGGGCATACATAGCTCAGAAAAAATCAACTTGTAAAGTCTTGTCAGCGGTTCTTGAAGGATGGTAACCCATGCAAACAAAATAAAAAGCTGACAGATATACTGAATGAGTGGTGGTGTATGTATGCTGAAGAGGGCCTGAGTCTATGGAGTAGAGAAAACCAGTTAATATCCATCGGGGTTCCTGTGTGAGCTTAAAATTACCGGTAGGTTTTTGAAGTATGATTGGAAGAGGGCTAAGGAAAGAGAGGGTGGAGTGAGTAATTTCTGTGGGGCTTTCAAAGCCTGTTCCTTTGCCCCCGTGAATTCCTGGTGGGGGCATGGAGGTGGCAGGGAACCGGAGTGATGAATGTCAGCCTGCCAACAACAACGAACTTCCTTAAACTTCCCATCCTAGAGAAATCCAGTTATGAAAAATATAGCCAAGTTGAGACTTTCCATAAACATAATTAGTATCTGTTGCCAGCTTTAGAATTTATAGAATTTAAGAGTAAATTGTGATTCTGAAGCAATACAAAGGTGTTAGGAAATAAAATTAACACCCACTATTATAACCTAAAGATACATTTTACATGCTAAAAGGAATTAAAATAGTAAATTGTAGTATAACAAGTTAATCTTGCTTTTGTGTTGGAAATTTATTTTTGCTATTGTATTTTAGACAGTTCTAAGGACAGTTGTACCATGCTTTTCTGAGTTAGATATGGTGTGAACCCCGCCTCCACTAGCTGTGTCAAGGTTGAGCAATCTACGTAACAACACAATCTCAGTTTCCTCATCTGTAAACTAAGGATGAAAATATTTATATTAGAGTTGTTGTGTGGATTAAAGAAATAATTTTGTAAAGTCCTGAGTACATCTAGGTGCTTGTTACTTGCAGATACTTAAAGTACCTTTTAAAATAGTTTATTAAATACAGTGTTACTTCTGAGAGCTTTTTCAAAATAGATGTAACCCTCATAGTGTTTAGAGAAGCTATGTATATACAGGGCGTATTTATAACGTGTGAATAGGATACAAAGAATAGCGTTAACATAATTAACTAAAGTACCTACCACTAATTTAGGAAATAAAACTGCTCCTGGCCGAGATTTTATCATCTCTCCCTTAACCTCCCCACCACAATCCGAAAGGTTGAGTTAATTATTTCCCTGTTTTTCCTTATATTTTTACATATTTCTGTATCCCCTACATTAAACTTTGCTTGTTTTTAAATTTTATGTAAATAATATGTTTTCCCTGTAACACCTATTGTATAGCTCAACATCATGATTTTTTTTCAAATATTTTTAATTATAGTTGACATACAATATTATATTAATTTTGGGAGTACCAGACTATCAATACTTATGTGCCTTATGAAGTGATCACCACAGTAAGTCTAGTAACCAACTGTCAATGGTACAAAGTTTGTATAATACTATTAACTGCATTCCCTATTCTGTACACTACATTCCACTGACTTCGTTTCTAACTGGAAATTTGTGCTTCTCAATCCCCTTCCTTTTTCCTGCCCATCCCCTTCCCCGCTCCCCTCTGGGAACCATCAGTTATTTCTGTTTCTTTTGTTGTTCATTTGTTTTTAGATTCTACCTATAAGTGAAATCATATAGTATTTGTCTTTCTTTGTCCTACTTATTTCACATAACATGATACTCTCTGTGTTGTTGCAAATGGCAAGATTTCATTCACTTTTATGGCTGAGTAATAATCCATTTTGTTGTTTTATGTATACATATGTGTATATATATATACAGTACACGCACACATTATCACATCTTCTTATCCATTCATTTATTGTTACTGACCTAGGTTGCTTCTGTATCTTGGCTATTGTAAACAGTGCTGCAGTGAGCATAGGGATGTATGTGTTTTTTTGAATTAGTGTTTTCATTTTCTTGAGATAAATATTCAGATGTGGAATTAATTGCTGGGTTGTACGGTAATTCTGTTTTCAGTTTTTTTGAGGAATCTCTCTACTGTTTTCCATAGTAGCTGCACTACTTTACAACTCCACCGACAGTGTACAGAGGATTTTCTTTTCTTCACATCCTCTCACACACTTATTATTGGTTATCTTTTGATAATAGCCATTCTGACAGGTATGAGATGATACCTCTTTGCAGTTTTGATTTGCATTTCACTAATGACTAGTGATGTTTAGGATCTTTTCATGTGTCTGTGGGCCATCTGTATGTTTTTAGAGAAATGTCTATTCAGGTCCTCTGCCCATCTTTAATAGGATTATTTTTAAATGTTGAGTTGTTGGAGTTCTTCATATATTTTAGATATTAATCATTCTTGGATATATTATTTGTAAGTATCTTCTCCCATTCAATAGGTTGCTTTTTCATCTTGTTGATGCTGTCCTTCGCTGTGCAAAACCTTTTTATTTTGATATAGTCCCCATTTGTTTAGTTTTGCTTTTGTTGCCTTTGCTGAGGAGATACATTTTTAAAAATATTGCTAAGAGTAATATCAAAGAGTTTATTTACTGCCTATGTTTTAGTTTAGGAATTCTGTGGTTTCAGGTCTTAATTCATTCATTTAAGTTTATTTTTGTAACTAGTGCACATATCTATCCAGTTTTCCCAACACCACTTACTGAAGGGAGACTATCTTTTAATCATTGTATATTTTGCCTCCTTCATCAGATTAATTGACCAAATAAGAATGGGTTTATTTCTAGGCTCTATGTGTGTTTTTGTGCCAGTACCATATGGTTTTGATTACTATAGCTATGTAGTATTGTTTGAAATCAGAGACCTTGATACTGCCAATTTTGTTCTTTTTTTAAGATTGCCTTGGTTATTCAGGGTCTTTTGTGGTTCCATATAAAATTTAAGGTTATTATTTCTAGTTTTGTGAAAAGTGCCATTGATCTTTTGATAGGGATTGTATAGAATCTGGAGATTGCTTTGGGTAATATGGATATTTTAATATTCTTTAAATCCATGACCATGGTATATCTTTTCATTTGTTTATATCTTGTTCAGTTTCTTTTATCAGTGTCTTAAAGTTTTCAGAGAATAGGTCTTTTACCTCCTTGGCTAAATTTATTTCTAAGGTATTTTATTTTTATATTTTTCAATGCAATTGTAAATGGAATTGTTTTCTTAATTTCTTTTTCTGATAGTTCCTTATTAGTGTAAAGATCCACAACAGATTTCTGAATATTAATTTTGTATCCTGGAACTTGACTGAATTTATGTATTAGCTCTAATAGTTTTTAGTGGAATCTTTTGACTTTCTTATATAGTATCATGTCATCTGCAAATAGTTACCATTTTCCTTCTTCCTTTCCAATTCAGGTATTATTTTTTAATTTTTGTCTGATTGCTGTGGCTAAGACTTATAATACTTTATTGAATAAGATGGTCAAGAATGGGCATCTTGTTTTGTTCCTGATCTCAGAAGAAAAGCTTTCAGCTTTTTGCCATAGAGTATGGTGTTAGCTGTGGATTTGTTTGTGTTCTTTATTATCTGTTGAGGTATGTTCCTTCTATACCTAGTTTTTGAGAGTTTGTATTACAAATGGATGTTGAATTTTTGTCAGTTGCTTTTTGTGCATCTGTTGTAATGATCATGATTTTCATCCATTTTGTTTTATGTGGTGTATCATGTTTATTGATTTGCAGATGTCAAACCATCCTGCATCCGGGGGGTTGATCATGGGAAACTCTTTAGCGCTCTTCAATTCTGAAGATAATCTTGTTGGATAGAATATTCTTGGCGAAGGTTTTTCCTTTCATCACTTTGAATATATTGTGCCATTCCCTTTTGACCTCCAACTTTTTTGCTGAAAAATCAGCTAATGGTTTTATCAGGACGCTCTTGCATGTAATGGGATGGTTTTCTCATTGCCTTTAAGATTCTCTAACTTTTGGTGTTTTCGTTATGATTTGTCTTGGTGTGGGTCTCTTTGGGTTCATCTTGTTTGGGACTCTCTTCACTTTTGGAACTTTGATATCTGTCTCCTTCATCAACTTAGGGAATTTTTCTACTATTATTTCTTCAAGTATATTTTCTGTCTGTTACTCTGTTTTTCTGGGACCCCTATGATTTAAATGTTGATGTGCTTGATTTTGATCTAGAGGTCCCTTAAACTATGCTTTTTTAGTTAATATTATTATTACTTGTTTATTTTTACTGTTCTGATTGGGTGGGAAGTCACGGAGATAACTCCACTACCTTGTGTTCCAGCTCCCTGACTTGTTCTTATACACCGTCTAATGTGCTTTTGAGTTCCTTTAGTGTATTTTTCTTTTCAGTTATTGAGTATCTCAGTTCTGATTTTTTTTTCATGTTTTTTTCTTTGTTGAAGTTCTCACTGAGTTCACCTATTCTTCTCTCCAGTTCATTAAATATCTTTATAAACATTGTTTTGAACTCTTCATCTGGTAGATTGTTTCATTTAGTTCTTTTTTATGGGGTTTGGGTGCTGTTGTTTTTTCCTTTTTTTTTCATTTGGAACATGTGTTTCTATCTTCTCATTTGGACTGTCTCTGTGTTTGCTTCTATGAATTAGGTGAAACAGAAACCTTTCCCAGTCTTGAAAGAGTAGGCTTGTCTAGGAACTTTTTTTATTTTTGTAGAATAAGTGTAAGGGGCATATTTGTCAAACCAGCTGGGGCTGGAGTTTGGGCTGCAGAGAGACCGGGAGCAGGCTGCACTGGGGCCACCTTGGTGGGCAGGGTGAAGCTGGAGCTGGAGCAGCTCCGGCTGCAAAGAGACCAGGAGCAGGCTGCACTGGGGCCACCTTGGTGGGCAGGGTGAAGCTGGAGCTGGAGCTGGAGCAGCTCCGGGTGCAGAGAGACCGGGAGCAGGCTGCACTGGGGCCACCTTGGTGGGCAGGGTGAAGCTGGAGCTGGAGCTGGAGCAGCTCCGGGTGCAGAGAGACCGGGAGCAGGCTGCACTGGGGCCACCTTGGTGGGCAGGGTGAAGCTGGAGCTGGAGCTGGAGCAGCTCCGGCTGCGGAGAGACCGGGAGCAGGCTGCACTGGGGCCACCTTGGTGGGCAGGGTGAAGCTGGAGCTGGAGCTGGAGCAGCTCCGGCTGCGGAGAGACCTGGAGCAGGCTGCACTGGGGCCACCTTGGTGGGCAGGGTGAAGCTGGAGCTCGAGCAGGTGCAGGCTGTGGGGAGTCCTAGGGGTGCAAGTTGCACCACAACCACCATGGCCGGGTGGCCGGGAAGCTGGCTCAGGGAGTCTTGCGGCCAAGGTGGACTGGAACGGCCTTGGCAGGCTTGCTGGAACTGTAGTTGGACTGGGCTTGGAGCAGGGGGAGTCTTGGAGGCACGTTATATGGCTCCCAGGGCTCCAGGAGCTGGAGCGAACATGGGCTGTGGGAAGTCACGGAGATAACTCCTGCCGCAGCAGGACACCTGGGCAGGCTGGTTCAAGGTGTAGTTGGAGTGAGTTGGGACACGGAGTCCGGGAACAGCCGTTGGGCTGGAGCCAGGAGCTGCGCTGGAGTGGGCGTGGCCTGCCTGCGGGAAGTCTCCGGGAGGAGCGGAACGGGGCGGGGCTATTGGATGGGTGCGGACCGTAGGGATTCGGGGGACCAGCTGCCCTGGGCCTGGAGCTCTGGCTGGGGGGACTCCCATTGGCAAGCTGCGAACCTGGTACGGGCTTGGGGTCTGGGACACAGCGGGGTGCCTTTGGCTCAAGGTTGATTCGAGTATCTAGAATCTAGATCGTGCAAACAAGGTGGACGGTGAGCGCTACAAATGGCGCTCTCCTGTGTCTCCAACACTGGAGTGAGTTCTGCCGTTCTCCTGTTTGGCCGATGTTCTAGGGTTTGAAAAGGTTTCCTTACATATATTATAGATGATTTTTAAACCACCTTTTTCGCTGTGCCCCCAGGCGGGATTCTGTGCGTGCCCTTCAGAGATCCCTCCCTACTGCAGGTCAGGCGCAGGGGGTGGAGTTTCCCAGGTCAGTGGCTTCTCCTGCCTATTTCTACGTGGCCTCTCTGGCTTGTGCAGAAGCCGTTCAGTCAGCCTTCATTTCTACTTGAGAGGAATTGCTTTGTCTCTAGGTGTAGATTCAAAGTGATCGTTGGAGGAGGTAAGTTCTTCCTTGCCACCATCTTGGACCTAGAAAACTTCAATCTCATGTTTGATATGGTCATCTTGCTTATACTTGTGATTCATTTGTGATTACAGTTGTATTTCACTTTATGGAAATACTACTTTATCTGCTTTCTCTTGATGGTTTTTTGGGTTGTATTAAATTTTGTGTTATTAGAAATAAAGTTGCAGAGAAAAAATCCTTGAGGTTCCTGTACATGTTTCTCTACAATAAAGGTTCAGGACTGGAACTTCTGGGTCAAAGGATATTGCCAACTTCAAACTCTACCAGATAATGGCAAATGGATTTCCACAGAACTGGTTACATTTTATACTCTTTAGCCAAATGTGTTTCCCCCTCTATATTTCCTATAGTTCTTTACAATGTCCAGATCTTTGTTTAAAGAATTTTGTAAGTTATCTACTAGATCTTTGTTTAAAGAATTTTGTAAGTTATCTGTAACACTGGCTTAACAATAACCGCGATGGACTTTTTTTTGTTTGTATAAATTAGTTTTATTCTTTGCAGCAGCTGCTTTTATTTCTCTCTGTTTTCCAGTTGTCAACAGTACCTTTTCTCAAACCAGTATAAATACAGAGATCCGGAAATAGCTGGGTACGTTTGCTAGCTAAGTTTTTTTTCTCCCAAGGAAACCATATTAAATTGTAATGTTCTCCTATGTTAAATGATAATGGTCAACTGTACCTGATTTCTAAGACTCTTTGAACAGGGAAATGTACATCTTTTTCTGATTTCTTTTTTCCTTAATTCAAGTTGAGAAAGAGTGACCCACCGACGTCTGTGAGCTGCGGTGACTTACTCAGCCTGTGTTTTGTTCTGCTGTGCAAAAGTCCCAGGAGATTGAATAAATGATTCAACTTGTACTTGTCAGTCTTTTCCCTTTTCTTTTTTTTACCCACTTTGTTTTTCTGAGATGATTTTTTTGGTATCTGATTATACTTGTATACCATTCCAATTTTTATATCACAGTTCCTCCTAACTTTATACTTGGTGGTTCATAATTTTAGTTGATTGATCTTAATGTTTTGCCTTTTGTCAAACTTGTTACCACTGTCTGCACCATTAATTTCCTAGGTTTTCCAAGGAACCATACTAGGATCTAACCTAGTACTTAGTACTTACTCTTCAGTAGATGTTTAAGGAATGAAGAAAGGAAGATGTAAATGCAATAACACTGAAATCTCAGCAATAATAATTTCTCTTAAAGCAGTAGATAAAAGTCACGAGTACTGTAAACAGTTGTGCCAGTGAGCAACTTTGTTCAAAAAAGAATGACCATACACAGTTCATTTCTTGAATTTCACTCTGGTTTTTGGAATAATGAGAGTGGTAGACAAAGATTCCTTTGTGACTCCAACAGTTTGTATTCTATTTTAAATTAGAATGACAAATAGTTTCTCATTGGGTGTCTGGGCACCATTACCGAAGCCTGACTCTTACAGTACTGGACTTTTGGCCCATAACTTACTGGGATTTTGGACCACAGTGACCTGCCAGTTATTTTCTCTTATATCCTCGGCAAGTGGGGCATACATCAAATTTCCCTTCTTCTTTGTTCTTTAGTGTTGATTTATTCTAGAAAAATAATATATTTATCTTTGAGAAAGTATAATGAACGCCTTTGGCTTCCCTGTTTCGTTCCCCAGGTAACGCAGGCATTGTTCAGTGTAGAACCTTGAGTTCTGCCCTCTGGCTTCTGCTACTGCTCCTCCGACCCCACAGCTGTGACCAGGGCAGTTCATTCTACCCTTTGTTAGTTGCTGTCCAGTTTAATCCCCTGTCTTTTCTCACTATTTTAGAGCCACTGTTGGTTTTTACCACTGGGCTTTTCCTAGGATTCCTGTGTCTGTTTTCCTCTGGTGCTTGAGGCCAGTTGCCCGTTCCTTTCGCCCGTGGTTTCTCTGCTAGGAACGTCTCAACTTCGAGGCCTGAGTTCTTTCCCTTGCTCCCTTCGCTCAGTCTTCCCATAAGAGGATTCCATCTTAAGGGGATGAGTGCTACCACCACTTTCGAGGAGTATAGTCTGACTCCAGATTCTCACATGACTGACATTTCTTAAATGTGTTTTCTGTTCAGAATTAGTTTTGTGAGTGCCTCTGAACGTGTGGATCAAAGGCAAAGAGCACCAGAGAACAAGCCCCAGAGAGCAAGGGATACAAACACTATCTTAACCTTCTGTAAATTGTAAACACTGCCTAATCACTCCCGAGAAGCCTGGCCTGGGCGCTTTGTATCTGACCATGAACCAAGAGTTAGGAGTTTCTTTCTGACTTTCGTTGAGGGACCCAAAATAATCTAATTTCGTCATGATCTTATGGAGCTGATTTGTGAAAATCCCATGTAAGTTTGGAAGATATTAGGCTAAGAAGAGAATAAGGCAAGGGAAGAATTTTGTAAACCTCCTCCAAAAATGAAAAAGGAGTAAAACTTTAATGAAGGGCTTATAACTTAATTCTATATCAATTTGGGAATTGAAAAAAAACTTTACTTTTTTTTTTTTTTTTGTATTTTTCTGAAGCTGGAAACCGGGAGGCAGTCAGACAGACTCCCACATGCGCCCGACCGGGATCCACCTGGCATGCCTACCAGGGGGCGATTGTTCTGCCCATCCGGGGTGTCGCTCTGTCGCGACCAGAGCCACTCTAGCGCCTGAGGCAGAGGCCAAGGAGCCATCCCCAGCGCCCGGGCCATCTTTTGCTGCAGTGGAGCCTCGGCTGTGGGAGGGGAAGAGAGAGACAGAGAGGAAGGAGAGGGGGAGGGGTGGAGAAGCAGATGGGCGCTTCTCCTGTGTGCCCTGGCTGGGAATCGAACCCGGGACTTCCGCACGCCAGGCCGACGCTCTACCACTGAGCCAACCGGCCAGGGCCTACATTTTTTTTTTTTAATGTTAAATTACTTATTACTGAGAGGCTGTTGTTCTCCAGCCTTCAATTCACATAAAAGACTCAAGATTTTCTGGACTGTCCAGCCGTGAAGAACAAGAAGCTGAACTATCTTTGATAATTCACTCCTCCTAACTTCTTACTTGACAGAACTTTACAAAGATACCATCTTTCCCCGTGCGTAAGATACTCCCATGTATAAGACGCACCTTAATTTTGGGGCCCAAAATTTGAAAAAAAAAAATGTATTACATAAAGTTACTGAATTCAAGTTTTATTCATCCTAAAACTCATACAACTTCTTATCTGGACGAAAAACCTGGAAATGCAAGTAAAAAAACGACAAACACTGTATAAGATGCACCCAGTTTTCAGACCCAAATTATTTTGAAAAAAGGTGCGTCTTATACAAGAAAAAATATGGTATATTATGCGAAATGTTCTATTTCAAAAGAAGCAAATTAATAATACAATCCTATCTCTAGAAGAACAGCTAACTTTTTGTTCCTCAGGAAGGCGGGGATAGAAATATCCTTTTATGTTTAGAGGGAGAAAATGGGAGAAATCCCCTGACATGAAAACTTGACTGATAGGAGAATGCTCACTCACCAGTCTTACATTGTGTCTTTGATTAATGTAAAAGGCTTGACCTGTTAAGTATTCACATTAATGTTTGAAATTATCAGTGACAAAAGTTTCCTCTGTAATATTAATTCACTCAGTATTTTATTAATTTAGACAGGCTAGAAAGTGCTTTAGAAAGTTTACAGCACTCATTTAGTATTCTTATTTTAGTTACTTTTGAAAGAAAACCACATATTCCGAAATGAGTAAGTTTCAGCAAATATTAAAAATAAACTATTGTGTTAATAAGTTGAGTCATCATTAAATAGAGTAGAAAATTTATAATGTATATAAAGTATACAAGCATGATATAAATTTTTTTCAGAGATAACGAGGAAATGCATTTATTACAGATTCGGTATTGATTGGGCTTAACTTGTAAGAGCAATTTTGAAAATCTAAATTAATAAATTTTGAACTATGTATTTAATTTTTACTCATGTTTTAAATCTGTTATACAGCAAAGTTAGTAATGTATAAGTAAGCTCAAAGTTGAGCTTTATGTAGTCACATTATACAAAATACAGATTGTAAGTTAATTTTAAAAAGCATCTTATTAAAGTAGTTCTGAATAACTTCATTTAAATCTAGGTATTACTAGAATAACAATATTCACTTTGGGAGTTTATATCTGGATAAGAGAACAGTGAAATGTTCAAATGGGTCTGTAATTTTGAAGAAAAAGTAGTGAGCAATAAATCCATTTTTCTGAAGTTAATTTCCTACTATATTACTAGTTATTATCTAGCTGCAAAATCCATATTTCTAAAACCCTGACCAAGTTTTATTAAATCTGAGAAAATAAATCACTAAATCTTTTTAATAAAAGCAACAGAACAGAAAGGCTAGCAGAAGCTGTTTTGAGGAATTGGGACTCCTGTTGGAAGCTCACCTAGATATTGTAATGAGATTAAAGATCACTAAAGATGGCTTTCTCTTGTGTAAATGCTGAGATCTGTTTTCTCCCACCAAATCTTACTCAGAATTGGTACGTTTCTTTTGTTCTTAGTGGACAATTGACTCCCTTTTCCTGTGTTAGCCAAGCTCCGTGGTTCATTTGAATGATGGCATCATTGCCTTTAGGTTAAGGTCTGTTTTGAGCTTAGAGGAATCTTGGCTACACTTTATCCATTTATAGTCATTTGTTGTTCCTTAACCCTACACCAGGTAGATAGCAGTGTTACTGCCCCTGAGTCTCAAGCTGCCCTGTAAACAAGGCTTTGTATGTTAGTCATTTAGTAACCTGCCAACTGCTAAGAACCAAAGAACCACTCGGGCCCTAGGGAAGGTGGTGCTCTAGAACTCTGAGGCAGAGGTTCTAGATATCAGCGCCAGGGCAACAGTGGGTCTGATTTTCACTGAACTAGAGTCATCCAGTCAGCTGTTTTCTTGGGATTAAAGCTCATCAAAACAGCCCTTCTTCTGCTCCTGCTGGGGCTTACTCAAGGATTGATTTGAGTATGTTTCGTTTTACTTCAATTTAAAAAAAAAAAAAGTGTGTTAGAGATTTTTGTTGATTTGTTTGAAATTATTTGCATTTAAATTATTTCAAAGACAGTTTTTATAGAGAGGTTCTGGCTCGGGTCTGATTGTGTTCTCCTATTTCTTCCTTTCGATTTTTTCTGAAACTTCAAAGACCAATAAGGGATACCAACTCTTCCTCATCTGCCTCCTCCATTTAGAGTTTAAACTTATAGGGGACATGAACTGTGGACAAATGTAACTTAATGGAATTTAAATCTATGATTTTCACTGAGGGACTTGATGTTTAAGACTCACTGTCTCTAATTAAGAGGCTACTGATGATGATATAGATGTGTCTAAAGTGAGAAAAAATTAGAGGCTAAGAGGCACAGATTTAACATAATAATTCAAGACAATAATAGAAGAGGATCACAGTTTTATGGCTTGTGCCGTAGGGAGTTAGGAAATTTGGAGGAAAGTAACATTTTTTTACCCAGGATTATATTTGACCTTCATGGCGAGGAATAGAGAAAGGGCATTTTAAATAAGGGAATTTCTGGACAAACAATAAGAGGCAAGAAAGTACCTAAGTGCTAGGAAGCTCAATCTTGACTACATCTTTTGGGAAATCAAAGACAGAGAAAGTTGGGGGGGGGGGGGAGGGGCAGGGAGGAACCAAAAACTGTGGGAATGCCAATTTAAGGAATTAAATGTTGAGAGTAGGCTGTGAATTGCCATTGAAGAGCTTGGATTCAGAAAGTGAAAGACTCAAAGCATAATTCTGAATAAATCTACTGATAGAGATTAGTTTAGAAATGGAGATTATCGCTTAGAGCAGTGGTTCTCAACCTTTCTAATGCCGTGACCCCGCATTACAGTTCCTCATGTTGCGGTGACCCCAAACCAAAAAAATAATTTTGGTGGCTACTTCATAACTGTAATTTTGCTAGAGTTATGATTCGGAATGTAAATACCTGATATGCATTATGTATTTTCCGATGGCTTTAGGCAACCCCACCGGAGTCGCGACCCACAGGTTGAGAACCGCTGGCTTAGATTGGTACCATAATCATTTTAGGATGAGGTGGTCTCAAATGGTATGAGGAAAGAAGAAGACAGTACATTCATTTATGCTTTTTTTTTTTTTTTTAAGTAAGGCAGTATATGTATGGCACTCTAAAGGGGGTTTTCCATATTATCTTCTTCTATTCTTACCATTCTGTGAAGATAAATTCTAACTTACTTTTATACATGAGTGAACAGAGGCCCTTAAATCAGACAGCTAGAAGTGGTAAAAAACTAGCCCGGCCTGTCTGCTAAGTCCAGTCCTTTCTATTCCTTGCTCTGACTCACAGAACATTGAAATAGAGAACAGATAGCCCTGGCCAGTTGGCTCAGCGGTAGAGCGTCGGCCTGGCGTGGGGGGGACCCGGGTTCGATTCCCAGCCAGGGCACATAGGAGAAGCGCCCATTTGCTTCTCCACCCCCACCCCCTCCTTCCTCTCTGTCTCTCTCTTCCCCTCCCGCAGCCGAGGCTCCATTGGAGCAAAGATGGCCCAAGCGCTGGGGATGGCTCCTTGGCCTCTGCCCCAGGCGCTAGAGTGGCTCTGGTCGCAGCAGAGCAACGCCCCGGAGGGGCAGAGCGTCGCCCCCTGGTGGGCAGAGCGTCGCCCCTGGTGGGCGTGCCGGGTGGATCCCGGTTGGGCGCATGCGGGAGTCTGTCTGACTGTCTCTCCCCGTTTCCAGCTTCAGAAAAAAAAAAAAAAAGAGAGAGAGAACAGATAAACTTTGTATTCTTTATTTGACTTGTCACATATGCCAGTCTTAGAAATTATTAAGTGGATCCAGATAGGACTATATTCTTGCATATTTTTATATACAAAATTGCACGTATAGCAGTATACTTGAGTCTGAGATTGGTGTTAAGTATTAGCCTTAGCTATTTCTCCATCACAGCATTTGAGAAAATGCTCTGACACTTTAGAGAAAAACAGCAGTTGACAAAATTTGTATCATTAATATATTTTTTTTCCAATTTAAAACAACTAGGAAAAGAGTATATTTATTACCAAATAGTAATTTTATTATATAGGAAATGAAATCAGTGTCCCAATTTTCTAGGATAAAAACAATAGGATAAACTGGAGTATTTAGAAAAGAAGAATTTTGGTTAATTTAATTTTCTTATTCATTGAAAGTTAACTAAAAAACTTTTAATTTTAATGTTTATAAATCATTGCAAAAAATGCACACAACTGAATTTCTAATAGCTTGTTTTTTTTGTTTTGTTTTGTTTTGTTTTGTTTTACTTTTTTAGATTTTATTTATTCATTTTTATTAGAGAGAGAGGGGAGAGAGAGAGAAAGGGAGAGATAGAGAGAGAACGGGGGGAGGAGCAGGAAGCATCAACTCCCATATGTGCCTTGACCAGGCAAGCCCAGGGTTTTGAACCAGTGACCTCAGCATTTCCAGGTCAACGCTTTATCCACTGCGCCACCACAGGTCAGGCTAATAGCTTGTTTTTAATGGGAGCATGATCTTGTTCATCATTCTAATGATTAATAATTATTTTTATTCTACATAGAAGAGGTTGGAGATTTGAAGAAGTAGGGACTGACATTCAGTGAACACTAGCCACCTATCTAAGACATTTTGGGAGGTTTTTTTTCTTTGTTTCTTTTTTTTTTAGCCAGTAAGTGACAGAGACGGACGGAAGGCAGAGAGATGAGAAGCAACCCTTAGTTGTGACACCTTAGTTGTTCATTGATTGCTTTTCATACGTGCTTTGACCAGGGGGCTCCAGCCGAGCCAGTGACCGCTTGCTTAAACCAGCGACTCTTCACTCAAGCGCGCAACCCTGTGTTCTGATTATATTTTACATTGATGTTTTATCCTCAAATTGTGCTAAGTGGAGGCCTTTTCATGTAGGAACTTTTTTTTTTAATTCTAATTTTTATTTCTCTTTCTATAACCTGCATTTTCATTAGAAAAAAAAAAAGGTTTTAGTTTCACCATCAAGAAGCAGCTGTCTGATGTGTGCGTTATTCGGTGAAAAGTAATGAATGCTTTAGTTCACCAAAGAAAATCAGTCCAAAGAATGAAATGAGCAAAGCTAGAAGCATATTGAGAAGGATGTCCCAAAAGACTTTTAGGAACTGTAAAGTTGAGTGCAGTGGTATAAAACTGTTCACACATTTTATTAACTCAATATAGGACGGCAAACTGATTGCCTCAATATAGGACGGCAAACTGAGAGACTGCTGCTATAAATATTTAGGGGAAAAAAGAGTGTTAAGTATCTGGCATAAGTAAATATTCATGGAAGAGTATATTAAAAGAATAAATTTTATTACACTTAGAAATCCAGGTTAATTTTATGATTCTGTTTTCTGAAATTCTTTTCTTGCAAAGTTTCTATTTGTAACTATTGTTCCTTGGTAGGCATAGAAAGATTAATCTGGTTGGGAAAAGTTATAAACACCAAATTATGACCATCGATAAAACTTATTATTAAAACTTGGTGAATTGGACATGCTACCTACCTCCTGTTGGATGACTTTCAGTTGACATGTAATGTTCTATCTGAAATAATTAATTAAAAATTAAAGCAGATGTCTTAGACTCAATTGTGTGAGACTTTAGGGATCTCCTCACCTTAGCTCCCCAAGTATAAAATAAGTATATTGTTTTACTTATTCTCATATAACTCTTAGCTAAAGTTATTTGAGAAAAAAATGTTCTTATGCTGAAATCACAATTTGAAAAGTAAGTATTGGGAGGATTTGACCTATTAGTAGAAAGGCCCTGCCTGACTGGTGGTGGCGCAGTGGGTGGAGTGTTGACCTGGGACGCTGAGGTCCCCTGTTCGAAGCCCTGAGGTCGCTGGGTTTAGCCATGGAGTCACTGTGCTTGAGGGTGGGTTCATCAGTATGATTTCATGGTTGCTGGCTTGAGCCCAAAGGTCACTGGCTTGAAGCCCAAGGTCGCTGGCTTACGTATGGGGTCATTGGCTCATCTTGAGCCCCTAGTCAAGGCACATCTAAGATGCAATCAGTGAACAACTAAAGTGACGTAAATACAAGTTGATGCTTCTCATCTCTCTTCCTTCCAGTCTCTCCCCACCCCCAGCCCCACTGAAACAACAACAAAAAGTCTTAGCTCATTGCAGACATGCACTTCAAAGTGGTATTTTAAGTTAGAGGGGATTTAGGATAATATATGACTGCAGTATTCAAGCAGGTGACTGTGGCATTTCATGGAGTGGACCTAAGTTGAAAATGCTTTGTAGTCTAGGTAGAAACTTCATGGAAGGCTTACAGTATTTTTGAATCTGGAGTGTGCTCTATTTGTCACCAGTTCTCAAACCAGCATCACCCAAGTACAGTATATGGTGTGGGTTATGTAGGGACTGAAGTTTGGGATGTTATGAAAAGGTAGCTGGAACAGAGAGGAAGAGCATACAGGGGTGGGCAAAAGTAGGTTTACATTTCATTACTTATTTATTAGTTATTATATTATTATTTGTATTACAACTGTAAACCTGCGTCTGTCCACTCCAGCATAAACTATGGTATTTCTTTTATTAAGTGCTGTAGCCTTTTGGAATGAAGTGTGACCAGTTCATTAAACTTTCTGGGAAAATATGTGATCTTTTGATAAATTTTTTCATGGGTTGGAATGCATTCTTATTCTCATATATTGTTTTGCCTTTTTTTTCAAGGTGGTTGGCAAAGGCAGTAGGTGCTTAGTAAATTTATTTTGAATGTTAAGTGACTTGGTAATTTAAATAAAATGAATTTAATGGTATGAATTTTAATGAAGTCGATTTTGATGAAACAAAATATTTATATTTTGTTAAAAGTGGCAATGATTTGCTTTGTTGTTTTTAAAAAAATATTAAATGAATAAACTTAAGTTGCCTACAGATATGATACCTTTGAGACTTTTTTTTATGATGAATGAAAAGGAAAAATTAACCCCATAGACAACTTTGTACTAGTTCCAGCTCTTCTACTTTGAAGAAGTTCTGAGACCTTGAGCAAATTCCTTAGTTTGGACCTGAATTTACAATAGGGGAGTTAACTTGAATAATCTTTACAGTTTGTATGTAGTTCTGTAAAATCTGTGATTTAGAATGAAGAATGAAGTAGGAATTCACAATATGTGTTCCTATATAAGTTAGTTGAGGTTAATAAGAGGAGTTCCACACCCTGTAAATTTTTAGCAGAATTTTGATTAGGAAAAAAAAAAACCATTTTGGTAGGGAAAACAATTCTTATAGTAGTAGAAATG
The DNA here is from genome assembly GCF_036850765.1 of Saccopteryx bilineata. Lineage (NCBI taxonomy): Eukaryota > Metazoa > Chordata > Mammalia > Chiroptera > Emballonuridae > Saccopteryx > Saccopteryx bilineata. The sequence continues at coordinate 36,430,922 of NC_089497.1, forward strand.
GTGTAAGGAGTTTTATAGCAATAAAACCTTGTACAGGATGTCATGACAATGAAATTTGTTTGATTAGAGCAGCTTTTTTCTCGGGGTAAGATAGAGAGTTTTTATATTCTGGATCTAAAAATCAATTTTTGATAAAATGGCCATTTGAAGTCTATTTTTAATAAAGGTTTATTCTGCATTTTTAAAAACTTCAGCATTTTTGCTTTAGAACCACCTACCCCCCAACCCCTCAAAACCACAGGAATCATAGTATTCATTTCCTCTTGAACTGAGTTGCATAGTTTTCTCACAAAATTAAGACCATAGTCCAAGTTAAAAAATTGTCAGGCTGTTGGAGAATGAGAATAATATTGATAAAGATCAAAGTGTGCCTCCTTTATAACAAGATTTTCCTTTTTATAAATTGCTCTTGATGTGAGAGGACAGACTATTAATAAGACCCATTAAATTTTCTTTCTGAGAAATACCTCTTATTCAGGACAAGTTTGTCTACTAAAAGCGCTTTCAAAGATCAGTGTAACATAGTACATACAGAATTATTTTAAAAATTAGAAAACCTATTTGTCAGTAATACATTTTCTAATCTCAATATGTACTTTTCTTCATTTGGTAGTTTCTTTTTACCTAAAAGACTCAGAACAGCTTGTATAGAAGAGGAACTGTCTTCAGTGACAATCTTCAAGTATTTCATTTATGCTGGAGGACAGAAATGAACTGCATTTTACGGTGATATGGATCACAAATATAAAGTTAATCTCCCTTTGGAAAAAATGCGTTCAAAGTTACATATGATGTAATTTGACCAAAACCGTTAATAATACTCACGATGATGCATTTTTCAAGGGAAAAGAGCCTGTAAATAAATCTGTTCTAATTCCTTAAAAGTTGGAAATGTTCAAGAGGCCTGAAAATAAGGCATTCACGTGTAAATATCTTTGAAAATTCTCAGACTGTGTACCTAGTATTTAAAACTACGCTTGTTGATTCTGCTTGATTCTTTTAATAAGTGCCAGTCATACCTTTTCCCCAGAAAAGTGAGTGTGAATGTTCTTTCAAACACACATATTGTGGAATTCCTAAGCCATTGTCTTCACCACTCTTAATTTTTCACAAATTATTACAAGGCTATAATAATAACATTAAAAAAAAATCTCCTTTGTAATGATTTCAACGTTATCTCTGTCAAGTTTCAGACTGGAAACTTTTTGCACCAGTAATAACTTGGGGACTCTTGACGTCTAGCTGGGTGACTGATCCCAGTGTGTGCGGCTGCCAAGCGAAGGGAAGACATTGAGGCGTGAGGGGCATGACTTGCTTTGACTCACCCGGTCCCCTGGCAGCGCTCGCAGCCTGGCGGCAGCAGCTCCAAATCTGTGCACTTCCAAGTTTGAAAGCTGCTTTTCTTAGGCTCCCAAAGCAGTTTGTATAGAGGAGGAGCCAAAGTAAGATGTCTATAGAGACTTGATCAAAAGCAATTCACTTGTAACCGACAAAGAGCCCCTTTTAGATTTGGTGCCATCACTACACTCCTCAGACTCGTGTTAAAGCCTTTGCTGAGGAAGGAGAGCTAGGAACAGGCCTGATGAGTTTTGTTCTGTTGAAATCTGTTGTAGTCTTTTCAAGAAATACAGCCTTAGAATACTTTAGAATTGAAAGGGCCTCTCCGGGGCCGGATGGGGGGAACCAGAGATTCTCAGAGGCTACGTGATTTAGCCTAGCCGGTATTTAAATCAAGTTTTCAGGCTTTCACTTTTGTGTGTTTACTGTGTCAGAAGTATGGTCCTATGAGTAATAAGAAAGAACAAAATAATAACGGAAAGAACATTTTAAACTGGAGCTTGAAACTTAAAAAGAAGTGTCAGTTGTGTGAGATACCGCAGGAAAACATCGATAGGGAAAGGTGTCAGACCTTGGAATTTGAAACTTATTTCAGAGCCGAAAGAATGTGTGGTGTGTATGTATGTATTTCCTCTGTGCTGTGACAGGAGGTAGAAGATAGCAGTTTTGAAGTAAATAAGAAGTTTTGTTCTCAAATGCTAAGGGCTAGTCTGTGCACTTGTTTATCAGCCGTCACATTGAGTGCCTGTGGAGGAGATGATGCTTCTCAGCTAACACAAACTTATTGGTGGGAAAGCAGAAACGGCTTCTTCTGCTCTCTCACTCAGTAATAATTGTTCCCACTTTTCTAACTGCTGGTTTTGTTTCCTGGTATCTTGGTCCCCTGGTTGAAATCACTGTTGTAAATTGTTCCATTGAAGCTGCTTTGCCTCCATCTTGCTATTATTTTCCTGGAGGATTGTGAAGAAACTCACAGTTTTAACTCCGTTGTTGCATGCGTACCTGGACAGTAGTTAGTTACCCCACATGGACCTTTTCGATTAAAAATGTAACTGTAGTACCCTATGAAATGGAAACATTCCATTTCTTTCTGAAGAAAGAATAAAAAAGCAGTGCGGAATAGTGGAAAGAGTTCTGATGTTGTGGTCAAGAGAACTGGATCTTAACTCTTCTAGGCTGTTGACTATAAGGTAACCTTTGACCCCTATGAATCTTGGTTTTCTCATTTGTAATTTGGAGGACACAGTGACCTCCAAAAACTAGACTTGTCGTCCTAACAAAATTCTAATGAGCATTTTATTTTTAGAAGAGTAGCTTTAATCAGATAATATCCGGTAAATTCAGTCTGGCACCCAAGAGCAGCCATAAATCATGCAAAAATTTCCCAAGGAAACCAACTACAGCAGCTTGCTGACAACTCTTTTCAAAGTCAAAACTTTGCCTGACCTGTGGTGGTGCAGTGGATCAAGTGTCAACATGGAATGCTTAGGTCTCTGGTTCAAAACCCCGGCCTTGCCTGGTCAAGGCACATACGAGAATCAACCACAATAATTGATGCTTCTCTCTCCCCACCCCTCACCCTGCCGTTCTCTCTTTCCTCTCCCTAAAAAACAAACAAACAACAACAAAAACAAAGTAAAAACTTGATTCCATCAGTGAGTTAGGATACTCTCCAAATAAATCGATCATTTCCGTTTAGCAACGTAGGAATCCAAAAATATCTAGAGAATTAGAAGCTTTAAAAAATATGTATAGACTGCTTCTAAAGGCAAAATGTTGAGTCTATAAATAGGAAAATCTAGGTAGATTTGATTTTCATCTGATTTAGTTTAGCCCTAAACATTTATCTCAATTATCACAGATTAAAACTAAGTATCTGGTTGTTTATCTCAGCCTTTAACTTTGCCTTGATTATATATATTTCCACATTAATTCTATTGATTAACTTAACTGCTCTTAACTGTGTTACTGCCTCCCTAATGGTAGAAGGCCTTTGCTCCCTACACATACAGGGACATGGAACTATTTTTAAAGACTTTGCTGGTAACCTTATTGATTTCTAAATATCAGATGTTGCTTATATAGACCAAAGGAATTTATTTTCCTATAGCTTAAAAGAGTGGTAACAATGATTTCTGTCCTGATAATAATAATGCTAATCTTTTATTATTATCAACTGAAATGAATGATAAAAGCACCTTTGTTAAATTGGATTGTCTTTCTAAGTTTTGCATGCTGTCATTATATGGCCAGGACCACTTAGGAGATAATTGGGCTCTTCCTTATTCATCAGAGGTGTATTTTTTATAAGTGATATATTGTCTACCAGCTCAAGATCGGTAATCAGTGAGGAAAGGCTGCAAGGGATCGCTACTTCCTCATATGGAGTAGCTATTTATTTTCATTGAGATACATTGACACATAATGTTATATTAGTTTCAGGTTTACAAAACGATTTGATATGTGTTTAATTGCAAAATGCTCACTACCATATCCATCACCACATAGAAAAAATTTTTCTTGTGATAAGAACTTTTAAAATGTACTCTTTTAACAACTTTTAAATATACAGTACTGTAGTATTAACTATACTCACCCTGCTGTATATTACATCCCCAGTATGCGTTTGTTTATTTTGTAACTGAAAGTTTATGCCTTTTGACTACCCAGGGTAGCTTTTCTAAAGATAATTGGTTAACATTGAAGTGTAAGCAGAGAAACTTTATTAAAGCATCCACTAGGTGGCACTTTATAATTGTATTTAGAACCAGCCCTGTAGCATTCTTGACTGGAAGGTATCATTAAAACTAAGTATCTTTATCTGAAGCTTGGAGGTTGTTCATGAGCATCTGGACTCATAGAAACCTTAAAATAATTGGAAAGCTTCTATCAGACATTTTTGTTGTATTGCCTACTCATTGTAAGAAATGTTTCTACAACATCCCTGATATGTCTGAAACACAACCCAACATTGGTAACCTGTATTGATAACATTCGGGTACCTGCTTTTTCTGGCTCAGTTTCTTAATTTTATAAAAATATGGCAAGTATAAAAAATGCTTCTCTATTAGAATACCTACCAATTAGAAAATAATACATGTTTTCTGGCAGGTGTAGGACATTGTGCTTATAACAGATAGAAATGATATATTTGGTGTGGTTCCAAAGTTCTTTCTAAGTTAAGATTAAAGAATCACTGTCACAATCCTGTGAAAGATTTTTAATCTTTGATTTCTTTTTTAAATGGTTAATTATCAACATGATAATATACTTATTCTTAACAGTGCATACAAGTTTATGAATGATTTGGTTAATCTATTTAGCCAGTTAGTATTTTCAAAAGTTTATTGTTTATGAGAGCTTACTCAAATGTTTTCTTACATTTTTGTTTTCAAATTATTTGTATTTTAAGTTAAAGTTACAAAATAAAGTTAGCAAAAAGAAGGAAAATGCACCCATAAACCTGTCAGAGATAATGTGAACAATTCAACGTTTCTTCTTCCAGGGTTTTTTCCTTGTCTGTGCATATAAGTACATATTTATCATGTCTTTTATCAAAAAGAAATCATCCCATATAATTTGCTCTTTATTTTCATATTACAGATGATCTCAAACATGTATTCATGTCAGTAAAAGTATTTTAATAGTATTCTTATTACTTTAAATGGTTTGTTTAATTATTTATTTATTTATTTATTTATTTATTTATTTATTTTTTGTATTTTTCTGAAGCTAGAAACCGGGAGAGACAGTCAGACAGACTCCCGCATGTGCCCGACCGGGATCCACCCAGCATGCCCACTAGGGGGCGACGCTCTGCCCACCAGGGTGTGATGCTCTGCCCCTCCGGGGCGTCACTCTGCTGCGACCAGAGCCACTCTAGCGCCTGGGGCAGAGGCCAAGGAGCCATCCCCAGCACATTAGAGCCTCGGCTGTGGGAGGGGAAGAGAGAGACAGAGAGGAAGGAGAGGGGGAGGGGTGGAGAAGCAAATGGGCGCTTCTCCTGTGTGCCCTGGCCAGGAATCGAACCTGGGACTTCTGCACGCCAGGCCGACACTCTACCACTGAGCCAACCTGCCAGGGCTAAATTGTTTATTTTTAATTAATCTCCCACTGATTATATTTAGGCTTCTCCATTTTCTTCTCATAGAATTTCAAATGCAGAGGAATTCTTTTACTTGTAATATTTACTGACAACAGAACTAGATTAAAGCAGAATGGATTAAACTAGCACAGTATCTATTTATAGTCAGTTCTCAGTAAAGTTGAATGAATTTGTTACTTTTTGGCTTTATGAGGTAAATGATTAATAGTTAATTGTAGTTGATTTCAAGTTGATTTGAATGTTTATATTCTGTGATTAATCATAAGCAGTGATAACAAAATAGCAAATGTTCATACTCACTTTATGAAAGGTACGTGCACACTTCCTATATGCATGGCAGTACTCTAGGCAGTTTATATATATATATGTAAATATAAACAAATTGGTTTTATGTGGTAAAAACTATTATTGTTTTTCTTTTTATAGATAAGGTTGCCAAGGCACAAAGAGGTTAAGTTACTTGCCCCAAGTCATACAGTTAACCTGTTTTTCCAGGTTCATGAATTTAGGAAAAAACAAAAAGTCGGCACTGTTAGCTTTTGTGCCAAACTACATGAAGCGGTAGAAGTAGACAGAGTGGAATTGAACAGATGGTATGGGATTTCTTTCAAAGCTGTATTTAAGAGCTTCATTTAAAAGACTATAGATATGACAAAGAATCATTTACAACAACATGAATGGACTTTGATAACATTATACTGAGTGAAATAAGTAAATCACAAAAAACTAAGAACTGTATGATTCCATACATAGGTGGGACACAAAATTGAGACTCATGGACAAAGATTAGAGTGCAGTGGTTACCAGGGGGAAGGGAAGGGAGGGAGGGGGTAGGGGGAGAGGGGCATAAAGAAAACCAAACAAAAGGTGATGGAGGACGATTTGACTTTGGGTGATAGGTATACAACATAATCGAATGTCAAAATGATATGGAGATGTTTTCTCTAAATCTATGTACTTTAGTAAGACCAGTGTCACCCGTTAAAATTGTCTAAATAAAATTATTTTTTAAAAAAAGACCATAGATGTACTGTATTCCCCCATGTATAAGACACACCTTTTTTTCAAAAATTTTGGGATCTAAAAACTAGGTGCGTCTTATACAGTAGTTGTAGTTTTTTAACTTGCATTTCCCACTTTTTCACGCATCTTTTTGCGCTCATTGCTGAAGACAGTGATTTGTCATCAGACACATGAGGGCAAGCTAATGGATGGGAGTTTTGACAGCGATGAGGAATTGTATGAATTATATGTGAATAAAACTTGAGTTCATTAACTTTATGTAATACATTTTTTTTTTCAAAATTTGGGCCCCCAAATTAAGGTGTATCGTATAAAAATGGAAAAGTCTTATACATGGGGAAATATGGTATATGACTCTTTTTAATATGGTATCTGTCATTAGATTTTCTTGTTCAATGGCGTACTGCAAGTTGTAAAATTCTAACATAGATCACTGTTATGCTACATAGCAAATGCTTTATTTTGTGAAGATGACACAGATACCTAATTTTAACTCATATGTAATTTATAGCCTGTGATAATAGTTTACTGTATATTATCCATAATTTAGGTTCATGGAGTTTTCTGTGCTTTGATTTAGAGCAGGCTGTGTCCAGGTCAGGCTGCTCTGAGAGTGGAAGCGGCGTGGCTTTCCAGCTGCAGAGACATTTATTTTAATGAGCATTTATTAAGTACTTAATACATGTATTAAGTGTGTGCACTGAGCACACACAGATAAATGAGACGTAGCCTCTTTAAGAAGTGCTTGTGTGACCAGCAGCGTTGAAAAGATCTCAAAAGCAGACTTCCATGATAGTGCTGGCTTTCTTGCTTTAGGGTTGTGTCTTTATAAAATGGGGAAAAATGTATGAAAACAAGATCTTAGTCCAGCCAAGGCTTTGTCTTTCTTCTGAATCTATAAAAGCTCCCCTCACCATGAGGACACATGCCTAATATTTCTCCATGAAGAGTTAGTCATTAAAAATTACTCTTTGCCAAAACGATTTTTAAAGTAAGTGTTAAATTTATTTACTTGCTGCCTCTTGTCTCACTGGAACAGCCCTGTCTGTGACAGCCGAGGAGGAATCAGAACTGGCATTTTTAAAGGAGAAAGTCTGGTAGCAATAAGCTGCTCCAATAAGAACGTCGAGTCTGAGACCCAGGGATCAAGGGAGGCTGGGAGGAACAAGTGTATTAGCAGAACATAATTCAAGATTTCAGCTGCTTCCTGCTGAGCCCATAAGTATTACTGTGGTTAGAAGGCGGTCAGACACTGACAAGTGAGTCTTATTTTTGGATGATGGAGGGCCGAAGAAGCCAAACCTTGCTCACTGGCCACATGGGTCTGGAAAAATTGTTTTCAGAGCAGAGTTGAGAAGTGGCATAAATGAACAGAGCTGCCTTCCCAGCTTTAACTTGTTTACCATTTCCAGGAGTTATTTATTCCCAAGGTAAAATATGCTGAAATCAGAGCAGGATTTCAGAAGCCCAAGATCTCTAAAAAGAGGCCAAGGAGTTGAAGTGGCAGCAGACATGCAGAAAGCAAGGGTGAAGCGGTTTCCAGCTAAAATGAAAATGTTGGTTGGCTTGGCTCTTACCACAGAGCCAGCTTATAAAAGCATAAGGACTTGCTGTAGTCGACAGACAGAAGGAGGCTGGGTTTGGACTCAGAAACCATGAAGACCACTATTTCTGTAATATTTGTAGGAGACCGTTTGTGACTAAGAAATTACCAGGTCTTGCTATGCCAGGCGTTAACAGGCCTCTTCAGGTACGGATAGGTCCTGGAGGGCCCTGCACATGTATTGGTAGATAAGGGCAGCACTCCTGTTTCAGCTTCCACCCTGAGTGAGTCTTCATTGCTTATAACTTTAAAAAGTGCAGATTTACAGTTCCGGATAACCTTTCATTAAATGAACCATTTGGATTTTTGTTGATCTTCTGAAACATTTAGAATTGCGCCTTCTATTTTAGAAATGCCTTCATCTCTTTGCATGGTGTGGCTAGCCAGGAGGCCTTAAACCTGCAAGAAGACTGTTTCCCACTGGGTTTTGGAGTGAGCACCTTTGTGTTGTACTACGGTAGCCTAGACAGAGGGGGTCACAGTCTACTCCCTTACCGGGATGCTTTTTTAAATAACTGAACAGTGGAAGCGTGATGGTAGTTTGAACAAATAATGCTTGAGAAACCTGTTTTAACACAGTTAAACCAATTTAGATAGCTCAAATGTAATCAACACAAATATGCATGGAAATGTTAACTGACATAAGAAGTTTTATGTCATCAGGATTATAAATGATCAGGGGGCACAGAAAATATTCAAGATGACCAAGGACACTTTAAAATATAATGTCGCTGAGCATCGCACATTCCTGAAAATATGAGGGGTGGGGAGGTTGAGGTGACTGTGGTGTTAATGTAATTACTGAGGAAAAATCCAAATGGAGGTGTTTTTTTTTAGGGATTTATAATTAACTTCTTGAAAATGTGAATTTTTAGATATCAGGTTTACTTAGAGCAGTGGTTCTCAACTAAGGGAAAATCATACACTCCCCAGGTAATGTTTGAAAATTTCTGGGCTATTAAGTCGGTGACTGGGGGAATGCTACCACCTGGAATTGGGGTTGGGGGTGAAAGGATGTGGAAGGAGCTGAGGTGTGTGCTGACTCAGCAGTGAGTGGAGACAGTATAGCCTGGCAAAGAATCAGCCCAGCCGAATGCCAAAAGTAGCCTCATTAAGAAATGCTCATTTACAGTGTACAGGATCTTCCTAAAAATTAAGCTGAACTAGATAAGTAATTGGAAGTTCCTGCTCTTGGGACTCGGAGAATGCCTGCCACAAACATAAAGAATAAGTAAGATGGTACTATAATCTTGTAGCAATTTGGGGGGTTTCTGCACTTAATATTTTATTGAAGTGAATTATCTTGTGACTAGTTTTTCTCAGTTGCTTAACTGAAGATAAATTTTATTTCCCAGTCTCAGAATAAAACTCGCAATAGGGGGGCTATACATAGGAATGCCCAGAGTCTAACACCTGATGGCTAAATAAGTCAGTCTAGACCAGTGGTAGTCAGCCTGGTCCTTCCCGCCCACTAGTGGGCATTCCAGCTTTCATGGTGGGCGGTAGCAAAGCAACCAAAGTAGAAATAAAAAGATAGATTTAACTATAGTAAGTTGTTTTATAAAGATTTATTCTGCCAAACTTAGCAAAAATCCAACATAAAGTACTTGGTAAGTAATTAGTATTATATGCTTTAACTTGCTGTAACTCTGCTTTATAAATTTTATAAAGTAAAGTTACTTCCCTACTTTATAACTCACCATTACTGTGGAACCAGTGGGCGGTTAGAAAATGTTACTACTAACAGAGATACAGAAGTGGGCGGTAGGTATAAAAAGGTTGACTACCCCTGCTCTAGAGCATGGAGAAGGCAGTACCTGCAGCTGCACCTCTAAAGCATGTTCTCAGCAGCTACTGATGATGCAGTCAAAGACAAAATGACACACTCAGCACGGGGTAATGCAAATGACAACGTAATTCGTAGTTAGAGAAACAGGTTTGGTAAATGTATTACAGATAAAACTATTTTTGTTCCTTTTTTAAAGGCAAATGGTGGATAAATTCATGAAGACATTAGGAACATGGTTGGGATTGAGTGGAACTGAGAGAAGAATAAAAGATTTAAGCAGTTTAAGACTTTTCTTTTTTCTTTTTTTTTTCTTTTTTTTTTTGTATTTTTCTGAAGCTGGAAACGGGGAGACAGTCAGACAGACTCCCGCATGCGCCGGACCAGGATCCACCCGGCACGCCCACCAGGGGCGATGCTCTGCCCCTCCGGGGCGGCGCTTTGCCGCAACCAGAGCCACTCGAGCGCCTGGGGCAGAGGCCAAGGAGCCATCCCCAGCGCCCGGGCCACCTTTGCTCCAATGGAGCCTTGCCTTCCGGGGGGGAAGAGAGAGACAGAGAGGAAGGAGGGGAGGGTGGAGAAGCAAATGGGCGCTTCTCCTATGTGCCCTGGCCGGGAATCGAACCCGGGTCCCCCACACGCCAGGCTGACGCTCTACCGCTGAGCCAACTGGCCAAGGCCGACTTTTCTTAAGACACATTTACTAGTTCCCTTTCGGTGTTTTATGTTACTGAGGTTGCAGATGATTCGCTGATTTCTTGAGCCATCTCTGATGTTTGTCTGCAAATTTAGTTATTTCTAGGACAGTTCATTCATTGAGTGCATTCTTTGAAATATGTATGCTTCAGTCAAGTGTGAAGACAGACGTGCAAGTGTGAAAATACCTATCCAAGGTGATAATGTCACCTTGGCTATGTGAATAAAATAATGTGGGGCCCAGAGAACACGCTAGCTAATCAACTCTGGCCTTTGATCCCAGTATGGAAATCACTGAAGTTTTCTGGCAATGAGACACAACAATGTTTCTGCTCTACTAGACCCAGAATATTGACTAATAAGCTAGGATGGCACTGCTATAAACAGACAGTGGGGTTTTAAATTCACTTTTAATTAGCCAATGATATGTGGAGAGTCTGCTTTCTTTCTACACATGTAGTCCAAGTATATGTGTCACTTCTTAAAACTAAAACTGTAAAACCTTCCCCAGTAATTAAATTACTGACTAAAGGTCCTTTTGTTTTAGTTGTACTCGTTATGTAGAGAAGCCGTTAATTTTGAGCAAGTGTGAAAAGATGTCACATGGTCAGAGACAGGCTCAGACAGAGACGATGACTTTCCACTACAGCTCATCAATCGGGTACCTCAGAAGTCTGCTACTTTGTTCTTTATTAAATTACATTTAAAATACTTGATTTTAAAAATAATTTACTGGCTTGCTTTTTTACTTATGAAATAATACATACCAAAAACACTAGGAAAGCATGAAGACAAAAATAAAAATGACCTTGAATGCAAATTTTATTCCATATCCATTGTGAGCATTTTGGGGTTTTTTCCCAGGCGTGTAGACACACTTTATTTTACTGTTTTATTTGTATTTCACAAAGATGCTAAGATTCGGGGTTTGATGTGCGGAAGGGTTGTATGTTTTTATAAATCTGTCCTTTATATGTTTCCTATATATCTGTAAAATAACTGCTATTTGATAAAGATGGGAGGCAAAGTTTTTTTTTTTTTTTTTCCGAGGAAAGAGACATAGCTATTTTGCTGGAGAGGAAAAACTTCAGGGTATTAGAAGGATGTCTTTATGACAGTGTTTGCCTGATGCTGAACAGAGACAGTGACACTTTTGATTACCATTTTTTAATTTTCTTTCCCAGGACTTGACTGCAGATGCTGTAAATCACTGCGGGTTCACATGCTTGAGTAGTTAATGCTCCTTTTTGAAGGTGAGCTGTCCGGCTGTCAGTCAAGAATCTAGTGAGCGCTGCCTTCATGGATGGAGTTTCCAAAGTTAGATTTGGCTTTGGCAGTCGTGTTCGAACAGAACCATATTTTATGAAATCATGAAATGCCTGACTGCCCCAGTGCAGATAGCCGTTGTCTAATACCTGTCACTCTGTCAGCTGGGAGAGAGAGAGAAACCGAGCGTGCACATGCCTGTGTTAACTTAAAAAACCTAGTTCTTTTCCATGGAAGGTGTTCTTTTCCTTACTGCCCAGAAAGAGTCTCTTGTAACGGGGACCCTTCACCTGTGATTACAGATCTTCCTTAGTGCGTCTTTCTAGTAACCGAGCTTTAGGGGCTACTACGTACCAGTTAGAGCGCTGCCATCATTTTACTGTCTCTCTTTTTATCACCTTGTAGTAAAAGACCCACACAAACAATAGCAGTTCAAGTTAAGAAAATAATTTTGAGTCAATGATATAATGCTGCGATATTTATCTTCCCTAATTGTTTAAAATGGACCGTGGAGACACTAGGGATATTTTTATTGTTTTAAAATAGGCTTGTTTCATTACTGAAGCTACATTTTTTTTTCCTGTAATATAAAATGTGAAAGGTTGAGAATAGAATTTGTTTTTAAGTATGGAAGTTAATGTTTAGGTTTAAGGTGCTCAAAATTTTTCTCATAGTGGCAGTATGTTTTGCAGTATGTTTTGCTCCCACCCAGGGAGATACTGAATGATTTTCCAGGACTGTCTGACATCACACAGAAGGAGTTGAGAGGTCTACCAGGTGGTCAGATGAAAGCTGTTACTAGAACAAGTTCTCATAGCGTCGTAGCAGGCAGAAATATCCCAGGCAGCAGAATGTAAGCAGCCACTTCTACGCTGACAACTAAAAGCTGGTAACTCACATGATTGAATTTCAGGAAACATTTTTCCCATAGATGGTAGTGGGTCCCTAACTGAATCACCAGTGTCATATGTGAACAGTGAGAGAAAAAAAAAAAAAGCTCTTTTAAGATCAAAGGCATATATCTGTATTTGGAATTTTTTCAAGAATAGTAACTTTGCAATTACAAACATACTTTTAACTGTGGTATTTTGTTATCTTGTCTTCAAAGGAGAACTGCTTGTTGATAGGCCACTTCCTGCCTTTCATCTTTTTCTCTGACCAGGGACTAAGGCAAAAAATAAAAAATGTCAGCCCCATAGTCGTGGCGATCCTTTCTTATGAGTTGTTTTATAATACGGGCAAATGAGTTAGGTATTTTAGATAGTAAATTTGGCTCTCATATAAATACAGTTTTAATTTTTGGATGGCTTTCAGATAATGTCCTGCCAGATTGGTAGCAGAGGTCAGTAGTATAATCTGTAGGGAAACTAGGGGATGGAAAATAAGAATTTATAAGCTTTATGAACCAGGACCTTATACAGACTGACTGCAGGCTGCCACCATGGAAAAGCAAGTTTTAAAGAATAGAAAACTACTTCTGATAGGAGACAGTACTCAACAAAGACCCTGATTTGTCTGCTTGGCAAGGTTCTTGTTCTCGGAATCAGCCTGAAGCTCCCTTGATCTGCTTTCCAGACGGTATTTAATCAGGTGCTTCCTGTAAAGAATTTTGAGGGTAGTAATTTAGGGCCACATTAGGCTGGTTGTAAAGTCAAACTTGAACAACCTAAACAAGATGATTTTTCTAAATGAAATGGAAGGAAGGAAAGGGAGGAAAGCTCATTCAGATTGAAGTCAAAATCTGCTGAAAATTACGTGTGAAAGATACACCATTCCCTTTCGTTATCAGCTTTTATTTTTCTTCATGGGCTCTTGCCAATGATGTGTCTGTAAGGGGGTAATGCAGGTTATTCTGCCGTGAGTAATGGACTCTGGTTTCCACTTCTCTGATTGCTTACTTTCTGCTGTAAGGAACGCCTTACAGACATTCTGCCTGCGCCACAGAGCTTTTTACCAAGGCTGTGTTTGGGCAAAAGTCCAAGTAACTTTCATTCAACTTTTCTGATTTTTGTCTTTACTGATTTTCATTTAAAATTATACAGCTTTTTGCTGTCCTATATTTTATGACCACAGAGTTTTTTTGTTGGTATGTACTTTTTCTCTGAGATATTTTATTCTTTCAATAGCAAGTAACCTGGAAAATTATATAAACTGTTCTCAAAGTAGATAATGTATTGCTTGCTCTATTTTGCAGTGGCTTTTTTCTCATTAGAATAAGAGAATAAATTACCATTTAGAAACTTTTTCTTTATTGATCCAGCTCATTTTAGAAGCTAAAATTGGCAAAGAAAGAAACCAAGAGTTCTTTGTTACCTTATTGCAAATAAATTTGGCAATTTTTAATTTTAAAAATAGCAGTTTACTCATTTGTCTTAGTAATAATACATCTTCCATGCAATCTCAGGTTTGCAATTTAGTTTACAAACAACCTGATAACAACAATATCCATTTGCTCAGAAGGGACCCAAACTTTAGCAGGGGTCCCCAAACTACGGCCCATGGGCCACATGCAGCCCCCTGAGGCCATTTATCCGGCCCCCGCCGCACTTCTGGAAGGGTACCTCTTTCATTGGTGGTCAGTGAGAGGAGCATAGTTCCCATTGAAATATTGGTCAGTTTGTTAATTTAAATTTACTTGTTCTTTATTTTAAATATTGTATTTGTTCCCATTTTGTTTTTTTACTTTAAAATAAGATATGTGCAGTGTGCATAGGAATTTGTTCATAGTTTTTTTTATAGTCCGGCCCTCCAATGGTCTGAGGGACAGTGAACTGGCCCCCTGTGTAAAAAGTTTGGGGACCCCTGCTTTAAAGTAACTCAAAGGATAACACTATTTAGTTTTACACTTAACCTTTTGTGGACTTAGTATCATATTTTAGATCTTTAAATTGACGGTGTTAGATTCTGATTGCTAAGGTTCCTTTAAATTTTAACATTGCCGTTTTTTAGTTAACCAAAATTTATATCTCATAAAATCAATATCTAGAAATAACCTTGAGAAACCTTCTGGTTTGCCTCTCTCTATTTTAGCAATAGTAGAGTCCAATTTTAGTATTAGAATAACTGTTCATACTGTTTTCCCCTTTTAATGTGTTCAGAAGGAGTCTATCTTTCTTGGTGTTAGGAATCCTGCCAGTAATTTCTGACTGCAGTATGTTTAAGGGAGCATCCTAAACAGGCCTTGGGGACAGCAGCTACAGAATTAGTGACATAGATCCTGTTATGTTGATGAATGAAGTAGCGAGAGCTCCTGTACCGCCTTCCCCTGCCTGCAACACACTTGCTTTAACCCTATTTGGTGCCTGAGATTGGCCGTAATAGAGGAAAACTTAGGAGTTAGGGCTCTATAGCTGCTGGGTAGCAGTGATTTCAAAAACTCAGAATTTTGGAAAGTTGGTGTAACATGGACTCCAGGATATTTGGGGAATATTAAATAAAGCAGATGCTATCCTGACCTGTGGTGGCACTGTGGATAGGGTGCCAGCCTGGGATGCTGAGGTCTCCAGTTCGAAACCCCAGACTTGCCCGCCCAAGACACGTATGAGAAGCAACCACGACAGGTTGATGCTTCCTGCCCCTCCCCTTTGCCTAAAACTAATAAATGAAAAATTTAAAAATAAAGCAGGTCCTAGTTGTGAAGTCATTAATCAACCAAAGAGTAGAGAGAAAAATCACCCAAGAAAATACTAATCTAGATTCTAATATTTACTTGTTATATAAAAACCATTAAATGAACTCAAGAATATTTAATAATATGGCCCTTATAAACTGCCAGGGTAAGGCAATGATTTAATTGTAGTTCAGGCTCATATTGCTAATTAAAGTGAAGTTAAATTGTACTGAGCCACTTTAGCAATATGTGGTGCATGTCACTTGAATAAGAAAATCACAGGTTAAAACTGACAAAGGCAATCATGAATTTTACCTCCGAACCCCTTGATCTTCAGAGGATTTAATGGGATTTTTTTGGTTTAATTATATTTAAAAAACACAACAGTGTTGCAACTGCCGAGTTTACTGTTTTTCCAAATGCTTCTAGAGCCGCCTACCGTGGACGAGAAGTACTGAACGGCAATGTAGCGTGACAGCTGGACCGCCGGAGTCCGAGTCCCGGAGCCCCGTGTCCTGGGTTCCCAGCTGTGTTCCCTGCGCAGGTTCCGCTCTGGGCCTCAGCTGCCTTTTCTGTAAAATGTAGATAAAGATAATTATGATTCTTGCTCCCCAGAGTTGTTTTGAGGATTAAGGGAATTGATGAGTAAAGTCACAGCAATCCCCTGGAGTGGAATCTAGTCCAGAAAGAGAAAGAGGTGTCACACCATTCTGTTCTCCCTATTCTCTGTGCTTTGTTATCCATGAAAATTCTATTTTCGGTTTTTAGTATAAAAACTATAAGGCTTCCCTTACTTACAGTGAACTGTAGTTTTCCAAACTGAAAGTAAGTATCTAAAAGGAAGTGTTTATCATTGTTTTTATTACATAGCATCTCTTTGACTTTGTAAATCCTCAATTTTTTTTTTTTTTTTACAGAGAGAGAGTCAGAGAGAGGGATAGACAGGGACAGACAGACAGGAATGGAGAGATGAGAAGCATCAATCATTAGTTTTTCGTTGCACGTTGCAACACATTAATTGTTCATTGATTGCTTTCTTATACATGCCTTGACCACGGGCCTTCAGCAGACCGAGTGACCCCTTGCTCAAGCCAGCGACCTTGGGCTCAAGCTGGTGAGCTTTTTGCTCAAACCAGATGAGCCCTCGCTCAAGCTGGCGACCTCGGGTCTCGAACCTGGGTTTTCCGCATCCCAGTCCGATGCTCTGTCTACTGCGCCACCGCCTGGTCAGGCATAAATCCTCAATATTAAGAGTACCATATCAAGTAGATATATTCTGACTGGATTACTAATACTATAAATCTGTCGGAAATTTTAGGAAGAAAAGTTTTTTATTGTCTGGAAGATCAGGTGTTGAAAGAGCAACGACAGAAGGTGCCTGGACTTGGCACAATTAATAATTTAGGGCTTTTCAAGGACAGACCCCTTCTTCTGGCTGCCATGTTTCGGGGCCCTTGGAACTCCCCTTAACTTTTCCATCGTGAAAGAGATAGATCTTCAGGACCCAGTTGGTCTCCCTCCTGGCACAGGAGTGGTGTGAAGTGATGTGAGGGGCCCAGGATGTCAAGGCCCAGTTCTGTCACATTTATTATTTTTCTGAGCTGCATATTGTAATGTTCAAATTTTCCAGTGTGTCATAAGCAGAGTTTTGCTCCATGTGATTTTTTATTATTATAATTGATTTTAATTTCATGTGATTCTTAATATATGTAAAAGTAGGGCTGAGGTGGTTTATCCTAACCAACTTGTTAGAGGTCTGAATCTCCTAGTTTTTGAAAATTCAGCATCTCCATAATAAAGCATACGCCGAATTATTAAATGTAAACAATTACTGGGGGCCTCCACGGCTTTGATTTGAAGCTATTAGAAATTGACTCTTTCTTTTAAGGAAAAAGCAAAGTGCTTTTCCATACACTTTTAAAAAGTCAGTGGGAAGTGTTATGTAAATGTTGCTAAAGTTATGCTTTCTTAATATAGAAATCTAAGAAACTACATGGAAAGTGTTTAAAAT
Organism: Saccopteryx bilineata; assembly: GCF_036850765.1. NCBI lineage: Eukaryota > Metazoa > Chordata > Mammalia > Chiroptera > Emballonuridae > Saccopteryx > Saccopteryx bilineata. The sequence continues at coordinate 36,448,360 of NC_089497.1, forward strand.
GTTGTAATTAAAAGAAAACTTAGTGAAGCTATACAAAGGTCAAAATTGGACCTAATTTCCAAATTTTAGAATCCCATGTTAGTTAATAATGGAAGAGGGTTTGCGTAAACTGGGAGAAAACAATGTGGGAAAGAGACGTTAGAGAGCTGTTGGAATTTCTTAAAGGCCCGCTCACAGGTGAGAAATTACCGCTAGTGTCAAGGCCGTGTGAGGGGCTGTGAAAGCTGATTTTTATTTTATCTTCCTAGGGGGAAGGGAGGCCTGTGCATAGGAGAGGGGGCCTCTGCACAGCCCGGTCTCAGCCGGAGATGCTGAGGTAAAATCAATTAGAGAATAATAAAAATGGGCCTCCAAGGTCATCTTGGCCAACTTGCTAACGCCTGAAGACCTTCCACAGTTTTTCTGCTTCATCAGTTGCTAATTTTGTCCTTGAACAGACTTGGCTTTCGATCCTTCTCATTTTCTGAGGTGACAACCAGGACTAGATGCTGAGTGTCCTTACTTTCAAGCTGGTTCTATTACTGGTTCCATAGTTCCCTGCTTCTCCCTGTGCAAAAACTTGACAAGCAAGAGGAAAACGAGTGTGAGAGCGTAAAAGGTAATTAGGCTTTACACCTGGCTCAGATCGTCTTTGACCAGTTTCTGTGGGATTGCAAACAGAACTCCAATTCTGTTCGCCTGTAAGCAGTACTTTCCCATGAAGTCCTAGCCAATTCTTAAGACAAGCTTGAGATTTCAGGAATGGCCAACCACCTACTTTTTTTCCAGCTCCTTCATCCCATGGAAAGTTGCAGACCCTCCCCTTAGTTTTAAATAACACAGCAGGGATCTGGATACTTCTTTTTAGGGTTTTTTCAAAGGACTATTTTTGCTGATGCCCAGAAAGAGAAGCCAGGTCAGAGCTGGCAAACTTTGCAGTTATGGCAAAGTCTGAAGTGACAGGAAATTCCTGGAATCTGGAGTTCGTCCTTGGCTGTGTTCTCAGTGACATGTGTAGTATTTAAGGGTTAAGGGGACAAATTGGGGCCATTATAGTGAATAAAGAGAATTCTTCAATTGCCAAGTGTGTGGATACCAGAATGTCTTATTATTACATACTTTCTGTTCCCTAATAGTTTGGACCACGTGTTGCACTCTATTCCATGCTATCTAGTTCCCTAATAGTTTTGCAATTATATAGATCTAATTTCACCACCATATTCTTTATTGGTACAACTCATCTTTTATGTGTGTCATCTCTCTTCATGCTAGTCCATTAACTGGTCTTGGAAAGGTTGATTTGAGATCAGGAGGCCCTTGTAGGGGAGCTCTGTAAGAGCCAGAGGAGGAATTGACCCTGGCTGTACCTCTCAAGTACGTTTTGGTAGTCATCAAACCCAGACATCTGAGAGGGCTCAGCAAGTCTCAGCGAGCCTTACCCCCCAGCTTGAGAAATGCCATATTGGGCTCTAAGTAATGTGCCAGACATTTACTGTGAGGTTGTCATTTTTGATATGCATTAGACAGTGCTGGGTTTTATTTATTTTTCCCTTAAAATCAGGCTGATCAAGCATACTTTATTCATTCCAGTCGGTTCCTCTTCAAACTCTCACCTAAATTTACATTTTTTCCCCCAGACTTACATTTATGTTACTACATATTTTACTTTCTTTTTCTTTTAATGTTTATTTTATTGATTTGAGAGGGGAGAGGGGGTGGGGAGAGACAGGAACATCAATCTGTTCCCGTATGTGCCCTGACTGGGGATCGAACCAGCAACCTCTGCTCTTCCAGATGATGCTGTAACCAACCCAGCTGTCCGGCCAGAGCCTGTTATGACATATTTTAAAATCCAGTAAATACTTGTGCATATGGAGGACCTTTTAAGATTAAATATATTCCGAGTTTTTGCTTGTGCTTAAAAAAATATTTGCAGCAAACCTAGGAAATCGTGTGCTGCCTGGGGTTATGCAGCAGGTCTGTGAGTGTCCTTTGCCTTACCCGTCATGTTGGGTGTGGGGGTGACAAGCTTTCATGATACCTGTCAAACTGTAACCCGCCAGTTGTGTTCACTGCGGAGTGCTGAGTGTAGTTGAGAAATCATGTTTGTTCCACCCTGCCTCTCAGAATAATTAGATGGAGATGCATGTGTTCCCCGTAACTAGAGCATATTTGTTCTGAAAAGACACAGCACCCGTGGGGTGTCAGTCACAAGGACTTCTGAGAGCAGTTTAGGAGCTGCAGCACAACATTCACAGAGTGCACAGTGTAGAAACATACACGAGTCACAGACACATATGCTTTCTTGTTCCACGACCGCCTCCTGTCCCCAAATATAGTAAAATGTATTTACTAAGGCTACATCCATACGAAGGACTATTTTGAAATACGAGCAGAAATGTGGAATTCCTCTGGCTAACATAAATGCTGAGAGACTAATTAAATGCTGCAAAGGATTGTAGGCCACTTAAATGCTAAGAAGGCTTATAAAATGGAATTACTTTCCCTTCCAAAATAATTGTATTGATTAAAAACTAAAATCAGTGATAGTTAGATGGAAGAAAGTACCCGTGTTCTGTGATTAGTGCCCAGAGCCTTCAGCTGTGTCTCTGGTTTGCGCCTTAATGGCATTGGAAAGATTAAAGTAAATGTCTCTGAGACGTCTCTCAGTAAGTGATAAAAGGGACATAATTATACCCCCTTCAAGGATTGTGTAATATTAAGTAAGTTAATGCATGCAGTAAAGACTTTATAAACAATAACGTGTAACATAATTGGGAAGTAGCAATTAAGGTAGTCCAGGAGGTCTTAATAGCAGTACTGATTTTTCTCATTAGAAAATATGTTTAGAACTTACTAACAAAATGGACTCAAACTTTATATTGTAAAGAGCTTTATTATAAAAATGAAAATAATTTCTTAGATATGTCATCAAAATAACTTCCATCTTTGAAAAAGAAAATGGAAGAGAAAACAGAGTGGGCAGATGGGTAGCACTGTAGCCCCTGCTGTTGATTATGCATTTTGCCCACGAACTCTGTGGCCATGACAGATCGCTGTGTACGTAAATAAGAGTGCTCCCTTCCCTGTGCCTCCCTCACGTCACGCCACTGAGTTAGTGTGGAGAGACTGCTTATAGGTACTCACACAAAATACCATGGAGATTCCAGGCAGAAAGGAACTGAATTAATGAGAAGTGGTCTTAGTAGCATTAAGAATATTACTTAGGGGAAAAGTGATTCTCAATTTGAAAATTCCTGCATTTAACTCAATACACTATAATTAGATGATTGCTTCTTCTCCCTAAAATCAGTGAACGCCAATGCCTTGATACAGAAGAGTTCTTAAATGATTTTCCAGGTTTATATGGTTTATTCTTCTTTATAGAGGGACTTCTGTTTTCTTTATATTATAAAGCATTACTTTAACCTTTGTATTTAAATAGGATGCCAGGATATAAAAATTCATCCAGCAGAGGGAGCAGATTTATGTAAATTAGACTGTAAGAAAAATACTCCCAGATGCCTCAGTAAAAACGTATCTTGTGGGTAGTGCCGTTCTCATACTGTGTACAGAGAGGAAGGAGGGCTGAATTAGGGTCATACGGAAACATCTAGCTACTTCTACTCTCCTCTGGGGAGAGAGGGGCAAGCAGATACACTGTTCACAAACTTGGGGGATATTTCAAAATGAATATGAAGTGATCAAACATCCCCTCAGTTTTGTGAGTAGCGTAATGTACAAATGGTTTCTGGTTAATTCTATGAAATGAATTTAAAACAAATCTATAAATTTAATACATTTAGTAAATGAAAACAAGATTTTCAGTATTTGGTATGGTGGTTAAAATACATTCAGCCCAAACACCTGGAAAGAAAATACAAGGAAGGGCTGAGGATCTGAACAGGACCCTGTTGTGACTCTGGACCGGCAGATCAGCACTTTGATATCATGTGCATTAAATCAGAAAATAGGACTACATATAAGAAAAAATGTCACTGAGTGTGAAGCAAATCTAAAACAAATGATTTTTTGTTTGTTTAACTCTAGCTAAATAGAAAATATAAATGTATCGTAGCTTGCTATACATTCAAATTAATTTCCTAGACAAATGTGCAGTCTGATATACAATCATTAAATTCATGTTTTTTAAAGCATTTATTAAAATACACACTATATTTAGCCTGACCAGGTGGTAGTGCCCTGGATAGAGTGTTGGCCTGGGACACAGAGAATCCAGGTTCTAAACCCTGAGGACTCCGGCTTGAGCGTGGGATCATAGATATTACCCATTGTCATGGGCTTGAGCCCACAGGTTGCTGGCTTGAAGCCCAAGATCGCTGACTTGAGCCCAAGGTCACAGCTTGGACAAGGGATCACTGGCTAGGCTGTAGCCCCCCATCAAGGCACATATGAGAAAGCAGTGAACAACCAAGGTACCACAACGATGAATTGATGCCTTTCATCTCATCTCTCTCCCTTCCTATCTGTCTGTTCCTATCTGTCCCTCTCTCTCTGTCTCTGTCGTTCTAACTAAATATATATATATATCAATATATATAATATTTATTATATAATATAATATATAATATACTTATATATTTATATAAATATAAATATATTATCTGTTATATTTAAGGCAGCATTCTAAGCATTTAAGACTGAAGATAAGTAACATCCTATGTTCATGTAATATATAATCTAGTAAATGATGAGTTAACTCAGTTCTAGTGTAAAACAGTGGGCATTTAGAAGCTGGGATAAGCTACTTCAGTAAATACTATAACTACTAAAATGAGAAATATTGATTCTTTGGTAGAAAGTAAAGACCGAGAGATTTTGCTTTAAGTGAACTAAATTTAACTGTAACTTATTTCTCATTTTTTTTAGATTAAAGAATATAGCTTAGGAAAAAGAGATTCCAGCAGGAGATACAGATTGTTGATTCTCAACTAAACCATTCTTTTGGAAAGGGGAGGGAGAGAGAAGCAGAGACATGTTTCCACTTAGTTGTGCCATTTATTGCTTCTCATGTGTGCCCTGACTGGGCCTGAACTGAGGAGCTTGGGACCAAATCAGCAGCACCCTCAGGGTGAAGCCGGGACTTTGCGGATCCAGGACCCGGTTTAGACCAGTGACCTCGTCACTCGGGCAGGGCTCTATCCACTGCACCGCCAGCTAGGGCTGAAGCATTCCTTTTAGTTAGTTGTTGTTTTTTGTTTTTTTTTTTTGCTTAAGTTTGATAGATCAGGATGAGTGAAGACATCCAAACCCTTTTTTTTTTAAGGTTTTATCTATTGGTCCAGGTTGGTTTGCTCAGTGGTAGAGCATCAGCCCAGCATGCCGATGTCCCAGGTTGATCCCTGGTCAGGACACACATGAGAAGTGACCATCTGCTTCTCTTCCCCTCCGTCTTCCCCTTTTCTCTCTCTTCCCCTCTCGCAGCCAGTGGCTTGGACACTGAAAGTACCTCAGTTGATTCGAGCTTCGGGCCCAGATGGGGGTTGCCGGGTGGATTCTGGTCGGGGAGCATGTGGGAATCAGTCTCAGTATCTCACCTCCTCTCTCTTAAAAATACAAAAGATTTTATTTACTGATTTTAGAGAGAGGAGAGAGAGAGAGAAAGGGGCAGGGGGAGGAGCAGGAAGCATTAACTCATGGAGTTGCTTCTCATATGTGCCTTGACCTGGCAAGTCCAGGTTATGAACAAGTGACCAGCGTTCCAGGTCGGCACTACCCACTGCACCACCACAGGTCAGGCTCTGGACATGTTCTTTTCATTGTTATTTTTAGACTTAAGCCTAAATCATATAAATGAAAAAAAGTGATTATTTTTTCAACTTGGACCATTTTAGATGAATTTTAATAGATTTACTTTTTAAAATGTGTGCTATCACTCCTAAAATTTAAAGGGCTTTCTGTATACTGGTATGCAAACTTATCAGTGTTCTGTGATGGGTAAGGGAGAAAAGGGAAGAGATAATTATTTGTCTGGTGAGGTCAAAATTATTTGCTAAGAGTCATTTTGACATCTGCTGCCTAGAAACTATTTCTAAACCAGTAAACTCGCCAGGTGTTCTGGTTTGGTAGTTTGAGGAAGCCGTCTGAGTGGGTGTCAGGAGTTTGTGCGATGCAGGATCACAGAGCGAGAGAAGGGAAGAGCAGTGCATCATGGGGAGGGGGTAGAAAAGGAGCAGCAGTAAAAGAGGAGAAGGGATAAAGGCAATAGGATCGGACTTCGGGGAACAGACCTGCAGCTCATTCGTTCAAGTATTTGCCCAGAGCGTGCCTGGCTCTGTCTCAGACCCAGGAGATACCATGGTGAACATTCCTCGGCCCTTGTTCTCTGTTACAGTCAAGTGGGATAGAAAGAAGGAAACAGACCATTCCATTGTGGGTTATTGAGTACAGAGGGCTCTGGGGCACACAGGAAGCGCCCCTCTCAGACTAGAAAGGGCCAACAGAGAATTGAGTTTGAGGTAAGAGCCAAGCCAAGCCCTGAAGCAGGGCTGAGAGTTGCTCTGTGAGGGACCTGTGTTGCAGATACCATGAGGTCATAGTCCATGGCATTCCAGGGGGTGGCCTTGGCTCGGTGTGGGCCGAGCTTCAAGAGGGAGAATGGAGCAAAGAAACATGAGCCTTAGAAGTAAACAGGGGCCGAGTCAGCAGGAGTCTTTTTTGTTATGTGAAGGAAGAAGTTTGGTCTTTTTCCTGAGTACATTGCAAGACTAATTAAAAGAGCTCATGCAAGAAGAGGGTGTGAGCAGAAATTGGTAGTGTGGAGAATTGAAGCCAGCAGCTACAGGGATGAAGACCAGACAGCTAACCCAATGTGGTAAGGATGGAGAGGAGTGGACCACATGGAAGAGGTAGAAGGGACAGGACAGAACCTGGTGGGAGAGTAATTAAGGCAAGAAGCCAGTTGCAATGATTTGAATTTACAGTGAGAAAATGGAAGAGTTATGTATGCTTTCCAAATGTTTATGTGAAGAAGGTTACCAGTTTAAAGTCTGCATGCCTGACGCTTTGAAATGTCAGAGTCTGAAGTAAAGAAAGGCTTGTTGATAGAGAAGCTGCCATCCAAGAAGATGGAAGACCTACTCTTCAAATTCAACTTAAGAAATTACAGAGTTGAGACTACTTTTATGTCAAGGGAAGATAAAATGGGAAGGGCAAGAGGTAGTTGACAATCACAGACATCTGGGTGCCAGTAAGGGTCCAAGGACGATTTTGCTAGATGATGTGAGTCCTATCACAAGATTCCTGCAAATCTTTGATAAACAGTACATACTTCCCTTATCTCCTCAGGGAAGGGACTGTTTTTGTAAAAACTCGAGACAAACAGAATTCCTCTAATGGTTGACATGTGTTTGTGCAAGACTAGGCAGAAGCAATTAGCCTGAAGGCCACGGGACCAGAGCAGGCTTGAACAAGAAATCTGAGAGGCCAGGATTTCTCTCTGTTCCAGGAAGGAATATCCATTTCTTGTCATGTCCTCCAGAGATATGGTGGAGGCAGAGGCCAGGCCCAGACAAGGAATTTTCCCAGAGAGGCTAGAAATCAAAGATGTAAGCGTGAATCATAGTGAGGTGAGAAGCCAGAGCCTGTGATGTGACGTGGTTGGAATGAGTTCTGAGTGCTTTCTAGGAAATCAGAACCAAGAAGATGAGGAACCAAGTGAGTAAATGAAGTACAAGGTAGAACCTGTCAGCCGTGTTAGTACCAGGCAGGCCCGTTCTTGGATGTTGGTTGTGTGGCTCAGAGTCAGGCAGTCTCCTCTTCTGAGGGCTGGGCTAGTTTTTACAAAAAACAGGATTACCTAAAGGAGGAGGGGTATTCAGAGAGGGCTTTAGACACTATCTAGAAGGAACTGTTGACAGTTTGTCAATAGTTCATCAATAGCCCAGAGTAGCAGGAAGGGAGAGTAAAAGCACAGATTGGGAGTGAAAGGAGTTGACCTTGAATCTTTGCCTTTGACAGATGATGGAAGAAGAAACAAGTTTTGAAATTGGTAGGCAAGGGGCTTTGGAAGAGTCCACATATGAAGATGATCCTGTTAAGCAGGAGGTAGAAGTCCAAGTCACCCCCACACAGCAGCCGTCGGTACTAGTCTAAACGCGTGTTCCAATGGCTTTATTCCCTTCTCTGGTTGTTTGTCAGGAACTCTCATTTTTCTCTCAGAATAGGATATCAGAGCATCCCCTTCCGCTCCCCAGCTCTCTTCTTCTTTCATAATTGGCCTGCTAATAAACCTCAGCCCTGCACTCATTCCATCGTTCTTCTTCTCCAGGTCTGCCCCCGTTACCATTTATTAGGGTAACTGGGATTGCGGTGAGAAACACAGTATGGAGAAGTCATTGGAAGCTCAGGCTCTGGGGACAGAAGACCTAGATTTGAATCCGGGCTCCTCCACGTATTGCCAGAGTGGCCTTTGACATATTGCCAAAGCTTTGTCATTCTCAGTTACTTCGTTTTTTAAAAATTGATTTGAGAGAGAAAGAGGAAGAGAGAGAGATAGAAGCATTCATTTATTGTTCCGTTTAGCTATGCATTCACTCATTGGTTGCTTCCCAAGTGTGCCCTGACAAGAATCACACCTACAGCCTCAGTGTTTCAGGACGACATTCTGAGTGAGTAAGCAGCCAAGGCCTCAGCTGCTTCATTTTAAAAATGTGACCTTATAATACTTTTCTCCAAGAGTGGTATCAAGGATTAAAGAAATTAATTCATATAAAGTATTTAGCATGTAACAAACTTTCAATGAAAAGTGTATTTTGCAGACAACATTGTATAATGGTCAAGAAACAGCTCTGAAGCCAGACCTCCTGAGTTCAAATACTGGCTCTGCCAATATGTGCTGGCAGTGTGACATTGGACATTAGGTCATTTACAAACATAATGCATAGTCATCAGGTGATCAGTAAATACATAGTCAACTGCACTGACGATAGAGGAGGAGACTCCACGAGCTTGTCTTCCTTCTTGTGCTTTGACTTCTCTCCAGAGCTATAATTATGTCCTACTTATGTGACAAATGCATGTAATAAAAAAGCCTTTGTTAATCTGTTTTCTGTGCCTCAGTTTTCTCATCTGCAGAAAAGGAGATAATAATACTCTATACTTCTTAGGCTTGTTGTGAGTTGAGAGAATGAATAAAGCTCTTAGTTTTTGACGCAAGGAAGCAATATGTTATATATGTTTACTTGCATTTTATATAAATCTAAATTTATGTAAAATTATTTATTTTAATAAAACATTATTATGCTCACTCATCATCAGTAGGGGTTGAGGAGAAACCAAGAATTGGTGACGGTCACTGTGACACTGGATGAGACTGAATAAGACAATGAGAAGGATTTCTGACTGGCACTGAGACTGGAAACCTGACAGTGGTATCAGACCGTGTGAGCAGCTGGCGAGCCGGGGGCAGACCTGGAGAAGAAGAACGATGGAATGAGTGCAGGGCTGAGGTTTATTAGCAGGCCGATTATGAAAGAAGAAGAGAGCTGGGGAGCGGAAGGGGATGCTCTGATATCCTATTCTGAGAGAAAAATGAGAGTTCCTGACAAACAACCAGAGAAGGGAATAAAGCCATTGGAACACGCGTTTAGACTAGTACCGACGGCTGCTGTGTGGGGGTGACTTGGACTTCATTATCTTTATTGTATCACCTTGTCATTCCACCCGTTTCTGTTCTCTCTCCCCTCCCCTCCTGAACAGCCCTTGCTAGGTTCTTATTTTTCCTCCTCTGCATATTTTCTTTTCAAGCCTAATATCTTGTCTGCCTTCCAGCAAAACAACATAAAGAAACGTATAATAAGAAAATGAAGAAGTATTGTTTCTATATTTACTTTGCCACATATTCTTTGAGCATGTGGCACAGTGATGTTTGCTCTGACAGATCCAGAAAAAACAAAACAAAACACATCTGGCATGTTCATTACCCTCCAGGGTCTCAGTGGGAGGAATTCACATGAAATTATTATGCACGTATTGTACATAAAAATGATAATTGTTACACAATCAAATGTCAAAAAATAAGGCAAAGCTATTGAATGTGGGTGGTCAAAAAAAGGTGCTTGGGAAGAAAAGACATGAGCTGGGGCAAATAAAGACAGCCTTTTAGAAATGGGATTGAGAGAGGCTTGCACGGGAAATGAGAATGGGGTTTGTGGTGCAGAGTGTGGGTCTGGGAGATCAGAGGACACAGTGGGCAGCACAGGACCGGGCTGGCTAACGGCCAAAGCCAGCCTGGCAGGAGAGCAGAGGCGGGTGGTGAGTTGAAGGGAGGCAAGGCTGGGCACATAACACCCAAGTGCATAGCTTGCCAAGGCATCAATAAGTATGTGTTTTGATGCATTGAGAATAAATGAGAAAGAGACTCCTATGAGCTTATATTCTTGTACTTCACATTCTTGTCATTGTGATAATTATATCCTAACCATGTAATAAGTGCATTAAAAAAGAAAACCTTTGTTAATTTAGAAACTAAAAACTAGGACTGTTGAAAAACAGGAATGTGATGGCTTTCTGATTAAGAACATAGACATCATCATAAAATTATAGGAAAACAGAAAACTGGCTTTTTGTTGGGTGCGGGGTTGGGGCGTGGTCTGGTGGGAAACATATCCTAGCCTGTTACTGAATTCTTTATGTAAACAGCTTTTCCTCAACCACCCCTTTTGATGCCTTATCTCTTTTCAAGGTAGCTGCTGTCTCTATCTGTAACCTAAGGCAGCCGCATTTTTGAGAACCACGTTAAGCTCTCCCAAGACTAAATGTCAGGGACTACAAGTATTAGAGATCATCTATATTCCTTCATGGGGCAAGGGCACAGGGACCAGAACTGCAAGTACAGTTAAGCCCTTCTTTGAATAGTGGGTGCCTTATTAGTATTCATGAGGAGCATGTAGATAACATCTTGACAGAGTTAAGGTTTCAACTTGAAGAGCCACTGCTTTTCAATAAGGAGTGTATTTAAAGATACTCCGTGCATGAATAGAGAGACCAAATTGCTTCTAAAAAGAGAATATTGCTTTATTGAATGAGATATTTTTTATTTAATCTATCTACAGTTTAGAATTGTCATTAGAATTACAATAAATAATGATTAGCACTTGTAGGGCTTTTATCTTCAAAGAGTCATAGAGTGAATCTAATTTAATTGTGGCTTGAAGCCGGCAGAGATGTGCTCTTGCTCTTCTCCCGAGCAGGCCCTCTTGCTGTCTGTGGGCATTTCCATGGCCCATGGCTCTCTGTTTTATGGGAGATGCCTCGAGAGTCAGATGGGAGTCTTCCTGTTAGAACTCCTTGTCCTAGCTGAGCATCTGTGCTCTCAAGTTCGGCCTCCTGGTTGCAGTGCCAGCTCCTACTCTGCTTTTGTGTGACCGTCAGCAAGTGACTTACCCTCAACTTCTTTATCCGGGACTCACAGTACCGGCCTCAGAGAGTGTTCATGTGAGAATCAATGAGATAATATTAATATATACTTAGCACATCATTTTTTGATAAATATTAGCTATGTATTAGTAGCGTTTTAAAGTTATTACTAAGAACTTGTCATTCTGGAAAGTTGATATATGTGATAAAGTGTTAGGTGAGAAAATTATAAGACAATAAATACCTTTTTCAGAAACTGCTGCTGTGTACCCGACTCAGTAAACACTGGGACGAAAGGAGGAAGCCACGGTGCCTTCTCCCTAGAAGTTCCAGTTTGTTGGAAGGGGGTGGGAATAGATAAAACTAACTGTAGAACAGTGTGATGACGGCTTGACCTAACTAGGTCAGGCACAAAGTTCAGGAGATTTTGACTTAAGGGTTTCACAGAAAGTTTTCGAGAGGAATGCAACCCGAGCCTTGGAGGATGAGAACAGAAAACAGGAGAATTTTAGGGTGAGCAAGGCTACAGAGTTGGGGCGCTTGCCAGCTTCTCTGTCAACAAGATACCCTGACAGATCGAAGCAAGCAGTGTCTTGAAAGCAGCAGGCCTCTTCTGGAAGATTTGAAGTAGATGGGTCTTATTTATGTGGGAGCTCTAGCGCTACCACTCGGTCACTGCTTCTCTGGGCTCTTCCTGCCTCTTCTCTGTAGGCCCGAGAGAGCTGCGAAGCTCTGCAGTCTGAGTCGGACCCACAGAAGGCCTTCCTTGTGGTTAGACTCTGTGGTTTTCTAACGGCGAGGTTTCAGGGGCCCTCCTTACCTTCCTCTGTCTCATTGCATCTGAATGTCCATCGATACGATTTGAATGGAAGTTTATTGGCCACTTTGGAAACAGTTTAAACCCTATAAAATACCCCGGTGACACAAATTCCCTCAACGTTTTAAAGACTGGCGTGTACTCTCGTTGCTTGAGCAGCACATATACTAAAACTGGAACGATAACAGAGAAGATTAGCGTGGACCCTGCGCAAGGATGACGCGCAAATAAAGATTGAAGTGCACTGATTGCCTAAGTTGTAAGACAAGGTACTAGAAAGGCTGAGAGGACCTTATGCACAAACCACGACTGCACCAAAACACTGTTTCTGACTGAGTATTACTCAAAGAAAAGGAAGTTTTCCATCTTTTTTTTTTCCAGTTTCTGAGGCTAGCAGTCACGTCATCTGGGTCACGTATGGATCGCTGTTAAATGGGAGACATCTGTGCTTGCCTGAACAGCACCTTGTGCTTTGTTTTAGCGATCAGATGTTGCCAGTTACCGTATTTTTCGCTTCAGAAGACACACCTGACCATAAGATACACCTAGGGTTTTAAGGAGGAAAATAAGAAAAAATATATTCTGAACCAAGTGATGTGTTAAAATATTTAATAAAATACCATATTTTGTGCTCCATCAGACGCACAGGCATTTTACCCTCCGCTTTTGGGGAGAAAAAAGTGCGTCTTATGGAGTGAAAAATATGGTAATCCCATACTCCTTCTACAAAGCTTATGGGTTAAGGGACGATTTACGAACATTGAGTCAGAGCCTTCTAGGTGCCAGGTTCTGCACTGGATCTTCTATAAATAGTGTTCCCCCAGTAGAGCTGCTGTTCATTCAGTTTTAACATATGAGGAAGGATCAGCAAGATTAATAACTTTACAACTAATAGTGGCAGAGGCAGGATTCTAAATGAGACTTGTCAGGCTCTGTGTCCATTTTTTCCTGTTGTTAAATGAGGTGTTTGCTTTGTACTGTTTCTTCTATGATATTTCTTCTTTAAATTTCTCATGAAAATTAAACTCAATCGGTAAAGGTCTTCATGAATGGGCTTGCTGCATTTGAAGAATACAATTAAGTGAAGTTTTTCTTAATTTATCACCTAGATGATTAACATTTAATTCAGTACAATGAGTGTCTAATTGCTTATCCTGGTATAGAAAGGGACACACATGGTTTGTTTTGTTTTTATAAGATAAAAGAATATTTTGGGTATGTACATTCAGCCAGCATCATTTAACAATTTTAGCAGCATAATTTGTTACTGAGTCATCAAGTAGTCCACTGACAGCTAAATAACCTAACTTCAGTTACTCTAGAATTGCAGTGTAGAGTGGAAAAATGACCCCTTTTGAATAAAGTCTAACAATTGCTTCATTTATTTTATATAGATTGTTGGCTTAATATGCACTTGTTCAAGAACAAGAAGACAAACTTTACAATGTGTGTGGGTTTTAGTGGCAAATAATTACAAGGGTGTAGTCCTCTGTTACAATAAAAAGTTAACAATTTTTTCTCTCCCTCATTGTTGAAATAAGATGGTGACAAAGTTAAGTCTCAAAGTTCTACCTTCTGTGCCCATCTTTCTCACTTTGTCTTTGTCTTTTCATGCATTCTTCTCCCTTGCTTTCCTTCTTCTCTTTTGCTTGCTTATTCCGAATGACAGGCAGGAACAGTTTTTTCCCCACTCTTTTGCCTTCTTTTAATACTTTGAAAATAGATCCATAGAGAATTAAAAACTAATTAGGTAACTATAAATTATTAAAGTTTCCAGTTAGTCGTGTGAGGTATTTCATTGTCGTCAGATCAGTTACACTTTACTTGACTATTTTGCCGGAAGTATGCTCTGTCCGATTTACTTCCTCATTGATTCACCTTTCATTCAGGCTAGGAACATTTCTTGCGCAGCAGCCGCTGTGTTCTAGGCTCTGTGCTAAGGGTTGTCGGCCTCACTGCCTGGGTGCTTCTCACACACATGCCACCTTGGGCTGCATATTAGTTATACACAATTTTCAGCTCCCCACCCTCCTTTTCCCCACTTAGGAAATAATATCTGAATTTAGGAGAATGAGAGAGAGGGAAGCTAATTCTGAAACCATTCTAGTGTATAAAAATAGTGAAATATCGCCATAATTCAGCTTGGACACTCATATAAACTGCTCACAAAAATTAGGGGCTATATTATTGCTCCACATTTGTTTTTGAAATATCCCCTAATTTTTGTGAGCAGAAAAATTGCTTATAATGACCCTGGTCTTGATGTTCTGGTGAGCCAGGATGATTCTAGATATACAATGATAAGTAAAGTCTTGTATCATCAAGAAAAAGGCCTGGTGATGGAGGTAGGATATATCCAAATAATTGTTATTTAACGTAAAATATGGTAAATATCATTAATACAAAATCTTTCTAATGCATTTCTAGGAAGGAGAGATTAATTTAGGGAGCATCAGAAGAGATCTGTAATATCTGTATCAATAGTGGCATGTGAGCTACATGACTAGAATTAGAACAGTTGTGGGGGTTAGGGATTTATGTGATTATTTTGAACCCAAAAGCTACATATACGATCCATTAATTTGATTCTTGATATTCTATTTTCTGCTTGAATACTGAAATTATACATATATACATAAACGCACATATACTTAAACACATTCAATGAAATAGCATAATCAGAATCCTTATGGCTAAATGATTTATTTTTCTATAGATATTGGCATTCACTTTGACCTTATAGTTGATAACAACTTATAGTTTCCCATTGATTTCTGTTACTGTTTAAAAAGTGTGTTATCTCATAAAATATTGGGCTTCTGGTATGAGTTTAATTACCACTCAAGCAGCTCATCCTAAAGTGATTAATAAGCCGCAAAAATAACCATTTCCTCTTCTCTCTGTATAGCATTGGTATTTTTAGAAATTGGGTTTCCTTTGCTAAATTTTATTTGTAGATAGAACATGAATTGTTAAATGGTCTATTGTCATCAATTCACAAGAAATCTTTGTTCCTTTATTAAGCATATACCAGATAACTAATTCCATTTAGAGTTTTCAGTAACTTCCTCTACTCTTGAGGCAGCTACACAAACCATGTAACTGCTTTAGATACTCAGCAGAAGTTTCTTGCTAAGAAAACCCTAAGAACATGGTTTTTTGTTCTCTTCCTTTTAGTTAAAATTTTTTCTTGACTAGACATGACTTTTAATAAATTAATGAGGATTTTTATCAAAATAAATATTTTAAAAATATTTTAATAAATAAGGAATTTTTATTGCAGCATAGGAAATCATGTGAATGTTCATCAATAGTAGAATAATTTAATAAATTATGATACATTCTTATTTTGTAATATTACAGTTATTATTAGATAAATGAGAATGATCGAGGTATACTGACTTAGAAGAACATTGTGATACAGGCAATATAAAACTAGTAGTGGCTGTGTTTGTTTTATTTGTATATAAAATGGTACAGAATGATAGAGTTCTCAAGGATATTAAAATTGCATAGGATAGACGAGACAGATAAGAGGGGGAAGTTAATACAGAAGAGAATTTAGAAATAGACTCATACACGTGTGGTAATATTGGTAGGATAAAAGTGATATTTCCAAGGAATGGGAGAAGCCTGGATTATTTAATAAATGGTGTTAGAAAAGTTGTCTGAGGTATTTGGAAAAAATAAGCTATTTCCCTTCATCAATCCTTTATGAGAATGAATTCTAGGTTAAGTATTTAAATGTTTTAAAATAATAAAGTCATGCAAGGTCTAAAAGGAGGCATTGTTGTTGTTTTTTTTTTTTAATTTGAGGTGAACAAAACCTAAGCATGACCCCACAACCAGAAATAACTTAAAAAGGATAAATTTGCTTACACCATATTGTTTTGAAGGCTTAAGAACTGGATGAATCTCGAAACTATATATTTATACATGTAGCCCCATTTTTAGCAACATGGCGTTAAAGGCTTATTGATATCACTTTGCAAGCATTTGGACCAACACAAACTTACCCGGACCAAAGAGGCCATTACCCTGTGTTTTTAGCAACTACATTTGTGTTTGCGATGGTCATCATGAACCATTTAAGGTGATGGCATTTAACTTTCTTATTTGAATATTTGCATGAGTATATTTAAACCATAATTTGTATATTGTTACTTCAAATGGATGAATGAAAAATAATAAATCATACAGATTGTGATAAAATATATAAGAAACTGGACATGTACAGTTTACCTTTGGGTGTTGGGGCTGGACGTGATGACAGACCTCATTTCATGCTATTTTCACCTTTATAATATTAATGTATTGTTTTTATTGTTGAGAAAAACTTTTCTTTTTTTTGTCATCGAAAAGTAATTTAGAATTTGGGGCTTCAAAAAGATTTTGTCTTATTGATAGCCTGGCTATTGCCCAGCTGTTTCAGCCAGTCACCCATTGGGGGGAAAGAAGTGGAGTAAAACTTTGTCACTGGGTTGCAGTGCACATGTCAGGGAGAGGCACAAAGGCGTTTATGATTTGTGTATCACTATGGGTACAAGAGCGACTCATCCCACTGAGTGAGCTAGAGTGTTCATGCGCTGCGTCCTTGAGGGCTGCATATAACTGGTATCATTTTATGAAAATTTTATTTTAAATCTAAAACATTTGATTTCTACAAATTATTCATTTTGTTTAAGAATACTTCCAGTCTCAGACTTATCATGGTGTAGAGTGGAAAATTTATGAGAATGTTACTACAGGAGCCATTCGAGAAGGTATAGAGTGCCACCACTGTGAGCACCTCTGCTCCCCTGGGGGGCATCTTGTACATTTCTCCGATGGAAACCTTTGAGAAACAAACATGCCCCTGAGAAAATATGAACAGGTGATGCTACTTTGTAGTCATCCTAACACTTTATTTAGGTTTTGAGTTCTGAAGTTACAGAGTGGAAATAGATTTCATAAAAGGTAAATTTTATTAGCTCAATTTGGCCCATTAAAATGAATATTTGCTTATGTACTTAGAATTCTTACTGACTTCAGTAAAATGCCTGAACTGGTAGATACTTTGGTCATTAAAACTATAATCCGACAAAAAAAAACCTCAATAAATTTAAAAATAAATAAAAATGTAGTCCAATTAAAGCGAAGGAAGCTAAATAAACTAACTGTAGTCAAACTTTGTTTCTCGCCCTGATTTCCCCTTCCCAGGTCACAGTAATGAAAGGCAGTAGCAGAAACAAAGATCACTCAGCGGAAGGCGAGGGGGCCGGGAAACGACCGAAGCGGAAGTGTCTGCAGTGGCACCCGTTGCTGGCCAAGAAGCTGCTGGACTTTTCAGAAGAGGAGGAAGAGGAAGACGAAGAGGAGGATATTGAAAAGGTCCTTTCTCCGTTTAGTATAGAAGTCTTAAGTTTATTTGAGCATTCATTCTGGAAACTTCAGTGAACACCTGTGGAGTGAAAAGTGTTCCTGAAAGTCTGTGTAACCTGAATCCTATTTAACTACTTAATCTACACTTTTATTCCAAATATTGTTGATTCTTAAGAGTATCTGTATTTCCTAATAGTTGAGACTGAAACAGATTCTTCTTAAATAGTATTTCCATCAATAAAGTAATGACTTGAAGGTAATATCAGATGCAGCAGAGATGGGGGTGAGTATACATAAAAGTTGGTCTGCTCACCTGGCACCCAACCCATTGCTGCTCTGGCCTCTGTCGTTGCTTCTCGCCTCGTCCTGCCACCGTGCTCAGTCTGGAAGCTACTCCGACCCTCAGCCCTGTGGCACCGGCTGCTCTCACACCCCACCGAGCCTCTGGGGCAGGCAGGCCTCCGAGTCCCCTTCTCTGGGCTCGTGAGTAGCCAGCTCTTGTTTAGGAAGTGAGACAACCATGCAGATGACTGTATTTTTTATTGGTTGATTGATTTTAGAAAAAGAAGAAGAGAGGGAGAATCGTCGATTTGTTGTTTCACTTATTTATAGTCATTGATTGACTTTTGTATGTGCCCTGACTGGGGATTGAACCCACAACTTTGTCTTATTGGGGTGGCAATATGAGCTACCCAGGCAGGCCCTGCAGATGACTTTAGAAATCACATATTCCTCCAGGTCTTGGCATCACTCCTCATCATTAAGGACTATCTTCCCAGTAGATGGAACCTCATCATTTCACCTCATCATTTCAGGTTTTCCTCCCACCCAGTTCATTCCAGGTCAAAGGGTTTCCTTTATAGCCCTTTTTACTATTTGCATTGCGGTGAGCTGTGTGCTTGTTTACATCTGTCTTTCTAGACTGAATATAAACTCAGTAAGCTCAGGGGTCTGGCCCGTCTTCTGATCCACTCCTGTCTTAGAACCTAGAATGTTACCTGGCACATAGTAGGTACTGTATAGATAATATGCTCAGTAGAAGAAGAAAGGACTACATATTTTGTGTCACTACAAATTATATAAACACATTTTTTATATTTTTCAGGCCTTTGACATTCATTTATTCTTTTGCCCTTGGCTTGTGTCAGCTCCCTCTTCCACTGTCTCAGCTGGACCTGTGAACATTTTCCTGTTTCTCAGACATCTCTGGATACTCTTTAGGTTTCTCTCACTCTAGACCTTTTTCCCTCTTTCATAAAGAAAATAGAGGCCACCCGAAATGACTTCTTCAGTTTCCTTTCCTCCGTTCACCTGTATACTTGTCTCACTCCTTACCCATCTTTTCTTCCTCCTTTCCTTGTTCAGAGAAATAGGTGTTCCTACTTCTTTTGGAGGAAATTGCCAAGTTTATACTTAATTTGGTCTTTCTGACCATTCGCACCTGTTGATCACTTTGTCCTTGAAGCTGTTTCCTTGGCATGTATTTGTATTTCTTCCTTCCCAGATGTACTTTTCTAGCTCCTTTCACTTGCTGCCCCTCCATTATTCTACCCACAAATGTTGTTTTCTTCTGGAACTCTTATATTAATTTCTATCTGTATCCTGGACCTTTCTCCTAAACTCTGGATTCAAATTTCTGACTATTTACCTGACACATCCACTTAGATATCATATCGGAATCTTAGTTTGATTGTGTTCACAATGAAGCCTTTGTCTTTCTTCTCTCCAAACCCCATTCTTTTGTATCTTATCCTCCCTTTCCCAGTAAGAGGCAACTCAAACTTTCAGGTCAGTTCAAACTGAAACCTTGTCTGTTTCCTTTTGCACAAGTCTCACATTTATTCATCCATCAGCAAATTATCACCTTCAAAATATATTCTCAATTTGATCCCTTCTTAGCAACTTTACTACTACCAACTCCAAAGCTGCCACCATTTCTAGAGCAGATTATTCTCTCTCTCTCTCTCTCTCTCTCTCTCTCTCTCTCTTTCTCTTCCTCTCTCTCTCTCTTCCTCTACTCTTGCCCTTCTACAGTCTGTTTTCAACAAAGCAACCAGAGGGATCCTTTCAAAGTGGAAGGCTGGTTGGGCTGCTCTGGGAATTTGTATGCTCAATGCTCCGTGTCCAGGACTTACAGCACTGCCTGGGCGTATCGATGCCCAGTAAACAGTTAAGGAAGGAAGGAAGGAAGGGAGGGAGGGAGGGAGGGAGGGAGGGAGGGAGGGAGGGAGGAAGGGAGGAAGGGAGGAAGGGAGGAAGGGAGGAAGGGAGGAAGGGAGGAAGGGAGGAAGGGAGGAAGGGAGGAAGGGAGGAAGGGAGGAAGGGAGGAAGGGAGGAAGGGAGGAAGGGAGGAAGGGAGGAAGGGAGGAAGGGAGGAAGGGAGGAAGGGAGGAAGGGAGGAAGGGAGGAAGGGAGGAAGGGAGGAAGGGAGGAAGGGAGGAAGGGAGGAAGGGAGGAAGGGAGGAAGGGAGGAAGGGAGGAAGGGAGGAAGGGAGGAAGGGAGGAAGGGAGGAAGGGAGGAAGGGAGGAAGGGAGGAAGGGAGGAAGGGAGGAAGGGAGGAAGGGAGGAAGGAAGGAAGGAAGGAAGGAAGGAAGGAAGGAAGGAAGGAAGGAAGGAAGGAAGGAAGGAAGGAAGGAAGGAAGGAAGGAAGGAAGGAAGGAAGGAAGGAAGGAAGGAAGTCATTGCATCCTCTTTTCAGTCCACATCCAGTGATCTCCCTTAGTCTTAGTACCTTGATGCTAACACCTCAGTTCATGATCCCAGCAGAGGCTTTGCTGAGAGTCACTTCGAATTCAGTCTGCTCAGTCCTGATCTCTCTGCTCCCACCAGATCTAATTTCTCTCATTTGAGAAAACGTAGTCTTTGTTGTACAATATATGAAGGAGTCTTGCCATCGAAGCTAGCTAGAAATACTCTTCCTTTCTTAGACTTTAAATTCTTTCAGACACCACTCTTGGTTCTGCTTCATAAATAAATATGGTCTCCGTTCACACTTATCCATTCTCATTGTTCCTGCCTTAATCAGTCCTGTTCCCTTTCTCGCCTAGATAGTTAAGACAAACTTTTAACTACTCTCTCTAGTTTTTACTTCTAGTTTTGCTGTTATAATTCATGCTTTACACTGCTGACAAGATTTCTCTTAAAATACAAATCTAACAGTGTCTCACCTGTGATATTAAGCACGGTTTCCATATCCTGGTCTAGTACTAACTAGTGTGTTTATTTGTTACTAAGTATTACAGTACTCGGGCCCTAATGAAAGAAAAATAAATTCAGGTACAGAGTTTTTCATTTTTTTATGTAATTTTACTTCTTTCATCATATATTATTTGTTTATTCATTTTTTTTGGCTCATATTAGATAGTTCAGTAGTTAAAAACATGTTTTCTGATGTTTTGTACTTGGCAAAATACACTGCTCACAAACATTAGGGGATATTTTATAGCTTCATATTCATTTTGACATACCCCTCAAGTTTTGTGAGCAGTATAAAAAGTGGCTATCTGTGTTGATCCCCCAAGGGTTTTTTTATTGGTCCGTACAATCTGAAACCACTTATTTTCATGATTAAATACGTGTTTCTTTTAGGTGACAAGACACATTCTTCATGAAGTGGCTCCTACCTTCTTCAATCTCCCATCCCAGATTCCTGTTCTCATCTTTTATATAGCAGTGCTCCTGAGCTGCCTATCGCTGTTTGAATAAACCAGCGAGTCTTAGTCCCTGTTAGTTCCCCCATGTCTCCCCAGCTGACTGCCTGACAGATTCTAATTCATCTTTCCGAGCTGAGCTCAGAAGGCACTTTTCCTAGGGAGACCACTGTGTGCTTCCAGGCATCTATGAGGGCTTCATTATGCCCTGGTTCCTTGTTGCAATCAGCATACTGCTTTTTAATGTATTTGCATATTACCTTTCTCCCCTCCCAAAACAGTGAGCTCCTTGGGCCAGGATCTTACGTTATTTATCTCTTTTCCAGCTCTTGGCTTGAGTTTTATAATTTAGTAACTGCATTAAAAGTTATTCTTTTCTGAAGGGAAATGTAATTACTTCCTCAGCCTACATAGTACATTTTTTTACGCCTGGCATTTCTTTAACTTTTTAGTTAGTTTCAGAGTGCTAAATAAATATTCCTTGAAAATGCAAATTATTGTTAATGATTATATACATAATAAGAAAAACAAATCTGTAGCCTTCAACTCAATAATAATCCCTAATGTATTTCCAAATTAGATAGCAATGATTTCAAGTTTGTACCATACTATTTTTTGAAGATAATTGATGGTTAATTAAATGCATTTGCATACTTAATTTTAACTTAAAAGACTTTCTAAAAAAATACCAAATTAGATTAAACTAGTGCTTCGTCCTGGAGTATCTTATCTGTAACAGTTGTCCAATAAACATGATGTAGAACATGGCTGTCTCATAGCAGTGGTTCTCAAAGTGTGATTTTCAGACCGGCAGCGTCAATATCAGCGTCAGCTGGGAATTTGTTAGCTATACAGATTCTGAAGGCCAACTCTAGATCCACAAAATCAGAAGCTCTGGGAATAGAACCTAACAATATATTTTAACGAGACCTTAGGGATTCAGTGCCCACCCAAGCTTAAGAACTACTGTCCTGCTGTACAATGCAGACTGACAACAACCTCGAGCCTTCTTGATTTTAACTATGAAACAAAAAATTTTTTAAATGTTTTTTTTGTGAGCATTCTGGACTTCTGTTCACAATTGTACTATTTCTAAGAAATTTGGTAGAATCATATTTTAGCGTGAGAAGATATTTAACAATCATAATAGATTTTGTGATGAAAGATGTGCTTTGAGAAGTTTAATCTTCAGCCATATACAAGTATTTGTAAGAGATTAAAAGTAGAAAGACTAGGCCGTAGGCCAGAGTGGTAGAGGGACAGTAGCAGTGACAGTTACACAGATGGAAGGGACGGGATCAGAGCTTTGCAGAGTCCTTGAAGACCTTGAACTGAATAAAATGCTTAGAAAAAGGGAGGATTCAGAACCAATTTGAAGGTTTAAGCCTGGATGAGTTTATTCCGATCACCATAGCATTTCACTAGACAAGAAAGCTTAATATTTACAAGCTTGAAAATTTACAGTGTAGTTCTTCCTTCAAATAATGTTAAATGTATATTTTGATTTTCACAGCTGGAGGCTTTACTTGTGATGTACACAAAAATATTGAGTACTGCATATTAGATTTTTATTATCTATTTCCTTTCTGTCTTTTTTTAAGTGAGAGGAGGGCTGATAATAAGACAGACTCCTGCATGCCCCCAACTGGGATCCATCCAGCAACCCCCACTTGGGGCCATGCTCGAATCAACTGAGCTTCCCTAGGCACCTGAAGCCAACGCTTGGACCAACCAAGCTGCCCACAGCACTCAGGGCCAACGCTCGAACCAGTCGAGCCACTGGCTGCCAAGGAGGAGAGAGAGAGAAAGGGGAGAGAGAGGGGGAGAGAAGCAGACGGTCACTTCTCCTGTGTGCCCTGACCAGGGATCAAACCCAGGACATCCACACACTGGGCTGACGCTCTACCGCAGAGCCAACTGGCCAGGGCCTATTATCCATTTTCATGTTAAACATCTTAATGTTATTAGTCATAGGAAAGCATTTTATAAAAAGAGGAGAAAGACAACTCTTAATATTATTGTTAATCTTGAGACCCATATACTGTACCACAGAATAGGTTTATTCATTCGTTCAAAATTAAGTACTAATTTACACCAGGCATTGAGCTAGGTGCTGTGTAAGAAAAAAATATATAAGCAATTACTGTACAATGTAACATATGCTGTAATAGACATGCACAAGTTGCTATAGAAAGTAAGCAGAAGAATACATCATAAATTGTTGCCAACCACTAACAGTGGTTGATAAATTTTGTAAAATTATTTTTTTTTCTCTATTTGTAAGTTGTTCAAATGGAGCCAGAAAAAAATACTATTTGAACACCAAGACTAACTGTTAAAGAAAAACCGTCCATGATTTGTTAAACATCTGGCTTTTGTTTTGGTTGGTAATAGGTTCAACTTCTTGGGGCCGATGGCCTAGAGCAAGATGTTGGTGAGACTGAAGATGACGAATCCTCAGAACAGCGAACCCGGAGACCAATGAATGCATTTCTCTTATTTTGCAAACGCCATCGCTCCCTTGTACGTCAGAAACACCCCAGGCTTGATAACCGAGGTGCTACCAAGATACTAGCTGATTGGTGGGCTATTCTTGATCCAAAGGAAAAGCAGAAATACACAGACATGGCCAAGGAGGTAGGTTCCAATGGCACGGTCTTCTGATGGTTGTGAGCAACCAATTCTGTAACCCCCGGTCAGCAAATAAGGATTTCCCGCTGAAGGCCTAGCAGCGGGGAGGTGAATCCTGAATTAATTGTTACAGGAAAACATAAAGAGCTTTGGTCCTGTTTTTGAGTTCTGAGTTACCTTCCAAACACTAGAGGAGTGCCAAGAACAATCTGTTACCAATAGGTTTTTTCACACAGTATGTACACTGATTGATAGGATTGATTTTTTTTTTTTATTGATTGATTTTAGAGAGACAGAAAGAGGAAGGGGAAGGAGAGAGAAGGGAAAAGAGAGAGAGAGAGAGAGAGAAGTATTCATTTGTTGTTCCACTTATTTATACATTTATTGGTTGCTTCCCATATGTTTCCTGACCAAGGATCGAACCCACAACCTTAACATTTCGTGACAATGGTCCGACCGACTGAGCTAAGCGGCCAGAGCCTTAGAGGGGATTGACTTTAATGAATGGTGATTTATTTATTAGGAATGTATTTTTTAATTGTTTTTCTAGGAACTCAGCTTCTGTTGTCAGAAAGGGCCCGTGGTAAAGATGACAAGCTTGGGTTACAGAGCTGTGTCGTGGGCAAGAGTCTTCATCTAGTTCTGATGCTACACAGCCTTGTGATAGTATCTAAGCCAAACCCTGGGTCTCATTTTCCTTTTGTCTTTTTTACTATTAGAATGAGGAAGTTGGACAAAAAATGTGTATCCCTTCCATCTCTAACATATTTTTTTTTATTTTACAATATACACAATTATCAAGAGATATGCCTTGATTTGTTTGTTTTGTACGTAGTGCAGCCTGAATATCTACAACTGGTAAATGAATACATGGCAGTGGAACGGGATGTCCTGTGATGTGCGCAGGCGTATAAACACTACACAGGCAGTAGTTAGTGGGAAGCATGTCCGTGCCAGAAAGCTATTCAGAGAGGTAGAACATTCATCAATTCTAAAGTGGTAGCAGTGACTAAATTTCTTCAAAAATTGTATACTGGTCTGTTTCTAAATTAATTTTAAATTAATGTGAGTTCATTGTCCATCTAAAATATATTACATATGGATTTATCAAGTAAGAGGAAAGCAAAGCAGTACCATTGTGGTTAAACCTCTAAGGACTAATTCTAACTATTTCTTCAGTGTTGCCACTTGCAAACAATCTTGATTCTTGAAAACCCTGCTGCCCAAGTATTTGGTTAAATTCTGTGAAAAGATGAACCAGCAGGGGACAAAATAAAAAGAGTTTCAAGTGACACATGTTATTAGACTCTCAGTGTGTGGAAAATAATTATTTTAATTGCTGTGGTTTTTATTGAGTTGTTTTAACAAGCTAACATGGAACATAAAAATTTCTTAGGCAATGTTCAGGGAAATTTAAATTCAGAGTAAATGATTAGCCTAGTTACTATGTAATTAATGCTTACATAAGGCTTCAGGAATTGACTACTAAGCATCTGGAAAATTTAAAATCAATGCCAATAACCTACATGATTTTAAATGTTTCAATAGATTCCCACTAGCATAACTATAATTAACAGTAAAACTTTCTCATCAAGTACAGTAGCTTTAGATCTTTTCAGAGTCATGCTTATATGGTAAAAGAAACAATTTCTGAAACCTCATAAGGGGCTGTGTTAGTTTCCTCTAATTAAACAATTGAGTTTGTTTGGGATAACATGCACCCTGTAGCAAGTCTGTGGTTTGCCTGTTCTTAAATACTGCTAATTTACAAACCCAACCCAACAGGTGGCTACTTTTTAGAGGAGGAAGTATTATTTTCCTACAAGAAATCCCTTACTAAGTACTTAATTAGGGTCACAATACTTGCCATTGTAATGCATTGTAATCACCTGGTTGGGTGGCCCCCTGCAGTCTACTCCAAGTGGAGCATAGCTGTGTCTTCTTCCCCTTGCACCTCTGTCTACAGCTGTTCCTATGACAGGTTTCTTGTGTGCAGTGTGGAAGTGTCAGCCGCATCCGAAATCCTTGTACAGTTGGCTCTAGGCATAAGTGATGTTTAACTTGTTTCAACTTTTTTACTAATGGTTTTGAAATTATATTAAAGTGCAGGTAATTGTAATTTTGCGCTTTTTTTATATTAATATTGTAGCCTTAATTGGAATGTCAGTTTAATAAACAAAAACTTATGACTGGCTTCAAAGTCTATACTGCTTGCTGCTGATAAATATGATCTCAGTCCCTCCCGGTCCCCCTCGGGCAGTCGTTTTTAAAAGTATTTTCTATATGTAACCTTTTCATATTAAAACTCCAATTTAAAATATGTTCCTATTAGGACAAGACAAATCCTTTCAGCATAGTTAAGTGTAACTGTGAATGCTTACGTGATATCCACCTATGTCTGTCCTGTCATAATCAGTTAAATGACAAACATTTCATTTTTTTCCTTTTTGTTTTTACAAGAAACATTCTAAAAACAGCAGTAATAATATAACTTTAGAGGGATTTTTTTTAACTGCTAAAACTTTCTCTGATCCTTTCCTTTCTTCCGATTATCTTCTATTAGTATATCTGATGAGAAAAAGCACTCGTTTTGGGATTTATTTCCCGTTTCTTGAAATAATTTGCCCAGTACTAATTTGCATTGTTGAAAAAAGAGTCAAAATGAGGGTTTCATGTTCTCTGATGAATCTCATTAGAACAGTCATTGGTTATAAGTAATTTAACCCTTTGAGTAGTAGTATAATCGTTCATGTTCATCCTCGTGCCTCCTGACCATCCAGAGTATGATCGACTTATTTTAAAAATGTGTGAGGCAACATTAAAAAAAAGGCAAATATATGTTCTTTTTGTTTCCATAAATTGGTTATCAAACAGACTCTTTCATGAGCCCTGACCAGGACCCAGCCAACAACCCAGGTCTGGGGCTGATGCTTGAATAAACCGAGCTATCCTCAGCACCTGAGGCTGATGCTCAGACCAACCAAGCCACTGGCTGTAAGAGGGGAAGAGAGAGAGAAGGGAGAGAGGGGAAGGAGAGAGAAGCAAATGGTCTCTTCTTATGAGTTTCCTGACTGGAGATCAAACCCAGCACATCCCTATTCTGGGCCTAGCTCTGTCCAGCTAGGGCCAGAGTTGCTTTCTTAAATCCAGCAATATGCAAGATAATGCACTGTCGTGGCTGTTCACATATTCTGATTTCTGACTGTGACTGCTTGTTAGGAGATGCAGAAATAATACTACTTTTTAAAAAACATTTGTATATATACTCTTACAAATACAGGAATACAAGTCTGCCTTACTGCCTAGGAATATTACTAGAACCTTCCTCTCTTCTTTTAAACCAATGATTATAATTAATTCACAGTTAGTGGATCACATATCATGACCTTCAGGTTGACCAGAGCCCAGTGCAAAGGAGAGGGGAGAATCTGGAAAGTTAAGGCAATTTTAAATGACGTTTATAATATCCTCTCTCCTTTTGTGTAGAATCAGAGCCATGGGGCATTTGATTGATTGGCTGGTTCATCGTGGGCTTAATGTTTTACGTAAGACCAGCATGTAAAGTCAGTTGTGATTGTCCCATTTCTTCAGGACAGGGAGTTGTTATCTTGATCACTCGTCCATTTATGAGGCTGGATACTCTTGCCTATTTGACTTTAGCATCCTTTCACTATATGCTGCTCTCTTTAGATGCCTGAGAAATAAGTAGATTTGAGTACGTATGGAAAGAAAAGTTACAATAAAACGTCATGGGTCTTAGGGGAAAAGTCTACCTCTGCTGGGATGAGATTAAATGGGAGCATTTCAGGAGCGGCTTTAGAACTTGATAAAAGCTGGCCTGGGCATTGGCATAGGATTCAGAGAAAGAGGTAAGGGTAAGAGCAGATATAAGAAAGTAAGAACAAATACAGAAACAAGAAAGTTAGTTTTACCGCAAGCCTAGCCTATATGTAGGAGAGTTAACAGGAACTGATGATATTAAGGGAAAATCGTGAGGGACCAGGCTGAAAAGTTTGGAGGTTCAGTTGTATGCCAATAAGAAAGCTATGGAATTAAGCACAATAACATGTAATTTGAATGTAAACTATAATGCCTTTTGTAAATGTTGGTATCTGTTTTTGTCAATACATTGTCACTGCCACACAACTCCATGGAGTTTTTTTTAGATTTTATTTATTCATTTTAGAGAGAGGAGACAGAGAGGAAGAGGGAAGGAGCAGGAAGCATCAGCTCTCATATGTGCTTTGACCAGGCAAGCCTGGGGTTTCGAACTGGTGACCTCAGCATTCCAGGTCAATGCTTTACCCACTGTGCCACCACAGGTCAGGCATAACTCCATGGAGTTTTTAGTGACTAGTTCTTTTTCTATACCTCAAAATAAAATTAAATTGTTTTTGGATATTTATTAATAACAAAATACTTTTTGTAAAGACCATTCATTCCCTTGTTTTTGTTTCATCAGAGATGGATTCTTCTCAAAAGAAGGTATTCTCTCATTTTCTCATGCATTATAACAAGAATTCTGGTAGCTGTCACGAAAGAACCTGTATTCTTACAACCTCGTGGTGGCACCTTGCACATTCCTACACTGACAGTAGCCCCTCGTTTACTCAGCATCTTTAAGAAGCAAATGTTACACATTGCTGTTCTTTTAAATACTTTTTATGCATTTATCCTGGAAATTCTACTTACAATTCTGTTTATGTATTTCCTTACTTCAGGTATTCAGAACGCCTTTTGAATTTTTTTTGAAAGTTTCAACTCATTGTACACAAACAAGAATTATTTTATAATGTGTAATTTGGTAAGACCTTTGTAAACAATTGCATTTTATTCACATTGTTGTCTGTGTATTAAATGATTCTCAACTCTTTTGTTCTTTTGAATTTCCTCTTGCTTTCCCATGGGTCTTTTTTTAAGCTGTGCCCTCCACTGTTGATTGACATTTCTCTCCTCTGTCAGTTTCTTTTAACTACCTCTAATGAACTGACTTCCTGTTGATGGGGTTTTCTGGATGTGGCTTAAGTAGGGCTCCCACCATTTGGGGGGGGAAATGTGGATAATAAAAGCAAAGGGTTTGGCTCTATGTTTCACAATATTCCCTGTTTCTGAAACCTTTCCCATTCCTGTGTTTCAGATAACAGTGCCTTTTTACAGTATTTAAAAAAAATAAGCATTTGTCTTTGAAATTGTAGTAATTAATTTCTGAATATTGTTCCTCCTTTTATAAACATTTAACTCTCAAATGAAACCCATGAGGTAGATACTGTATTTCAAAGCTAAAGAGGAAGAAACTGAGGCCCAGAAACACTGTTACCTGTCCAGGGAAGCGGGTAGTAGTAGCAGTGCTGAGGCTTCTGTGCTTGGTCTTCTCCCTGCTCAGACCTTTGTGAGTTTCCACATCCGGAAAGTGGCAGTAAAGATGCTTGCCCTCCCTGGGTCAGGGTGAGATACAAAAAAGGCAAAGGTAGGTACAAGCATTCTGTAAAGTTTAAAATGCTATAAATGTTACTTTTATTGTTATTCCTGAAGAGCAAAATTATGTTTGTTTGTATTTGATACCTCTATATTTACTTTTTTTAATTAGGAACTTTGAATACAATGAAGGGCTACAAAAATGCAAACTTTGTCTTTGAAACATAAGAATCAACAAAATGAAATGTATCATTTGCCCAACTTGGCAGACACTGTCCATTGTGATTAATAGCCCCCAAGAAAATAGATGTTCAATTAGGTGAACTAATGACTTGATTTTAAAAAATCAATTTGCTAGTTGTTTAGTAAGCACTAGCATTTAAATATTCAAATAAAATAAAATGATAAGGACTTTATAATGACCCCATAAACAGTGATAGACCTCATGGAGTGTTAAATTGAGAATTTAAACTGAGTCTCCTAAAACTCATTTTGATGTTAGTTTCAGATGTTCATTTTTAGATTGGTTGAGGGGCCTAATACTGGAACATCATGTAAGAATTTTGGTAGTTTTTATAAGAAGACAGTTCCAGTTACGAGCCACGCTGCCGCTAACACTCAGACTTTTTGTTCCTTAGGTGTCCCCCCCCCCCCCCGCCCCTCGCCAGGGTTGATCCACTAGATAAGTTCGGCCCCAGTAAGATATCACATCCCTTGCTGAGAATCATGTAGTAATATGCTTTGGTGAAAATCAATACATGTACTGAAAATGATAATACTGTCATCCTTATGCAAGAATTATTACCAGCATCAACTCTTCAAAGCACTGATGATACTAATAAAAGCCAGCTTAAATGAACATATAATGCAGAGCTGTGCTGAAAACAACACCATGCGGTGACAGTCACTGACCATAATCATTTCTTCTTCCACATACGCTCCCCACACACACACACACACACACACACACACCCACCTCCATCTCAGCACTTCGTGAGCGTCAGCTGGATGACAGACTGCTCAGACACTGGGGAGGGATGAGAGCCCTGCTCAGAGTCTCTGGCTCCATACTGTTTACAGTCTACAATGAGCCACACAGACATACAGGGTGGGACAAATGTAGGTTTACAGTTGTTCATGTAGGAAGTGATACAGTAATTAATAAATAATGATACAGGAATAAACTCTATGTTTTGCATACTCACAACTGTAAACCTACTTTTGCTCTACCCTGTTTTATTTCTTTGTACACAAGGTCCATAGACCCTCCCCTGGCTCAGTCATGAAAAGTGGTTTTGCAAAGGGTCTATTAAAGGGGAGGCTACCTATGGGTTGAAGAACAAAGGGCAAGAAAAAGGCCTGGAGTATGTGGGATTTTATGGAAAACGGTAACTGAAAAATCATTATGAGGATCAATATGCTGTCGCTGTCACAATATTAATCTTGCAAAATTTTAAACTCAGTGTAAATAATCAATACCAAGACAATATTTATCGGCCCAATCAAGTTATATGGAGCAAAAGATTAAGAATGTGTGAGATAGAGAAAGGAATAGCACAACCCTAGTCTCTAAGGAGTTTAATGCTTAGACGGAGAAAACATCAATTCCCGTAAAGGTAACCGGTCAGTGCAAGCAGGATATGAACACCAAGTGTGGACAAAAACAGGAAGAGCCTCAGGGGGTCAGGATGTCTTACCTGTCCTTGGAACTAGGCACCTCATCCATCATTTGCTCTGATTTCAGCTGTAAGACACAAGAGAAAGGCCTAATCATTTGTTGTGATGAGGTTATTAAGGAAAAGAATTACAGAGAATGCTGAGAAAGACAGAAATAAGGGAAGACTATATTTGTCTGCAACAAATAACTGAGTGAAACTATTAGCATGCTGGTCTACCACGTGAGCAAATACGTATCATCACAGGATTAAAAGGGCCAAAGAGATAGGCCCACCCATATGAACCTGCAGGGCTGGGATGTTCATGTTGGGGAGGAGAGGAAGCTCAGTTGCCCTCTAAGCATATCAATCTCAGGCAACTGGTTCTACCTTGTAAGTAACCTTTTGCTAATATATAATTGCCAAAAATCTCCCATTAAAGTAAAAAGTCACTTCATGGCTTCCTTTTTTTCCCCCCTGCAAATTTCCAACCCATTAGATAAGCTAAGTGGTTCTACTTCATAGTTACAGCTCCTGATTCATGCTAGGTGCTCAGTAAATGCTGGCTCTCTTCTCTCCAACCCCAACCACCACATTTCATTAGCAATAATGAGAAATCGGTTGTTCAGAAATGGTAATAAATACGTCTCCTTTGTGACAGCATTTTGCCCACTTCATATATGACAATGGCATTATTATACTATACCAAAAAACAATGCCTTATGTTAATCTTTTAAAAAAATGGGCTTTAACATTACTTTTCCAGATCATTTATAAGAATGAAAATTTGATGTTAAAAAGCAGCTTAAAATTAATGAAAGATATGTCTACTATTTTCCAACTGTTTTCAGTTGGGGGGGTGCTACCTTAAAGTCTAGTAGTATTTCTAGTTCTTAATACAATCTAGATCAGGGGTCCCCAAACTGCGGCCCCCTGAGGCCATTTATCCGACCCCCGCCGCACTGCCGGAAGGGGCACCTCTTTCATTGGTGGTCAGTGAGAGGAGCATAGTTCCCATTGAAATACTGGTCAGTTTATTGATTTAAATTTACTTGTTCTTTATTTTAAATATTGTATTTGTTCCAGTTTTGTTTGTTTTTTTTACTTTAAAATAAGATATGTGTAGTGTGCATAGGGATTTGTTCATAGTTTTTTTTATGGTCCAGCCCTCCAACAGTCTGAGAGACAGTGAACTGGCCCCCTGTGTAAAAAGTTTGGGGACCCCTGGTCTAGCTCTTGTTAACTGTTGAAAGGGAATGGCAACTCTGGGGGGGTCCAGTAACAGGGAGCCTGGGAATGTCTGTACAAAATAACACAGTTGATTCTGGTGCAAATATGTGAGCTATTGCCATAAAATAAAATCTACCAGAATTTTGGAGGATAGATGACACAGTAAATTATCTGATATTTTAAAAAGAGATGTGACACATTTTGTAATTTTATAACTGCAGGAAGCTAAGTAAACCCCACTATAATACATTCTGAGACCGCTATACTGCATTCAGTGGCAGGCAGAAATCCTTATCCAAGGGTGAGAGAGGAAAGGAAGATTTAAAAAGTGGCACCAATCTCTACTTCCTTTGTTCTAGGACCTTCCCTTCACAAAAATGTAAAAACCTTACTATTTAAATAATAAGTCTCAATAGCACTATCAATCTGAATTATTGTTACTCAATATCTTTAACAGAAAGAAAATTAGACTGTTTTATGTGACGGAACATTGAATTAAGTTTATATGGTCTTGACAGAACAAAAATCTTTTAAGTTATACATTAACCTGCAAAACTTTCATGATAAAAACAACTCCAGTAAAAATCACACACTTCAAAAACTGACTTGACTGAGTGGCCACGGAATTGCTTGGTGGTTCTATTGTGGAAAAGTCGTAAAGGAAAAACTGAACGCAGTGGAGTTGGCTATAGATATTGTTACCTAAACTGGCTCTAAGGATTACTGTGGCTTCAGTAGTTCGTCTTCAAATGTAAAATCTTTCAAAGGATAATTTTACTTCCTACTTTGGGTAATTAGGAGAAAAGTCAGTTTAATCAGTTTATATTACAAAAAAAAAATCAATTTCAGAATTTCTTTTTGAATCTGGTTTTGTTACTTTTTCGAGAGTGAATAGGGATCTGGGTGAGTAAACAGCCACGTTTCTGAAAGAGCATTAAGAGATAAATTCACATTAAATAATTTGAACTCTAAAATGTTTTTGTTTTGTTTTTTAAATGTGTTCACTGAGGTTTAGTTAATTTCCTTAAACACTTCAGACTTTCCCCTAACAAAATAGTTTATGGCATGAATTTGCAATATGCCAAACAGTGCAGAAGTATAAACAGTAACTTTTATGTATATTTGAATGATCACGAATTCCAAAGTCGTCAAGATTTACTGTAGTAAGTGGAACTTTCATAACTGGAACTTTTTTCTTATAAAAATACCAGATTTTTTTTTCCTTGTGACAAATATGTTAATTTGTTTGAAAGTCTTTTGTCACGTTATAGAGTGGTGACCTTTGTCTAAATGACTGTTCATCTGACAAACCTAGCCTGTGTGTCGCTTGGTGGAGCACAATCATGATGCGTGTGTCTGCTGCTTCCATTCTCACCTCACCTACCATTTGTCACTTCCTATCTCCAGACAGCAGGCAGGGCGACCTGTCTGCCCCAGCTTCCTGGGTGGTCCTCATGTACCTGTAGGGCAGCGCATCTTGTCTGTCGCATTTATACCTCCAAATACATGCTGCCACGTGAGGGTACATTCTAGTTTGGCTCTGACCTTGTGTCCCATTTTCATTATTTTTGTAAGAAAGGTAGAACTATCTTACCATTTTTTTATGCTGACTTTCCTTCTACATGCACTGATGTATCAAGTGCAGATATTCAGCTTTTAGTAAAAAATAAGGGATTTTTCAGAAAATTTTAATTAAGATAATTCTAAGTAATTCCACACCATTGACTATCTACAGTACGATTTTCATTTGTTATGATTTGAAGTTGTGAAGTGCTGAGAAAAGTTTGTTATTTGAATTACATATACTTTCCTTACACCAAGGATAAAGGAACCTTTTCCTATTGGGCTAAATAAAAAGCTTTGGAGTTTAAAGGAATTGCATTAAGTGAATAGAATATCCAGCGGGAATAACATATAACGAGTGAAGAATACATAGACTATCCATTTTATCAGGTGACATAACTTTTGGCAGTATGTAATGAACAGCAATAAATTCTTCAAATTTCAGTTTGTCGGAAAAAGGGGATGAAGTGGCAGATGGGAAAGAAAGGGCTGTAGGAGAAAGCCAGGGGAAGGTAAAGGGGAAGAGAAGGGGTCAGTGGGGGCTGAAACCTCCAAGTGAGGATGAAGTTTGTGCTGGATTGATTGCAACACCGCACATTACAGCTCTCAGTGTATTCACACGGACGATCACGGGTACTCGTTACAAAACTCTGAGATGTTGCCCAGTGCAGTCACACTTTATGAATGGAGGAATTGATGGAGGGGTTGAGGCTGAGAAGGGTTAAATAACTGGTTTGATGTCCATAGCTGGCAAATGGCATAGATGGGTTTTGAACCTAGGTGTCCAGACTCTGCACCCAGTACTGTTTCTCCTACGTGGCCTTGTCTCTTCAAATGGCTGAGAAGTTACATAGTACTTTGCCCTACCTTGTTCCCTTCTGTTCTCGATCTGGGTTTATTTATCCCACAGCTGATTACTTTGCTCTAAGTTTGCCTGCATTTTCCTTACTAGTACATCAAAGCACAGATTTAATTTGTACCGTACTTACCAAATTAAGCAGTGAGAAGAACCTGGCTACTGGCTTTGATACTGACTCACACTGTGTAATATGTACCAGATACCATGCTATCTATGCACCACTGTTCACAATAACAGTAGGCATTTCGGTGGTTTCAGTCTATGGAAACTAAGGCCGAGGTCCAGAGATGTTATATTCTCCATTTTTGGTTCCACCTTGATCACTGTAGTGTAGCCAAAGTAGAAGTGTTAGGGTTTGAATTCTGGTTTTTCTGTCTTCAAAGCCCTTGGCTCTCTTCATGACAATAACTCCCTCTCTTCACCAAGGTCAGGTAGCTTTTTGTATACTAACAAAATATCGAGGATTAAAAGATAAAATGTTGGCTACCTCTGTACCCTCATCCCACAAATGAACATTTTATTAAATGAATTCATTTTGTGAATTGTTGTTCTTCTACAAGGAAAGCCATTGAAGTTATGAAAGTGGTTTTTTTTCCACTAATTATCCAAATGGGGTGATGACATGAAGGCTATTAGAACATTTTTTCTCTATGTGTTAATTAAAATCTGTTGTTTATTCTTTATTTATAGTATAAAGATGCATTTATGAAAGCAAATCCTGGCTACAAATGGTGTCCTACCACAAACAAGCCTGTGAAATCCCCAACACCCACTGTCAATCCACGAAAGAAGTTATGGGCCTTCCCATCTGACTCTTCAAGAGACTTGCCAAGCCCCAAGAAAGCAAAGACTGAAGAAACGCCTCAGCTTAACTTCGGAATGGCCGGTGAGTGTAAACACTAGTTATACCTGTTCTTTAAGGACAGGGCAATATATTTAGGCAGTGCTTTTCCCAATTGATACAGAGAGAAAGAGAGAGATAGAGAGAGAGGCAAAATATATGACCAGTAGGAAATAATGGCAAATGTAACATGACACATCTTAAAGCTTTGGAGCATAGCATAAATAGAAGAATGAGTGTATATAATTTAAGAAAGGAGGTACAGACCAAGTGGTAGAGTCATTATACAAATATGTGTGAATTCCTGATGTTTGTTGGCATTATGGGAAAGCAGAGAGCAATGTGGAGACTGTCAGTTCAGGGAATTTTATTATGTAACAAACCCATAGTTCATAGACACATACCCAGTAAGCTGTCTCAGTAAGCTCCTTAGTTATGATGCATACTTACACAGCCACAATTATCTAGTTCATCTGAGGATGTGAAACATCAAGGGCAATAATACAAATATGAACAGCCCCATCACAGATCTGAGATGGATCTGCCAGCTGTTTCTTAGAGGGAGTTCCCATCCTACCCCCGTTCCCATATGGGCTGAGCAAATTTAAAATTCCAGATGGTCCCATTTGTTATGGGACCTTTAATACTCTTTAACGGTGGTAAGGAATCGCTAACGCTCTAACAGTGAAATGAAATAGACTCACCCTGTAAATGGCTCTTCTCTTCCCTGGCTGTTGCAATGTAGTATTCAATGGAGGGGTTTTCCTGGATGACATTGAGAGATTGGGCAGGATGGAAGCAGTGGAGTTGAGGTTGAGCTGTACAATTTCTATTTTATTATTATAAGTGAATTTCTTCTCAATGAGAGCACTGAACCGTTGGTAATTGGAAAAGTTGGGAAAGGAGGTTGATTCAGATGACACTACATTTTTTTTTAAATGGCCAGTAGGCCTAATGCGACTTAATGGTTTAGCGTGTGATTTGTGATATAATGTGGTAGTGTCATACATAAACCTAAGAAATGCAGTCTGATATAATGGTGGCATTCTGGGAGAACACAGTCTTCAGGTGATGGTTACATAAGTGTCTATAGAATGAGAGCTTCCAAAATGATACCATATTTCTCCATATATAAGACGATCCCACGTGTAAGGCACACCTTAATTTTAGGGCCCGAATTTTGAAAAATAAAATGTATTACATAAAGTTATTGAACTCAAGTTTTATTCATCATAAAACTTATACAACTCCTCATCACTATCAAAACTCCTATCTATTAACTTGTCTTCATCTGCGTCTGACGACAAATCACTGTCTTCAACAGTGAGCGCAAAAACAAGTGCGAATAAGTGGGAAATGCAAATAAAAAAATCTGCAAGCACTGTATAAGATGCACCCAGTTTTTAAACCCCAGAATTTTCTAAAAAGGGTGCGTCTTATACATGGGGAAATGCAGTACTTTCGCATATCCCAGAAGAATCAAAACAGGGATCTTTCCTTATTTTAATTGTCACTTTGTATAATTTTAGCTTCAAACCACTTGCTAGTAGTCTTGGTGAGCATTTTGGACTTCCCAGATTATACCAGTTGGCGTGTTTTATAAAACGTTTTGTTATCAGGACCAAAAAAAGAATATATGGATGATTGGCTTCTAACTGAATTTCTTCTATTATTATTTATCTTGCATTGCTTTTTCTTCCAATTTTAAATCTGGGTCAGTCTATGTAGGGTTTTTGCATACAGTGGCTCTCTACAAATAAAAAATAATTGTAGATAAATTACATAATATTATGAATGATGTCTGTTTCTAGCACTGCTTCTGACAGCTTATTGTTCTACCTTTTATACCTACAAATTTAAAACAGGACCTAGATTTCAACCAAGATATTTATAGGTCAGCTTTTAAAAACTGTTCTCCAGAGCAAATACAAGGAAGAAAATAAAAACACCTTTCTTGCATTTATCTCATTCTGTAGGGGCTTGTGGTGGATATTGGAAATCTATGCTCAGAGCCCTTGTTAAGTTAGTATATAGTGTCTAACATTGATTTGATATTCCTAGTTCTTTTTTCAATACAATGAAAGCTAATTAGTTTGCCTTTAAGACATGGTTCCTAGCTGTTTGAATCTAGGGGATACTGTAGGGTTATTAGGGGCCAGTTTAAGCTTTTCCTCAACATGGAATCTGGTTTTTTGGTTTGTTTTGTTTGCCTTATAGTTCTTGTCACTTGACTTTTTGCTGTTTTGAATAACCTCAAAGCAGTCAGTTGTATGATCTCCAGCAAGGGAAAGCTACGTAGAATTTAATTGAGTATAAACCCTCTTAGTGAAGGGAAGGCATACTCTTGATGTAAATATATTTTGGATATTTCTAAGTAACATTATATAATTAT
The DNA here is from genome assembly GCF_036850765.1 of Saccopteryx bilineata. NCBI lineage: Eukaryota > Metazoa > Chordata > Mammalia > Chiroptera > Emballonuridae > Saccopteryx > Saccopteryx bilineata. The sequence continues at coordinate 36,486,133 of NC_089497.1, forward strand.
AAATTAACGCAAAGCATGATGGTAGTTTCTTGGTCTGTATTTTAGTATCTATAGCAGATTTCTTGCAAAGTTACATTGGTATATAACTTAAATAAAATTTATCATATAAGTGTTTTCCTATTTTACTTTATAATTTAAATTAACACATTTATATCTTTATTAGAAAACCATCCTCTAACTCTCCTGCTCTGTAAAATTGACAGCTGCAAAAGTATTTAGCTGCCCAAAGAACCAAAGTAAACTTTTTTATTTTGCTAAATTCATTTCCCTCTCCTGATTTTTATTTTTAAATAGGCGGAAGTGTTTTAACAACCACAAAAAGTTCTTAACTAACAAAAAGCCTTATTTCATCAAATCATTATGTTCCTGCGTATTCTATATGTGCGTCTTCCTTTGTGGCTACTTTTAAACATTAAGTCTTGACCACCCTATCATTTGGTGACCTATTTTCCACTTGAATAACATCTTCCATTTTTTATTTAACTACTTCAGATTTTTTTTTCAATTTTTAAAAATATTTCTATAGAAAATGTGATCATAGTTGCTTCAGGAGTTCTTAAGACAGATTGTATACAAAGGTATTTTTAAGGGCATAACTTTAAACAAATGTAAAAATGAAAACAAAAACAGAAACTCTTGAATGTTTTTAGGCAACAGTATGCCTGATCTTCATTTTTAATTGTAGAGATTCCTAAAATTAAAAAGTCATGTATTGAGGGCCTATGTGCACTACAGTAGGCACTGAGTTAGGCTTTTTCACTTATGTTATTTCATTGCAGTTCTGAAATTTAATTAATTTAAGATAGCCTTAAAGAATATAGGTTCTAAATGTCTGAACTACTTTCTTTTATAACCCCGGGTCATAGATCTACCAATTTGCTGTTTTTCTTTTTCCTTTTTGTTTCTGTTGATTATTGTGGGAATGAAAACAAAGACCTTCGGGAGTACAGAAAGGATTCATTTTGAATCTTAAAGCTATTTCAAGAAAGAGCCTGACTGTACCCCTAAGATTTAATATGTCAGAGAGACATCATTTTTCAAGTTTTAAAGAAAGATTATTTGAACAAAGCTTACTAGATTTTGCAGGTTCGTTTATAAAATTTTCCTCTGTTCTCTAGTTCCTCTGACACCTGGTACTTTTATCAGCCCTGATTTTCCATGGCAGAAATAACAATTTGAGAATAACAGTCTCAAACGTTTTAGAAGATAACCATAAGCACTCTTTTGTTTAAAAAACTTTTTTGCCTAAATTCCCCATGCAGCAAGGAAAGAAGCATCACGTTAGGGACACAACTTGTGTTATGAACAGCTGTAGTATTGAAGAATGTATTCTGTTGGAATGGTGGAACACAATGGTATTAAAAAGGTTGACAAAAGTGTACGTGCTAAGTTCATATATGCCAGGCATAAAGAGTTTTGAAAAGTTTTCTACAAAAAGCTATATGTGGTTCTGTTAGTTTTTTATTGCTACTCTGTGAGTTTTCCTCTTTGACTCTGGATTGTACATACTTCATGGTTGTAAATTGATGATTTATTTGCTTTTGACTTAGATCCAACTCAAATGGGAGGACTGAGCATGCTGCTGTTAGCGGGGGAACATGCTCTCGGCACGTCAGAGGTAAGCCGGCTCCGCGTCCCTCGCTGCTCACGCCGGGGTCTGAGAACACAGGCATTAGTATTCTGTTCACACTGTTAGCTCTGCACATCCACTGTTTACAGCTCATGAACAGACTTCGCTTTTGTTTTCATTAAGCTCTGTCTATGTGTTATGGAGGGTAACGAACAGAAGTGGTGTAAACGAGCCCAAGAGGACAAACACAAGTCAGGTGCAGATTTTGGGGTTCCACGAACCTCAGAGTAAGAAATACAACAATACAACGTACGGATAATTAGCATTTGTCAGAACTTTGTATTGAGCCTGTGTCTGTGTTTTGGGGCGGGGGGATATCCTATGATTCATTTAACTCTTCATAACATTCCCTACTTCTGTCATGTTCTCATTTAGACTTGCTAGTGAAAAGATGAGATTTTAAAAGCACAAAACTGTCTCTCTGGTACCTGAATAAATCCAAACTTCTGTTTTAGAAAATCAAGGAGACATGGCATTCCAAAGTTATTTTATTCTTTAAATGGAAAATGAGAAGTACCCAGGCCCTCATGACCTTGGTTTAATGGTCTTTTATTCTCTTGTATTGGTCTCCTTTTGCTAAACATTTCTAGGCATGGTTTTGATGGGCTGATAGTCACAGTTACCCATGCATAGTTTGCATTTGTGGAATTCTTCTATATTCTGGACTCATTTAACAGAGACCAGATGAATTAACCTGAAGGTCATGTTATTTTACACTGAGGTACTTGAGACGGAAATTTGTCAATCCCCAACCAGAGTTGCTATGTAGGGCAAAGTAGCATTAGGCTCAGTATTATTACAGATACATATATTTTTTTACCTTCTTTTTTTTTTAATTGTGAGTGTGCCATACAGAGTACAGATGAAGCCTGTTCACATAGTGATTTTAGAAGATAACCATGTAAGATGTTCATATCCCAAAAGCCTTTTATTAAACTATAAATAGTTTACATTTAGGATCCATAGTAGTTGATGTTCAGTTTGACTTATTTTGATTCCATTCAGTTCAGTAGAGCAAAGAGTATGTAAGTTGGTGGACTGGTAGCTATTGACATTATAGTAATCTTTTGCTGAAAAAGTAAACAGGTCACGTGTGCCTTTGCATACTCATTATTTATCCTGTTTGTACGTCTTAAACATTATAGTGTTCTTGAGCATCAGTTCACTTTCCAACACATGTCTGCTACCTAATAGCAATCAGACTAACCCTCACTTGGGTGTGGAGTATCCCAAGCAGGTTCCAAAGGGTGAATGTGAATGTTGGAATAACAATGCACGCTTGACCTTTCAGCACAGTCTGACTCGTGATTCCAACAGTGCCCTGTACTGTGAAAGTCAGCATCATCCTTTCTAACAGGTTAGCTTAGAATGGTGTGTTTTTTCCCAACATCTCTTAGCATTTTTTCTAACTTTCAGGAACAAATGTAAATTGATAAACATCTATAGAACTTACAGATAGATAAAATAATAGTCAAACAAAAGAATGTTTCCCCCCCCCCCTTGCTTAAAGTTTTACTTCTAGACTCTTTAGTGAGAATTTCTTCTCCCCGCTTTTAAGAACAGCAGAGTTCTGACACAAGCCGTGTTCAACCTTTTATTTCTGATGGGGAGTGGGGGAGAGAAGCCATTTTGAGAATTATCAAGCTAAAGAGATAACGCTTACTAGCTTTAAGAAATGAATCAGCCTGACCAGGTGGTGGCGCAGTGGAAAAAGCATCAACCTGGAAGGCTGAGGGCCCAGGTTCAAAACCCTTAGATTGCCAGCTTGAGCGTGGGCTCACCAGCTTGAGTGTGGTAAATGGCCCCATGGTCACTGGCTTGAAGCCCAAGGTCACTAGCTTAAAGCCCAAGGTCGCTGGCTTGAAGCCCAAGGTTGCTGGCTTGAGCAAGCGGTCACTGGCTCTGCTGGAGCCCCCTGGTCAAGTCACATATGAGAAGCAATCAATGAACAGCTGAAGTGCCGCAACTATGAGCTGAATCTACCTATCCCTCTCCCTTCCTGTTTGTCTCTGTCTCGCTTGCTATTAATAAAAATGAAGTGAATCATATAGCTAAGAAAGAAGTTGCCAGCAGTTACTTCTTTAAGGAACCATTTCTAAGAATACAACTTTTTATACTCACTTGCTTTTACAAATGATTTATTTCTTGTTGCTTTAGAAAAGGAAGTATTTAATAAAGTGACAAGATAATGTGCATTCAGTGCAGTCATATGATGGGGGGAAGGGAGGAATGGAAAAACATTACAAACTAAGGTTGTTAGTAAGAAAGCTCCTTAGTCATAAATAGGAGAAAAAAATAATTTTGAACAACTGCTGCTGCTTTTATTAGGAAAAACTCTACAGCCATTTACAGTCACTTTATTTCTTACCATTTTGGGTGGGATGTTTGAGATGTTTATCAAAATGAAGTTAGTTTTTGACAATGTAAGTATACTGACAATCTAAATTAAACCCTGATTTACTTGAAAAAATATGTACAGCTTTTTAAAGCTTTTTTCTGCATAGTCCCTATTTTTCATCTTAGAGCCACTCACAAAGTTTGTGATCATCTGAGAGCTGCTCACAAAAATTAGGGGATCAGGGAACGTGCAGATACTCCAGGACTTTCAGCCTTTTCTATAGTGCATTCTCACCAATGAAATAACAGTTGGTTTTGCATCTCATTTGCATAATTGAACAACTTTATTTGACTTGTTTGCTTTTCTGATATTCTTGTTTAATAAAAAAAATCAATAAAAAATTTTTATCACTTCATGTTCATTTTGAAATATCCCCTAATTTTTGCGGCAGTATATTTAGTTCATTATTGAAAATAATCTTGAGATACTGAAATAATAAAGCAGTGAACGTTGATGAAATCATGCTGTCCCCAAATATAATTAGCTACTGAGACTGGGTAAAATATATACAATGTAAGCAGAGATGTCCCATTAGGAAATAAACCAAGAATAGTAAAGGAGATGAAAAGGAATGTTTACAGTGAATATGAGATTTTAGCAAACCTATTTATATCAGAAAGCAAATGGAAGTTGTTTAATCAGTTAAACATGATATAGGTGCCGGCCGAAAATAGGCTAGTAGGGGGCTACAGAGAACCCTTCTGTTCAAATGGATGCCCAGAGATTTGAGTAAACATAGAAATTTTTTTTAAGGGATATTTTATTTTATTTTTTAATTTATTCATTTGAGAGAGGAGAGGGAGAGACAGAGAGAGAGAGAAAGGAGAGACAAAGAGAGAGAAGGGGGAGGAGCTGGAAGCATCAACTCCCATATGTGCCTTGACCAGGCAAGCCCAGGGTTTCGAACCGGCGACCTCAGCGTTTCCAGGTCGACGCTTTATCCACTGCGCCACCACAGGTCAGGCCTAAACATATAAATTTTTAAAGTAATAAGAAAGGAAAAGTTGAAGACATAGAAGTTATAATGTTCACATCAAACTCTGGGAAGAACTAAAGGGAAGGCAGTTATATTAAGAGAGTTTTTTTAGCCCTTATGTTTCAAATCAAGTTATCTACAGATGAAAATGCAATAAATAGAGTATAACTATTTGATCTAGAGTTTCTAGAGATAATCTTCAGGACTAAAAATCTTCTATACACTTATATTTTTTACGTTAATAAAAATATTAGGCTAAATTAAAATTTAAAAATAAAGGCAGGAGGTGATACAATTCAGAGAAGGGGGGGAGATTATTCAACGTATAATGTATAGAATAGGTTGGATTAATATTGGAGAGGACCACATTCAGTATTGGACCTAAGAAGAGGGTTTGGAGAATAGTGGGAAGTTAGAAAAGTCAGGCAGAGTAATCGTAGCTGGTGAAAAGGTTTGAAGGCTCAATGTCTATTGAGTTGAATGACTTAAGTCAAACTTTCGAATGTATGGAAAGTTTGACTTTTTCTAATACAAAATGTATTAGACTTTGGGTCTGTGATTTTAGAATGCCTGATTCCTTTGTTGGAACCAAGAGAAAGGACAGTCAAGTTATGATCAAGCCACTTTTTTCTTTGCTTTCCATCCTGTAAAATGGAGCTAATAATATTCTCTTGTGTCTAACTCCCCAGACATCTGTGAAGATTTTAATTAAATAAAACCTGTAAGGCATTTTTAACTCTCGTGAAAAGCATTCTTGTAGGTACTTAGTGTTATGACCATGTTATTCTAGGCATTTCCTACTTAACTTGAAAGCTTACATTATATTGGGCTTACTTCTTCAGGCTGTATAGTGTGCTTTACTAGCCGGGCGTGGGCACGCACACAGTTCCTGTTCATTGAAAACTTGTAGGAAAGTACAGTTGTAATGTACTCTCTTTATCACCAAGTGCTCAAGGAGAAAACAGCTTTTTAGTGCCTAAGAGACACCAATATGGGAAGTTCAACTTGAGTAGTAGGATAGCTGGGTTAGCCTCAGAGTTGGTGGAGAAAATGCTAGCAGATGATGGCACAGCTCCTTTAAGAGACTTACAGGTCCTGGATAGGAACTGAACAGTATAGTAGGAACTGTGAGCCATCTTTGTACACATTGATTTATCTGACAGGTGTTCATTGAACGCTTTCTGTGTTCCAGACACAGCAGGGAACAAACCGGAAACAAGTCTCCCTGGTAGTGTTTTAGGATTAGGTTTTTAGAGATAGCAGTTCCTCACATACTCCTGGCCTCGGAGAGAAACACGTTGATTTCCATTTGTTGATCACCATCTGCCTATTTAAAAACAAAACGTTTTGATATGACTGAAATTTGAAAATGATAAATATATGTTGTTTTATATATGTAATATTAATCTCTCACCTCCTCCAGGAAGCCCTTTCTGTGGGTTTTTTTTTTTGGAGCCAAGTTTGATCTCTTCTTACTCCCTCATAGTTTTTACTGTCAGAGTTCTATATTATAGCACTTGATTTTATTTAGTTGGTTGTGTTCTTTATTACAACCTCTATAATAAAAGTATTAAAATTTTGCTCATTGTTGTGTGTAAGACTTGACTCATCAGAAGACTTGAAGCCGTTGGAGATTGGGAATCACGTAAGGACTGAAGCTTCAGGGCTCTCCGCTTGCCTGTAATGTGATCAGTGGTGCTACTAACATTTAGTGATCACTTCCTTCATTCCAGACATTGTTCTTAAGTACGTTACGTAAGAGTAACCTGGGATTTTCATAACAACTATAAGAATTCAGCCTGATTTTCCTTTTAAGTCAACATTAAACGATCAGGTGAGGAAATAGAAGCAGATAAGGGTTGAATAACCTTCTCAAGACTGCAGCTACAAAGTGACAGAACTGGGATTTGAACCCGGGGGGAGGAGGACTAGCACCGGTCTTTGAGTAGCAGACAGGGGCCTTTGTGACTCAGCCCTCCAGACCTCAGTGCAGGCTGCTTCTCTCGCGAGTCCTGCTTCTGGCGCCGGGCACTGTGCTAAGCACGTACGGTGATGATCTCATTTCGTCCTCCCATGAGTTCTGTGAAGTTGGTTTATTATTATTATCTCCATTTCATAAATGATGAAAATAGCCTCTTCAAGGTCATAGAGCAAGAAAGTCTTAATGCTAGGGTTTAAACCCCTATATTTTTCATTAAATGATGAACTAGCTGGAATCTGAGACAGAGGAAAGGTGATTGATTATATCGTATTTATTAAATGAATAAATTATTACATCCGTATTTGAAGTACTGTTACATCCCTTTCCGCCAGATGGTTTAACACGTGTTCTGGTTTGGGGAGTGCGCAGTTCTGTGTGGCCGTGTTTGGTTGTGCTCTGCAGGGTAAGCCTCTCCTCGGCTGTAGCTCAGTCCTGGTACCAGCCGGCCGAGCACAGTGCTGTAGGACTCAGGTTCTCCTTAACCCACTTTAGGTTTAATTAAGAGTGGCTTCATTTTAATCCTTAAGAACGTTTCGAAGGGCTAACTTAAAAGCTTGCATTTAATTGACCTGTGTTTAAGATGAAGTTCCCTTCAGAGCTTCATTTAATACCTCATATTAAATGGAAATAAATGATCGCTCAGGCACTCTGTCACGGAAAGATACCTGACAAAAGCCCCCAAGTGTATGAGTGTTGGAGTCACCCAAGAACTTGACAGTTTTTACACCTGAACTCTGAGATGGAATCTCTCTCCCAAGCCCTCTCCTGCCACAGCAGACAGCCCACATCCCGCCCCGCCTAGCCTTCTCCTTCCCTCACGCCCCCTTTTTCAGTGTAATGCCTTAACCTACCTTAGAAAAACTGGCATTGTCTCTCTCCCCTGCCTTCGTCAGCGCTGACATCCTTCCAGACAATTACTGAGGCCTCGGAAAGACCATCTCGGATTTAATTGGGGCCCCACATCTCAGCGGGTCTGTTTCCTTCCTTTCCCTTCCCAGTCAAGGTCACCGTGCACCGCACTGACAGAATTATCTAACGGCATGTAGCTCATTATGCAGCGACTCTGACTGCAAACCTTGGCTGGCTCCCCATTACCTTCAGTCTACTTTTCAAACTTAACATAGAATTCCAATTCCTCTCAGCCTGATTCATCTCCCAGTACATTCCCAGACGTCTTCATCTTTGGCCACACCAGGCAAGTCACCGCTTCTCACACATACAGGGCTCTTGTCTTCATATGGTTCCTCCTGCTGTTTAGCGCCTCTTCTACAATTCGGTGTTCCTTCTAGGTCTATCTCAGATGCTCCTTATCTCCTCCCAGCCTCCCTAGAAGGAGTGGAGGCTGCCTCTCTGTCCTCCCACAGGCCTTGTAACAGTCCACCATTGTGCACTTACACTCTTAAATGTGTACCCTTGTCCTGCATTTGAACAGCAGGCAACTTAAGGGCTGGACACAGGACACACTCCCTTAGTGTTCCTTTATTCCCCACGTACAATGCATATGCATAGAATGTAAGCATCTTGAAAACAGCAGTTTGGGGGGCTGACATATCATAGGTGTTCATTGAATATTTGGGGAAGGAGTGAGTACTCAGTAAATATTTGAATTAGCAAGGGCAGGGATGTGTAGTTCAGGTACAGGCGGCACACTTACGTTTCGTTGACTGTTCATCACAGCCCAGCTGGGAGTAGCTGAGGTCATTGTGCCTTGTGCAGTAGTAACAGGCTTTTGGTAATACCCAGCTTTCCTAAGCACTGCAGTGCATCTGACTGGTGTGGTCTTGTTATATATCAGGGGCCTGGATCGTGGGTCTATATCTATGGTTTTCAAGCTCTGAATTGCACCTGTGAAGAAAAAAAATACTACTTCATCATAACTCTTAATTATACTAATATTCATCTTTCTTGGTTATTGTGACTTATAGCTAAACCAAAGGGAAGATTGGGTTTAAAGGAAGTTGAGTATGTGGTTAACTTTACCCGTGAAATCCCTTGAGCTGTTTTCTTTCTTGGGTATATAGCTACACCTAGTGGCTTTATGGATTATTTCAAGGACTATTTCGAGAAACCACTTACTGGGTTTTTCTTTTTCTCGCTTTATTTAACCTCTGTTCATTCAGTATCTTTTCTTTCCTCGTAATTAAGGAACAGATACCTTTGAGTCCTTATATTATCTTATATTTGGAAGGTAAGCTGACACTAGCCTAGGAGTGGACACTGAGGAGTTGATGTTTGTCTATACAAAGTATACCCTACCTAGTAGGTAATTTGGAGCGCTGTAAGTACAAACCACGAGGCAGCAAGGCCTGGGCTCCTTCAACTAATAACATTACTCAAATAGCAGCCTTTTGTGGGAAGTACCCTCTCTCTTTTATGTGGATATAACCCCAGATTTCTTTACCAAATGTGTGTGTGCATACCATGCACCCTTGCGTTAGATGCCTTGTTTATCAAGCACTCAAAAATGACTCTCCATATATATACATCTTCCATGCCATTGAACCATTTTTACATTTTGAGTTTAGGATGGAAATATGTCTAGCATGTATGGCATGCATCTCTGCCTTTTAATAAAGGATATATTTTATTCTTATCTTGACAACTTAGAATCGTGGCTATAAACATTAATAACTGCAATGAACTGATGCCTTCAGCAGAAACTGTGGGGCTATTTGTCCTACTCTAGTTTCTTTTAGGTAGACTCCAATGCTTTCTAAACATTTGTGTCTGTTTTCTTTTTGGCTTTGCTCTCTTCCCTCTGTGTCTTCTTGCTTCTGGCACTGTTTGTTTCTCAACTTTCTTTCTTTTTCTTACCCCCATTCTTGGCCCCATCTGATTTTCTGCTTCTATTCTGCTGTAGACTAAAGAATCAGGTAGTCTTACAGTTTAGTAGTAACCCACTTTACCTGGCTCCTAATTTTGTTCTGTTTCCATTATACTACACTGAAGATGTATGTTAAACCCACGCTGCTTTAAAGTAAGAGTAACTAGATTTTTAGAAAGGACATTGTCCACTGGAGTCCGATGCATAGCCTTAGTGAGGCTGTTCCTGTTGTTTTAACCGTTGGACAGCCGCGTTGTGTTATTCCTGTCCAGGCCATTGAGATTCTTTGTCTTCATACACACAAACAGAATCAACTTAGTCAGCAGGAACTGGCTGTACATGTGCTGTGCACGCAGGTGCATGGTGAGCACAGCACACATGCGTAGACATCTTTGATTGCATGGTGCAGCTGACATAACATGTGCGGCATTGCACATACCTTGATAATTGCTCGCATTTGAACTCTCCATTTAAAAAGAAAGTTTTATTTGTGCCTTTCAGAACAATTTGCAGAGGGTCTTGTTTAATATAAAACTTCATGACTTGTATAGTTATGGCCAAATAATCTATAAATGGCCCTTGAATGAAAGTTCACTTACAGTTAATTTGAATTCTTACAGTTAATTTGAATTCTAAGCCATAGGGTAGTCTAACTCCTTATAAATGGTAAATATTTCTAATGCATCTGCAATAAGAATACATGTTATGCAGACTTCATACTGTATAGCTCCCTTAAATGATAATATATTTAACCCAAATATCTTTTGTAGATTTCTGTCATGTGGACGACAAACATTAATTAAAGTTTCATAAAGACACATTATAAATTTCATTTAATCCTATGTTTGATTTTAAATCAAGTTTGTTATTTACCAAGTTATCTAGGGGCTAAGCACACAGAATGTCTTTAAAACCATTTTTATTATTCCCAAATTACAGTACAAAGATAGATTTTGTTCGAATACTCGTCTAATAAGGAATTTTTTTGTGGCTTGTAATTTCAGGATTGGTTGGCCTGCTTTTTAGTGCATTTTGTGTCTCCCCAGCTTTGAATCCCTGGGGAGCAAATAAAAACACTGGCGGGCCATTTAGCACACAACTTGTCCAGCAGTCAAGTGCCAGTGAGGGAGGCAGGCTTTGAGTCCAGCCACAGGCTGCAGCATTAATCAAAGCTTTGAGTCTTCTCTGTGGAGCTTATCTCTGAGAGAGATTGGCCATTACTCTTTCAGATCTAAAGGTGACAAAGTTTCAAATGCTTGTGCCTGCCCAAGTGTCTGTGACACTTTGAGAATCACATCCTCAGCCTAATGAAGAAGTTCAGTGAGAGACTATTTTCAGGAATGTAACCTGAGTGACTGTCAATTCTTTCTGTTGGATTCAGCCATCTAATATAATCACTAGCAGCCGTTAAAACTACATTGGAAAAGGCTTACTAACACAGGAGAACGAATGCATTTTTTTAAAGAACATTCTATAACTACAGTTGCCATATCTTATTTTTGTTGAACATATTACCTGTGTATACAACTGGAAAAATATACACAGAATATGAGTATGCTTATCTTTAGTAGATAACATTGTAGATGGTCTTTCTGCTGTAATTCATTTTTCTTTTAAAGTGAAAGATAACTTTTTTCCCCTAGCATTCCCTAACCTTGTCATTCAAGAGAGAGGGAAAGGAATACACTGATGTGTGATTTAGAAGGCCAGTGGTCAACTTTCATTTAGTCCATTGGACAGATACGTCGAGTATCTATATTGTACCCAGGCGGTATTGAGGATTCTGTGTGAAACAAAGCAGAGAAGACGGACAGTAGACAGATAGTTAGGTCTCGTGGTGATCAATGCTAAGTGCCTTGTACATAAGGAATGAAAAGGTTATTGAATGTAGGGGAGGGGAGTGGTGTTACTTACCACTCTGGTGCCAAGTTCCTTCAACTGTAAAAAGGGTTAGATCAAAGGAATAATTAAATCCTTCCCTCTCTAAAATTGTGATTCCTATGATATTTGAATTACAGCCGTCTACCTAAAATGCTTATGTCGCTCAAATGCAGATATGAGTCGGTTTTCCACATTAAAATGAAAGAGGAACTGTGTACCCTGAGAAGAGTACTGAATTAATAGCAAGAATTTTGAAAGGATAAAGAATCAGTGATGTTTTCATAACTGTAGTTAATAAAATGAAAATCACATATGAAAATAGCAGAGCCTTAAAATGTTTACCTGACAAGATAAAAAGAGTACAAAAGAAAATATGTAGTATAAGAGAAATCCCTCTTATGTAAATACTAACCTTTCTAAGATTGGGGCTTATGTGTAAACACATAAAACCCTGGGAAACACGAATCTGAGTTTAGTTCTGTTTTCCCGAAAGGTCTGTATTTTCACACCTCATTTGAGTGGCCATGTAGCCTGGTGATACGAAGTAGTAGAGAAACACAGAACATGCAGGAAGGAGACAGTTCTTTCGATCTGGTGGCAGAAAGCCAGGAGCTCAAATGGGCATCACTGTAGACATTTTTTAGGTGAATATTAACTTTCTAAAATGCATTGTCTTACAATCTCATCTGTGATTTATGGCATCATTTGCAATTGAATGGCAAATGTATAAAACTTTGCAGCTCTAACTACTTTTTTGTCACAGTATTGCCTCAAACTGGGGCAATCACACCCTTTCTTTCTTCCAATAGGAACGTTTCAGGTGGCACTATCCTCTGTTGTATTCCCGACACTACTTCTGTGATGCTTCTTCACACCGTCTTTCTTTGTTACAGGTGTCCTCTGGCTCTTGCAGGCCTGATGTTTCTGAATCCCCGGAATTGCGCCAGAAGTCACCGTTGTTTCAGTTTGCTGAGGTACTATACCGCAGTTTATACTTCATAAGGAAATTGTGAAATGAGCTTAAATTTAGGCTGATGACAGCTTAGCTCAATTAACCGTAAATGGGAAAATAGAATCAAATTTTTGAAAAGATATTTTGGAATACCAGAGTCTCTTAATTAAGGAATAACTGAGTATTTATAAAAGCTGATCTGCATATTATTACACTTTAGCCTCATCGATCACTTTTTACTCATGGATTATAAAATTGAGAATATAAATGGATTATTGTTGGACTTTAGTCACGTGTCAAGTGTTTAAATCAGAAAACTCATGGCAACTCATGGTTGTCCGTTGGCCACACATTCCTTTTTTTTAGCACGCATTTTTTTAAGATGAAACTTGAGCATCGAGTGGCAGTTTTTGAAGCCTTATTGTCTCTTGTCAAACCTCCTGGGCCCAGTACATCTCCAACATTGGTTGAAAGAGATGATGAGGAAAAGCACGTTATCCTTGATTCCAAGTGTGAAGGTTAAGACTGTTTCCCAAAATATCTTCATTTGCCCTAGAACTCAATATGGAACCACCATCGATCAATTTTCTCTGAAGTGCATCGTCTTCCCTTGATCATTCGAGTTGTCTCTCGCTAGACCCTCTCTCTCACTGTCACCCTCCAAACATTTGCCTGTCGTGTGACAATTTTCAGTTTTTGTACAAGAAGAGTATTTTTTTAGTTTCAGATTTTTTTTCCCTTTCTAGTATGCTTTTCTGGTGGTTCCCAACATTTTCATTGGCAAACTGCCTTTTACAGTGACATATTAAGCCATTCCTTTTAAGACATTGTTTATAGTATGCCCACATGCCCTGCAGATAGCGTAGGGATGCTATAATATTTGCTCACGTGCTCTTCCTGATCTGTCACTCTCCTCTCTGTCTTTTTGTGAGATGTGGCATGAATTCCAATCGCTTCATGTACTGTTTCCGAAAGCATTGATGTCATAAAGGATTCGCTCTGCGCTCTCTTCTCCAGTAGTTATAGACGTGTTAAACAACGTTGGTCCCAACTTTGAAAACAGAGACCCTTAATCATTGATTTCTGAACCCCCAGGGATCTAATGAAATCTCTGAATTTTACATGAAATTTGGTTGTATCGGCATATGTTCGTTTTTGTGGGTTTTACAGCATAATGGAGGATTCCAAAGAGATCTCCTGACCCTATTGTTTTATATAAAGGGTCCCCAATCTAATATTTCGTCAGGAGCTCCCTACTCATGTCATTAACTGAATATCTCCTTTATCCCCATATTAATATGTAAAATAAACATTTGTTTAGAAACCTGTGAAATGCTTTCCAAAAATCTAGATGGTATTTATACCATTGATTCTGTTTTGTTCACTGACGTAAACCTTGAAGAAAGACATTTTTCCTTACATAAACTGTTTATCTTCCCAAACTTTTATAGATGACTGGTAGGAATGACAAGTGATATCTGAAGCAGTACGTACCTGGTTTATAATTCCCAGGACTTCAGGAAAATCCTTGTGGGTTCATAGTTGCAATCTCTCACAACTTGCCCATAGCGGTCTTTTGAAATGATAGATTTCATGGTTTAACCATGGAAAGGTCTACAATTTTACCCTGAAATATCTTCAGTGTCTTCTGAGCACTTGGTTAAATCTTACCTGTTTATAATTGTTTATACCTAGTTTGTTAAAGAGGATCTAGGGGATCTTTTATCTTTTTACTGGTGTTCTAAAAATGCTTATATGTCTGATTCAAAACATACAGTGGAATTAAAATTCCTATGGGCCTCATCGGGATAAAATCAATGATTCCATATCTCTTTTTACTCTTTCTTACCCCTAAATATCACTTTGATACCATTTGATAACTGTATCACCAACTGGTATCATTGTTCTTCTAATGAACCTCATTTAATTGAGATTAAATAATGATTTTTGTGGTTGAAGAGTTAGGACTAAGGTATATTTTTGGTTTGTAATTATCCTTTGATGGAGTTGGTGAGCACAGTTAATTGAAGAAAAAGACTTTTATTGAACTTGGAATAGGCTGAATTTATATTTATATTGCCAGGATTCCTGCTCCTGTGGCTCATTTTCACCCTTCACTGTAGCTGGATGGAAGCTTGTTCGCTGTGGAACCAAAATTAATAATTGACTTTACTCTTAAAAAATCCTCGGAAACCTTATCCACATGGTCCTCAGAACAAACTAATGAGGCTACTGTAATTACCAAGTGGAAACAGAAGGTCTTCTAGTTAAACCAAATGTGGTGTGGCAGAATCCCCCGTCCAGTGTCGGGCAGCTGAAGCGTGAGCGTGCACTCGCGCACAGGGTGTTACGAAAGGAAGAAATGCTGTGCGTTCTCAGTGAACAGTTTATTGAGTTCTAGTGCCAGAACTTATTTTCTTCTCACCATAGTCCAGGAACATGGAGATTATTATCATCACCATCAATTTACAGTTGGGAAAAAGACGTAGGAGAAAGATTAGCTGAGCTGCCCAAGGTCATGTAGCCCGTGAGAAACAGATCTGAGATGCAGTCCCAGATATCCTGACCCGCATGCGTGTGCTTCTGCAGGATTGCTTCACAGCTGCCTGTCAGCGGAGAACAGCTGGGGGTGGGGTGGGGTGGGGGGTGGAGGGAGCAGACAGAGTGACTGGCTTTACTTGGAGCTTCCAGCTTTGAGTATTTTAAGAAATTTATTGAAATAAGGAAATTCATCTCAACAGGTCTCACTGCTGTTTGACACGTACCTGATACCCTTACAAACGAGTCAGAGCTGGTCTTGTTTTTTTCAATCATCTGTTTTTAGAAACAGGGCCTTTGTCTTCCCTTATCATTTCAACTGTTCTTCTAAAAGTGATTGAGGGTGATGACTCATGTCTTCATCTTTATCCGTGTCTACCAAGGAAGTATATGGCAAAAGCTACTAGTCTAATATGGGAAAATGTCCCTGTGCATTAAAAATGACTTGTTTCCTTTCAGATATCTTCAAGTACGTCCCGCCCCGATGGTCCTTCAAAACAGTGTCAAGCATCAGCCTTGTTTCAATTCGCAGAGGTATGGCATTCTTTTTCTTAATATTTACTGGGTTCAGAAAACATACTGAGCTCAGGAAATACTGGAATGAGGTTTTAATGACGTATACCGAACTTTAGGCTGCCTCTTGCCGTTCCCGCCATAACACGCATAACAGAATGCGCACTGCTTTTTGCACTAATCGTAGTCAGATCAGTCATATATTTTATACCCATCGATAACTATTCAGATTAAACACTGTCCAGTAATTCTTTATTTCATTTTTGCCTTGTTTTGGTCTATTTTTAAAGCTTGATAAAATTGCTGTCAACATGAAAACCATAGGATTCTAATTTACTGAATTTGTCCAGTAATGAAATTATACTGCTCACAAAAATCAGGGAATATTTCTAAATGAATGTGAAGCCGTGAATGACTCTCACAGCAAGTGCAGTGCTGAATCTGACCTTCAGGGGTCCCCAAACTTTTACACAGGGGGCCAGTTCACTGTCCCTCAGACCGTTGGAGGGCTGCCACATACAGTGCTCCTCTTACTGACCACCGGTGAAAGAGGTGCCCCTTCCGGAAGTGCGGTGGGGGCCGGATACACGGCCTCAGGGGGCCGCAGTTTGGGGACGCCTGTTAAATCATCAGTGCTCAGCTTTCACTGTGGTGTAGCTTCAACAGCGTTTTTATTAGCGTTTAATCCCAGGCTTAGGTCAGGTCAGCTCTTACAAGGTCTCAGATTTCTCTTGTTGTCAGCCAGCGAGAGAGCACAGACTAGAGAGCATTGTCGTGGTTGGTATGATCAGGAGGCAACTCTGGTGTGCTTGACTTTGCCACAAAGCTCTGGCTTACACCATCGGCTCATTTCTAGCGAACACTATCTATGGCAAATAAAATGTATTTAGTTCTTGAAAATGAGGTGCTATCTGCTTCAGGTCCTTCCCCCCTTTTCCTCTATTAATTCCAGGGGAGGAGAAATGCATATCGTGAACTGAGCAGTTTTGTATAGGGTTGAGAGAAAATGACAGGCAGGGCTGTTCCATTTAATATTGATGTATTGAATCACTTTGATTCATCAAATGAAGAATGCTGTGTAAGTGCAATATAAAATGATATCCCTTTGGCAGGAGAAAACCCAACATTTTACTTTGAAAATGAAATAAATTACTGTCAGCCCTTACATTTAAAAAAAAATGCTGCTCCTTTTGGGACAGTTGTGCCAATCAATCACTGTGACTTTACACCACCAGTTGCCTGCTTCTGGGTTAGAGCTCATTGCCACAGAGTTTGCTTTAGCTGTTGAGGGCTATGCTAGGAAAGTGGTAAAAAAAAAATATATATATATATATATGTATGTATATATATATATATACACACACACACACATACATACACACACACACATACACACATATATATGATGTTATTTCACGTAGAACAATTTGCTTGATGAATCTGACTAAATTAAGATTTATTATAATTTCTGATTATGATAAACGGGCTCTTTTCACTGTCCAGGGAGATAGTTTTATTTAATAATTCCTTGCTTTTCTCCACTGTTAAACATACATTTGTTTGATACTAATAACTTTTTCAAGAGTTAAAAAGGACCTTTGCCATGGTGACTAAATTTATCTCTAATCTTGACACCCGAGCCTAGTCCATCCAACTGTGTAGAAACACTTCCTTCAAAAGAGAACATATTTGCCACATATTCTGTTTGATTAAATTCCACACTCTCGCATTAATTTTAAAAAGGCGGGGAGTGCCTCATCTCTGACACACCTGATATTTGCACCTTAACTACCAAGAGTATTGGACTTAATTTAAAATGTAAGTACGGGGCACCTCAGCGGGGTGCTGGTGCATTTTCAGCAGTTATCACCAGTCAGAGCATTATCATTACTGAAGTGGTACTAGCATCACATTGATTAAGAGCTCCTGAAGCCCGGGCCAGCCCTGAAGGAGCAGTTCTATGGTCTGACAGCCTCAGTCCTTTGATTCTGGCGGGTGAGATTTCATGCCTTTTTTAAACAAGTCAGTTTGTCCTTGCTGCTCAGTCTACTCACTCCTCAAAGCACGAGGAGGCCCCCCCCCCCCGGGGTGGGGAGGGGGAAGAACCTCTTCTGACTCGGGAGTTGTACAAAGAGATGCTTCCAGATGTCACCCCCTCAGCTCAGTAGCGCTTGTCTCCTGAGGGCTTTTTTTTACCATGGGCCACATAGAAGATTTGAGGAAGCTTAAAAAAGTAATAATTGACTTGGAAACTTATGAGTTGTTTCAAGGCATCATAACAGAGGAAGGCATGCATAGTGGAAAAATCCAAAATAAAATGTTTTGCCCTAAAACCAAATGCAGCTCCCTCCAAACTCAGCATATTATTTTTGGTAGTCATATTTTGCCTAGGTTGATAATATAAGCCCTTTTAATTCCTAAGCAAATTAAACAAATTATTACGTACCTTGTTATTGAGTTGTAAATGTTGTGTGTGATTATATAAGGTAAATACTTGCTTCTCCCCAGTATATAACTTCTCTAGTCACTTTCCTCTGCTGACCCAAGAGAACTATAAGGTTCATTCTCAACATCTCATGAGTTGACTTTATTGTCAGCCTAATATTGGCCTGGTTTATATAAAACTAAACAAGACCTAACTAGATGAACTAACAAAATTACCTACTAAAATCTGCTATGAGCATATATATTGCAGAAATATAATAGGCTATAATTACTGTGATCATATCCCTAAAGCTTTTATAATTGCTTCATAAAACACCCATTACCTTTGAGAAAACATTAAGACTCTAGAAATTCTTGTTTTAATTAGCCTTAGTAGAGGTTCTCAAACTTTAAATAACTTCAGTGTCACCTAGAAGTCTTATTTAAACACATATTGCTGAGCCCCACCCCCAAGGTTTCAGATTTACTAAGTCTGGAGTGAGGCCTGAGAATTTGCATTTCCAGAAAGTCCTATTAGGAAACAAGAGTTTGAGACCACTGCTCTGTAGTTTACAGTTTTTACCACAGGTTGTTCATTCGTCATTATTAAGGCACCTCTAGCATCTCTGGGACCTCATAAAGAAAGGATGAAATTAGGAAGAGATGGACATATAGTGGAAAATCCCCCAATAGGCCACTTTATTCCCCCACCCCTTTTGAGAGGGATTCTCAATCCTGTTGTGTATATGGAGAAAAGTGGTTGTTTCTATAATTTAGGAATCAATTTACTGTTTTAAAATGCTTAACCCTTTGAGTAGTACGAATGTCCATGTACGCCCTCGTGCCTCCTGACCAACCAGAGTACGATTGTACACGTGTAAGGCAACATTAAAAAAAGGAAAATATATGTTCTTCTTGTTTCCATAAATTGGTTATCAAACAAACATGATTTTAAGTTACTAAAACTGTAACTGGAATTAATTTCATTTTTTGAAAACAAACTCACTCCCAGGGGTCAGCAAGCATGAAAAAAACTTACTACTCAAAGGGTTACTTTTATAATATCATTTAAGATCAGGCTTGCAAAATTCTTAGAAGCCATTCCTGCTAATTCAGTTTACAAATGTCAGTTTCTCCAGGAAGATATTAGCTACATCTTCTCTTGGTAACAGGTCATTTATTATGCAGTATCCTTGTCCTGGAAACAAACTATTAACAAAACTGTAAGCCTTGGGCATTTCTTTATATTGAAAATGTTTATCTGGCCCTGGCCGGTTGGCTCAGTGGATAGAATGTCAGCCTGGTGTACAGGCATCCGGGGGTTTGATCTCTGGTCAGGGCATGCATGAGAAGCCACCATCTACTTCTCTGCCCCTCCCTCTCCCCCTTCTCTCCTCTTCCCTTCTCACAGCCATAGGCTCCATTGGTTAGAGCATGCCCCAGGCGCTGAGTATAGCTTGGTTGGTCTGAGCTTCGGCCTCAGGGCTGAGAATAGCTCAGTTGATCTGAGCATCATGGGGGTTGCTGGTAGATGGCAGACACATGCAGAAGTCTTTCTCATAGTTTCCCCTCTTCTCAGTTAAAAAAAAAAAAAGAAAGAAAAAATGTTTTTCTTTCACATTGAGTCCTAAGTCTCTGCCTTGCAAACTAAGAAAGATGTTTCCCTCTTAACCAAATCTAGTAAATTTTAACACTCATGGAAATTAACCTATACAGAAACATGAAACTGAATAAAAAACATTTTTATTTGTAGGTTTCTCATAAATGTTTACATTTAAAGGAAGAAAACAGGTCTGCTTTGTAAGAGCTAGAAAGAAATAGAGAGTGCAGACCGTTTTCCCCCATTCCGTATTGACACTGTATTCAGCCGGGCCCATCTGAAGAGCCACCTATCACTCCGTTTCCAGGCCCCTATTCAGTAAGTTGGTCAGAGGAGTTTCCTCTCTGCATCTCTTGGTGCTTACTGGTAGAGTAGCACATCTGTCACTTTTTAGATCGCATTTACCAAAGGCTAATGAGCGACTGTAATGCCAGAAGGGAGCTCTTGTCTCCCATGATTTAACAAAGCTGAAAACCCTGATGGTGTTCTCTTCTCTGCTGTGTGGATGACTCTTAACACCTAGAGCATATCTTTGCATTGGAAAATTACATACTTACTGTGAAGACAGAGAACTAACCTGGACGATATAAACAAATAAATTTGGATACTAAAACTTTCCTATAAGGGTATTTACTTTGCCAATACAAATACACCCAATTTAAGGCATTGTCACGAGAGAATATAAGCAATAGGTGCAAATTTAAGGCATGATGAAATGCTCAATGTGTCACAGAATATTATATATACTCAGAGAAAACGCAGTGTACTCACACTGCAGCCAATCAGTGTGAGAGTGCTTTGTGTTTTATTGGCAGCGTTAATATTAGGTAAGGGAGAGCAGGCATCTCACATTGTCCATTTGTTCTTTGATTCACTTATTTATTCAATTATTATTGGTCATTTCCCCAGGCTACAATGTTTATGAGACCCCTTATAATTGCATAAGACTTCCACCATTACCTGATTTGCTTTTGATCTTGACCACCTGTTTCCTCAGTGCCCTCCCCTGCCTCAGGCCAACTATAAAATGATCAGTGTACTATCCAGGTGAGAATGTTTCTTAGCACTTTTGCTGTGCCTCACATACTATTCCGTCCAACCTTTTTAATCAAAATATTACATAATAACCAGAGGAGAGACTACAGTGGAGTTCACGGATTATCAAGCACCATCAATTCAAGGAAAAGAAAAAGCAACGCCAGGAACATACTGTGCAGTGTGGCCCACTAGAGCCCTCCACCCAGGAGTATACCCAACATGCACTTCCTGCCACTGGCTGACCAGTCATGAAAAACATATATTAACTATATTGTTCTCACTTGAAAGGATATATGTGTCTTAAATAGAAAAAAAAAAAAAGGCAAAAACCTGTGGGGACTGAACCAGGGGAATAACAAATGGCCATTGTGCAGGTATGCCTATAATCGAAGCCGTAAGAATAGATGAGATTATGGAGAGAAAAATGTATAGGTGAAAAGAGAGGAGGCCTTAAGGCAAAACCGGAAGGAAAAACATTGAAGGGGTCACTGTAGAAAGGAGAGCCAGCAGAGGCGAGCACCGGGAGTGGCCTGAGAGGCAGGAGGGGAGCAGGGACCAGCAGTGTCCACGCCCAGGGAAGGGTTCTGCAGAGGTCCGCGTGGGGACGGTGCAGAGAAGCCAAGAGAAGGCTCGAGCCCTGGACGTTAACCGATGTTGGGTTTTTCAGTCCCCACCCCACTTAATAAGCCAAAGACAGTTTAGAAAGCGTATCTTGTCACTAAGGCATCCCATGAAAACTTGATTGTTACGTAAGGGTTGAACTAAAATGCATTGGTCCTTCCCACACATGCCCCTTGGAAATCAGGCTTCCAGAAACTTTGAGCATTTACAATTCTGCCCTGTGCCTAAAATAGGAAAAACCCTCCCATGGGCAGTGAGGAAAACTGTTCTTACTAAACTTACGTGATTCCTAGTGAAAGCAAGGAGCCATTCGCAAGTCCTGACTCTTGACTGCTGAGTATAAACTCCGGTGGCGGATCATGCACCCATGCCCTCATTAGTTCTTCACTGAGCCTCTCGGCTGTGCCGTGCACCGCATCCGGCACAGGATATGTGACAGTGAACACAGACATACAGAATCGGGGAGCATAAACCAGCAGCCACCAAAGCGACAGCAGGGGGAGCCAGTGGAAGAACTAGGAACAGTGTGGTGGGCTGTCAGTGCAGCTCTGCCCAGCTTGTCCCCCAGCAATTCCTGAGGGCATCGTATGGTTATGTGACAGATTTAACATTCTAAAAATTATTAACCTTTATTATTATTCTCTGACTTTGCAATGTTTAATTCTAGTCCAATTTCAGTGTGTAACTAATTTTTGGAATTGGATTAAAGGAGTTTATGTTTATTAGTGTTAATAATGATAGGTCCTATTTACTAATAAATGCTTTCTTTATTGAAAGCATAATATGGGCTCAGTACTGTGCCAGACTCTCCACTAACATAAACTCTAATCTTCACAACAGTAATACAGGGCAGGTGTTACTGTTTCGGTTTTGAGCATGAGGCTCAAAGTCTTCAGTATTTGCTTAAGTCCACACAGCAGAAAGTTACTGAAGGCACATCTGTCTGACACAGAAGCCTTGTTCTTTCTGTTATACAGCCTTGGTTCAAGGGGCTGGTGTTCATGTTCAGTTCCTCATTCCCTCAGGTCACTGAGAATTAATGTGTTTGTTTCTTTTAGTCTAGTGATAAGGTATGAGTAATTAAATTTGACTTGTCTAGAAAGGGTAGAAAGTGGCATATATCAGGAAATTTAGTGAGAGAAAATTTTTCCAAACTTCAGAAAGGTTGAGCCCCATAAGCTGATCTTCTAGAGAAACAGTAAGTGATTTGGATGAATAGGAAAGGACTCTTAAAAATGAGAGTACCTAAGGAGAAAAAGTCCTTCAACTTCTTACGCTAGGCCCTTCTAAACAGCCGAGGCAGGTTATTAAATATCCACCTCTGCAAAGGCCTCTGACGCAGCAGGTGTTCTAGGGAGAAGCCCCGCTAGCAGCGAAGCACCCAGTCTCTCCGGGAGCCGACAGTGCCACAGAATCCCCTGTGGGAGTGGGTCCCCTACAGCCGTTGCCTCCGAAACTGAGCGGAGAAACACATCTGTCTTAAAAGAGAATTCAGAATCACAAGGGATACAGAAAGCCAGCGAGCTTCTCTAATGATGACAGAACTTCTCCGGGAGAAACATAACTTTGTAAAGGCCCTTAATGTATGTCCTCCTCGGCTCTTTACCGAGTTAGGCAAGAAATTGGAGACTGTTCTTTGTTACCAGTGCCTGGCTGCTGCTAAGCCCGATCTGAAGAAGAGTGTGGAGGCAATATAATGTTGGATATATGTGCATGTACTATAACATAGATTTGGGTTTTTTTTAAATTCTATAACTTATTTAGATTTGTGGTCATGATTATCCATCTTTATGTGGACATTAGAACATGCTTTCAAAGCCAGAGCCAATGTTATATATAAAATGCTTAGCTTCCTCAGTTCCTGCCTAGGACATTTATATTGGATTCTCAAAAATATATCTGACTTGATGATCTTTCCTCAGAGCTCTCAAGTATATATCTTAAAAAATTAACTAATTTCTTTAGTAAATTCAGATGGACTCTAAATAACTCTTATATTTGACCAGTTGATGAGTTGATGCTTATGTAGAAGTGAAAATGAGTGTCTCCTTGTAAGGTTGGAGAATTAAATCTAAAGGCTAGAATAGAAAAGATAATATTCTTGTCATTAAATAGTCACCCAAGTCATGCCTGTTTTTTGTTACTATTTTGGAATTACTAAAATGTTTTTCAAAATGATAACCTCAAGCATGCCACATTTAAAGTCATTTGGTACTTGGGAGCGATGGTGTTCTCCTAATCTAAGGAAAGTTCCTGACTGTGTCTGAATGGGAAGCAAGGTTTCTGATATCACAATTAGTATTCTTTATGTGAATTGTTTTCAATCCAGATTTCTTCGAACACTTCGCAGTTGGGCGCCGCTGAACCCGTGAAACGCTGTGGGAAGTCTGCACTCTTTCAACTGGCAGAGGCAAGTTTCTAGGAGTGTTCTGGGATAAGTCCTGCAGAGCTGGAGATCACAAAATGCTCATCATAGCAGTATTCCGTAAACTGTACCGGATCGCCTGTGACCATAAAGTGTGTTGCATCTAATTTTCAACAATGAGGGGGTTAACTTTGAATTTAGAAGGAAAACAGGCGTTTTGCTACTGAAAGTCCTTAAGCGTTGAAAAAGGTTACTCAAGGAAATCGTAAAATCTTTTTCACAGATAGTATTTTAAAATAAGGTCAGTTTTGTCTCTCTCAGATGGTTAAATCAGTGCAGCCAGAAACCCAGAAAATGTCCCACATCACTTTCCTCTTTGCTCTTATAACAACATCTGTGTGTCCCTAGAGTGCACTGCTGTTCAACCAGGTAGCTGAAGGTTTAATTGTTGTTGCTTTTAGTGAAGAACTCAAATGACATGTTCTAACGTCTGGCTTTATAACATCTATCCGTTGTACATCTGATGTGACATGGGTTTAAAATTCCTTTGGCAGAGTAGTAAATGTGTTCTCATAAAGCCCGTGAGGGACGGAACCCTCACCTGGTGGAGGGTGGGTGGGGGAAGAGGATTCCTGAAGCCATTTTCAGTGTGAGCGGGAAGCAGTGACCTGTCTGCCGAGCCGAGGCTGCGGAGCCGGAAGGGGGCATGTGGGAGAGATGTCTTCAACGCCGGGACACTGGAGTAACAGTTCTTTCTTTTGGTGAAGCAGTTAGGAGGTACAAAAGTGGGGAACCAAAAGTCTCTTATATTATGAACTTTTTGTTTTCTCTCATGTTTCTGGCTTGCTTCTCATGAGTTTCTTCTGAGGTGTTTTGAGTGAGACAGTTCTCTTAAAAATCTTTTGTAATTTGTTAACTTAGTGGACTGACTTGTCATTTTCTAAATTTTTTTGGTAGCTTGTATCATAAAAATTCAGAAGTTTTAAATATCTTAACATTAAGCTTTTAAAGTCTAGCCAGATCCAAACTAGAAAAATAAACATGCAAAGGCCTGAAATATTAGTAAAGAAGTATATATAATATAAACAGTAGAACAACCTAATCCATTGTCATCTGACATTAAGCTGACATGCTTTCTGTATAAAACAGAGTCAGACCCAGATAGACTAGAAAACTTTTGAAGGCCACAGAGAACAGTTTTAAAAAGAACTGGGTGAGTCAGTAGCAAAGGACCGTGTCAGGTGGAACTGAAATGGTAAGGATCTGGCAAGTAATGCGCCTCTGGAGTTAGAGATGTAAACAAGCCTCAGTAAACTGAGGTCATGAATTTGTCTAGTATCTTTAAGACTATATAGATTGTGAGGAGAGTTTATTTGAAAGAAGTGGTTATTTTTCTTGAATAATAGGAATGTATAGCCCTGTCTTCATATCCTAGTTGTGTGTGTGTGTGTGTGCATCCACATACATACAAACATACACATATGGTTTTTATCTCTATTTTCTAAGTATAGACAAAAACAAAAACATTAATTTGAGACGATATATGCACCCCTGTGTCGATTGCAGCACTATTTACAGTAGCCAAGATGTGGACGCAACCTACGTGTCCATCGATAGATGGATACATACGGCTTTTTAAATGTTAAGCACTAAATTGTAAAACGACCTAACTTTCAGTATTCCTCTGTCTTCACTAAACAGTTTTCTATTAGAAAAGTATGAAGCTTGGAGGTGCCTTGCTGTGGAGGGCAGGTGCTAGATAGATGAAGTTGTCTTTTCATTTTCTTTCTTTGGCATAAGTCATTTAAAAAAAAAAAAAAAAAGGATTCCCTATTAAATCAGAGCTCATTAAAAAAGAAAACTCTTCTAATTTGTAGGGATGTATCCCAAATACGAAACAGATGCTGTGGTTTAACAGCTGTTTGAATGCGGGTATAATTTAAAGGGGCAAAATGGCTGCAGTAAGCCTCTTCCAATTATAGCCAGTCAGCTTATACTCAGACTTCGTTTCGTATAACATCTGAGTAAAAATACGTGCTTTTGATGAAACAGGGTTGCTAAAAAATAATTTACCAAGAAAATCTTCTCACATTATTTTTGCCACATGAATATGATGCCATAGTGCTGATAGGCCGTGTTACAGAATAACACCCTAAAGACTTCCCAGTTTCTAATTAAACACAGATACGTGAACAATGGATTCATCAGCCTCTCCAAATAATCACCAGTAGAAATGTGCTCCCTCAATTTTTTGTTGATTCCATGTGTACTTGATGCTTCTTTTTCTTGAACAAAACATAATATTTAATTATGTCGGGTGTCTCTTTAAGTACATGTAACAGGATTTTGAGGAGGATATTTTTCTGTTGGCCAGAGTTGGTGGCACTGTCTGAAATCGGGGGAACCGCTTTAAATTTGCACGTTCCCAAGGGCTTTCGAAAGGGATGGCCAGAGTTCAGCTGCTGTCCAGCACACTTGCTACTACAAGGGCTTCTCCTCTCTCCCCCACCCTCACCCCCAGCCACCAGGGAGTGGCGGGGTCCCGGGGTTGTCCGTCACCCAGGGTACTTTGGCCCTTTCCCTAGCCTGAGGAGGAAAGGAGAAGGGCTTTTCATTCTTTACCTCTGCCTGCTGTCAAGAAAGGGAAGGCGGCTCCGAGAGAACCCCTGTTAAAGAAGTGGCGAGAAGCAAGAAATGTTTCAGACAGAGACTCACTGCCACATCCTGCACCCCTCTGAGCAGGCGGAGAAGAACTAGGCTGGCAGCGGGGAGAGACTGGGAATGGCCTGCTGCCCTCCGCTTTGGCATTGCAACGAGGTGTGCGTCTCCCGGGGTCCAGCGGATAAATAGAAAGTAGTTCAGCTTGATCAGATGAGAGGCCACGGGACGGTCGTGGGGCGTGGTTGGCAGGGGGCCGGCCTAGGGTGGTGGGACTGGCTCTCATGTCGGGAAGTATTCAGTAGAGAAGGCTTCGCTCAGGATACTTCCTAAGCAGGAGTGGTGTTCGGCTGGCTTGCATCAGTACCGCGGCCCTGGTACTAAAATACTTGGTGGTGTTAGTACAAAGACTGTGACCCAGATCCCCTCAGTACCCTCACAGCAGTGCTGCCGGAATCCCTGACCCCTCCAACAGCTGGAGGGCACACAGGGGGCCTGCGGGACCCTGTCCCAGCCCTGAGACCACATCCCTTCTGTTCGGTTGGCACCCCTGCCTGTCACTATTCTGTTTACCATCCCTGCACTTGGCACCCCCTGACAGGGTCGTCTGGTGTTCTATACTGTCAGCAGGAACAGACAAGAAAAGAGGTATCAGTTTTGCCTCCACCACTTCTTGATTTATTCTCTAAACCAGAAGCTTTAGGCTTTTATGCAGGAAGCTCCAGGCACCAGCCAGCCCAAGAACTAACCACTCCCTTTCCCAGTTCCATTCGGTGGGCTGACGTGGAAGGAGGAGGGACTAAGAAGACCCCCCAAAGACAGGGCCTGTGGCTTGCAAGGAATGTCTTCTCTTTGGTGCGAAGCAAGAAATATTATAGGCATATATTTATTGCTGGCCCTACGCCCACTCGGACAGGCAGAAAGAAACTGGAGAAATGGGCAACGGACACAGAGGTGTGGGTCGGCCCACTCTTTCACTGTTGGCGTTGTGAGAACCCTCTCTTTTCCCTGGTTCCTGGACCAGAATTTACTCTGGGGAAGGCCCTTCTTGAGGCATTTGATTGGCATTTTAAACTGAGTGGATTGTTAATAGCTGAAAGTGACCTGAAAAGTCTGGGAAATGTTCCAGGTGTTTTTCAGGAATCTACTCCAAGTAGGAGGGAGATTTGGTATAGTGCTGCTGAGGTCAGGGAATTGAGAAAAGTACAATCCTTTACGTTTGAACCTCCATGAGGTTCATACTGTTCAGTTAATCAGTCACTTAATTGGCACACGTACTCTAATATATTGTGTTTCTTTTCATTTTGAAACTAATTAGGTCAGGTTATATAAAGATCAGCAAAGCATCAAAGCATCCCCCTAGAGATCATTGTGTATTATAGTTGCTATAGTTGGAGTCCACTCAGAGACATCTTTACCTGTACATTTTAGCAAAGAAAGTTCTATACTTCAGATCTCTGATACCATAAGTAGCTAGTATAGTAAGTGGAACTGTTCATTCATTTATTCTAAGGGCCAGTAATTATTGAGGGTCTACTCCATGCCAGTAGCAGTGAGGCTGCTGGAGCTTCCTGCATATGGATATGCAGGTTTTTATTCTGATGAGATAACCTGTGAACTCTTCTAAGATCAGTGGTATAAGAACGCCTCACCTCTACGTACAGTGTTGGTGTTTTGGCGTGCCACTAAGGGCTGGAGTGTCAGCCTAACATTATTACTGCTTGATTTACCTCTAATTTTTCTGAAATAGTTTTATGTGTTCTTTTAAACAGATTATAAATTTTAATAGCCAATTTCATCAGCAAGTTTTATTATCTAACCTAGGATAATAATAATTGACATTTATTAACTACTGTTTGCTAGGACACTTTTTAAGCACTTTCTATGGACTCATTGAACCCTCACTCCCATCCTCTGAGGGTAGCACTCTTACCCATTCCTCAAGCGCATTAGGAAACGGAAGAGCGGGAGGTTTGGTGTCTTACCTAAGGTCACATGAACAGAAAGCGTTAGGACCTCAGTAGAAAACGAGGCAGTCTGGCCCCACAGCTGGGCTCTTCAACACTGGGCTACTCTGTCAACTTGTTTTCGATGAATATAGAAGTCTGTGCAAGTAGCTTGTTATAGGAATTTGTATATGATAGAAGGCTC
This sequence comes from Saccopteryx bilineata, assembly GCF_036850765.1. NCBI lineage: Eukaryota > Metazoa > Chordata > Mammalia > Chiroptera > Emballonuridae > Saccopteryx > Saccopteryx bilineata. The sequence goes on from NC_089497.1 coordinate 36,514,683, forward strand.
TATGGAAGACAGCTTACTCCTACACATGTATGTACAGCTGAATAAGATGACAGATTGTTCAAGACTGCTGTCAAAAATGGAGCTGATATTTCCTTTTTAAAAAGTGTCTGTACTTTTAAAACTGCCAGGATACATCTTACACACTTGAATAAGTAAGTGCATATTTGTGAATTTGGAAGCTGCTGTGAGTGGGAAATGACAGTGTGTGACTCCTTTCCTCCAGGAACTTATTCTTCACTTGCGAAGAAATACGGGATAAAAAGTTAAGGGATAAATGAATAAATAGTGCAGGTGGTTTCCTAGGGACCCATGCCATGAAAAGGCAAAGCTCCCCCTGAGTGATGAGTGATACATGGCGTGAGTGTGCAAAACCAGGAAAGGGAGACATTTATATTCATGGAGTGCTCTGGGGACCCACTACGGGAGAGAGCAGGACGGTGGGTCTTGGTGAGGAACTGTTGAAGAACTGAGGTTGAAAGTAGCAGCCAACTTGTGGAGTTGCTTTGTTTGGTCCATAATTTTTGACCTGTGTTGTAGTTTACATTTGAGTTAGTGGCTAATATTTTTAAATTAGAGACTTAGAGGAAATACAAATTTCTGATTTCTCATGAAAATTCAGAGATCTGGGAATACTGGACTGACCTTCCTGCATAAGAACAGTTGTTCAGAACTAGTAAGTAGCTGCCCCCTTGTAGAGGTGTTTGCTGAGCACCCTCTTCTTTCCTTCCTGAGCCCTGTCTCTGAGGCCCAAGTCTTTGCCAGCATCCACTTTCACTTGTCCACCTCCCTCTTTTATACCTGACTGCCCACACACGGCAGAGACTGTGACTAGTGCGTCCGTCCACGGAGAGGCTGGGGAGATGCGGCAAAGGGATGTAGGCAGCCCAGTGTGAGATGCGTAGATGACAAGTAATCAGGAATCAGACTGGCAGGAGTGGAGGAGACTCGTGGAAGGTGAAGGTTGAGTGCAGCTGCAAGTCAGAATTGGGAGGGTGTGTGAAGCATGGAAATTTCTACTTGAACATAATGAGGTGCCCTGGAAGGTTTGGGGCGAAGGGATGCAGTGATGAAAGCACCAGTTGAAACACGTGGTAGCTTTGCGTAGAATGGAGTAGACAGCCTCTGCAGACATCCGGGCGCGAGAAGACAGGAACCAGCACGGAGCTGGCAGTGGAGCGGGGGTAGAAACAGACGCCAGGGAGGTGGCTCAGGACTCAGCTGGATGGCTTAGTTGGCATGAGAGATAAAGCAAGAGCGGTATCAGAGGTGACTTCACTTCAGAACCTGCGTGTGTGGGAGAAGAGGGCTTCCCAGGTTTGGACTCTGACCTCGGAGCCCTCTTGAGGAAGCCTGGTGCCTGTGGGCAAAGAGGAAGCCTAGCAGTATGAAAGAAGGGACAAAACATGCTGAAGGGTAAAGAGGTAACCAAAGAAAAATGTCAACAGGAGAGGGTTGCCAGCAAGGTCAGTAGTTGAGTTTGAAAATCAGAGCCCCATGTTCCTCTGAGCACAGCAAACAGGTGAAAAAACAGTCCCCACAGCTCGGCTGAATTTGGCCCACAGCTCCCACCGTCTGTGCTGTACTTTCCTTCTTTATTTCAATTTAAGAAACTTTAGTGGTTATATATTAAGGTGAAGTTGAAGAAGGAGGATACTGGATTTCTCTAGATACACTCTTTGTATATATAAAAAAAGGCAAGATTATAGATCTGGTGATTATACGGGAATTGAAAAAGTCCTTGTTTATTCCAAAGGATAGAGACATTTTCAGAGGCCTCAAAGCCTTGTTTTTCTTATAGTCTAACTTGCAGAAGTTGGTTATAATTGCAAATAGATAAAAAGTACATTTATTCTAGGATCCATAAAATATCTTAGGAAAATTACGGCTCACTTTAAGAAAGGATGGATTATGAAAAAAGTAGGAGATCCCATCCCTCCAATCGCAGTAGCATTCCCCACTTCTACCATTTGAAGGTGGTATCAGACTGAGGTAGGACTCTGGTTAAGTTTGTGTTGTGTCCTCATGTGTTAGGGATGTGCTGTATCCCTTCCTTCCTGTCGAAATCCCTGACGCCCAGAACCTCGATGTGTCGCTCCCATGTGAGCTACACCTACACTGTCATCACATAACTGAATCCTAATACTTATTTCAGGGGGCTTTTTCTTATCTATTTGTGCAGAGTTGTAAGTCATATTTAGAATACTAAAACTGCATATCATTCCCAAACTGCACAGCTTGTACTGGAGGAACTAAACTACAGGAATGCACCTAAAGACCTCCTCCGGTAGGTGGCCTTTTGGAGCAAAGGCCTCCCCCACCCCGTTTGGAGTTTCCAGAAATGGTATAATTTGTGAAGAAATAGTAGGTAAAGATAAACATCTGAGCCACCAATACCCCTGCCCCACTGTTTCAGCAAACCAAATAGTCAACTATTTAATATGCCCAGAGCTGAGTGTTGAGAGACTCTTAGATCATTATTTGGTAACCAGTTATCTTTTATAATAAAATTGAATTTTTTTAGAGCAATGATGCTATTTATTCTTTGAAACCATCAGCTAGTGTATTTATATGACAAAAACATTCTGGTTTTATTCAATTATTGGAGAAAAGCACATCTTGGAAACACTGCTAAATGCCATCCTTGGGTTATGTCTACATGGCTTGGTAGATAATAAGTCAGTACAAAATGACTGTAAACATACCTTGGCTGCAAATCATTTGTTTTTTCTAAAAAGCAGAGATGTTGAAATTGAAACTTCTTGAATAGTTTCAGTGGGTCTATTTTCACACTACCTTTGTTTTTAACCTAGCTGGTGCCTTTATAATAATAGACAATGGAAGACAAAGAGTAACTAAGAGTGAAATAATATGGTATGGTACATTCTGGAACTACTTATCCTTTTCTTTGTACCAATTAAAGGGTTTCTACTCTCTATGGTGTCACTTATCTAGTACACATGATTATTTCTCACTGGTCATGTCTCTGTATTTTAAAGCGGGACACATTCAAGAAATGAGCTGATACCTTAGCTTTTGAAGCTAATGTCTGATTCAAAGAGATAAAAGCTTGATCTACACAGATTTACTACGTCTTTAAAGCAAGTCCGCAATAACAAACACTGAGCCTGAAGGGTGGTTTTAGGTTCTGAGCTGAAAATGACAGCCTCCGTGAACCCCACAGCATAAAAAAGTATCCCTCTAGTTTATCTCACCCCTTCAGTGTTCGTATTGCATATTTTTCTTTGCAATCATCTTTAAGGGTATAGTTTTATATATATCCGTTGAGCATGTACATGCTTAAGATCTTAGTTTCAGCATACTGGTTTTTGTTTTTCTTTTGGGAGTGAGTTCCATTTTTTCTAGCACATAAGTGATGTGCTATTCAGATTACACAAAACACTGAGAAACCTGACTATTTCAGAATTAAAGTATTGTCAGAGATAAAATTAAAATATTGGTGATTAATTTTTACTTGGGAAGCGTAACTAAGGACAATGTGATTGCTTGTCAAGGCCAACCAGTAGGGAGGGTCATAATTAGCATTTTTTTTTATAAACTTGTAAAATAACTCTTTCTTGGTATGAATCAGAATGCATTTTAGATTCATCAGTTATCTTAGAACTAGTGAATTGTTCATTTTAGAACAGTTTTCTCTTGAATGCATTTGTTATGGAGGTAGGTGATGGGATATGCTTGGTGAAGAATACAAGGTGAAATGGGTACATTCTGTACCCCCTGAGTTTCAGTTATAAAAAAAGAGCAGTACCTGAAGGAATAGACAATAGATATCAAATATTTATGCCTGGCATTTGATTTAAAATACTGAACATTTTGCCTTACCAGGCAGTGGCACAATGAATAGAGCATCGGACTATGATGCAGAGGACCCAGGTTCAAAACCCTGAGGTCGCCGGCTTGAGTGCGGGCTCATCCAGCTTGAGCGTAGGCTCACCAGCTCAGTGTGGGTTCACTGGTTTAAGCATGGGATCATAGACATGACTCCATGGTCGCTAGTTTGAGCCTGAAGGTTACTGGCTTGAAGCCCAAGGCCGTTAGTTTGAGCCCACGGTCACTGGCTTGAGCTAGAGGACACTGGCTTGGCTGTAGCCCCCGGGTCAAGGCACATATGAGAAAGCAATCAATGAACAACTAAGATGCCACAACAAAGAACTGATGCTTCTCATCTCTCTCCCTTCCTGCCTGTCTGTCCCTATCTTTCCCTCTCGCTGTCTCCCTGTCTGTCTCTATCTCTCTCGCTAAATAAATAAATAAAACATTTAACAGTTGAACTTCTGTGAATACAGCCAAGGGAATTCCATCTGGAAGGGGTCCTGCAGGTGATTTTACATTCTCACTTTCAAATAAGGTGATTGTTCAATTTAAATATAAATAATAGAAGAATAAATAATCATTTACTAAGGCATGTTCTGTTTCGAGGCTGATTAACAACTAACCTTCTATTAAGGGCAACCTCATTAATTAATTACAGGCATTAATTCTGTGTTTCCCACAATGCATTTTTATTCACTTGAGTTCACAATGAGTTATGTTCTTTGTGTACACTATGTGCTTCCCTGTACACACGTCCTTGCATATTTATGTAATGTAGTGTGTACATGCTTCTCGAAGTCCCACTGACATGTTGATACAAGCACCCAAAAGTAGATATAAGAAGATATGTTTGTACACAAAAGTAGAACTGAGCATAATACCTGTTTAATAAGAGTTGCTTCTTGAAAGGTAACTGATTTAAGATCTTCCTAAATCTAATTTTGTTGTATATGTTTCTTTTTTTTAAACTATAGAATCATTCAGCCCTACAATGAAAAATTAGAGCAAAGCAGTTAGTCTACCAGGGCCATGATGCATTATAAATAATACCAGTAAGGTTATTACTACTAATAATAATAGCCAACATTAATTCTATATGGTATAAGGTCCCAGAGGGATGGTTGTCACAATATCTTATTCTTGTTCTGTTCTAAGCACTAATTTAAGTACTGTACGTTTGCAACCCATTGAACCTCACAGTAGTCCTAAGGCAAATACTCTTAACAACCTTGTTTTATACATTTGGGAAACTGAGGCACAGAAAGGTGGAGAGAAAATAAGCTGATCAGTCTGCAGCCCTACACAGTCCAGCTCTAGAATCCCTGACTTGTGAGACTGCCTGTCAGCATAGAATTTGCTCACAGCTAAGGGGGGATGGCATCTTCTAAGAGTTATTATATCCTTAATTATTCTCAGGTTTAGTGTATGTCATATAGCAATATAGACGATTAATTCCCAAAGACTTTTGGAAATTATTTCTAATAATATAATGTTTGAGCTCATTGAAAAGGATATAAAAACTGGAAATTATCAAAGTTTCCCTGAAAAACATGTCAGATGTGCTAGCCCAGGTCTGTGTGCCCTGCATGCTGGCCTGTGTCCCAGGTGGCTGCAGACGGCCTTTCCTGGATTCCCGAGTCCCTGATGTCCAGCGGGTTGAGCCAGGGAGAGATGCTGGCCGGGGTCAGGAAGGGGAGAAAGGGAGGCTGGGTGGTGCAGAGGAGGAAGGAGGCGGCGGGGGCGGGGCCAGCAAAAGGCGGCCTCTCTTCTGTGCATCCAGCTCTCTCCAGACAGGCCTACCGTGGTTCCATTCTGCTGGGGACCCGGCCCTGGGCTTCAGTGGCACTCTTCCCCCATTCCTACCCACCGTGGCTTTCTACTGTAGCTAATCCCTGGGTTGCCTAACCACCTCCTGTTTGGGACTCTCCCCATTCTTCATGACTTGTTTGACCAACTTATTCCCTGTATTAAATTCCCTCAGCTGGATATGTGTAAGTTGTTTTTGTCTGCCTAGTTAGACCTTGACTGGTACGTAAGCCATTTTCATTTTCTGTTTGGTATGATTATAAAAGAGGCTAAGAGAATGCTGTTGGCATATTATATCCAGATTTCAGTAAGACTTTTGACAGATAATCTTATGTCCTTGTGAACACAATAGGGGGAATTTAGACTATTACAAATTTTCAGATTGCTAAAGTTTATTAATGTTCAAGTCAACCTGATGAAAGGGCTCTAGAGGTTTACCAGAGGCTCTGCCCTTGGCCACGTCCTACTCAACATTATTAACAAAGATCTGGACAAAGACAAAACGGCTTTTATCAAATGAGTTCCTTAACATGAAGCAGATAGGTAATTTAATTCAGATTTTGAAAGGATAAACTTTATAAGGAAAATCAAAAATCTTGCATCTAGGTACAAAAAATACAAAGCTATAGAATGAGAGAGGCCAAGCTTCCCAGCATATTATGTGGGTAAAGAAATACAGGGTTTTAATTGACCACAAGCCACATACATGCCAGAGGTATGACCTGTGTTTAAAGGAAAATGGGGTGGGATTTGACTTTTGGCCCCATTAGGGGAGTAGTGTCCCTGTCAACTGAAAACTAGTTCTACTTCTCTTCAAGAGTATTACAGGAAGAGTAGGAACTTAATCTAAAAAAGATATTACTAAACTGAAGCATCAATATTCTCCAACCCTTGTAAAGCCTTATGTTATTTACAAGTTGTATTCAGACATATTTGTTCACCCTTGCCTCACAACAACCCAGTGGGGGATGTACTGTTACCCCTTGTCTCAGCCTTTCTTTCCTTATACGGGTTCAAGTCTAAGGTACGTAGCTCACTGTGTGGCCTTAGGCAAGGAAGTTCTGGTGCTTGGTCCAGAACCCACCTAATTACAATAGAGCCCATTCTCACCTCAGGACACATGCTGCATCGAGATCAGAAGAGTTGGGAAGCTTTTACATGCGATGAGCAGTTAAGGGAACCTGGAACATTATGGTAGGAGAAGAGACTTGTGGGAACAATAAAATATTCTCTTCCAAAATTGGAAACTATCACATGAGAGAAAGAGTAGATTAATTTATGTGGCTTCAGGGAACAACTAGGACTTTTTGCTCAATATTTTAAAATTTTCAAACAGAACTGCCCTCTCTCTCGGTAATTTGTTTTTGTGTAAAAAGCTGGATAACTGTCAGGAATGTAGTAGTAAAATGAATTCCTGTGTTGGGAAAAATGTTCAAGTACATAACTTCTAGAATGACACCCTACTCTAGCTGATTTGTTTTTGGGTTTTGGTTAGTGAGATTTGTGGTTTGTAGTTTTTTGATTAGGAATTATTGGTTTTATTTTCATAGTTTCACTTCTAGGAACATAATTGTTTTGCTTATAATTTAAGATGAACATACTCTATTTGTGAAAAAAACTTTTAAGCGCCTGAAACAAGGAAGTAAAGCATGACTAGGGCTCAATGTAATTAACTTCACAAGAAATATTATGCTATTTCCAGGAATATGTCCCCAGAGTGAATGTCTGCATTTGTTCCATTTTATTCCTTACCGTAGAATCCTATTGGGGTGATGAGGAAAATCATTTTGAAATATAGTGAAGCAGAGAATAGAATTTGCAAATTATTATTAAGTTGATAAGATGAACTTGTGCAAATGCAAACTGTTGGCATGTCACTGTAAAAACCAGTATCTAGATGGTAAAAGGTCCCTGAGATGACTTATGAAAGGCCAGCAGAGTCACAGTGATTGGAAATCCGTAGAAGTTACCTTGAGGAAGCCTTTCTGATCTTTCCAGAACTAGTGTAGTCTTTCTCCTCACATTGGGATAGTTATGTTCATAAAGGGCTAGGGCAGTGATCGGCAAACTCATTAGTCAACAGAGCCAAATATCAACAGTACAACGATTGAAATTTCTTTTGAGAGCCAAATTTTTTAAACTTAAAACTATATAGGTAGGTACATTCCTTATCGAGGTAGCGCCCGCACGTGGTATTTTGTGGAAGAGCCACACTCAAGGGGCCAAAGAGCCACATGTGGTTCGTGAGCCTCAGTTTGCCGACCACTGGGCTAAGGTAACTGAGGAAAAAAAATAAAAATTATTTCAAAATTGATACAAGAAACAGCAAATCTTCCATGAGAGTAAAACACGCAGGAAAGATTAAATGTATTAGTGTTTCAGAATTAAGATAACATCTGGCTTTGACCTTATTTCTGCCTAGGTTTAATAAAGGGAAGTTCTTACTCTTCATAACTACTAGCTGAGGTCTAAAAGTTAACTTACTTGATGTCCTGAAAAAGCTTTGTTGTGAACCCATCATATTTCGATCTTCCCTGTGAATTAGCCAAAGGACTAGGTACTCCTCTCATGTTCATTTTTTAGAAATCTTGCACTGTCTGCCCCCACTTCCACCCTTTATCCAGTTTCCCCAGACTCCTGATCGTAACATAATTCTCATGGAAGAATGTAAGAGACATTGAAAGTACTGAGGGATAAAAAATGAGGTAAAAAAAAGCACCTGATATTTAATTCAATGTATTATCCATTTAAAATTTGAATTTGTAAAATAAATTTTACAGATATTAATTATCTCTGACAACTTGCCATTTGATAAAGTGGTGATTTTTCTTTTAAAAAAAGTCAATTTCCTACTCATGTACTTGATTTGGGGCTCAGCAAGCCCCAATACTCTTTTCCCTCTAAGTTGCTTAATGCAAAGTAGATAAAAGTAGTAATACGTAAGGATTCCTGTGCTGTCCTGGGCCTAATTAACATGATTTCTCTTTTGTAATCTCCTATTACATAATGTCCTATATGTAAAATTTGGGGAGTTCAAAACTTCACCAAATTACTGTCAGATATTTTTTGGTATTAAGAATTTTTCATATTTTAGGAAAATGATAATACAGTGTATAAGTCTTGTATTATGCAGTCAATTCCCCAGTGCATATTCAAATGTGTGAAGATTCTGATAGCAAATGAAAATGAATAATCACATTAAGTGAGGTAAATTAAGACATTGAGTGTTTTCACATTAGTTCTGGTCAGAATTTGCAGCCCTATAAATTTGGCAGAGATCGAGTTTGCCACCAAATGAGTTTTAAAAAATCACCATCACTTAATTTTCAGAGCTTTTGTGATCTTCAAGTTATTGGCATTTGTGGACCTATAAACTTTTATTCATTTACAAAACCTTCTGTAGTTGTTTGATATCTATTTCTAATTTCAAGTGGATAGGTAAAAATTGTTGCTATTTTCTCATTTCCCCAAGAAAGCAGGAAGGGCGAGCATCGGAACAGAATTTGGGGATGATTTGCTAAGTATTGCCATAAGAACCTCATCTCTGTTAGACCCCATAGAATCCTCTGAGACAAATTGTTTTTATTTTACAAAGGCAACAGAGGTGTAAGGAGTGAAATAACTCTTTCCAGCTACAAAGTTAGTAAATAGCAAAACTAAGACTCAAACTCAAGATTTTTCAACTCTAGATCTTTTACCAAATCTTGTTTTCATAGGAAAAGCTTCTGATGAAGCTGGAAAGTGAGAACTCAGGTATATGCTTATCTAGAGTCCAATGAATGTATCCTGATGCCTAAAACCTTTTATGAATTTGAATTAAAATTAGTTTGGCAGAAGTGGACTGATTATTGTAAAATTTCAAAGTTTGATTATTTTTTAAAAGGGATAATCTAAAAGTTTAGGCTAATGTTAAGTATGGAATGATAATGATTTTTTGTTAGTGGTGTTCTCTCATTTTTGTTTTAACTATTTAGATGTGTCTGGCATCAGAGGGGGTGAAAATGGAAGAATCCAAGCTAATAAAAGCAAAAGAATCAGATGGCAGAAGAATTAAAGAATTGGAGAGAGGAAAAGAAGAAAGAGAAATAAAAATGGAGAAAACTGATGAAACCAAGTTACAGAAAGGAGAATTTGAAAAATCATTTAAGGAAAATGTGAAAGATTCTAAGGAATTAAGAAATTTTGAAGAGCTGCGAATGGATGATATAATCGCTATAAAAATGGAAGATCCCAAAGAAACTAAAAAGGAAGAGTTCGACGAAGATCAAAAATGTGGTCACTTCTCCGATTCTTCTTACTCGGCCAGTAGCAAGATAATAATAAGCGACGTTCCCAGTAGAAAGGATCACATGTGCCATCCTCATGGAATTATGATCATTGAGGACCCCACTGCATTAAACAAACCAGAAAAACTGAAGAAGAAGAAGAAGAAAAGCAAAATGGATCGACATGGAAATGATAAATCCACACCTAGGAAGACTTGCAAGAAGAGGCAGTCCTCAGAATCTGACATCGAGAGTGTCATATACACCATTGAAGCTGTGGCAAAGGGAGATTGGGGCATTGAGAAGCTTGGAGAGACCCCTCGCAAGAAGGCCCGTACCTCCTCAAGTGGCAAGGGAAATATGTTGGATGCCAAGCCACCAAAGAAAAAAGTGAAATCAAGAGAGAAGAAAATGTCAAAGGAGAAATCCTCAGACACCACCAAAGAGTTAAGACCTCAAGATTTCATTAGTATTTCTACCAGCAAGAACATTTCTAGTGAGGTGCCCGAGGATATCAAAGCCGAACCATTGGCCCCCATGGAGGATGCATTACCACCCAGCTTAGCAGGACAGGCCAAGCCTGAGGACAATGAGTGTCACAGAAAAATCGAGACTTGCGGCTCCCGGAAATCCGAGAGGTCTTGCAAAGGTGCTCTTTATAAAACCCTGGTGTCTGAGGGCATGCTCACCTCCCTGAGAGCTAATGTTGACAGAGGTAAGTGACTTCTACAAATCAGAAAAGATGATTGAAACCCAGCAAAAGTACTTCTTTAGACCTATTGAAAAGAACCACCATAAAGAACAATATGGTATCAAAATAATATTTTACATTTATAGAGTTCTTTATGGTTTATAGATCACATACATCTGTTATTTGTCATTTTACTTACATGTTTTCTAGGATCTTTGAAGAGAGTGTCTTCAGGATATAAGTGTTTAAAGTAATTCAAATCTTTTTTTTTTTTTTTTTTTACTGTTATGGGCTGGGTTTTTGTTTCTGAAGGGTCAATATTGCGTGTCTGGAGCTCTTAGTCTCTTTTCTAAAACTGATGGAAAAGAATTTCCTGAATCAGGCAGATATCTTTGCCTGAATCTTGACCTGTAGGGTCCATAGGCAAAGGACTTGTCTAGCCCTCTCTATTAGGTTATCAAATCTATAACTAACATGAAGGCTCTTCTAAACACAGCAGTATTGGCCCTAAGCCAGTTAGCTCAATCAGTTAGAATGTTGTCCCAAAACAACAAGGCTGTGGATTCAATTCCTGGTCAAGACATATACGAGAAGCAACCAATGAATGCACATCTAAGTGAAATAACAAATGAGTGCTTCTCTCTCTCTCTCTTTCCTTCCTCTCTCTGTCTTTCTAAAGTCAAACAATAAAAAATAATAAAAAATAACAGAAGCCAGTTAGTGAATACCTTTATCCTATAGAGTTTTTCATATAAATTCATCTATTTGAAAACACAGCATCTGGCTAGGGGATTACCTTTGGCCAAGCTAACTTCCAACTAGAGATATGTGAATACTAGGTCCAGCAAGCCCTGAACGAAGATCCTCAGGAGTACATTGCCCTCTGGGGGTGTCATTCCAATAAACCCTGGAGAATTAGGTTTTATATACCCACCAGCACAGGACTCTCACACCTTACGCTGATTCTGTAATGGAAAACCTGGCAGTAGTTGGTCTGTCACTGGACTCACGTAATACCTGTTGAGTTATGACAAGACAGCTTATCTCACAGGCTGTAAGTCACTCCTGTGTGTGTTCTGTTATTAAGGGTGGCCCATCCTGAATCACCCTGAGACTCTGAATAGTTAAAAGTAGCATCATACCAAGTATACCTAAGGGGTCAAGGGGTGACTTGTGAAGCAGCTCAGATGATTTCCCTTCTATCCCAACGTACAAAGCACACCCTTTCTCTTGAATTTCCTTAGGGAAACGAAGCTCAGGGAAAGGAAACTCCTCCGATCACGAAGGGTGTTGGAGTGAAGAAAGCTGGACGTTTAGCCAGAGTGGGACCAGTGGGAGCAAGAAGTTCAAGAAGACGAAGGCAAAGGAAGACTCTCTCCTTGGGTAAGTGCCTGTGAGCTCAGTCGGCTACACTGCGCAGAACCCAAGAGTGGTAGGGTTTTCAAGGCAAACAGAAATCTCTAACTACTTATTTCTTGAGTATTCATTAAGCACTTGCTAACAGTCTTAGTAAGCACATGAGAGAATACAAATCAAGTATAGCACATGATTCCTGCTATTAACACAGTTGTGAGAGTGACAGTGTCATTGACATTTTAAGGATCAGACTTAGGCCTGAGTTTGAATTGAGGCCCACTGTGTATTACTGGTGTGACATTGTAAATCCCCTAATATCGCCAGGATACATTTTACTGTCTGAAGTTTACAGTGGATATTATATAACTATTTTAAAATTTTACATACTACATATACTTTATTTAGTATTCCTAAGGACCTGTATACATTTTGTAAAATAATGACAGCTAAAAAGGTAAGGTAAATAAAATTATGTTTTTATGTCTTTGTTTTGTTTAAACCATGTTCTACTGCTCTAAAATAAAAATAATAGGTTGAATATTCTCTATGCAGACAATATTCAGTAATTAATTATATATTAAAATACAGTGTCAAACAGTAGTAGCATACATCAAGATAAAAATCATTGAGAATTATTTCATTTTTTTATGTTATGCTAGAGACTCTAATACCACTCTTAATATAAAGCATTTTATAAGTTAGGAGATCCAACACTTTATACTGGTGAGGAAAGCATCTTAACATTCAGCTGTGCTGTTTTGAAAATCCTCTGGGATTTCCTTTAGCCCAATCTGAAAATAATTTATTGAACAGAAATACATTATTGTATTTTCCATATATTTTTCATAAATGTGTTTAAAGATATGCAAATATTATTCATTGGGAATACTATGTTTAGTTTATTCACAAATATTTGCATTTCTGCTTGTGGACTAATGTTTTTTCCTTGGATGTTACAGTGCTTCAAGTCTGGTTAATTCTCAGGTTCTAGGTCATCATAAAGTGTGAGAGTGCAAATTATGTCTCACGATGATGATTCTTCAGGATAATTTCTATCAAGATGATCTATTTATACATTTATATATTTTCTTTCTAATATTTTTTAATGTCCAGAATAGTTAAAATTAGTTTGGCTTACATTATGCTTCAACAGTGACATGAAAAATCCTCACATTTGTCATTGTCAAATGGGACTTTTCAAATTGTCAAATGAAGTATTTCCTAAAAGAAGAGGCCACTGATCATCAGGACCGGTGCTCTGTAGCTTCTGGAACTGCAAGTGCTCTGAATGTCTCCCTGGCAAGAGAGGAGCAGCTCTCATTGCAAACAGTGAAATCTCGGGGAACACAGCAGGGCGGAAGGGTTCCCAACAGGAAGTTCTCTGGTGCTTCCTTTAGGTGTGAGAGAGATGTGTTCGCAGTCCTCTTGGAGGAATAAGAAAAGTGAAACAATCTTTTGAAAATCTGTCCCTACAAAGAGATTGCTATGTGGGTTGATTTTTTTGTTTGCTTTGAAAAAAAATCGTTTCTAAGGAAGCCCCGTGTATATTCCTTGGAATGTAGTTTTCTACAGGCTTAAATCAGCAGTGAACTTCTGGTCTCTTCCTCCAGTCTCTCCTTTAAATAATGGCCTGTCAGAATCAGACTATCTGAGTTTGCTTTGTTGAGAACACACCAACATAATGCACTAACAGTGAGAAATGCCACTTTCTGTCAGTCTTCTCTGAGATTTCTAAATGAGCATTTTAAACCTTTTTATCACAGAAAATGTGCTACCTGCTTAGTTAACTGTAGACAAGAAAAATTCACTCAGTATAGGCAGTTCTAATTTTATAGACTTATCCAAGAAAAACTTAGGCGGTTATTCTAGTTGAAAAAAGAAAATGGAACCCCGAGAGACTTTAGGAGTTACATCTCACATTTTCATATTTTTCTCTTGGTTATTCTGAGTATCTGAAAAATTTACATCTTACAGATAGCTTTCTAATACATCTAATTAATATCAGATAGTGTTTGATTTTTCCATTAGTATAAACATTGTGGATTTTTTTGTTGCTGTTGTTTTTTTTACAGAGACAGAGAGTCAGAGAGAGGGATAGACAGGGACAGACAGACAGGAATGGAGAGAGATGAGAAGCATCAATCATCAGTTTTTCGTTGCAACACCTTAGTTGTTCATTGATTGCTTTCTCATATGTGCCTTGACTGCGGGCCTTCAGCAAACCGAGTAACCCTTTGCTTGAGCCAGCGACTTTGGGTCCAAGCTGGTGAGCTTTGCTCAAACCAGATGAGCCCGCGCTCAAGCTGGTGACCTCGGGGTCTCAAACCTGGGTCTTCTGCATCCCAGTCCAACGCTCTATCCACTGCGCCATTGTTTTTAATTGAGATTGAAAAAATGCTATTAGGGCGAAACATCACCCCCACCCACCACCTTTGCAGCTCTGACAGGACTTGATAATGGCCCTTTTCTGTTGACGATTCTGGTGGTTATCTGACTACCCCACCTCCCAGCTCTTGTACATTCCTCCAAAACAGACAGTTAGGTGGACACATCGTAAGTCCACCCCGTAGGTAGCAGCCTAACACATACACCTTCTTGTAAATTGCTGCTCAAAGCTCTGCCCTCCCAGTGCGCCTTCCGTTTTCCATCTGCCAAGCACAGCGCTCCTGCTGCCGCTTCTCCGGTCTGTCCGGGCTGCATCTGTCTGAGTGAAGACGGCCCCCTGTCCGTGAAAGCCAGCAGCCGGCCCAGGACCCCGCAGCCATGCTGCCATCGCTGTGTGTGGGGAAGGGAGGCTTGGAGACGGGCAAAAGCAGCCCAAGGATTTCCAGCTTTGCTGATGGCATTTCCAAAGTCACTTGTAGTTAAAGCGCTGTTGCCTTTCCATCAGCGTGTTCATTGAAACCTGGCTTTACTTTTCTCACTGAGTGTTTTATCCTCATCCTGGTCAACTCTCCAGAATGATTTTCTTTTCTTTTGTTTTTTTTTTGTATTTTTCCGAAGCTGGAAACGGGGAGAGACAGTCAGACAGACTCCCGCATGCGCCCAACCGGGATCCACCTGGCACGCCCACCAGGGGGCAACGTTCTGCCCCTCCGGGGCGTCGCTCTGCCCCTCCGGGGCGTCGCTCTGCCACAACCAGAGCCACTCTAGCGTCTGGGGCAGAGGCCAAGGAGCCCTCCCCAGCGCCCGGGCCATCTTTGCTCCAATGGAGCCTTGGCTGCGGGAGGAGAAGAGAGAGACAGAGAGGAAGGAGAGGGGGAGGAGTGGAGAAGCAGATGGGCATTTCTCCTGTGTGCCCTGGCCGGGAATCGAACCCGGGACCCCTTGCACGCCAGGCCGACGCTCTACCACTGAGCCAACTAGCCAGGGCCAGAATGATTTTCTAATATGTAAAATGTGTGCATGCCTTTTCTTTGTGTGTGTATGTTTTAAAGTATATACTAGTCAATAAATATTTTTTTAAAAACCAGTCTTACAAAATTACTAGTAAACCGTACTACCAATAACCTTGCCAGTATAGATACATATATATGACTCTTCAGACTGAGAAACTTGTCTGGATGGATATACTTTGTATTGAACTTAATGAAAAGTCCTCATGCCGGTGGAGAAAAAGACTTATTCTCCACTTCAAAAATATTCAGTATTTTAAATATTTTTGCAGCTTTTCCTAGGTAATAAGGTAACCTGTCATGTGAGTTTACAAAGAAAATTGTGTTGGTAAATCTTAAACTTTTCTGCAAAGAGGTTTTTTGTCCTTGCATAGAATTTATTAACAGCGACCTAATTCTCAGGGACCCTGTTATCAAAAGAAATATCTTAAAATATAGCTTGTATTATTTTCTGCTTAAATATTTATATCGTGTTGATTTGTTACATCCCTTCTCTTTTATTAGCTCAGCAAAGCTGGATGAAGAATTTGAAAAAAAATTCAACAGCCTCCCTCAATACTGTCCTATTGCATTTGACCGGAAATGTGGACCTGTCCCAAGAAAAAAGAAGAAGTCCGGGAACATGTCCTCAGAACCGACTAAAACCAGCAAAGGTTAGTTAGATGTGTGCTCTGTCTTCCCGCAGCGTGGCCAGAACCTCGGCTGTGCCCTGTTCTGAGCTTCTGCAGCTCCCGCTAGATGTAATTGGGTTTCGATTGAGGCAGTAGGGAGTTTGAATTTCAGGCTGTTTTCCCAGATTATCTTGGTAATAACTTCTTTCTCCCTTCTTTCCTTCCTAATTCTCCTCAGCCTCTGTCCTTTGCCATCTCAACCTATACATTTTCCCTTAAAGGTGTAGGTTTTTGAAAGTGTTATACATGGTCTTTGACCCTTCTGCTCTTTGGAAATATAAAATGTTTCTTAAGCAAAAATCGCTGGCTGGTCTAATTCTTCTGTTCTCTGTATGTGCAGCGGGTTAGACTCTAGACTCTGAAATTGTTCCATTTGCCTAACAAGCAGACTTCTTTCTTCACTGGAAGTGCTAACCACATGAAAATAAAATTCCCTGTAATACTCTAGCAATATTTTTTATTGGTTTTGTTAAATTTAGGAAAATGCTTTATTCAGCATATTCATTTTCAAGAATAGCCGATTCTCCCCTACATATTTTAAAATTGTCACAAGTTGGGTGGATGTGAGCGGTTGTCAAAGGCAGTGTTGTAGTTCAAAGCGGGGCTTTAAAGAATATGGTGTGATTTCAGTGGTCTCGGCACCCAGGGTCATCTGTGCAGGGGCAGGGATTCCGGACAGCCTAACCTGCTCCGGATACTCAAGCACAACTAAGGGTCGCCCTACCCAAAGTGGCAGTGCTGCTCACCTTGAGAAACAGGTCTTCTAATTCTACTTTAGGTCTAAAGATTGGTGGAGGGAGTGGACCTCCAGGTTTCCACACAGGTGGGAGACTGTGTTAGCTTAGCTCTCCTATAAGGACAGTGAATGGGGAGATGAAGACTGGGATGGCTGAGCTTCTGTTGCTAAAATTCTGAGCAGGGTTTGATGGAAGAGTTCTTGTAATGACCCTGCAGAAGTGGCTGCGTGGTACCTGCTTTATGTCAAAGTAGGTTAATTCCCTTCTTTTGTGTACTTCGGACAGACGGATGGATGGATGGATGGTTAAAATACACTATCTACCTTTTTGTAAATCTTACTAAATTCTTACAATCATGAATAATGATCAAAGATAAATTACTGAGGAAATACAATTTTATGGATTTTGAGAGAATATCTAAGGTATTTTTCTAGGGTAATTGATGGTTTCTCCTCTGAAGAAACCTGAACCTTTATCCCTTGGTTCCTAAAACCCTTTGTGTACTGCTACTAATATAGCAGAGGGGGTTGCTTTGAGAGCTGTATCTTAAGATAGTTCTGCAAGGCGGAAGAAAATTCCCCCTGTGTCATTAAAGGCAGAGGGGAATATAAAAGTGATTTTAGCTTAGTTTTTCCTCTGTGGTTAATAAAAAATAAGTCTAGTGAATAAAGAACTAAAAAAAATGAGTCACCAAATTGGCTCATCTGAGAAAATAAACTAGGGTTGTAGCACAGTCTTTCAAGATAGGTAAGAAAGAAATCAGGTGGCGTTGTTGACAGGTAAGTAGCTGAGCACCTCAGTGGGTTGATTACCACATGCAGTGACAGTCTTTGTGCCCTAGAGATATTTAGGAACAGGCACAGTAGCCCATTGAGCCCAAAGATGCCAGGTATCTTGAGCTCTCATAAGTCTTGGATTTAAAGTTGCTGATAAATAAATACCTGACAAGACAATAAAATGGATCTTGATTGATGTACGAGATGCATTGGCTTCCTCCATGCCTTGATGTTCACGACATTCCTTTTAGAGCTCTGAAGATGGCTGATTATCTATCAGGAAATGTAACTAATTTACTTTTGTAAAGCTATAAAAACCCCTGAAGTTAGGATCTGTTTTCATGAGACCTTTCCTTAGTTGTCTGTGGTATGTTTTTTCTCTCCCAGCTAAGATTAACGATATTTCTTTTCATGTGAAATAGTGTTTTGGAGGTTTGGATTATACTTCATGCAACATCATCTTAACTCTTCTGTTATGCCTCTTCAAGCCACCAAGTCACTGGTTCTTATATAGTATATCCATATCTTATACAGTACGCCAGCATTCCAACTCATGGAGCATAATGGGATTAGAGTAAAGCAGAAATTAAATAGTACGTTCTCTGTTTAGCAAGCTAAAGAAATGGTATTTGTGACTGATGGTAATTTGGCATTAGCAGCACCAATGTACTATTGTACAAGTTATTAATGAAATTATTATACCAGCTGTGCTGTAATTGCCTGATCTTTAGAGGATAGAAGAGATTGTTTTCTTAGACTCTAGATACTTTGCACCTTTGCATAATGAATCCTTCAAAGCAAAAAGCTGTGTAAGAGATCATTAGTTCATTAGTAAAAGAGCATGTGTCCATAGGAAACCTCATTTTTCCTTTGACAATTTACCATTTGTCTATATTTTATCTTCTCCTTCATTTGTTATCATTTAACATTCATTATGTTTTTTTTTTCTTGCTTTATAGTAGATACTTATTTAACTATTCCAGGTTATAGGAAATGTGTAGTCAGATAGAGAAAGACAAATACCATATGATTTCACTTAAATGTGGAATCTAAAGAACAAAATAAATGAACAAACAAAACAGAAACAGACTCACAAATTCAGGAAACATTTTGACTGTTACCAGAGGGGAGGTAGATTTGGGGACTGGGTAAAAAAGGTGAAAGGATTAAGATGTACAAATTGGTAGTTTCGAAATAGTCATGGAATGGAGTACAGGACAGGTAAAAAGTAATATTTCAATAACTATAACTCTGTATGGTGCCAGGTGGGTAGTAGTTTTATTGGGGTGATCACTTCATGAATCTCTATTAATGTCTAACCACTGGGTTGTACATTTTAATATAACATTGTACATTAACTGTAATTTAAAAATAAAATTATTTCAAAAAATGTATAGAATTTTTCCAAAATGTAATTTCTAGAGGAAATGATTATGGGTGCATTTATGCATCTCAGAATCATAGTACCTTCTTGGGTTTTTCAGTGGTCTCCTTATTTATATCTATATTTCCAAGTAGTGTCCTCCCCTTTCTCACTGTTCCCTTCATTCTCTCTGCCTATCCCTCTCTCTATGTCAGCGGTTCTCAACCTGTGGGTCGCGACCCCGGCGGGGTTGCCTAAAGCCATCGGAAAATACATAATGCATATCAGATATTTACATTCTGAATCATAACTGTAGCAAAATTACAGTTATGAAGTAGCCACCAAAATTATTTTTTGGTCTGGGGTCACTGCAACATGAGGAACTGTATTGTGGGGTCACGGCATTAGAAAGGTTGAGAACCACTGCTCTATGTAATAGGTCTTGTCAGAAACTCTAAAACAAAAAGGAGGAAAATAACTAAATGCCACCTTCTCCAACAGGGCTCCGGCTACATTATAGTAGGCAGAGCCCAATGACTTGGGAATAGAATTTCTGAATTACAGTCCATCTAACTCGGGGCCGATCAGCTGAAACAGCCCATGCTGACATGTTTTCTGCTCTCTCTCTCTCACAAGCCCTTGTACATATTCAAATGAAAGCTTTAAATTATGTCTAAATTTAATTGTAACTCCTTAAGAGATTTGTTTTGACACATTATTTTAAGTATACTGTTAATGTATGAAGCACATTTTAGGAAAGTGTCAGAAGTCAAGAGTGCTCTGCAAAATAAATAATTTTCAAATGACATAGGGTCATGGAAAAAAAGTTAATTGAGTTCAATTTGGAGTGTTTAAATTAGGCCCCAGCTTGACCCTTGACTTTACTTTTCTTCTTTTCTCTTCTGTCTTTTCACATTGTTTCTTAGCCCATTAAATTTGCTGTTGGTTTTTCTCATATTTTTCCAGAGCACATTTATATGTAAGATTGGAATTTCAAATGGTTAAGCATTTGAGATTTGAATAAAAGAAGCAGATTTATAAAATCAAAGGTTGAGGACCGAATCCCCTGTTTGGGATTGAGCTAAACTAAGGATACTTGCAGTGTTAAAGAACTAAGATCTGTTAGCCAGGCAAGCCTGTCCTCAGGAAGTGATAGTTTCCAGCTTGGGAAGACTCTGTATTCTATCCTCCAAGTGTATCTGAGAGTCTTCATTGCTACCAAACATTTTCAGGAACACGGTGATGGCACGTTTGCAGGTATTGAAGAGTATACCAATAGAATCCTGAGCTTAACAAGGCATGCATGTCCAACCCGAAGAGGTGGTTCAGTCCCGCAATCAGTTCTAACTTGGTTGTGATTGGTTTATTCAAGTCAGCAGATAATGACCAGCAGCTGGGGGCACTTTGCTATAAATTATTGCTAACTTAGTGTTTCATTGGTTATTCATTACTTGTATGTTCATTGAAAAATGACAACTTAGTTTTAGACTAAAAACCTCTGCTCTTTTTATAGCTTGAAAAAAACATGAAATTGTAGAACGTGGGCATAAGCCACTACTATTTTGAGCTATGCCTAACACTTGTTTCCTATGACAGTTCACTTAATTCACCTTACCTATTGATCTTGAAGAATTTTCATACCAGGCCAATTCTGAACTGGTTACTGTGTCACTAGCTTCTCACACCAAAAAAATGTCTCCTTTTCAGCAATCCATGAACAACATTAATGTTAGGAAGGATTATTATTGTTACTGTCTCTATGGCACCCCTCTTACACTCTCAGATTGCTTTTCTCTGCTACTTTCTACCCAGCTGTGAAGTTGGTGTGCAAAAGAGAGATGGATACTTCAGGTATAGGGCATCCTGCCCAGAAACTTAAGTATTGAGCCCTAAGCTAGTTTACATGCCACCAGCAAGGGACTTTGTCACAAAGATGTGGAGGCTGATGCAAGCGCTCTCTCAGGAAATTTGGTAGGAAGAGGAGGGATAGCGATGGGAGGGAAACTCGAGGTGGTAGTTTACTGAAAGACGGTGTACTTTAATGAAAACTGCACTGAAAGGTAGCTTAGTTGAGGATTCTTTGCTTTCCAAATAATTCCTTTGAAAACTTTTCTCTGCTTTTCACTTCCTACCTTCTTCCTACATGGAGTCTAAACATTAATAATTAAAGGTGGGGAGGGAAATAATAGTAAATTTATGTATACTTGTTGTTTATTCCAAATTTTGACTATTTTCTTTAGGCAAAATATCAAACGTATGTACCATACTGATGGGGAGAAATTAAGTTGTTCATTTCTTGACTCTGATGTTGCTGCTTTTCAGTTACTCATTCAAGTTTGTCACTTTCTTTTTTTGTCTGAAATTGTCTTTTAGTTAGATTTGTTTAATAGCTATAGTTTAGGACAGTTAGGAGCAAGAACGTTTAAAAATAAAAGTTTGCAGTAGCTCCTGTAAGTACTAAACCACTCCGGTTGTTCTTTTTTCATGTTAAAATTGACAAGTTCTATCTTTAGCTTTGTCCTTAAACTGTGCTCTTTAGAATTCTCTTTTGCGTATGGTTGGATCTGAAAATATGTTTCCTTTTCTTTATTATCGGAACCCGTACATCCAGCAATTGCTTCCGTGAGTTATTGCCTTATCCCATTGTCCTCACAACAAATAAACACACAGTGATAAATATAGAAACCGTTCTCCCTGTGAGCCAATTCCTTCTTATTATTAAATTATTTTCCTACAGGATCCTTATGGTCCTGAGAAGTCTCAGAATGGCTTCTTTTCTTTTTTCTACTTCTGTTTTCTATAATTGCCCATGTATCCATTACTCAGGTGCACTAACCTGAAGTTTCCTGGGTTGTATAAAATATGTATGAGATAGTGATTGCAAATGAATTCTTGAAATATTAGTGCAGTATGTACACATGGTATATATTTTTGTTATATTTTTAAAATTTATTTTCTTTCTGTTGCTCACTCTTTCTGGGGAACAAAAGCCAATAAGAGGATTTTTTAAAATTTCTATTTTAAACCACCATCAACTAATTCAGAAGTATTTGCTATTGGTTATTTAGGATGGCTTGGTGTAGTCATCAAAAAACACACAACTTTATGTTATCAGTAATAACAGCAATAACTGTCATTTATTGAACTCTTCCTCTTTGCCAAAGAGTGGGGTAAGAGCTTTATCTGTTGATGCAACAAATATTATTGAGATTGAGTTATGTGCTAAGCACCATTGTAGGTATCTATCTGTAGAATGTATTTGTGAATGAAAACAAAGAACTGTGCTGCCATGGAAGTTACATTATGGTGGGGTATCAGCCAATAAACAAGCCTAAACAATAAGCCAAGTATATAATGTATTAGAAGGTGAGAAGTGCTGTGAAAAAAAGAATAAGTTTGATGGAACAACTAGGCAAAAGGTCAACAAGGTAGGAAAAGAAGTCTATATACATCAGCTTCTCTGTTATAGAACACTCCACCCAATAATAGCAGAATATACATTCTTCTCAAGTGCACATGGAACTCTCTAGAATGCAACATATACTAGGCCTTAAAAGGATTGAAATAATTCAGATTATGCCTTCAGATTATGGATTGGAATTAAAATTTAACAACAGGAAAACAAATTAAGACACTCACAAATATGTGGAAATTAAATAACACACTCTAAATAACCAATAAATCAAAGAAGAAATTAATAAATAAATAGAGAAATGAGGAAAGACTTTGAAATGAACAAAAAAGGAAAACAATATACCAACATTTATGGGATATAGCTAAAGTAATGGTGAGAAAGCTTATAGCTGTAAGTGCATATATTAAGAAAAGAATTTAAGTTAATAACCTAACCTACATTGAGACACTATAAATAGAAAAGCAAATTAAACCTAGAGGAGATAAAGGAAATAAAGATTAAAGAGGAAATTCATGAAATGAAATTAATAAAATAAAGAGTAGAAAAAAATTAATGAAACCAAAACTTGGTTCTTTGAAAGGAACAACAAATCTGAGAAACATTTAGCTAGACTGACCAAGAAAAAGAGAAAGAGGACTCAAATTAAAGAAACACTGTGAACAATTCTATGCCAATAAATTAGATCAATTGCATGAAGTAGACATTTTCTAGAAAGACACAAGCTACCAAAATAGACTTAAGAAAGAATAGACAATCTGAATAAACCTTATCACTAGGAAAGAAATTAAATACAGTAATCGGAAAAGTACCCAGAAAAAAAAATCACACAGAATAAAAGAAAATACCAAATCACATATCTGATGAGGAACTTCTGTGTAGGGCATATAAAAAACTCTTACAACTCAAGAAGACAAACAGTTAATTTAAAAATGAACCAATTATTTGAGTAAATGTTTCCCTGCAGAAAGTATACTAGTGACCAATAAGCACATGCAAAATGCTTGATACCATTAATCATCAAGGAAATGCAAATCAAAACCACAGTGAGAGAGATACCACTTCACATCCTTAAGATGGCTTTAATAAAAAAGACTGATAAGTATTCATGAAGTGTGTTTTGAGGATGTCAGAAAGTCTGACAGTTCCTCAAAAGGTTAAGCATACCGTTAACCTATGAGCTAGCAATTTCACTCCTTGGTATATGTCCAAAAGAAATAAACACACATACCCACACAAAAGCTTGTATATGAATGTTAATAACAGGATGATTTATAATAACCAAAAGGAAGAAACAGCTTAAATGTCCATCAACTGACAAATAAACAAAATGTGATATAGCCTTATAATGAAATATTATTCAACCTTAAAAAGGAGTGATATGCTGACACATGCTACAACATGGATGAGCCTTGTGAACATTATACCAAGTGAAAGACTATAGATACAGAATACCATAGTGTATGATTTCACTTCTACGACATTTCCAAAATAGGAACATATTTATATATAGACAGAAAAGTAGATTAGTGATTGCTTAGGGATAGGGAGAGTGTAGTTATAGGGAGGGGTGATAGCTAAAGGCATAGGATTTATTTTTGAGGAGATAAAAATGTTTCGAAGCAGTGATGCTTGCAAATACCTGGGAATATAAAAACCATTGGGTTGTGTACTTTAGACAGGAGCAGAGTTTGCCTCTGGAAGGCACAGCATGTGATTGCAGGGCTGGGTGGTGGGTAGATGCAGCAGGGGCAGTTAATAGAGCTTCTAACATTTTTAATCCTCACATCAAGCCTCTGAATTAGACATTATTATTATTCCCATTAAAAGATGAGGAAAGAGCAGTAATTTAAATGAGTAAGTCAGTTTCACATAGGAAAATCAACAGAGCATGTAAATAACCTAATTGGGGGCGGTCATTGCTATTGCTGGCATTTCTGATTGGTGACTAAAAATGTTCATTTCTGTTTCTTCTCTCTGAGAAAACTAAGATACAATCTAAGGCTTCTCCTCCCTCCTCCCTACCAGAAATAAAAGTCTTCTCAGCAAATATTTTTCCTATTTTTAAATCTCTTATTTCTTTCTAGAATATTCTTTTGAAAAGGCTAGAAAGCTATCTAATGCTATCGGACCAGCAGTTATACTGAAAATGCTGTCCTTGTGAAAATCAGTTTCTTGGGAGAGATGAAATGCCGATGCCGTCCTTTTCTTTATGATATTTAGGAATCGAAAGAAAATCTTTTCTTTGTTACAGACTACAGCTACTCTGCTGTTATTAGTTGTGGTCTGTCTCTAGTCACTAAATCTGGAGTTTCTGCTGAGGGCGTCCTAGCCTTAATGGAGGCTTCTGCCCAATACATTTCGAAGGAAAATCTCACCGGGTTCTGTCTAAGCCTAAAGGAGGGCTGAGCGCTAGTTAAATGAGTAACAATTGAAGGTGACATTTCTTATGGCTCAGTTTGCTCATACCACAGGTGGGGAGGAGGGTGTGATTATTTTAGAACACACAGCATTGTTTTATGGAACATTGTGAATTTAAAATATATTTATATTAATATTGTCTGTAGGTCCTTTCCAGTCTCAGCAAAAGAACTTATTCCACAAAATTGTCAGCAAATATAAGCACAAAAAGGAGAAGCCTAATGTTCCAGAAACAGGTATTGGCGCTTCCATCCTCCATTAAGGTTTCTTGGCCACCTCCATTGTGCACTCGTCTCTGCGTAACGCTTCCGCGCTCTGCCTTGGCCTCTTCCCGTCCCGTGGCTTTTTGCTTGCTTCAGTGTCGTCAGCTCCTGGTGCCAGCGTCTTCCTTATTGCTAGATTCTGCAGCTATTTGCAAGGAGATCTCCTTCACTTGGATTTCTTCTCCAATCCCGCAGTTGTCTCTATTTTCAGAGTTCCATATGAAATCTAAAATTGCCTTTTCTCATCTATATTTTGGTGCATTTGGTAATTTAGTTTTCTTGAGCTCTTATCCGCCTATTTTCTACGACTCTCCGCCTTTTTCTCATGCTTGGCAGCCTTCACGCAGGGCCCCATTTTCCTGCCTCCTGCAACCTTACCAGTTTCATAATCATAAGAAAGTCCCATGGTTTCTGTACTTTTCTCTGACACTTGAAGACTCTTGTCAAGGAGGATTGCACTCCTGAGTCATAACCTTTTTTTATCCAACTATGTACTTCATCGTTTGCCAGGCTCTTCTTTCTGCCTCCTTCAGCCACAGAACTCCCTTCCGGAGGGCCCTAGAGATGTGCTGCACTCTGCCTTTCCTCCACTCTGAACGTCTGTCTCATTGTTACGCTCCTGATGGGCCCTTGAACCTCATCAGGGCTCATCTGAAGGTTTTTTCTTCTCATTGTTCCGGACTCCCACTCTTCTTTCACATGAAAGATAACTCTCCCCGTTCCGTTCACTACGGCTGTGTGTCCCGGAGACAGGCTTTCTTTAGCATCTCCCTGCATGTTAGTGTCGTGACTACCATGAGCCTACTCATCCGATGCCATTTGGGAGCCCACTTGCATGGCCAGATGTGAAGCCTTTTATGTTTCTGGGACGAGACTTAAAATGCAGCTGTCTCCCATGTGTAGACATATGTGCCTGTGTGTTCCTCTGTGTAACCTGTTACTTAATCTGAATTTTATTTGCACCTCCACTTCAGCCTCTTATTTTTGTTTTATATATTAGTATTTTTTTTTCTCTGCCTCCAGTGGAGAAATATCACTTTTTAGGTAAAATGTGAGCTTGTATTATTCCCTTTTAACTGATCAAGATTGTCTTGATTAAAATCATAGCATTTTTCCAACAGTGTATTTCATAAAAGGTAAATGTGTTTATTTTTAATCCATTTCCCGTATAGTCTAATTAATTTAGTTGGCAGATACAGTTTTGAGAATTAGTTGAAATAAACTTCTGCTTTATTTGTGTGATAATGCTTTCTATTTAAGTTGTTTTGTATCTTCTCTTATCATTATAGTGTATATATCTCTACTACGTGTAGAATTTCACTTTTCTTTTTTGTCATTCTTTTTAGGATGTGGGGATAAATGGTCAAATAAGCACTTCTTCCTGGACACCATTCACCCTACAGAAGGTAAAAAAAAAGAAAAGCAATATTAATTGTATCGTTTCAGGTCATCTTTGCTGAAAATGGCACGATTTTCTGTGTGTGTGAGTGTGTGTGTGTGAGTGTGTGTGTGTGCCCCATATTGTGTATCCAGCACCCCGGGTCTCCTCTGTCAGCATTACGCCCCCTCCGCCCTCCTCTGCCTCCCTTCTCCTGCCCCTCCCCAGCAGTCACTCGCTGTTGTCCGTGTCCGTGAATTTCTTCTCTTTCCTATTTCTTTTTTGCTCAATCCCTCCACCCCCCTACCCAACCCTCACCCCCCCACCACCACCCCACAGCTGTCAGCCTGCTCTCTATGTGTCTGTCACTACTCTGCTTGTTATTTCAGAAATGGCATGATTTTAATCTATTTAAAAGGTGTAATTTATATGGGCTCAATCAACAGCATTAGACCTGAGTGTTCATAATTGGGTTCTTTTAAATTTTCAAATCAAAACTGATATTATTTTGACCCTGCTTAGGGTCAGGCAGTGTGTCATATGGAGTTTAATATGTCAGAGGAGGATTTCTCAACTTTGAGCCACATGAAACAGATTTTTCGTGACTAAAATTTTTATTTACTTGTGCAGTTCACGTTGCAGAGAGATGCTTATGGGAGTTTGGATAGGGCCAGCACGGGGCTGTCCTGGCAGGGTGGGCATGGGCAGACCTGTGGAGTGGTTACTCCCCCGGGCCTGTAAACATGTTTCAATGGAGCGCCCTTGAGGTGTATACAGAGCCACAAAAATGGCCTCTGTAAGACCAGTACATGTTACAGGTCCTAGGTGTAGACTTCAATTCAGTATTTCTCACAATTATATTTATTTGTGATGTCATCTAATTTCTATTAAATATTCAGCCCTCAGATGAATACTTATTTCTGTAGACTTCATTTCAGTATTTCTCACAATTATATTTATTTGTGATGTCATCTAATTTCTATTAAATATTCAGCCCTCAAATGAATACTTATTTCTGTGATGGTTAAGGGTCACAGAATAATGGTAAGAAGGGAAGGATTCTTTTCCATTGCAGATAATGTTAAAGACCTGACCGTTTTTGTACTGCTTAATTAGGAGTTGATTAATTGGAAAACTAGAACGGTTCTTAGAGGTCATCCAGTTCAACCTCTTTGATTTACTGATGGCCAGAAAGGGGAACTCGGTGCATAGCCCACGTCTCTGGACTCTCAAATACACTCGCGTTCCTTTACTAAAAAAAGAGAAAAAAAATTAAGATGCACATTTAGCCTAAATCACTTATCCAAAAATACCCATGTCTAAGCCCTGGCTGGAAAAAATACTTATGTCTTAAAGATATTTATCAAAAATACTCGAATTTGAGTTCATTATAAACATGGACTTTTTGGTTCGGTAGCCACAGTTCGCAGGAGCCACTGCCAGCCCGGTATCATTTACTTTTTTACAGAAAGTGCCAGCAGCGCATCTGCTTCCTGACCTGTTGTGTCACATCACAGCCTCCACGGGGTATCATTTCTGCATGTAGCTGGCAAAACAAACTATGAATTCTTGTGCTGCTCTCAGCACTAAATCCTGACATCCCAAAATTGATCTACATTAGCTCTTGTGTATTTAAAAAATATGTTCTACACACATTTGATACATGTAAAGTACTGATGAACTATAAGAGAAATCTAAAAGAGACATTTGAGACCGCAATACTTTATTCTTTTGTTTTTAATGATACCGCTCTAAATATGTTGGTGGTTAAATAATGGAAACCCTGCCTCCTATAAAATGGGTTCGATCTACCACAGCTCGTGCAGTGTGGTAGAAAGAAGGACTTAGGTAGGAATAAGGTGACCTGGGTGCTGGGTCTCTGATTTGCCACTAACATGCTTTCTTCAGGAGGCCAGATTGTTAACCTCACTAGAACCCACTGTCCACGTCGGCACTGAGTGTGTGTGTGATATGTGCACTAGGGAGGGCTGGAGGATGAGGTGTGGTAGTGCACGAACCATAAATGTCATCCCCCCGTCTAACGTCACTCGATGATTTTACTACTGTGGTGTCTTGAGCCAGTGGTATGATGCTGAAAGTAGGTTAATTCTGAAGCCCTAATTTTCTGCCCTTTAGGGAACAGGAAAGTAAATCAAGTTTGAGCCCTCTAGGCAGTCCCAAGGGTTTAGTTGGAAATAGAGTTATTATTGGTGATATTTAATTATACTTATTACTAATGCACATGGAATAAAACCTTGGAGAATGTGTGCTGGAAATTGGCTGTCCTTCAGTGTCGAGTGCAAATTCATTTTACCTGGCCAGGAAAAAAGGAATCGGCTTGAACACTTGAAATCACCAGTCATTTAAAGTGACCTTTTCTTGTTGCTTATTTTCATAGCATCCCTTGTTCGGGTGGTGAACTGTGTACTTTGTGAATTGTCCTGGCCCTTTCCTTCATCCTGTCTCTCACTTACGGGCACATCACTGCTTATTAAAACCTTACTGCGGAGAGTGTAAAAAATATAAGACAATGAAACCATAATCAGGATAAGTGTAGCATGTGTAAGCCACCCCGGGCGAAGATTAGACAGGAGTTGTCTGTAACTGATGTCTGTAATAACGATGTTGATGCAACTGAGGCTGCGCAGCTGTGAGTTCCCGACTTCTTTTCAAGTGGAGGACTTCAAGTTCGCTACGCTGTCTTTATATCAGCTCGAGTATAATTGGATTGCAATTTATGTTTTTTCCAAATATCAGAAATATTTAGGTACTTCGTAATCACATCTGAGGTTTAAATGCTAAGCTTATAATCGGTTTTAAGTATTTTCCACATGCTTTTAAAATCTAAAGTCACTAAACCATTTTGTGAAACTTTTGTGGATCATAAAAAATGATTGCCTGTAGCCTAGAATAAAAAGGTAAAATTTTAAGATAAACCAAGACACCCTACCTCTATCTCTTTATCTTTCCACCAAGTTATGTTGTCACGCTCAGACTGAAGCTAGATAATGATTTCTAGTTGTAATAGAAAGGATGATGATAATTAATCCCTAGTATTACATTTTAGTTTCCAGAGGGCTTTTACAAATATACGTATATTTTTGTGTGTGGAACTAATCTTCACAGCAGTCTCAGTGAATTCAGGAGGCCCCAGGTACGTACATGGTAAGGAATTGAAGCCTGACCAACATAAGCAGGAAGGAAAACCCGGTAGTCTTTCCCGCGAGAGCACACTGGCCACCACAGGTTCCGGTTTCAGGCATCTCTGTACATGGCCCTCATTTGCCTCAGATGCTGAAATTAAAATGCTATCCTGGCCTGACCTGTGGTGGCACAGTGGATAAAGCGTCAACCTGGAAATGCTGAGGTCGCCGGTTCGAAACCCTGGGCTTGCCTGGTCAAGGCACATATGGGAGTTGATGCTTCCTGCTCCTCCCCACCTCCTCTCTCTCTCTCTCTCTCTCTCTCTCTCTCTCTTCCTTTCTCTCTCCTCTCTAAAATGAATAAATAAAATTTAAAAAAATAACAAATAAATAAATAATGCTATCCTATAAGAAAAGAAAATCGAAAACCTACGATGGGACTCACCATAAAATTAGAGTTTTTTGTGTGGGATTTTTGTTTGTTTTGTGTGGGTTTTTTTCAATAGATCTAATTACAGGGGAGAAAATCTGGTTTATAGTTAGATTTTCAAATACAAACTCTATAGCACTCAGGCTAATTTGATCTCTTTTCTCAGTTCAAAATAGTTGTTATATAACTTGAGCAAGGCCTTCTGGGATCTTAGATTAGGTTCATTCATTTGATTCTTTTTCCTGTATTGCTCTCAGCGTCCGACTGCATTTTCAGCTCACAGGAGACCAACCAAAGGCAATGAGATTCCGGATTTGGCTCTAACAATTTCAGTGCCAGTCTGATTCCCCTCATTGGAATGTGAATTCATGACTGTGGAGCACTCTAGTGGTCTCCTGGGGTACAAGACAAAAAACTTGCTCCACAGTTTGGGAGTCGAGTTTAGAAACCCAGAGCATGTTACTGCCACATTCCTAATGTTGCTCCAGGAGTGAGCTCCCATTATCACTGTCAGATGAGGCTCTCCAAGTGTGTTATGATGATCGTGGAAAATGGAAACTAGCCCCGTGGACTTGTTTTGCAGTGCGTGGGTAGGTTTGTATGTTCAATTACAAACCGAAAGAGAAATGACTTAATTTGTTTGTAGGCGACAAAGCCTTTCTTTTCCCACATTCCCATTAGTTTGTCAGGGAGAAAGAAAAGGAACTGGCTTACTGTCTTGATACCCAACTTGGACATTTTTCCTCTTTGAGCTTTTTCTGTTTCCTGTCCCTAACCACAAGGCTTTCTTTGCTGGGCTCAGATCTACTGGCCTGTCCCAGACAACTACTTTGATTTAACCTTATTGCCGATCCTAATTCTGTCTCCCTGAGTGCTGACCCTGAAGGCTGTCTGTGGTCTAGGCCACCAGGCAAGGTGTCCTGGGTTAACTCCTGGGTCAGAGCGTGGGCTAGGACTCACTCCTTTTTGTATTTTTCCAAAGTGAGAAGCGGGGGAAGCAGACAGACAGTCTACTGCATGTGCCCAACTGGGATCCACCCGGGACGCCCACCAGGGGGCGATGCTTGGCCCCTCTAGGGCATCGCTCCACTGCAATCTGAGCCATTCTAGAGCCTGAGTCAGAGGCCATGGAGCCATCCTCAGCACCCGGGCCAACTTTGCTCCAGTGGAGCCTTGGCTGCGGGAGGGGAAGAGAGAGACAGAGAGGAAGGAGAGGGGGAGGGGTGGAGAAGCAGATGGGCGCGTCTCTGTGCCCTGGCTGGAATCGAACCCGGGACTTCAACACGTCGGGCCGACGCTCTACTGCTGAGCCAGCCGGCCACGACCGGTGTAGGACTCACTCTTAACTCCTCTTCCAAACTCTAGCAAGGTCCCATTACTCACCTTTGTCAAATGGAGACAATCTGCAGGGCCCACAGTTACTTCTTGATCTGACAGTAGTTTTAGAGAAGATGACATCTAAATGAGAAGTAGCAGTGCCTCCTCTTCAGTGAGTTATGAGAACTTGCAAAACATTCTCTTTGTTTTGCTCTTAGTCTGCAACCTGACTCACTCGTTTTCCGTCTCCCAGTCCACCAGCCACGCAGACTTGGTGGTTGCCCATGTCTGTTGGCTGGCCTGCCTCTGCCCCCTGGCTCCTGGAATGCTCGTTTCTGAGCCTCCCCCAGTCCCAGTGTGCGTTCAGTCTGAACTGCACCCCCACTTTGCAGCCACCCCTTGGCTTTTATTATGTGTTTACCGATTAATCTGAAACACACAAGAAAATGAGTAAGCATTGAATAGAAATGAAACCATTTGAAGGCTCAGAAAAAAACAAAATCTAATAGTCCTAGTCAAGGTAGTACTCTTCATTTTAGTTTTTTCAATTACAGGTGACAGTCAATATTATTTTGTATTAGTTTCAGGTGTAGAGCACAGTGATTGGACAATCATATACTTTATCAAGGGAGTATCTTTCCTGGCCTTGAGCCTCTGGAGCAGGCTGGAAACTTGTTTCTCCCTGGTCAGGACAACTGATTCGAGGCTATGTGGCAAAATGAAAAGAATTTTAGGGCTGGGCGGCTCCCTTGCAACTAATCTATCCAGTTTCCATCTTTACATGAAGAAACTGAGATCTGTGGTCCCACAATTAGTGAATTTAAAAGTCATGAGTAGACTCCAGGTGTCTCTCTGACTGTTACTTCCATCACCCCGTGATCTTTGTGTGGAAACCAGGTCATCTTTCCCAGTGCGCTTGGCCCTTTGCTGGGTGTCCATGCCTTCTCTTTGACCCTCTTGTTCTACTTTCAATAACTAGTCTTTAATGTAAGACATCCTTCCTCTTTGCAACGTGCTGTACCACTATTTTCACAAGTTGTGGATTTTTCTGGGAAGAGGAAGAGAAGGAAGAGGTAAATGCTTTTTCTGGAAGGTGCATCTATAATATAGTAATCATACTAGAGAAGTGGATAAGATTCCTCCTGTGATCAGAAGGGACCACTGATGAGTCTAGATAAGAAACTGAATATTTTGAAGCTCGTGCCTCTCCAGTAGAGGTCATTTAATTCCCATTTTGAACTCAGATTTGGGCTTCTTTACCTATAGGAGGCTCTGAATTTCAAAGCTACTGCAGAGTCATGAAACATCATTGGAGTGTCTCTAACCAAATTATCTTTTATTTTGCTTTTCTGTAGCTTTTATTGAAGTTCAAAGTGAAATGTAAAAATAGGCCTTGGCTGGTAGCTCATTGGATAGAGTGTTGGCCCAGTGTATGGACGTCCCAGGTTCAATTCCTGGTCAGGGCACACGGGAGAAGTAACCATCTACTTCTCTCCCCCTTCTCTCCCTCTTCTCCTCCCTCAGCCAGTGGTTCAGTTGTAGCATGGCCCCATGTGCTGAGGATGGCTTGGTTGGTCTTAGCACAACAGCCTCAGGAGCTAAAAACAGCTCAGTAGTTGAGCATCGGCCCTAGATGGGTTGCTAGGTGGATCCCATTTGGGTTGCATATAGGAGTCTGCCTTACAATCTCCCTGCCTCTCACCTAAAAATAAAATAAAAATATAAAAATATATACCACCACTGGCATATGTTATGTTAAATATCAAAGTCTAAATATGCTAAAACTATTTGACCTTGGGATAGATACAATTTTAAAAGAGCCTTTTTTCTAAGTTTTGATTATTTGCTTAAAAGGGTGTTTGGGAATATTGCCAAATAGTGGGTGTGTGTTTCTTTTAAATAATGATTTCCTGTCCCACAAAGCCATCTATTATGCAATATTGATGGAAGACCAAGCCCCAAATTAGGTTACGATTTATGCTTTACATCCGTCGTTTCATGTAACTGAAATTATTTCCCACTTGTTTTGTAATTGGAAGCCTGGAGTCAGTCTCTCGAGGGCAAAGATCTTACAAATTCATAGCCCTCCTTTCTCAAGGATGTGTCTAACTAAACCCATTAGAGAGCTAGATTAAAAATGAAGCCTATTCAAGTATATACATGAACACTGAGTTTTTCCCATACCCTATTCTCGCTCTGTTCTTTTCCTATTACAGCTTTTCTTTTCTTCCTATGTTTTATATATATATATATTTTTTTTTTCTTCTTCTTCTTATTTCCAGTGTCTACCTTCACATCCTCCTCTGATAAGCACTTTCAGTTTCCTCCAGGGTCAGTTTGCACAGAGTTCATCTGTCAGACCATAATTTTTTGAACCATACTTTTCTCTTTTTTTGTCAAAAACAATTTCGATGCATCTCTTTCCTGCCCAAAAGACCTTCGGCCACTGGAATAAAAAAAAAATCCCACTCATGAAACCTGACAACATGCATGTGCTCGTAAATGCTTACTCGACTCATATCTGCATATTCTTGTCTTATTTTGAAGTTAAGGGGAAAGAGAGAGTGAGCTCCTAAAGAAATGAGTGTATAAGAAAGGACAGAAGCAGTCCCAAACTGTTTGAACCGGGAGCAAGTCTTTGGTGACAACTGTGTTCCTCACTCTTGACAGTCGCGATGAGGGTACAGACGTGTGCTATGAAATGATTTACTGATAATCCAGTTAGAATTAGGGTACCTAAAGCTAAACTTTCCAAGAAGCCCTGCTGACAGTGGTACTTCATTAAGTTATCTCACTGAGCACATTCACCTGATCCTAGAATTTAGCAAATAGAAGAGTTTCATTACATACTGGCTACACCAGTGCTTGTCAGGTCCTTCCTGGGCGGTCAGTAAGAAGGCGGCTTCTTTATCTGATTAGTCCATCTCGGTGATTGAAAGCAGATGCCCTAGTGATAACTGTTGCTTTAAGAACCACATATTTAATCCTCAGAAGACGAGAAATTTCTTCCGTCATCTTCTTCAGACCAGCTGGCCAAAAGGATCTCAGCTAGATTGCTGGCCACACGTAGAAATTGTGGTCAGTTGGGAAACAGTTTATACAGATTTGTATACACTATCCTCTCCACCAACTTGTCAGATCCAGACATTTAGAAAATGTTACTCCAATGGCCTCTTGGTGTTTAGTATTCTATTAAGAGAGTGACAGGGAGAGGGGGCATCTTAATACTCGGTACTTAATCTATCAAAGCAAATATAAATGTATTTGTTTAAAATTATGGGCATTGTTGTATTTTTCCCCCCATCAATACTTTGAAAACTCTGAATGTAACTTCTCCGTTCAGATGGGTCAGACATTTATAAATGTTTCCTTCCAAGAGCAATGTTGGTGCCTTGTGTTTTTGTGTGTAACTATATATGGTTTGTCCTATTTCAGCCATATTTACAGAAGACAAAAACACCACAGCGCCTGCTCATAAGGTTAAAAATGCCCCATCCATTCCCAACACTCCAGAGCCAACAGCAACGCAAGAACCCCTGGTGGGCAGCCAAAAGAGAAAAGCGAGGAAAACCAAGATCACACACCTGGTCAGGACAGCAGATGGCCGGGTGTCACCAGCAGGAGGTACTCTGGGTAAGCAGAGGGAGCACTAGGCAGAGGTAACCAGACCAAACAAACAGCCGACCCCCGTGGGCACTTGGGCTAGCGAGTGACTATCCGCCAATTGTGGGTCGTCACCTAAAATAGGTCTGTTCTGCAGGTGTGGTCACAGTAACATTTTCTCTCTCTGGATCTCCTGGGAGCTAGTTTTCTACAGACTCCCAAATGTACATATTTTAGTCCATGTTTTAAAACCATAGCTCTTTTCCCAAGAGCATATCTTGAATTCCTAGAAACAAAAGGTAAATTTTAGGACTGGCAGCTTCTCCTTCCCTTTCTCAGCGTGCACAAAAGCAGGCTTGGTTAAGTAAATTCCCAAAGATCCTCGACTTTTAAAAATATCAGATGAATCAGTGTTTCTCTGTTCACCGCTCCAGTCACTACAAACCAGGTCATCAGGTATTTAAACCAATGAAGAAAGGCACCTTAGAAAGCATCCAGCACTCTCCAATGCTGGTCAGACCACCAAGGGAGCGTGAGAATGAATGCTTCTGGATTTCTTGAGTTCCCCGGGCTAATTTTTAACCAACTCTTAACTTACAGCGAATTTCTCCATTTGCAGTCGTGGTCTGTGGTCTCTGTTGTTCCTGGCCATCTCCATGGCAGCAGAATTGCCTGATGGGCCCAAGTTTAGAGTGAGGTCAGAGAGTGACACTGAGCCTCCTCCCTCCATCTTGGGGGTGCGACACCAGCTAAACATTAGTGGTCATAGCCATTGCCTTTCTGCCTTTGAGCACACCTAGCGTGGTCTGTCAGCCCTGACGGAAGTACCCTCCCCCAATGCTAATCCAGTTTCCAGAAAAAGATCAAGGGCCCGTTATGAATTCTCCAAGTATGAAAAAAAAAATGGGTGTTTTTTGAGAATAAGATTTATAAACATCTGATTTAGGTTAATCTAGTTAATACAGATTCATTGTTTGTTGAGCTAGAATTAGAGGACAGTTAGTGAGTTCTGTGTACTTCTCTTGTTTTGCATATGTAGATTGTTAGAACCGTCAAGCATAGTAAAGATCCCTGATTTTATCTTGTCATATAAGAGGTGAAGCTTAGAGAGGTAGAATTTTGTTTCTGAATGCTTTGAACTACTACTAAGTAGGGTGAGGAATAGAATGTAGTTTTCCCGATACTGAGTCCAGCAGCCTTCTTCCTGTTCCGCTGTGGGTCTGTTCTGTGATTTTCATTTCATAAATGGTTATAGCCTCATTTTGACTTGTAGGGAGAGTGAAAGATTTTAGAAGATATTCTCTTTCATGTAGAAAAGCACATAGCACTTTCATGTTCATTTAACATATGACATTTACTGCCTTTATCAATTATTTTCTCTAGTTGAAGTGTGTTTAAAACCATGATAAAAACCTACCCCTCTATAATGGCTACATAATAAAGAACACGCACTCACTTCCAGCAGACACACTGGCTCTCTGTCTTTCTCTCAGTAGGTCTTCAGAGTGGGAATGCAAACCTGGGACCTCACTGGGACTGGTTAATCTCATTGGGATTAGTGTTGGCCGTCCTAAATGTTGGTGTCACAGCATTCTGAGTGTCCAGCTTGCTGCCATGGTAGGGCATGCTATGGCTTCCTCAGAAATATTTGGTCAGCTGGGGTTTTAAGGGCCCCTTTACAGCAGCCACAGGCCCCTCTGCAGAAGTCCCTTGGGTTTTATTGTGGCCAAAGCCCATTTTTCCTTCTCCAGGCCTGACCTGTTCCTTGACCGTGACTAAAACACAGCGTCTCTCCTGCCCAGCTTCAGGGCACAGCGCTGCCCACAATTGCGGTTGAGCTTAATTACAGAGTTTTGTGACCGTGGAAGAAGAGATTTCATAAAAGCCTTTAATATTCTGTGGCTGACAAAAGTGAACCGTAAAGAATCTTAAACTCATTTCACATTGTCTGGCACGGAGTTTCCTCTGTGTCTTTTCCCGGGAGAGAAGAGAGGGATCCTCCCGTGATGGGTTTCCGTTTCGTTCCAGATGACAAACCAAAGGAACAGCTGCAGAGGAGGCCCCCCAGAGTACCGGCGGGCGGCTGCGGCGAGGAGTGCGCGCACGGCGCCGAGGCCGCCCAGACGCGGAGCAGCACGCCCGAGATGCCGGCCGTGTCCGCCTTCTTCAGCCTGGCCGCGCTGGCCGAGGTGGCCGCCATGGAGAACGTGCACAGGTCAGTGGCGGAGAGCCGAGCGCCTCCGGGCTTTGCGGATGCAGTTCAGCCGCACGCCTCCCGCGGAACATGGATGGAGAAGGCAACAGGAAGCCAGACTCACCCGTTCTCACGTCACTGGTGATGTTTTTTCACGATGCGTTGGGGTTCATATGTTTGGAACTAAGAACTCTTGCTTTATGTGAGGTTACGAAAGTACATGTGCTAATTAGCAGTGTGGGAAAAATATTAGAGAAAATAGCCAGGCTAGTATTTTATTTTGAATAATATGATTATGTGGCTAAACTTTTTTTTTTTCTCTGTAAAAAGTCTGATAGAGCAACAAAGCAGCATTAGCTAATCGATTATTAAGCATGAGATTTGGAGTCAGGCCTCCCACATGGGTTTGAGTCCTAGCTGCAGACGGCAAGGTCTTGAGCAAGATCATCCACCTCCGTGCCCTCCATTTTTTCTTCTATAAAATGGGTGTCACGGGCCCTCATTCCATAGACACGTTATGTGGAGTCAGTCTGGGGGCCCAGCGCTAGCAGGTGGCAGTGGGCACCAGCAGAAGAAAACGGGCTTGCTTCAGGAAAAAGAGGATCTTGCCGTCTGACTCGTGGCAGACACAGGTCTGGGTTTATTTTCCCCTCTCTGTGTGCTACAAAGTCATTTATTTCTCTGGGCCTCAGTTTTGTCATCTTGCACTAAACACAGTAAAATCCAGGGAGAATCACAGTTACAAGGATCAGCTGAGATCATGGATGTGAAAGCCTCGTGAACTTGGGAAAGCCCCACAGAAAGCATATTAAGGTCTAAGTGCATAATTGAGTATTTTGCTACTTAGTGGATCTTTCAGGAAGCTGAAAAAGCCTTTTGTAAATTCGGATATTTCATATTTGTATTCAGAGTGGATTACCCACAGATAAGCTATTTTCTCAGCTTTTCGGTCTTCAGTACAAAGAGCTTGGCTGGTGTCAAGGACAACTTGTCTACCCACCTGGCAGGCTTCAGTCTCCTCCTTCACACCCAGGTGTAGGAGGCCCTGACACAAACTGGGCTTGCCTCCTGCTCTCCACCTGTCCCATTGCAGTTCCAGGCCTGCCTCGCAGACAGCCTCTAACTGCCAACAAGTCCAAGTTCTTTCCATGTCTGCTCCTTAACGGCCTAACAGCACGTGAATGCTAATAGACATTGTTAAAATTTGCTCAGGTCTCTGAGGGAGATAAACGCACAGGCACTTCTCCACTCGTGGAGTTTTCCAGTCGAGTACAGAGGACAAACTAATACACATACAGAAACACATGCCTGAGTATTCCTAAGCACCCCCATAAATTGTGGAAATAAGAGGTAATAGGTGGTGAACACACAATACAGGGTATAGATGATGTGTTGTGAAATGATGCACCTGAAACCTGTATAATTTTGTTAACCAGCATACCCCAATAAATTCAATACAAAAGAAAAATCTAGAATATAACTGTTAGACTGAAAAAAAAAAAGGTAAGAATTCAGAGGGGGGGATAATAATTCAGGGCTCAGAAAAGGCTGTCACAGAGCCCCCCTTGCTGTCGGCTGTGGTCACACCATTGCTCAGCAACCCATCCCACTCTTATCACCACGCCCTGCTCAGGTGGAATGGCTTGCTCCCGTCCACAGGAGCCAGTTCTTCCCTCCCTCTATTCCTTCTCCTCTCAGGCGACCTGCTGCCCCTCCTCCTTCCGACCCCAGCTCTCTGTCTTCTTCTCTCCCCCTGAAGCCAGAAGCCTCCCTGCTCTCCTTACGCGCTTCTCAAACCAGCTGCCACGTTGGTTTGTAACTTTCTGTCCAGGCTTCTGTCTCCTTCCAGTATATTTTGAAAAGAAAGCACTAGTTTTATCCTGCATGTCTCCGGCTGCCTTAGTTCCTGTCACATCAGTGGGTAAATAACAGATGAATGGGTGAATGAATAAATGAGGTGTTCTTGAGGTATGACTGCTTAAGTTAGCTAGCAGGCATGGAAAAAGTGGTATAAGTAAAGGTGGTTGGGTTTTTTTTAACCTATTAGAAAGAACAATGTTGCTTACTAGAATTTTACTATCAACATAACAGATGATGAGTGTTCTTAATATATAGAAAGACGGATTCCCCCCTAGGGAACGTTAGCTGTAAGTTTAGCCCCTGCTTGTTAAAGCAGAACTACCAGGCCTTCCTCTACCTATAGACGTAATGAAATTGTACCTGGTTGCACATCAATTATTTATTGCTAGGCATCACCTAGGTTCATAATTGAGTGCATAGTCAACAGAGTTAAGGGTAGAAATATATAACCTTCATTCTTGCCACAAGGTATCTTAACATTGGGTTCAAAAACCCAATGTAGAAAGGCAGTTCTAAAAAAATGCAGGAAAAAGGAAGTTTAATAAACCTTTGTGGACAGCCTGTTTATGTACAGAGTGTTATAAGGAGGAAAGTTCATTAAACTTTAATCCTAATATCAACCCTGCTAGGTGGGTCATTTTAGTCACATTTTAATGTTGGCTCAAATGGTGAATTAACTTGCCAAGAGCATGCGGCCAAAGTGAGTTAAGATTTGAACCCAAGTCCCTGAACTGCAGTGTCTTTGCCCTGGCCCCAGGGTGCTGCTTTAGCAAGCATTGTCACCTCGAGGAAAGTCAAGAAGCCTCTCCCTGACCTCCCCCAGGAACCAGAGCGATCAGTTAGTAGCAGCCATGTCATTTTCTCCCATCATGCTCTGGTTTCTTTTTCCATTAAGTTGGATTTTCACCCCAAATTCTCCCCCTCTTGCTGTTTTCTTTTTTTACATTGGACTTTTTATTTCTTACTTTACTTGCTTTTTTCTTTTTCTTTCTTTTTCTAATACTTATTAAAATTCTTCTGGTTTTATAATATTATTACATATTCAGTCATAGAGGTAAAAATAATTTCCATTTCATCTTTCTCGAACAGAGTTGAACATGTTGAACAGTTGATTCTTCCAGCATCCCCACATGAATAGACGAGTTAGTCCAGAAGTTTTATTATAACACGTGATTTGTTTTTCTGAAGTGTTAATAATCACTTAGGCTAAGTGATCATTGGATTCTGATGTCCCCAAATTTTGGCATTTGTCTGCATTTTTCTTTCTTTTCTTTGCATCAAAAGAAACGAATTGGATATAGTTATGGAACAGATGTAACTTGAATTTTAAAATAGCATTTTTTGTTCTATATAATCTGAAGAAGATACTGTATGGAAACCTTCAAACCAATGGAAACATTGCGGCTACACCGTGTCTTTTAAGCACAGTGCTGTGCACTGCAAACCGTTGTAGGCCAGAGCAGAGCGCGTGCGTCGTGTGGGCGTAGTGAGCCTGTTGGGAAATATCAAGGAAGTGCCCAGTCCAATCCTTATAGAATGAATAGCCCTGTAGAAATTACCAAGAATTTTGAACAGTTTATTCTAATTATGAAAGAAGTCATATTTTGTCCTACTGATTCAACAAAAGCTGAATGACAAATCAGCTATGTTTGATATAATGCCAATCCAAGTGATGGGAATTTCTATGAATTTTCTAGTCTTGCCCAGAATTCTCCATGTGTGTTGATTTTGGCCCAGATTGACTGGATTTTCTCACACCCTAAAATTCAGTCAGTACAGTACTTGCCCTTTTCCCTATGCAAACTCTGTCCATATGCCTGCGAACCCTTTCTTAAGTTAGGAGGGTTTCGGAGTTTTTATTTTTTGAGTCATAGTATACCTCTTTCTCTTCAAGGACCATTGCTTTTATTTGCCTTAAGTTTTAAATTGGGTTCATTATTATATAACTTAAGAAATGAGCCTGAAGGTTATCAATTCGAATAGGAAAGTTTCTCCCTCAGGCAAGTCAAGAAAAGGAATGTGTCATTTTTTAGTATCTGTGGATCAAGAGGAAGATTTATTTTCCTAGAACCTTACTTAGTCCTTGACTTAAAGTTTCCCACTTCTTAAGGAATTTCCCAAATCTGTTGTCACTCCAGATTCTACACAGTAGAGGTGGCCATTTGAGGACAGAATATGGTTTTGAGTAGTGTGAGGGGAATTGAATTAAGAAATTCTTTTTAAAAAAACATATATATGGAAAGAAAGAAGCTGTAAAGATAAAATTGGGTTTTAATTAAACAGTATAAGTAACAAGTCAGCAGCAGCTATTAAACAAATGTTTGGAAAGCTATTTGTTATTAATCATCTTCACCTATTTTTGATAACATAGTCTGAATAAGTAATTTCTTTTGTTTTTGCTTTCTCTTGCTCCCCAGAGGTCAGAGGTCAACTCCGCTCACCCGCGACGGACAGCCAAAAGAGATGCCACAGGCTCCTGTACTTATTTCCTGCGCTGACCAGTGAAGCGCCCTTTAATTGTAAAACATTGTGCTTTACCTACTACCCTAGCCTTGTCTTTACCTAGGGATGCTAGTGAGTCCATGTGGTGGGAGAATAGACTGCAGACCAGCGCTTGTTGCCCGACATGGCCCAGATCCCCTTGAAGCAGAAGGTAGCCTCTTGGGCCCATGTGTTCTTTCGGAACCCAGAGTCTTTGAGGGTGTTATCTGTCTGAGAATGAGTAGAAACGGAATGATCCTGGAGCTTTGCTTTCTGTTGAAGGCTGTTGATGGTAATAGGTGGTCACTTGGTAAAAGGCTGCCTTTACTGTAGCTCATCCAGCATCTCTTTTACCAATCAGAGAGTGTGAAACTAGTTTCATATATTACCTAGTTACTCTTTCAAAACAAAAACAAACAAAAAAAAACAAAAAAAAAACAAAAACTGACGCACTGCACTAGTTATTATTAGATATTCTTAGTCTTTTTTGTACATGGAGATTTAAGTTCTAAGAAGGTTTATATAATAGGTTATACCTACATTTATATTGTAGAATAATATTGAAAGCCTGTCCTGAGGCTCTCACGCATCTCAGGCAGGCAGATGTACCATTGTTAGTGGTGTATGCTCGGCCTCGTGGTCCATATATTCTGCACTTTTATATTTGCCACCAGAGCGGTAGTTTGCTGGCAAAAAAAAAAATAAAGAAAGAAAGAAAAGAAAAAAAATTACCATTCTTACAAGCTCAATTTTTTTCTTAGCCTTGAGTGACCAAGAAGAATTTGCTTGGGGCAAATTGTGGCAAATATTTTCCCAGACAGGGGAAGAGTCCTGCAGATTACAGATTACTGATGTTTTCATGCCTTGAGGATTCTTTTATTTTTACACAGGGGTCTAAGTGACCAATGGATCGTTCATACAAACAAACAAAAAAAAAGAGAGAAAAAATATTATTCAGAAGTGACCTTAGTATTACTTCACTATTCTGAACACATTGAAGACACTCACGTCATGTGGACTTTGAACCACAGACCTTTTCCATCCTCCCAGACTGGACGGGGAGCATTCGCTATGCACAGCCTCACTGGCACGGCAGGCTGTTAGAGCCATTTTGAGTTTGTGTTGTTAGGAGGTATTTTGTAAATGATAAGGGAGGCGTGCCTGGCCAGAGTGGGACTCTCCGTCATAGATCCACCTGCAAGTTTCTGTTTCCCTTTTGTGTTTTGTTGTTTTTGAACATAAAACCCACCACATTCGCCAGTGCCAAGTGGATCAACTGGCTTAGAACATTCAACATATGGACTTAACCACCTGACATTCAGTGTCTTGTTTCCTAGCAACAGATGCAAAGTGACAAATCAAAATTAGTCAGAGGCTACAGAATTTACAGGGTATTTGTTCCATAGCACAAAGTATTTCCCCACTCTTGCATCGCAGCACAAACTACCAAATTTCAATTATTGGATTCCAGCAATAATTTTTATTGGTTTTCAAACTGGCGGAATTTTGATAGTGTTAGTTCAAGTTTGAAGCTTTTGAATTAGATCTCCAAATGGTGACAGTTTACAAGGTTTTATCTAGCTTTCTTATTTATACTTGACT
This sequence comes from Saccopteryx bilineata, assembly GCF_036850765.1. NCBI lineage: Eukaryota > Metazoa > Chordata > Mammalia > Chiroptera > Emballonuridae > Saccopteryx > Saccopteryx bilineata. Next base: position 36,557,678 of record NC_089497.1, read on the forward strand.
GAATCATAATGATAATTTTTTTTTCTAATCGTAATTTGACCTAATAGCCATATAAAAAAAAATGATTCTATTAGTACTGACTAGGTTTAGCTTTTCGTGGTTGTAGATATTACTTCAGTTCCGGTGCTGGAAAATATGTACAACGTACTAACAGAATTGAAGAAGAATGTATAGAGAGACTTTTTTCTAAGCAGGTAAAGAGGGCAGCAGAGCATTGGTATGATATTCTCAAAAATGCATACTCATCGTACTTGCAGAGGAGGAAGGGATTAGTAAGCGAGACTAATCAGAGCTCAAAGCTTAAGCCCATTCACATAGAAATAAATCAGGTGAGCAGCCCCAGATTGCAGCATAATGTTTTTACTATGATGCTGTTTTATTAATATTTTTAAACTCTCAAAACACAAACTGAATGTTTGGAAATTGCTGGGTCCCAGTGTTGGTGGCTGTTGGGAGTTCTTGGACCACTTGCTAGCAGTGATTTTAACATTATTATTAGCTAAAATCCAAAAAATTTCAAAAAAAACAAACCAACAACAAAAATTGTACGGTGCAGAACATGCACCTTGACAATGGTACTAACTTGTTATTCCGTAGGACTCGTTAGAATAGATCTATTTTTGCCAGAGCACCCTCCTTCAGTCCTCTGATCGCATTTCACTAGAGATCCTCAAGAGATTGCTGTATATTCACGGGACCTTTTTTTAAAAAGAAGCAAAACAAAAGATTGCTTTTTTTCTATGTGATTAATATCTTACTTGATCTGCTTTTCCTAAACCTCAGTGGCTTTTCCCTTAGGCAGGGGCGGGAGTGGGAGGGGCGGCCTACTGGACATGACTGTTTTCAGATACTTTAAAAAAAACAAACACTTTTTGTAGAAATGCTTAATTATTAAGCGCTTAGGCACTGAGAGTAGCAGAAATCCTGCAAAGCTTTATATAGTCCTTTAGAGTTAGACACTCGCCTTGTCGTTCCTCTGAGTGCAAGTCTTGATTTCAATAATAGTGCTTTTCTCATGCCCTGAATCCGCTGGGAAGGGGTGTTGGTATTTTTTCAGGTAACAACATTTGTTAGCACAACTATTTCAGACAAATGTGTCATCCTCCCCTTTTCCTCATTTATCATTTTCATTGCATTTCTCTCATTCTTCTTTATTTTTGGAAAATTGTATTGCTGTAGTGTGTACCCTTAACCCACCAACGAAGACCATCTATACTAACATTTGTCCCACAAGCATCCTCAAGAGAATAAGTTGTTGCACCTTATGTATAATCTCAAGCAAACCAAAATATGATGCTCTTCTGCTTTGTTTTATTCTAAATTGTTGTATCATATCTTTCTGAAACCATTCTGAATTTAGTTGAAATTATCAATATTTATACTTTTAACCTTAATTTCTGGATTCAAACCTGTATATAAATCTTTTTTTGGGGAAAAAAAAAATTGTCCTAGCCCTTCTCTGTGATGCTGGAAGTGGATAATTTAGTCTCAAATGGAGACACAGTACTGTTCCAGTTTCCTTTAGCCTTTTATTTATTTAGTTATTCTGGGTATTTCCTATGTAATTTTGAAGTGTGTAGAGTATATTATAGTGACTGAAGCTGCAGCTCGAAGAAGCTGAGTGAAAGAAAAAATACTGTAAGACATCCTTTTTGAGTTTTTACTTGTTTGGATACTGTAATGAGATTAGGAAAAGGAAAAAGTGTCCCGCCGCGACATCAAAATACAGGTTCTTACCCCCTAATTAGGTTAGCTTTCCGATTTTTATATCAAAAGTGTTAATTCGTGAAAACCCTTTTTTAAAGGATAGATCATACTGTTGTAATTCTGACAGTCTGATGTCAGAAATATATTTATTATATCCTGTTAGATGAGCTTTCTACCAATGCCATCTCAAAGCCGAAATGCTGACATCATTCCCACGTTATCATTGATACTCTAGTTCCTGCCATTAAAACTGCTGGAGGGAAGAAAAGTGATGGAACACTATAAACAATGAGCATCTGAACTGGTCTGGCTGTTTAGAATCCAAGATGTCTAATCCTGTCGTTTTCTTAGTAAGTCAGATGCTACTCTGTCTAAGTCATAAAATTTTGTTTGCACTCTGCAGTCTTTGGCTCATTATATGACAATGTTTGCACCTGTATAAAAGCTCAAGCAAATTATAAATTGTTACAGAACCAGGTGGAGGCTGAAAACTGAATGACACGTTTTGTTGATACAGTCTGTGTGGGGGAGGGGAGGGACGGGAAATGTCCGACAGCTCCGTTCCAGGTTTGGTGTTTGGCATTAATGTGAAGCAGTGGGACCATGCTGCCTGCTAAACTACTGTCTGAATCTTAAGTGTTCTGGAGACCAGCAGCTGGAGGCTGGAGCCGGCATCCATGCACCAGGGAAAAGTGTCACCTCTGCACGGAGAGCAAGCAAGGAGGACTCGAGAGGCCCAGAGTCCTCACCCGCCAAGGGAGCGTGTGGTGCATGCGACACTGTGGAAGAGATTCACCTTCGATTGCACTGCTCCACAGAGCCCTCAGATACGGCCAATTCTAATGGGCTACCTCGGCTTTAAAAGTTCATTTCATTAAGTCCTGTTTCAAAGATTTGTCTGTTTTTGCTTCTACCTTCAGTGCCACTATTTTCCACTGCAGTGTTTTGACTTCACAAACCGCCTTCTCCAGAGAGAACAGTGTATTGCTGAAAATGGGCAGTAGAAGCAAATGCAGTTATTACATGTGACCTATAAAGTATTCAGAGTGACTGCTAGGTGGAAATTAAGTTGTAGCTTTCCCCGCATAGGAACTTGTTTTGCACCTTATGAAGAGTGTACTAATTGTTAATTAGATGCTGTTTTTATTTATACAAGCATTCCCAAAGAATTAGATTTGGATTTTGTTTTTGAGTTTTGGGATTCTTAAAAATTATCTTACTTAGATCACTAACATTATACTTAAAGTGAAAAAGAAAGAGTTTTGTTCAGTTCATCTTACCAGATATGTCAGGTGAAGTATTCAGGGTTCGATGGACTGCTTTGCTTTAGTTTAGAAGTGATAGTGAAGTTATCATACTCCATAAAAATGACCTTGTCCTTTTCACTGGGGACATTATCTTCCTTACATTTCAGAACAAAGAAGCAGCAAAAGAGGAAATAACAAAACCAATATATCTGATTTCACAATACACCTCCATCTGCTCATCCTATGCTTTTCTTTAAAAAATACACATTTTCTTCAAAGAAAATGTTTCCTCGCCTGACCAAATTTTATCTGTGGTGGTGTGATTTATATTAATAAATTAAAAGAGGAAACCTTGCACTTAAAAGTTCTATGGCCACTATTTTCTTGTTGCAGTCAGTGGTCAAAACGATCCTGCCCTCAGTTTGGTTTTTATGCACAGAATTAGTTTTTGTGAACATAACTACTACTTCCAAAGATTTCCTAATAACTTAGGCCAGAGCTGGTTACTGAGTAACAAAAGCCTAATTCAATGCCTCCAAACCCTCCCACCCACACTGCAAATCTTACCTCACAAGCTCAAAATCACAAATGCACGCATGCTCCACAAACGAACACAGCCCTCTTTGTGGCCCCCGAGAGGCTGGCTCGTGGCCCCCGACACCTCGGATCAGTGCCTCCGGCTCTGAGAGGGGCAGACCCGGGGAAAGGGAAGGTTCATGATCTGGAGCTCAGCACATGCTCAGCAACATTTTTCTTATTTCATTAGCACTAAACAAGTCTCTTGCTCTCAGGAATTTATCAAAGAGAATAAAAACCACCTGAGATTCCACATGCCAGATTATGAACTTGTCTCATGGGTTTGAATTGCTTACTTGTCATAAATTAACCACAGCTTCATTTGACCACCAGGTCTTGAAAGTCTGTAGACAATTTCAGCATGACCTAATCGCTCATTTTATTTTATTTTATTTTTCCTTTTTTTTTTTCTCTTTTTTATTTTCTTTTTTGCTTTCAGAAATTGGCTTGGTTCTCTTTAGAGTTGGTGTAAACATGCCATGTAATAAATGATTTCTACTTAATGGTACAACAGAATTATTGCTTTCTTAGATGTATGTGTAGTAAAAGTCAATATACACATTTATATAATTTCTTTCTTCAAAATCTTATACTTAATTTGATATTTCTAAAAATTGCACATGTAAGTCATGTGTATAACATGCTAAAGTACTTTAACTGTGATCTTAAAACTGAATAAAAATATTTAATAAAAATTTGAAATATTTTAAAGACATTCAAATGTATTTCTTTGTGTTCACCCTACTGACCACTGAGTATGTGCCTTCAATACACCATGTTCTCTAAAATAGAGAAAATACTCTCAGCAGAGGAGGCTATTTCAGAATGTCAAATGATGGGCTCCCCTAAGCCGTGGGGCTCAGATTCACCATGGTCTGAGCAGCCTCAGTGTGCGGAGCAGAAATCAGCCGGACGAAGGAAGAGCTGTCTTAGTCTGCTACTCGGGTCAAGCATTTCTGAGCCATCTCCTGGAGAAAAGCGTGGTCCCCTGACTATAGAACAACTGATGCAAATGATATTAAGACTAACCTCAACTATAAACTCAGATTTCAGATTTGCTGAATACAGTGTTTCTGAACCTCAGGACCTTGGATACACACAAAGCATAAATACATATTCATTATATAAGCAAGCATTGCATTCAGACAGACTTGGCTTTATATTCTGCTCCACCCACCAGCTTACCACTGGGGTTTTTAACCTCTCTGAACCACACTTCATCTAAATCATGGTGTGGATAATACCTCCTCACACCATTGCGGAGATGAAAGGAATAGATATGAAAATGTTGGCATCGGGGCCGTAATGGAGATGCTCATTAAACAGTCATTGTTGATTTTATTTTGATTTCATCAGGTATGTTTAAGTACCTGTATATTGAAAAGAAAAACTAGAACTTTCTCTGAAATGATGATGCGTTAGCGGTAAGCTGTTTTAGGAGCTGAAATGGTATGGAAATCGCTAAAGTCACCTAGCTAACTCAGTATGTAGCATCAGAAGATTTTCCTATAAAATTAGTCTACCTAATGAATTCAACTTCCTTTGGATTACTCAGGCAAATGTGGGGGGTAGACTCCAAACCAAAAATATAAATGCTGTTAGATAAAACAGGTGACAGAATGTACATGTATGTGGTTTTATGGAGCTATGTATATTAAAGTTATATCTTTTCAGGCAGGACATGAAATCTGAAGGATTTCATGCATACTGAAAGGACATAAAACTGCATTATAATTTATCAGAAACCTTTCCACCTCTTGAAATTATGGAAAAATATATGCAAAAGTAGGCCATCCTTGTACCCATCACTTAGCTTCCACAAATAACATTTTCTTAATTCCTGTTTCATTTCTATTTTGCCCATTTTCCTCCATTTCATCCCCCAACCTCAAATATATCCCTAAAGTGTGATATATATAAATACTTCCAAAGTGGCCTTTAAAAACAAATCTTTTCATATGAACAATTTTCATTTTTATGTTATCTTCACAATTCCAAAAATGTGTCTATTTCCTGTCTAAAGCAAAAGGAATTTCATGAGCCACAAGAACAGCAGTGCCGGAGTGAAGATTATTTGGAAAATACTTTTAATTGAATATGTCCATGTTGGGCAGATAAAATATATTATGCTCACTTTGTTAAAGATGGCACTGCCCACGTGGAGGTCGTCACCCAGGTGATATTAAAGTGTGTTGGGGGCAAGCTGTGGGCAGGCAGGATCCTTGTAGCCTGGGGCTTGGTTTTAGGACTAAGCCTTTCCCACCCTTTTTGATGTGGGGTAGTACAATCCCATCATGCCTCAGAAAAGTGACTTTGTATTAGAGACTTCCTTATTTTGTATATTGGATTAAAGGTTTTGATTTCTACACTATGAAATGAGGGCAGAACAGGAGCTTGCTCTCTGGGTTCCTGAAATTAGCATTACAGAGCAGAGAGGAGAGGGGAGAGAGGCCATGTAGGGGAGGCCAGAAGAAGCAGCCAAGATGGTGGAGTGTTGAGTGAGAAGCCAGTTTGTGCAGGTAGAAGGAAGGAGATGGGGAACAGAGGTGAACAAGGCTGATGAGATACAGACCTTTGATTCTAGGAAACTCAGATAAGTCAGTAGCTTTGTGAGCACTGAATGTGAGTGGGTTTTGGAGCCCAGTGTGTGTGTCTTTACTTGCCCGCTGGGTGCAAGCTAGGATTAAAGACTATGGCCTACCAGTTTTTGACTCCGTTGTTTCTTTACCAACTGTCCGAATCCAATGCGAACCTGCATGGGCCAGGCGGCTGTGATAGTGGCCGTGGATACAGGCTTTACAGTTCATATTTACCTTTTTTCACCCACAGGTTTTCAAAGAGATTTAACTTGATCAAACAAAGCCCTTTCTTAGCATGTCATTCTTTTTATGATCTTTTCTCCAGACTTAACGTCTAAAAGGGCCAAAGTGCTAAAACTTTTATGATTTTTGTATTAAACTTTTATATGTCCTTTCCACTTTTCCCTCCAGCCCTGTTCCCACTGTTGTCTTCCTCCCCTGACATGCAAGAGTGAAATATATTGTAGGGCAGTGGTCCCCAACCTTTCTTGGGCCACGGACCAGTTTAATGTCAGAAAATATTTTCATGGACCGGCCTTTAGGGTGGGACGGATAAATGTATTACATGACCGAGACAAGCGTCAAGAGTGAGTGTTGGGCAGATAAAATATATTATGCTCACTTTGTTAAAGATGGCGCTGCCCATGAGGAGGCTGTCGCCCAGGTGATATTAATGTGTATTGGGGGTGGGCTGTGGGCAGCAGGATCCTTGTAGCCTGGGGCTTGGTTTTGGGATTAAGCCTTTCCCACCCTTTTTGATGTGCGGTGGTACAATCCCATCATGCCTCAGATAAGTGACTTTGTATTAGAGCAGGGGTCCCCAAACTTTTTACACAGGGGGCCAGTTCACTGTCCCTCAGACCACTGGAGGGCCGGACTATAAAAAAACTATGAACAAATCCCTATGCACACTGCACATATTTTATTTTAAAGTAAAAAAAACAAAACGGGAACAAATACAATATTTAAAATAAAGAACAAGTAAATTTAAATCAACAAACTGACCAGTATTTCAATGGGAACTATGCTCCTCTCACTGACCACCAATGAAAGAGGTGCCCCTTCCGGAAGTGCAGCGGGGGCTGGATAAATGGCCTCAGGGGGCCGCATGCGGCCCGTGGGCCGTAGTTTGGGGACCCCTGTATTAGAGACTTCCCTATTTTGTATGTTGGATTAAAGGTTTGGATTTCTACACTATAAAATAGGGGCAGAACGGGAGCTTGCTCTCTTGGTTTCTGAGATTAATATTAGAGGAGAGAGCAGAGAGGAGAGCAGAAAGAGGCCACGTGGAGGAGGCCAGGAGAAGCAGCCAAGATGGCGAAGTGTTGAGTGAGAAGCCAGTTTGTGCAGAGTTTGTGTAGGAAGAAGGAAGGAGATGGGGAACAGAGGTGAACAAGGCTGGTGAGATACAGACCTTTGATTCTAGGAAACTCGGATAAGTCAGTAGCTTTGTGAGCACTGAATGTGAGTGGGTTTTGGAGCCCAGTGTATGTTTTTACTTGCCCGCCGGGTGCAAGCTAGGATTAAAGATGATGGCCCATCAGTTTTTGGCTCCTTTGTTTCTTTACCAACTGTCCGAATCCAATGCGAACCTGCATTTGCTGGGAAGCTGTGATGGTGGCTGTGGCTGCTGGCTTTACAGTGAGTCTTAGACGGATGTAACAGAGGGAATCTGGTCATTTTTTAAAAATAAAACATCATTCAGACTTAAATATAAATAAAACAGAAATAATGTAAGTTATTTATTCTTTCTCTGTGGACCGGTACCAAATGGCCCATGGACCAGTACAGGCCCGGGGGTTGGGGACCACTGTTGTAGAAGACAGGTGGGGACAGAATTTTAGATGACCTCTGGAAAGCTGGTGCCAGAGGTTTTTTTAATCTGCAATTCTGGGTTAACAAGCCAGAAATTAAAGCATAAAATGAAATTTCTTGCTGAAAGAGAGAAAAATCACAATGTTTTCTTTAAGGCCCACCCACCTTAGAGATCCCTGACCCAAGGGAAGTTTACAGAAGGGCACTTTGTCTCAGGAGCACGTATTGCAGAGTCAAGAGAAAAATGTGAAGATTGGAAGTGTTGGGGGTGATGGAGGATGAAAGGGAAAAAGGGAAACTTCATACAAATATGCCGTTAAACTTTGGTGTCGAAAGTCAAAATGCTTTTAAAGCCAGCATGAAAATATTTCCAAGAAATATATTCAAGTAGAATGATTTTTTTTCCCTATCCTTTTCTACTATTGGGCATGATATCAGCAGTGCTTCTGGAAGGCAAATTGGATAAAATTAGCATCTTCCAGAAGTGTAAGCACTGAAAAAATATACAAACAATAGAAATATAATACTAGGTCGATACAAAAATAGGTAATGAGTTACCATCTAATTTGAAACATTAAAATATATTTACTAGGAAGGCAGTACGGATAGTAATTAAATTTTTTTTTCCTAAGATCTATAATCCTTGAGATAAATATTGGAGAAGTTTAGACATTTTATAAAATAATTTAAAATTTTTACTCCTCCCATAGTAGATTTTGGCTTGGGTCTTTATAGCAATATATTAAAACTGTAAGAACAACATTCTGTCCATGAGTCCTTGAAAATCTAAATCCCTTTGGTGAATGGAAGCATATACAATGTTGATGCTGGCTGCATCTACATTAAACCTGTATTATATAGTAAAATCAAAACTGTATTGTTAGAATGAAATTGCTGAAGAACTGTCTGGTTCTACTTCTCTATTTCAAAGCCCATGAAAATACTTGACCTCCCTGGCTTTGACTCCAGAGGAGTTCTGCTAACCGTACTGCAAGTCCGTTGAACCGCTCACGCCTTGCTCCTCGAAGCATACACTCATTCAGCAAGTCCGCACTGAGCGCCTATGAAGTACCAACAAGACAGCCTTTGCGGCTCAGAGATTCTCCATTAAATGCGATATAGATGAGGTTGGGCAAGGAAATCGAAGGCTGTCAGGAGTTACATATAAATTTATATGAAACTTGATAGTCGGCATTTTGGAAGACTTTATGAAGTGGGTATGTATTACTGTGGTACTTTGAAAGAGTTTTATTTTAAAATTCTCATACAGAGATCTTGGCACAAGAAAAGATGGTGCTGCTAAGAGAGTCGCAGATGTCCGAGACTTACAACATGTCTAGAAAGAGGTCTTTGGGGACAATCGTGGCGCAAGTCAGTGTACGTGTCCTTCATGCATGTCCTGGGGGTTGGAACATCCAGGCGAAGGTGAATCCAGGACTGATGTCGTGCAGTTGGAGAGAACAGACTTGGCATGACCCTAGGAAAATTGTAGGGTCAAGCAGCACAGTTTGAGCATTTGGTTATTATGGTAGCCAGATAGGTGACTTTCTTCAGATTAGTCCCAACTTTTGCATATTGCTGAAATTTAATTTTTTCAATCTTGGCATTTTTATTCAATGATGACACACCCTCTTCCAGATCCTCCAAAAGTTGTTTTAGATTTCTCTCTGTGCTTTATTTTTTTTTCTCCAGTGCAAATAACTGAGGTTTTTATGGCAGGGTAAATGACTCCACAAACCTTTGCTCCAGGTACATTTCTGGAGGGAAAAGCCAGCGTTGTGAGGGATTCTCATTTTTGATGTGTGCCGCTGACATTTCACTCAGGGCCTCAGTTGGGCACCTGAGCTATCCTTTGCTAATCGTCAGCCTTGGAAAAAGACTTCACTAAGGAAACGCCTATTCTTCTCTAGGATGCTGAGGGATTTCTTTGGGAGTGCTGAAGACTTGCGAATCTATTTTTTAAACTGAACAGTCATCTCAGTGTGGCCAAATCAAAACTCCCTTTTTAGGGATCGATAGTTAAAGACATTCTTTAAGTCCAAAGTCGTCTTCTTTAAGAAGCAAGATGATCTCCTGCCTGACTAACAGTGGTGCGGTAGATAGAGCATTGACCTGGGACACAGATAGCTCAGGTTCCAAACCTGAAGGTCACAGGCTAGAGCGCAGGCTCATCAGCATGATTCCCAAGGTTGCTGCTTGAGCAAGGGGGCACCCCGAATCCCATTCTCCCCCGACTCCCCACCCCGTCAGGGCAAGTATGAGAAGCAACCAGTGAACAACTGAAGTGTCACAACTGCAAATAATGCTGCTCCTCTCTCTCCCTTCCTGTCTCTCTCTTTCAAAAAAAAAAAAAAAAAAAAGTAGCAACATTATCTCTCCTAGGTATGCAAACTACACCGAAGTTTGTACAAGGAATCTGAAAAGTTTTCAAAAATTAAACTGTTAAATTTGAAGTTCAGGGAGATGACGTCAGAGTAATGGTGGGGTAGGAAGCAATACCGATAAATATCCCCCAAAACTCAACAAGATCTTCAACCAGAAACAGAAAAACCTATACTTGGAGCTTCCAGATGCTTCGCAATACACCCAAAGGTATGATTGAGTGAAAAATTGGCTAAATATATAACCAAACCCCGAAGGAAATAGGGAGTAAGAAATGCTCTGCCTTCCTCACTAACCTAAACAGGGCGGCTTTCTCTGGTAACTGTGAATATAGAAACTGAGGCGGGCAAAGGGGGTAAATAGATCCAGGCCGCCGCGGCACAAACGGCCGAACCAGGCTGTGGCACGAAGATCCAAGCCGAGGAAAATCTGATCCTGTGGCAACCCGGGCAATACAAGCTAACACTCGCTCCAAACCCAAACAAAGAAAGACAAGCGGAGCGGTCATTTTACCCAGTCTCCTGGTCGGTGCGCAGTTAGTGGGCGAGAATTTTTTCCTAGGCCCTGAGAGTGGGTGCCCGTGTTGCCCCACGGAGAGGCAGGGTCAGAGGCCTTTCTGTGGGCCGAGGGCAGAGTCTCTGGGCAGCCCCAGCGCCCTGGGAAAGCCACGCACAGGAGGGAGTGAGAACTAATTCCAACGGTGGAGGTTTTCCGTGCTGGAGGGTGTTTCACTCAGAGGGAAACGCGGCCGGCCTCCGAGTGCCTTGACAGTGCGCGCCTGTGTTATCGCACAGAGGGGCAGAGTCAGGGGCCTTTGTGTGGGCCAAAGCGGAATCTCAAGCTGCCCCAGCGCCTTGCAAAAGCCGCGCACAGAGATGGAGCGAGACTCAATTCCAACGCTGCAACTTCTCCCTGCGGATGGGGGTTTCACTCAGAGCGTGAGACTGCTGGCCGGATATCCTGGTCGCAGACAGTGAGTGAGAGTTTCCTCCAAGCGCCCCGGAAGTGGGCGCCCGCTTGTGTTACTGGACAGAGTGGCAGAGCCAGAGGTCTTTGAGTGGGCGGAAAGCCCACCTGATTATGCTAGCAGCTCTGACTGACTGAGCCTTACCCAGAGCCCTGTGCTGAGTGGAAATAGAGTGGGGAGTTGCCAGCTCTTTAAGCCTCTTACTATCCAGGCAGAGGCAGCAGCAACCCCATAGCTGGATTATCAGGCTACTAATTGAGGAAGGAAAGACTAGGAGAAAGGCTCCAGGAACATGGACTCTCTCACTGTCAGAGCCTATAAATGCTAATGAGCCTCGACTCCCAACGAGACTAAAGCACAATACATGACATTGCCATAGAGACTTATTAACTGCAAACCTCTACCTGAGCGTGCCAAAGGGGCAGAACCCAGGGTACAGAGTCACCGACCAGGAAGAGGGAGAGAAAAGAAAAAGCTAGAAGATAACCTCTCAAAATCAAGAATAATCTGCAGACTTTATAACCTATCCCATTTTATTATATTTGTTCGTTTGTTTCTCTTATCTTCATTCTTGATACTTTTTTTTCCTCCTCCAATTTGGCCGATTAACTCTCTACCGGTCTAACTCTCTCCTCTCCTTGAACTACACTACCCATAAGTGTTACATCTCCCATTATCTTTTCTCTTCTCTTCCTTTCTCTCTATGAGGGTTGCACTCCAAAACCCTTAACTCTCTCTCTTTCTCTCTCTCCTTTCTTTTTTCTTCTTTTAGTGGTTCCCTCTTTTTTTCTCTCTCTCTCTTTCCTTTCTCCCTCTATATTAGTTTCTTCCTTTCTCCTTTACATCTCCTCTCATTCAAACCTCAATAACAAACAAATTATCTTATCTGGGACTCAAACCTATGTTTGTGGCATTTTGGGGGGGGTTTACTTCACCTTTTTAACTCACTAGCACTGCTCCCATCCCTGGCTCTCCATATTATCTAGTTCTTGTTCCACTAAATACAATAGTAAGTTTTTAATTTGTCCCCCCATTTTTCCATTTTCCTCTTATTCCTCTCATCATAACTCTTAGACAACCAACACCTAAAAGCAAATCATTTTATTCTTGACCCAAATTTTTTCCTTATTTGCTTTTTGTGGGTCCATACGCTCTTTTTTTTTCTTTTTTCTTTTTTCCTTTTTTTCCTTTTTTTTTTTTTTCTTTTTTGCCCCTTTATTACTTTTCCCCAATTCAGGCCCTCCATCACAGGCATTGTTTGTTATAATTCACAGTCCACCACAAGATTTTCTCAAGAAAGAGGGGAGAGGAGAGGAGAGGAAAAAAGGAGGGGGGAAATAATTTCCTTTTTTTAAAAATTTTTATTTTATTTTATTTTTCTTTATTTCATTATTAATTTTTTTTAAAAAACAACTCTTTTCGATTTTTTTTATTTTTTTTAACTTTTTATTCTTTATTAAATCTCATTAATACTATCAACAAAACCACCCTCAGATGCCATTAAGGAAGAGAAAATCGAATATCATGGATACAAAAGAAAGAGAGGTAACACAGCTAGATGAGGAAAAATCTATGGAGAAAAAATTTAATATATTGGAAACCTTGGAGCTAAATGACAGAGAATTCAAGATAGAAATCCTAAAAATCCTCCGAGATATACAAGAAAACACAGAAAGGCAATATAGGGAGCTCAGAAAACAACTCAATGAACACAAAGAATATATGTCCAAGGAAATTGAAACTATAAAAACAAATCAAACAGAGATGAAAAACTCAATTCACAAGCTGAAAAACAAAGTAACAAGCTTAGCTAATAGAACAGGTCAGATAGAAGAGAGGATTAGTGAAATAGAAGACAAGCAACTTGAGGCACAACAGAGAGAAGAAGAAAGAGACTCAAAAATTAAAAAAAATGAGATAGCCCTACAAGAATTATCTGACTCCATCAAAAGGAATAACATAAGAATAATAGGTATATCAGAGGGAAAAGAGAGAGAAAATGGAATGGAGAACATACTCAAACAAATAATAGATGAGAACTTCCCAAGCCTGTGGAAAGAACTAAAGCCTCAAGTTCAAGAAGCAAACAGAACTCCAAGTTTTCTTAACCCCAACAAACCTACTCCAAGGCATATTATAATGAAATTGACACAAACCAACAGCAAAGAAAAAATTCTCAAGGCAGCCAGGGAAAAGAAGAATACAACATATAAAGGAAGGCCCATTAGATTATCATCAGATTTCTCAGCAGAAACTCTACAAGCTAGAAGAGAGTGGACCCCAATATTTAAAGTCCTGAAAGAGAGGAACTTTCAGCCACGAATACTATACCCATCAAAGCTATCCTTCAAATATGAAGGAGAAATAAAAACATTCACAGATACAGAAAAGATGAGGGAATTTATCATCAGAAAACCCCCACTCCAGGAATTACTAAAGGGGGTTCTCCAATCAGATACAAAGAACAAAAAATAAACAGAGCCACAAGTAAAAGCTCCAAGAAGAACACAATAAAACCAAATTTAAACTGTGACAACAACAAAAAGAAAGAGGGGGAGAAGATGGAGATTAACAGTAGCAAAGGACGATGGAGTGCAAAAGTACTCACAAAATAGTTCACTACAATGAACAGGGTAGGGACCCTTTTCATTACTCAAAGGTAACCACCATTGAAAAAACCACCACAGAAGCACATGAGATAAAAAAGATAGCAACAGAGGAAAGATGTATGGAATACAACCAAATAAAAACAAAAGATAGAAAAACGAAAGAGAAGGATCAAACAAGACACAAACCTAACAGAAAGCAAGATATAAAATGGCAATAGGGAACTCACAAGTATCAATAATTACACTAAATGTAAATGGATTAAACTCACCAATAAAAAGGCACAGAGTAGCAGAATGGGTTAAAAAAGAAAATCCAACTGTATGCTGCCTACAGGAAACTCATCTAAGTAACAAGGATAAAAACAAATTCAAAGTGAAAGGCTGGAAAACAATACTCCAAGCAAATAACATCCAAAAAAAAGCAGGTGTAGCAATACTCATATCGGATAATGCTGACTACAAGACAGGAAAAGTACTCAGAGACAAAAATGGCCATTTCATAATGGCTAAGGGGACACTGAATCAAGAAGACATAACAATTCTTAATATATATGCACCAAACCAAGGAGCACCAAAATATATAAGACAGCTACTTATTGATCTTAAAACAAAAACTGACAAAAATACAATCATACTTGGAGACCTCAATACACCGCTGACGGCTCTAGATCGGTCATCCAAACAGAGAATCAACAAAGACATAGTGGCCTTAAACAAAACACTAGAGCACCTGGATATGATAGACATCTACAGGACATTTCATCCCAAAGTGACTGAGTATACATTCTTCTCCAGTGTACATGGATCATTCTCAAGAATTGACCATATGTTGGGCCACAAAAACAACATCAGCAAATTCAGAAAAATTGAAGTTGTACCAAGCATATTTTCTGATCATAAAGCCTTGAAACTAGAATTCAACTGCAAAAAAGAGGAAAAAAATCCCACAAAAATGTGGAAACTAAACAACATACTTTTAAAAAATGAATGGGTCAAAGAAGAAATAAGTGCAGAGATCAAAAGATATATACAGACTAATGAAAATGACAATACGACATATCAGAATCTATGGGATGCAGCAAAAGCAGTGATAAGAGGGAAGTTCATATCGCTTCAGGCATATATGAACAAACAAGAGAGAGCCCAAGTGAACCACTTAACTTCCCACCTTAAGGAACTAGAAAAAGAAGAACAAAGACAACCCAAAACCAGCCGAAGAAAGGAGATAATAAAAATCAGAGAAGAAATAAATGAATTAGAGAACAGAAAAACTATAGAAAAAATTAATAGAACAAGGAGCTGGTTCCTTGAAAAGATCAACAAAATTGACAAACCCTTGGCAAGACTTACCAAGGAAAAAAGAGAAAGAACTCATATAAACAAAATCCAAAATGAAAGAGGAGAAATCACCACGGACACTGTAGATATACAAAGAATTATTGTAGAATACTATGAAAAACTTTATGCCACTAAATTCAACAACCTAGAAGAAATGGATAAATTCCTAGAACAATACAACCTTCCTAGACTGAGTCAAGAAGAAGCAGAAAGCCTAAACAGACCTATCAGTAGAGAAGAAATAGAAAAAAACATTAAAAACCTCCCCAAAAATAAAAGTCCAGGCCCTGACGGTTATACCAGCGAATTTTATCAAACATTCAAAGAAGACTTGGTTCCTATTCTACTCAAAGTCTTCCAAAAAACTGAAGAAGAAGCAATACTTCCAAACACATTTTATGAGGCCAACATAACCCTCATCCCAAAACCAGGCAAGGATGGCACAAAAAAAGAAAACTACAGACCAATATCTCTAATGAATACAGATGCTAAAATACTAAACAAAATACTAGCAAATCGAATACAACAACATATTAAAAAAATAATACATCATAATCAAGTGGGATTCATCCCAGAATCTCAAGGATGATTCCACATACGTAAAACAGTTAATGTAATACACCATATCAACAAAACAAAGAACAAGAACCACATGATATTATCAATAGATGCAGAAAAGGCTTTTGATAAAATACAACACAATTTTATGTTTAAGACTCTCAACAAAATGGGTATAGAAGGAAAATATCTCAACATGATAAAGGCCATATATGATAAACCATCAGCTAACATCATATTAAATGGCACTAAACTGAAGGCTTTCCCCCTTAAATCAGGAACAAGACAGGGTTGTCCACTCTCTCCACTCTTCTTTAATGTGGTACTAGAGGTTCTAGCCAGAGCAATCAGACAAGACAAAGAAATAAAAGGCATCCATATCGGAAAAGAAGAAGTAAAGGTATCACTTTTTGCAGATGATATGATCCTATACGTCGAAAACCCCAAAGAATCCACAAAAAGACTACTAGAAACAATAAGCCAATACAGTAAGGTCGCAGGATACAAAATTAACATACAGAAGTCAATAGCCTTTCTATATGCCAACAATGAAACAACTGAGAAGGAACTCAAAAGAATAATCCCCTTCACGATTGCAACAAAAAAAATAAAATACTTAGGAATAAACATAACAAAGAATGTAAAGGACTTATATAATGAAAACTATAAACCGTTGTTAAGGGAAATCGAAAAAGATATAATGAGATGGAAGAATATACCTTGTTCTTGGCTAGGAAGAATAAATATAATCAAGATGGCTATATTACCCAAAGCAATATACAAATTTAATGCAATTCCCATCAAACTTCCAATGACATTTTTTAAAGAAATAGAGCAAAAAATCATCAGATTTATATGGAACTATAAAAAACCCCGAATAGCCAAAGCAATCCTAAAGAAAAAGAATGAAGCTGGGGGCATAACAATACCTGACTTCAAACTCTATTATAGGGCCACGACAATCAAAACAGCATGGTATTGGCAGAAAAATAGACACTCAGACCAATGGAACAGAATAGAAAGTCCAGAAATAAAACCACATATATATAGTCAAATAATTTTTGATAAAGGGGCCAACAACACACAATGGAGAAAAGAAAGCCTCTTCAATAAATGGTGCTGGGAAAACTGGAAAGCCACATGCAAAAGAATGAAACTGGACTACAGTCTCTCTCCCTGTACAAAAATTAACTCAAAATGGATCAAAGATCTAAACATAAGACCTGAAACAATTAAGTACATAGAAGAAGACATAGGTACTCAACTCATGGACCTGGGTTTTAAAGAGCATTTTATGAATTTGACTCCAATGGCAAGAGAAGTGAAGGCAAAAATTAATGAATGGGACTACATCAGACTAAGAAGTTTTTGCTCAGCAAGAGAAACTGATAACAAAATAAACAGAAAGCCAACTAAATGGGAAATGATATTTTCAAACAACAGCTCAGATAAGGGCCTAATATCCAAAATATACAAAGAACTCATAAAACTCAACAACAAACAAACAAACAAACAATCCAATAAAAAAATGGGAAGAGGATATGAATAGACACTTCTCCCAGGAAGAAATACAAATGGCCAAGAGATATATGAAAAGATGCTCATCTTCTTTAGCTATTAGAGAAATGCAAATCAAAACGGCAATGAGATACCACCTCACACCTGTTCGATTAGCTGTTATTAGCAAGTCAGGTCATAGCAAATGTTGGAGAGGCTGTGGAGAAAAAGGAACCCTCATACACTGTTGGTGGGAATGTAAAGTAGTACAACCATTATGGAAGAAAGTATGGTGGTTCCTCAAAAAACTGAAAATAGAACTACCTTATGACCCAGCAATCCCTCTACTGGGTATATATCCCCAAAACTCAGAAACATTGATACGTAAAGACACATGCAGCCCCATGTTTATTGCAGCATTGTTCACAGTGGCCAGGACATGGAAACAACCAAAAAGCCCATCAATAGATGACTGGATAAAGAAGATGTGGCACATATACACTATGGAATACTACTCAGCCATAAGAAATGATGACATCGGAACATTTACAGCAAAATGGTGGGATCTTGATAACATGATACGAAGCGAAATAAGTAAATCAGAAAAAAACAGGAACTGTATTATTCCATACGTAGGTGGGACATAATACTGAAACAAAGAGACATTGACAAGAGTGTGGTGGTTACGGGGGGGAGGGGGGAATGGGAGAGGGATAGGGGGTGGGGAGGGGCACAAAGAAAACAAGATAGAAGGTGACAGAGGACAATCTGACTTTGGGTGGTGGGTATGCAACATAATTGAACGACAAGATAACCTGGACTTGTTATCTTTGAATATATGTATCCTGATTTATTGATGTCACCCCATTAAAAAAATAAAATTAAAAAAAAAAATTTGAAGTTCATCAAGCATCTGTTTGTGGCCCCCAAAGACTGTCAATGAGATGTGTGTTGTCAAAAGATTTCATTGGTCTTCCTCCACTTCCCATAGATCAGACTTTAAATGAGTGGGTCACATAGGGAGCAATATTTCCCAAGGACCTACCTAGCATGTGCCAAGGACTGTGACTAAAGCATCAGGGAAGGTCTTCAAAACCCACTTGACATAATACCCACCTGAAAGTCGAACAGGGATTCACAGGGGCTGACTATAAAGCATGTGACAGTCTTCCCAGGGACATTGTCCAAACTGGAATCAGACCAAGATTTTTTCTTCTATATGCGGGCATTTATCCAAGTGAATTACTCTTCTTGGGTTCCTCTTTCACTCCTACCCACACATCCAATATTCCATATGCCTTCTTTTAAAAAACAAATGGTTTTCTGGTCTGGGTGTGCACTTTTCTCTTTCAAGTGCCTTTGTGTGACATTCTAGCCTGACACCAATACCACCTGCTCTTCGGCCAAAGGTCTATTTTATTTTTTTATTTTATTATTATTATTATTATTATTATTTTATTTTTTTTGTATTTTTCTGAAGCTGGAAACGGGGAGAGACAGTCAGACAGACTCCCGCATGCGCCTGACCGGGATCCACCTGGCACGCCCACCAGGAGCGACGCTCTGCCCACCAGGGGGCAATGCTCTGCTCCCCTGGGGCATCACTCTGCCTTGACCAGAGCCACTCTAGCGCCTGGGGCAGAGGCCAAGGAGCCATCCCCAGTGCCTGGGCCATCTTTGCTCCAATGGAGCCTTGGCTGCAGGAGGGGAAGAGAGAGACAGAGAGGAAGGGGGGGGGGTGGAGAAGCAAATGGGCGCTTCTCCTATGTGCCCTGGCCGGGAATCGAACCCGGGTCCCCCGCACACCAGGCCGACGCTCTACCGCTGAGCCAATCGGCCAGGGCCCAAAGGTCTATTTTAGATGGACTCTGCCCCAGCTTTTGAGCCTACTGCAGAGGGCAGTGCCAGTGATTGGTGGACGCTAGAGGAACTGCATCAGAAATCAGCTGATGAATTATTTTCTGAGGAAGAGCAAGCCTTCACCTGCGGTCAAAGACAAGACAGAACCAACCATGTGGTAAGACTGCACAGCAGGTGGGGTCCTGGAAGACCCCCCAGTCACAGAGCAGGGCACTGGTTTTTCCCGGGTGTGTCACCTTTCCCTGTCAAGGAGCATTGGCTGCCACCACAGTCCTCCAAGACATGGACAGCCAGGGATCTAGAAAGTAAACTGCTATAGATGAGCAATGCAATTCACACTCCCGGTCCCCATTCATTTTCCTTAGTTAATTTTATATTAAGATTAAAGATTTTTTACTTTAATGTTAAGCTCATATTAGCTTAAACCATTCACCTTCAAAATGTACTACACACACACACAGTGCTCAGTTTGAAATCAGGCGGAAGAAGGGTGATCCAATTTCATGTAAACAATGACTGACCTTGTGTACCCAGGATACAAAATGTAAGCTAAGAAATAGGCACTTCTCCTCCCATAATCTTCACCTTATTTTCAAAAAATAAAGCTCGTAATCTGTAACACTGATGTTGGACTTACTGCCCAAGATGCTTAGATAGAATGTTATATGCTTCAAATCCACTCCACAACAGCCTGATCCACTGTTTCCAGTTTTAAAATGAATGTTCCCCCCCCCCCCAATTGCTCAATGAGCTTGCTGCCAGTTTCACAGAGAGGCCTGTGCTACGAGGTTGTATAAACCTAATGATGTTCATTTCTATAAAGCCTCCCTTTCTTTGTCATGTGTGCCAGATAAGCGTGACTCGGTGTATAAATCATTTGAAGAGCGCTTTCTCTCAGCCTCCTTGTCTGTCTTCCACCTGAGACGGGGACCTGTTTCTCACATACCGTCAGAGGCTGAGAGCGTCTGGCTCCATCCCAGATCAATAGGCACGCCACCGCCTGCAACGAGGCCTCCAGGGAGCCGGAGAGGGAAAAGGACCAGCCTGAGTTCATTTGTGCTTTCCACTTGGCTATGATTATTAGCCAGAGGATATTCTCCTGAGATGGCTGAGACCGGGTCTATTTCAACTGATTTCAAAAGGACGCTGCTGTCATGGCGTACTTGAGGAAACTGCCAGCTGTCCAAGGAAGAGAAGCGGCATTCTGAAATGTGATAGCAAAGCATAACTCTAAAATGAAAAGCAATTTAAATGTATTACCAGACAAAAACCATTAGCCCAATGAATATAAATAACCTTCCCGAGGAAGGGCACTGTTTCCAGGTATCTTCTCCCTTAGTTTAGAGGGAATTTCTCTCCTATTGGAAGGCCTTTTGAGTGTCATTAAAGGGCTTTTGCGAGTTAAACATGTCATCAGAAATATTTTTTACTTCCGCAAGCAACTCCATTGGAATTTACTGTGAGATTTTTGCAGGCAGGGCAGCCAGTAACAACTGGTATAACTAGAACCAGGCAATGTCGCTTCCAGAAAGAAGGGTCGTCAACTGTTGATTATTCCTTTCCGGATGACCTCACAGAGGCTGCCAAATTCCTACTGACACGGCGCTCAGCATTAACCACTCCAATAAACTAGTTGTATTATTAATGCTATCTTTATTTAATCCGATTCCGCAAGAAGAAAGGGCTCTGGAAAGATGGGAAGCTCAGAGACCTGCCTGGTCATCCAGGTGGGTAGAAGTTGGCGTGTGGTGCCCTGTGCCTGGGTGTCAGCCGGTGGGATCGCCCACCGTGCGCTTATCACGCTGCATGTGCTGCACTGGCCGCACGCTGACCGTTTATTCAGCTGGTGCTGCTGAGCCTCCAGGTGTGGTGCCCTCCCCCCTCCCCCGGGGTCTCAGACTAGAGAGTAAGCTACTGATCAGTGACCCCTGAAAAATGGTTTCACAATTGGGCCAAAGGCAATATGTCAGTTCACAGAGAGATAGGGTTTCAGTTTTTTGTTTCGGTATTGATTGTTGTTGGACTTTTTTTTGTTGTTGTTTTTCTTTTTGTTTTGTCTCATTTTTTGTTTTGTTTTGCCAAAACGGGAGAGGGAGTTTTCAGGACAATCACCTTGAACTCAGAAAGAAGCATTTTGAAATCTCTTGTCTTAATGTAGCTGCTCTCCGTTGGGACCCGGACCACTAATGAACAGGATTCCTCTATGTGAGGGATGTGAGGTGAAGACCGCCAGGTGTGGGATCTCTGAAAACTAGGATCCTCTTCAGTATAGATGTTCAGCCTAGCACAAGCAGGAAAGAGACAGCCCCAGGAGGCCGAGAGCCTAGTTGGGAGGAGGTGCAGCTATTTTGTGCTGTCACCTCTGCCTGCACAGTGTCAGCACACAAGAGGCGACCAAACATCCCTGGACTGGGGCAGATCTTGTCCTGCATTCCACCCTGTGTGACAGGAATCAGACCACCTCGCCTCGCTGTTTCCGTTGCTCTAGCCTCTACCTCCAGAGCGTTCTTTGTGTGTGCAATGAAACACTACATTTGAACAAATACGTAAACTCCAAAATACTATAAACAAATATAATATTTAAAAAACACCTAGAGGCCCTGGCCGGTTGGCTCAGCGGTAGAGCATCGGCCTGGCGTGCAGGGGACCCGGGTTCGATTCCCGGCCAGGACACATAGGAGAAGCGCCCATTTGCTTCTCCACCCCCACCCCCTCCTTCCCCTCTGTCTCTCTCTTCCCCTCCCGCAGCCAAGGCTCCATTGGAGCAAAGATGGCCCGGGCGCTGGGGATGGCTCCTTGGCCTCTGCCCCAGGCGCTAGAGTGTCTCTGGTCGCGGCAGAGCGACGCCCCGGAGGGGCAGAGCATCGCCCCCTGGTGGGCAGAGCATCGCCCCTGGTGGGCGTGCCGGGTGGATCCCAGTCGGGCGCATGCGGGAGTCTGTCTGATTGTCTCTCCCCGTTTCCAGCTTCAGGAAAAAAACCCAAAAAACAAAAAAAAACCTAGAAAGCTTTAGCAAATAAAAAGACAAGCCATAGACTGAGACAAAATATTTGCCAACACATATCTAATGAAAGATTTGTATTACCCCAGCTATAGAAAGAACACTTAAAACTCAACAAGGAAACAAGACTAAGAAGTAGGCAAGAGATTTGAACAGATACCTCACAAAAGAAAATATAAAGATGGCAAATATGCATATGAAATGGTGCTCACATCATATGTAATTAGGAACTTGCAAATTAACCCCACAGTGACATAAAACTGTATTCTTGTGAGAGTGGCTAAATCTCAAATACCGACATGCCAAATGCTGATGAGAATGCGGAGCAACTGGAACGCTCACTCTCTGGTACTGGAATGAAAGCGGGGCAGCCACTTTGGGATGGTTTGGCGGTTCCTTACAGAACTAACCAGCACATGATCCAACAACTGTCCGCTTAGGTATTTACCCAAACGAGTTGAAAACTTTATATCCAACAAGGACCTACAAACGAATATTTATAGAAGCTAATTATCAAATGAATGAATGCCCTAAACTGGAAACAACCACAATGCCCTATTATAGGTGAATGGATAAGCAAACCATGGTACATCCACAACAATGGAATGTTATACAGAGAAAAGAAATGAGTAATCGAGCCAAGAAAAGACAGGGAGAAACTCTAAATGCATAGTACAAAATGAAAGAGCCCTATTTAAAAGGTTAGATACGGTATGATTCCAACTAAATGACATGCTAGAAAAAGCAAAACCAACCATGGTGAGAGGATCAGGGGCAAGAGAAGGGATAAGCACAGAATTTTTGGAGCAGTGAAGTATTCTTTATGATACTGTAATGTTGGATAGACGCATGGTGCATCTGCCGAAACCTATAGAGTAAGCACCTCAAAAAGTGAACTCTTGGCCCTGGCCGGTTGGCTCAGCAGAAGAGCGTCGGCCTGGTGTGAGGGGGACCCGGGTTTGATTCCCGGCCAGGGAACATAGGAGAAGCGCCCATTTGCTTCTCCACCCCCCTCCCCTCCTTCCTCTCTGTCTCTCTCTTCCCCTCCTGCAGCCAAGGCTCCATTGGAGCAAAGATGGCCCGGGCGCTGGGGATGGCTCCTTGGCCTCTGCCCCAAGCGCTAGAGTGGCTCTGGTCACGGCAGATCAACGCCCCGGAGGGGGAGAGCATCGCCCCCTGGTGGGCAGAGCGTTGCCCCTGGTGGGCGTGCCGGGTGGATCCCGGTCGGGCGCATGCGGGAGTCTGTCTAACTGTCTCTCCCTGTTTCCAGCTTCAGAAAAATACAAAAAAAACCCAAAAAAACAAAAAAAAAAGTGAACTCTTGCCTGAGTTCTACCCATGGTGGCACTATGGGTAGAGCATTCGACTGGGATGCAGTGGACCCAAGTTCAAGACTAGAAGGTTGCTGGCTTGAGTGCGGGATCACTGGTTTGAGCGTGGGATTATAAACATGAGCCCAAGGTCGCTGGCTTGAGCAAGAGGTCACTAGCTCTGCTGCAGACGCCCATCCCCCCCCCATCAAGGACGGCAAAGAAATGTACCTAGCTCTGTCTTCCCAGAAGAGCCACCCCTGTCAGAATGTGAGTCAGTCTCAGAAGACATTTTCCACATGTTTGAGTAGCCAGGGAACACAACAGAAACTATTGAGGTGTGGAGAGTAGGGAAAACAATTTTATTTCAGTGCAGAATTTACGGGCACCAGGGGCAGAAGCACTGGAGAGAAAAGCCTTTCATTTGAGGTGTGCTCAGGGTCTCTCTTGCAAAGGGCTGCAATTTCAATGTGGCCCAGTAGATTTTACCTACAGAGAGGTTGGGCAGGACGTCCTCACCGGCTCAGGGCATATGCGACACTAGGCTACTCACATCAGGGACAAATGAAATCTCGAAGTCTGAAGTGACTTTTCAAAAAAGAAAATATTATTACGCCAGGAAAGAATACTGTATAAGAAAGCCATTGGCCGCAACCATATGCTTCTTCAAGACCTGGGTGTCTGTACTGGAAGACAGTGTTTTGTGTGCTGTGAACATTGAAAATATTTTACCTGAATCTCTAGCCTGTGTTGCAATCAGTGAGTTCACGCAGGAGAAATGCCTTATATGTGCAGTGAATGTGGAGGTAGTTTTGCCAGTAGCAATAGCCTCCTTTATCATCAGAGAATTCACAATAAAGAAAGATGTTATGAGTGCATTGAATGTTGAAAATCTTGTAGCAATAACCTTCATTATCGTCAGCATTCACACTGGAGAAAGGCCTTCTGCCTGCAGTGAATGTGGGAAGTGTTTTTCTCGTATCAGTAACCTCCATTATCACCGGAGAGTTCACACTAAAGGAAAGCCTTATGAGTGCTGTGATTGTGGGAAATCTTTTACTAATAGCCATGGCCTCAGAGAGAGAGTTCACACTGACTAAAGGTTTATAAGTTCAGAAAATTGGGGATATATTTTACCCCTTAGCCGCCATTATCATCAGAGAGGTAAGAG
The DNA here is from genome assembly GCF_036850765.1 of Saccopteryx bilineata. NCBI lineage: Eukaryota > Metazoa > Chordata > Mammalia > Chiroptera > Emballonuridae > Saccopteryx > Saccopteryx bilineata. Next base: position 36,582,295 of record NC_089497.1, read on the forward strand.
GTCACACAGTGAAAGGCTTCGTGTATGCAGGCAATGTGAGAGATCTTTTACTTGTAGCACTAACCTCCATCATCATCAGAAATCTCACTCTGGAGAAAGGCCTTATGAGTACAGTGAATGTGGAAAATTCTTTTTCTATCGACCTCTCCTTTGTTCTCATTGGAGAGTTCACACTGGAGACAGGCCTTATACAGACAGAAAATGTGGGAAATCTTTTGTCTAGTACTCACGGCCTCTTTAATCAGAGTTCACACTGGTTAACGGCTTCAAGCGTAAAGTGAGCATGGGAAATCTTTAGCCATAAATCTATACCCCTTTGACATTGGAGATTTCACACTGTGTAAATGGTTAGCTTTTGCCCTGGCCGGTTGGCTCAGCGGTAGAGCGTCGGCCTAGCGTGCGGAGGACCCGGGTTCGATTCCCGGCCAGGGCACATAGGAGAAGCGCCCATTTGCTTCTCCACCCCTCCGCCGCGCCTTCCTCTCTGTCTCTCTCTTCCCCTCCCGCAGCCAAGGCTCCATTGGAGCAAAGATGGCCCGGGCGCTGGGGATGGCTCTGTGGCCTCTGCCCCAGGCGCTAGAGTGGCTCTGGTCGCAACATGGCGACACCCAGGAGGGTCGCAACATGGCGACGCCCAGGATGGGCAGAGCATCCCCCCCTGGTGGGCAGAGCGTCGCCCCTGGTGGGCGTGCCGGGTGGATCCCGGTCGGGCGCATGCGGGAGTCTGTCTGACTGTCTCTCCCTGTTTCCAGCTTCAGAAAAATGCAAAAAAATAAATAAATAAAATAAAATAAATAAATAAATAAATAAATGGTTAGCTTTTACGAAATGTATTATTGCTTTATTCAGTGTAACGACAATGGAGAAAACTTTCTGAGGACCCATCAATCTGAATCGAATTTTATATGAATGTTCATAGTGCGGACATTTCTCAAGTTTAATCTTTAAGTTTTGAAGAACCTAACAAAGTATGATATAAATTGATTGTAACGTTTTGCATTCTTACTTGTAGTATATAGGGGTTGAATTTCTCCACCCTAGTAAAATCTTAATTTGTTTAATTTTTTGTTAATTTTATCCCTTTTGATAGGTTTGTCCTGCTCTCACTGTTATTTCAGTTGCATTCCCCAAAGGATTCATTGAATATTTTTGCAGGTATGTATTTAGTACTGATAAGTTTTCAGTAAAATGTATACGCACACCATTTACCTGTTCTTTTCATGAATTTGGGCTGCTCTCCTTCAACAAACAGGACAGTGAAACAACAAAGATACATGTTGCAATGTCATCCATGTTCACTCCTTGAAAAACAAGTGACTTTTGCTTTATGGAATAATTATTTTCAATAGAGGAAAAATAATTCCTAATTATTCAGATTTTTTTTTTTTTGCTGCACATAATGATATAGGTACATATTATATACTTTAAAGGATAATCTGCATTATTCACACACTTCATCACTCTTGTAAGTACAAACATTTAGTAAGATAATAAAGTCTTGCTTTTTAGTGTTAAAAAATAATATATTGCTATTGATTCACCAATTGTAACAAAGGTACCACACTAATGCAAGACAAGGGGTTGGAAGAATGAGAGATTTAGGAAACTCTTTGTACTTCCTCAATTTTTCTGTGAACCTAAAACCAATATAAACAATGAAGTTATTGCCTGACCAGGCGGTGGCACAGTAGATAGAGTGTCGGACTGGGATGCAGAGGACCCAGGTTTGAGACCCCAGGGTCACCACCTTGAGTGTGGGCTCATCTGGTTTGACCCAAGGTCGCTGGCTCAAGCAAGGGGTTACTCGGTCTGCTGACGGCCCGCGGTCAAGGCACATATGAGAAAGCAATCAATGAACAACTAAAGTGTCGCAAGGAGAAACTGATGATTGATGCTTCTCATCTTTTTCCCTTCCTGCCTTCCTGTTTGTCTGTTTCTATCTATCTTCTCTCTGACTCTCTCTTTGTCTCTGTAAAAAAACAAACAAACAAAAAACAATGAAGTTATTAATTAAACAAAAAATTAGAAAGTTTCCTCCATGTTTCTACTTTTCTAATATCTCCAAAAAGGAAACAGTGTACTGGCTAAAAAGCCATGTTAATTTTCTTATTGACACTCTTCTGTTTAATAAACTAAATGAAAAAAATACAATTTTCTTCCTTTGGAATACAAAGGAAGAAAAAAAATAAAACTTTTTTTAAAATGTGGATGCTGCCATGGCCAGTTGGCTCAGTGGTGGAGCATCAGCCCGATGTGTGGATATGCCAGGTTCAATTACCAGTCAGGGTACACAGGAGAGGCAACCATCTGCTTCTCCATCCCTCCCCTTCTTTCCCTCTCTCACTCTCTCTCTTCTTCTCTTGTAGCCATGGCTCAATTGGTTTGAGCAAGTTGGCCCTGGGCACTGAGGATGGCTGTGTGGCCTCACCTCAGGCACTAAAAAATAGCTCAGTTGCTGAGCAACAGAATAATAGCCCCAGATGGACAGAGCATCTCCTGTTAGGGGGCTTGCTGGGAGGATCCCAGTTGGGACACGTGCAGAAGTCTGTATTTCTATCTTCCTGCCTTCCTGCCTCTCAACTAAATAAATAAATAAATAAATAAAATTTAAAAATAAAAACTTGTATGGAAAAAAAATAAGTCATTGGTAAACTTTTCCTTTTCCTGAGTTGGGCCATATACAAAGACTGGTAACCTCTGCATCTAAATGAAAATAAAAAGAAGGTTCTCTGTGGGCGACAGCAACCCACCTACTTAGGTGCTCTTGCTTGGTTCCAGATATAAACGATGTGTATTTTTAAGAGTATAATCATCAGAAACACCTGATACTGCTGAAAGGGCTAGGAGTTGTGCCTTGTCCTGTATTTTGTGAAATTTTGTCCTGTATTTTGGGGAAAGGGACTTACAAATATTCCACTGTGCTAACACTCGTTTGGAAGTAGTACAACATTTATTAAGACCTGGAAAAAAATCTGAGAAGCATGAGTCTATCCTGAGAAGTGATAGAGCTTCACTCTCTCACAGATTCATTTAGCCATCCACTCAGCAAATACGTAACCTACTGAGAACAAAGCCTTGAACGTTCGGTGGGAGATAACATTTCTGCCCTCAGTGAGCCATCTGAACTGTCTGTGACCCAGGGAACCAGAGGGCATATTGCACACCCACACATACTTCTCTGTGGAGGGAGACTGGCTTCTGTTTCATTTCTGTAGAAAGCAGAAAGAACCGGCATAGAGAGAGAGGAAAAAGGCATGGATGGATTTCCAAGTGAGCACAAATATTACAAAATGTGATCATTTAATCTTATTTCTTTACAATGTTTCAGCTGGCAATACTAAATCCCAGTCATTTTTAATTAATTAGATTTTCCTAATAAAATTATGTATAATGTTCAGCAATACTAAACAAGAAATCGGAATCCCTCTTTGAGTTTTTGTAACAAAAGCATTGATTCTTTTGCCTTTGAATGTTGGCATCCTGTTCTTCTTCTCCATTGGCTGTGTGGCTGTCTGCACTTTAATATACCCGCCCCGATGTGTAGTGTAGGGGTAGATACGCTTGCCCAGCAGACGCAAGACCTGTTTGCATTACTGACTGGCCCTCACTAGAGGCACTGGATTACTCTAGGGAAAAAACTCAGGATATTTTTAAGGCATCAACAAAGCTGGAGACCAAAAATACTTAGAAAATTAAATTTGACATATGATACTGTATTCGTTAAATCGCAGCAAGAAATAGATGACATTCAAATTGGGCAAATAGGGAACTATTTACAATGGCGTAGGGAAACTGTAAAAGACAGTGTAAGGCTAATAACAATGTACCTTGTCACCCACCTCCCTCCCAGGCCCAAGAGAGACTTGAACTTGGAGACACACAGGGAGCTGAGTGAAGAAGGCACACGATTGCCACAGTTAGCCCATGGGGACATCAGGTTTACCCTCCTTCCTTCTTCTTTCCTGCTCTGTTCCCCACTGGCCAAACAGAGTGGAAAGCCAAGAACTGAGAACTGGTTGAAAGAGTTGGTTCATTTAGCATCCCGAACACAGAACAGGACACAGAAAGGCGGAGAGTAGAACCGGACAGCAGAGGAAGGCAGTGGTGGGATTCAGCAAGTTTGCACCGGTTCGGCAGAACCGATACCTATTTTTTTTGTTGAGTTCAGCAAACCAGTTGTTAAAATGGCAATTGTCATCAGGATTCTCTCTAAGGTGGGCGCCTAGGCAGCCGCCCAATGTAAAAGTCACAAATTGACATTCCTTACTCTTTTTTAACTTTCCTCTGCACAACAGCATATTTTAAGTGCCCGTAGTAATGTTCATTCCATTTGTAGGTGAAAATAATTGCAAGTGAGGACGCCAATCAAGAAACAATATGGAAATACCTTTAATAACGGTTCTATTGCTTTTTGTCAAGTATTACACTGGGAACAAAATTTTTGTTGCATCCACAAAAACACTTGTTCTTACCTAATTCGAGTGTGCTGATGTCAAAGCTGACATTAGTTTTTCTCTGTAAGCTACAGTTATTTTGCAATTCAAAACTTTAAGTTTTCATCTTATTGTAAAAGTTTCAACATTTAGTTTAACATAATAAAGTAGAATGTCTTCTTGAGCCTCATCTTTGTGAAAATATAATAATTTATATAATGCAGTAAATATACTAATACACAAAAATATATGATTGCATCAGAATTTGTCTACAATTTCGAAATAGAACATATTAAAACACTTATTTTAATCATAAAATTTGTGCAAAACTTATTTAAATTCTATCCAGGCAAAAAATTGCCTTTGTAGCTCTTGTGTTTGTGTACTTGTTGAGGACAATCTCATCTGATGCTCCAGCAGTAGTCTGCTCATTACTAACAGCTCCAAGATTTTCGGGAAACTTATCAAGGTGACTGTTCAGGAAGTGAATCTTAATGCTCATGTTATATCCAATGTCATGGAAAGCCAACAGCATCCTTTGAACCAGAAGTTTATAGTTTTTTGCTTTTTTGTTGCCATGGAAGTTCTTTGTAACTGCCACAAAAGACTGCCATGCTGTTTTTTCATCTTCCTGGCAAATTCTTCGTCACATATGAGGGTTTGAATTTGAGGTCCATCAAATACACCTGCTTTTATCTTCTTGAAAGACAAGGCAGGAAAAGCAGAAATAATATGTTAAAAGCATTCACTTTCTCTATTCAAATCCTGAACAAACTGCTTCATTAAGCCAAGTTTAATGTGAAGTGGGGGAAAAATGATCCTGTCTCGATTAAGTACAGGTTCATTCACAGTATTTTGCATCCTTACTTCCAAAGCTTCATGCTTTGGCCACTCCTTCTGTATCCAGTGTTTCTCCTGAGCTCGGCTGTCCCACAAACACAGAAAGCAAGGATACTTCGTGAAACCTCTCTGTTGTCCTAGCAGGAAATTTACCATTTTAAGATCCACACAAATGATCCAGTTATGTTCCTCATACTTCAGAAATTTGAGGACAATTTTTATGTCATTCTTACTAAGTCATTCAATTCAGGTTGGCTAAACTGCTGAGGGGTTAATGACTGCTTGGCATCAGAAGACCCTTCAGATTCTACAACCATTTCCTCATACATCTTATCAAAATATACTTGATCACCATGTTCACTTTCTTCGTCCTTAGAAGAAATAAAACTATTGAAAACTGGAACCGGGAGTGTCTCAGACTGTGGGACAGGTCGTATTGCTGAAGAAATATTAGGATATGCAATCATATGCCGTTTTTTCTTGCCAATGCCTTTTGTATGGATCAGACAGAATTAATAGTCACTGCTGTGGTCTTTAGGTTCACGCCAACCATGGGAATACCAAAAGGCATTCCTTTGTGTTTTCCTTTTGTCCACTCACAAAGCATTTTCTTACAATTATGACATACAATATGAGGAGCCAAATTCTTGTCTTGATCGTCAAGTGGAATTTGAAAATAGGCAATATATGCACATGTCACAAATGATGAAATATTGTGCCTTTGACGTTGAAGTGTGTAACAACCACATATATAACAGAAGGTGTCAGGATTATTCTTACATTTATGCCTACTCGAAGAAGCCATGATTAGATCTTAAAACAAAATAAGAGGGTGTTTTATCAGAAATAATTTTTTACATTTAAAAACAACTACGATTATGTAAAAGTGATGTTTGTAAAACATTAATTTCCTTGTGGTTATGTTCAATCCAAGAGTCGTTGACCTTTAACTCCAATTTAAAAACCAATGTGGAGTGACGTCACGGAAATGGCGCCGTGAGCAGCGCGTCCGACAGCTCTCCCCTAAATCACAACAAATTTATCAACTAGAAACAGAAAAATTTATCCTCGGAGCATTCCGGAGTTTCACACAAACTGATAGCGAAAGGACTGTTATCACTTGAATCTGAGAGACGAGGGTGTGGAGGAATCGACCACAGGGACGTTCTTTCAAACCGCAAGGAAGTGCGCCTGTGTGCTATCAATAAGACCACCCTCAGATGCCGATAAGAAAGAGGAAATCGAATATTATGGATACAAAAGAAAGAGAGGTAACACAAATAGATGTGGAAAAATCTATGGAGAAAAGACTTAACATATTGGAAGCCTTGGAGCTAAATGACAGAGAATTTAAAATAGAAATCTTAAAAATACTCAGAGATATACAAGAAAACACAGAAAGGCAATATAGGGAGATCAGAAAACAACTCAATGAACACAAAGAATATATTACCAAGGAAATTGAAACTATAAAAACAAATGAAACAGAAATGAAAAACTCAATTCACGAGCTGAAAAACGAGGTAACAAGCTTAGCTAACAGAACAGCCCAGATTGAAGATAGGATTAGTGAAATAGAAGACAAACAACTTGAGGCACAACAGAGAGAAGAAGAAAGAGACTCAAAAATAATAAAAAACGAGAAAGCCCTACAGGAATTGTCTGACTCCATCAGAAAGAATAACATAAGAATAATAGGTATATCAGAGGGAGAAGAGAAAGAAAATGGAATGGAGAATATACTCAAACAAATAATAGACGAGAACTTCCCAAGCCTGTGGAAGGAACTAAAGCCTCAAATTCAAGAAGCAAACAGAACACCAAGTTTTCTTAACCCCAACAAACCCACTCCAAGGCACATCATAATAAAGATGACACAAACCAATGACAAAGAAAAAATTCTCAAGGCAGCCAGGGAAAAGAAGAGTACAACATATAAAGGAAGGCCTATTAGATTATCATCAGATTTCTCAGCAGAAACTCTACAAGCTAGAAGAGAGTGGACCCCAATATTTAAAGCCCTGAAAGAGAGGAACTTTCAGCCAAGAATACTATACCCACCAAAGCTATCCTTCAAGTATGAAGGAGATATAAAAACATTCACAAATACAGAAAAGATGAGAGAATTTATCAACAGAAAGCCCCCACTCCAGGAAATACTAAAGGGGGTTTTCCAACCAGATTCAAAGAACAAAAGAAAACAACACCACAAGTAACAGCTCCACCAAGAACACAATAAAACCAAACTTAAACTGTGACAACAAAGGAAAAAAAGGGGGGAGAGGATGGAGATTAACAGTAGCAAAGGATGATGAAGTGCAGAAATACTTATAAGATAGGGTACTACAATGAATATGGTAGGTACCCTTTTCATTACTTAATGGTAACCACCCTTAAAAAAACCACCACAAAAACACTTGACTTAAAAAAGGTAGCAACAGAGGAAAGAAGTATGGAACACAAACAAACAAAAACAAATGATAGAAAAACAAAAGAGAAGAATGAAACTAGATACAAAACTAACAGAAAGCAATTTATAAAATGGCAGTAGGGAACCCACAAGTGTCAATAATTACACTAAATGTAAATGGATTAAACTTACCAATAAAAAGACACAGAGTAGCAGAATGGATTAAAAAAGAAAATCCAACTATATGCTGTCTACAAGAAACACATCTAAGCAACAAGGATAAAAACAAATTCAAAGTGAAAGGCTAGAAAACAATACTCCAAGCAAACAACACCCAAAAAAAAGCAGGTGTAGCAATACTCATATCTAATAATGCTGACTACAAGACAGAAAAAGTACTCAGAGACAAAAATGGTCATTTCATAATGATTAAGGGGAAGTTGAATCAAGAAGACATAACAATCCTTAATATATATGCACCAAACCAAGGAGCACCAAAATATATAAGACAGCTACTTATTGACCTTAAAACAAAAACTAACAAAAATACAATCATACTTGGAGACCTCAATACACCGCTGACGGCTCTAGATCGGTCATCCAAACAGAGAATCAATAAAGATATAGTGGCCTTAAACGAAATACTAGAACACCTGGATATGATAGACATCTACAGGACACTTCATCCCAAAGTGACAGAGTATACATTTTTCTCTAGTGTACATGGAACATTCTCAAGAATTGACCATATGTTGGGCCACAAAGACAATATCAGCAAATTTAGAAAAATTGAAATTGTACCAAGCATATTTTCTGATCATAAAGCCTTGAAACTAGAATTCAACTGCAAAAAAGAGGGGGAAAAACCCACAAAAATGTGGAAACTAAACAACATACTTCTAAAAAATGAATGGGTCAAAGAAGAAATAAGCGCAGAGATAAAAAGATATATACAGACAAATGAAAATGAAAATACGACATAGCAGAATCTCTGGGATGCAGCAAAAGCAGTAATAAGAGGAAAGTTCATATCACTTCAGGCCTGTATGAACAAACAAGAGAGAGCCGAAGTAAACCACTTAACTTCACACCTTAAGGAACTAGAAAAAGAAGAACAAAGACAACCCAAAACCAGCTGAAGAAAGGAGATAATAAAAATCAGAGCAGAAATAAATGAAATAGAGAACAGAAAAACTATAGAAAAAATCAATAAAACAAGGAGCTGGTTCTTTGAAAAGATCAACAAAATTGACAAACCCTTGGCAAGACTCACCAAGGAAAAAAGACACAGGACTCAAATAAATAAAATCCAAAATGAAAGAGGAGAGATCACCACAGACATCATAGATATACAAAGAATTATTGTAGAATACTATGAAAAATTATATGTCACCAAATACAACAATCTAGAAGAAATGGATAAATTCCTAGAACAATACAACCTTCCTAGACTGAGTCATGAAGAAGCAGAAAGCCTAAACAGACCAATCAGCAGGGAGGAAATAGAAAAAACTATTAAAAATCTCCCCAAAAATAAAAGTCCAGGCCCAGACGGTTATACTAGTGAATTCTATCAAACATTCAAAGAAGACTTGGTTCCTATTCTACTCAAAGTCTTCCAAAAAATTGAAGAAGAAGCAGTACTTCCAAACACATTTTATGAGGCCAACATAACCCTCATCCCAAAACCAGGCAAGGATGGCACAAAAAAAGAAAACTACAGACCAATATCTCTAATGAATACAGATGCTAAAATACTAAACAAAATACTGGCAAACCGAATACAACAACATATTAAAAAAATAATACATCATGATCAAGTGGGATTCATCCCAGAATCTCAAGGATGGTTCAACATACGCAAAACGGTTAACGTAATACACCATATCAACAAAACAAAGAACAAAAACCACATGATCTTATCAATAGATGCAGAAAAGGCTTTTGATAAAATACAACACAATTTTATGTTTAAGATTCTCAACAAAATGGGTATAGAAGGAAAATATCTCAACATGATAAAGGCCATATATGATAAACCATCAGCCAACATCCTATTAAACGGCATAAAACTGAGGACTTTCTACCTTAAATCAGGAACAAGACAGGGTTGTCCACTCTCTCCACTCTTATTCAACGTGGTGCTAGAAGTTCTGGCCAGAGCAATCAGACAAGACAAAGAAATAAAAGGCATCCATATCGGAAAAGAAGAAGTAAAGCTATCACTTTTTGCTGATGATATGATCCTATACATCGAAAACCCGAAGGACTCCACAAAAAGATTATTGGAAACAATAAACCAATACAGTAAGGTCGCAGGATACAAAATTAACATACAAAAGTCCATAGCCTTTCTATATGCCAACAATGAAATATTAGAAAACGAACTCAAAAAAATAATCCCCTTCACGATTGCAACAAAAAAAATAAAATACCTAGGAATAAACATAACAAAGAACGTAAAGGACCTATATAATGAAAATTACAAAGCATTGTTAAGGGAAATCGAAAAAGATACAATGAGATGGAAAAATATTCCTTGTTCTTGGATAGGAAGAATAAATATAATCAAAATGGCCATATTACCCAAAGCAATATACAAATTTAATGCAATTCCCATCAAAATCCCTATGAGATTTTTTAAAGAAATGGAACAAAAAATCATCAGATTTATATGGAACTATAAAAAACCCCGAATAGCCAAAACAATCCTAAGGAAAAAGAATGAAGCTGGGGGCATTACAATACCTGACTTTAAACTCTATTATAGGGCCACGATAATCAAAACAGCATGGTATTGGCAAAAAAATAGACACTCAGACCAATGGAACAGAATAGAAAGCCCAGAAATAAAACCACATATATATGGTCAAATAATCTTTGATAAAGGGGCCAACAACACACAATGGAGAAAAGAAAGCCTCTTCAACAAATGGTGTTGGGAAAACTGGAAAGCCACATGCAAAAGAATGAAACTCGACTACAGCCTGTCCCCGTGTACTAAAATTAATTCAAAATGGATCAAAGACCTAAATATAAGACCTGAAACAATAAAGTACATAGAAGAAGACATAGGTACTAAAATCATGGACCTGGGTTTTAAAGAACATTTTATGAACTTGACTCCAATGGCAAGAGAAGTGAAGGCAAAGATAAATGAATGGGACATCAGAATTAAAAGTTTTTGCTCAGCAAGAGAAACTGATATCAAAATAAACAGACAGCCAACTATATGGGAACTGATATTTTCAAACGACAGCTCAGATAAGGGCCTAATATCCAAAATTTACAAAGAACTCATAAAACTCAACAACAAACAAACAAACAATCCAATAAAAAAATGGGAAGAGGACATGAACAGACACTTCTCCCAGGAAGAGATACAAATGGCCAACAGATATATGAAAAGATGCTCAGCTTCATTAGTTATTAGAGAAATGCAAATCAAAACTACAATGAGATACCACCTCACTCCTGTTAGATTAGCTATTATCAACAAGACGGGTAATAGCAAATGTTGGAGAGGCTGTGGAGAAAAAGGAACCCTCATTCACTGTTGGTGGGACTGTAAAGTAGTACAACCATTATGGAGGAAAGTATGGTGGTTCCTCAAAAAACTACAAATAGAACTACCTTATGACCCAGCAATCCCTCTACTGGGTATATACCCCAAAACATCAGAAACATTGATACGTGAAGACACATGTAGCCCCATGTTCATTGCAGCACTGTTCACAGTGGCCAAGACATGGAAACAACCAAAAAGCCCTTCAATAGAAGACTGGATAAAGAAGATGTGGCACATATACACTATGGAATACTACTCAGCCATAAGAAATGATGACATCGGATCATTTACAGCAAAATGGTGGGATCTTGATAACATTATAAGGAGTGAAATAAGTATATCAGAAAAAAACAAGAACTACATGATTCCATACATTGGTGGAACATAAAAATGAGACTAAGAGACATGGACAAGAGTGTGGTGGTTACCAAGGGTGGGGGGGAGGGAGGACCTGGGAGGGAGGGAGGGAGAGAGTTAGGGGGAGGGGGAGGGGCACAGAGAACTAGATAGAGGGTGACGGAGGACAATCTGACTTTGGGCGAGGGGTTTGCAAAATAATTTGATGACAAAATAACCTAGACATGTTTTCTTCGAATATATGTACCCTGATTTATTAATGTCATCCCATTACCATTAATAAAAATTTATTAAAAAAAAATAAAAAATAAAAAAAAAATAAAAACCAATGCATGCCATTAACTGTAACAAAAAGAAATTAAAATCGCATAAGAACTAGAGCATGCACCAAAAAACGGATTTCAGATTTATAATCAGTGATGCAGAGATATATAGAAACAGTTCTAAAACCTCATGCAACAGAAAATAAAAAAAAATTGTTCCCCAGTGTTATTTAATATGTTTCATTAATATTTTAAAACTCTTAAAATCTACTGTATTTCTCCATGTATAAAATGCACCTTTTTTTGAAAAAAATTAAGCTCTAAAAAATGGTGCATCTTATACAGTGGCTGTGGCATTTCAAATGCCATATATTGAACTGAGAATGAGGCAATAAATGAAAACAGTGATTCGTCATCAGACACAGATGAGGACAAGCTAATGGATGGGAGTTTTGACAGTGATTAGAAGTTTTATGAATTTTAGGATGAATAAAACTTGAGTTCAATAACTTCATGTAATATATTTTTTTCAAATTTCAGCCCCCAAACTTAAGGTGCATCTTATGCATGGGAGCGTCTTATACCTGGGGAAATACAGTAGTTTCGTGTGCTTCTTTTATTGTTCTTATTTAAGTATTGAATGCATGAAATAATAAACTGCCTTTTGGTATATCAGTTTTTTATAGTTAAAAGAGTCATTAGGGCGGAAAACCAGTTGTTAAATTATTTGAATGCCACCACTGATGGAAGGTATCTAGCATGGGATACTCACATACTTATAGATGCCACCGAAACAGTCTTGACTTATTTTACATCTCAGTATATAATTTTGAAATATATGGTGGGGGAGAGAAACCCTAATTGCTTTCATGCTGTAAGCCTCCCCATTTTGTGTGTCTGACCCAAAGAGTAAGGTGTTCTAATTTGGTATTTTTCAGTCAGCTCCAGCCCCGGATGTCAAAGGCTCGTGCGGTGGATGTCTGCTGGGCTCAGCTGAGCACCCTGGGCTCTGAGCTGCGGAGCTGGGCTGTCAGCCTGAGAGGCGGGCAGAGCCGCCCCTGCTGCTAAGGGGGCACCGGTGCCCTGCCACGGGCCCACGTCCGACAGGAATGGCAGCACCCTTCAAGCCTGTCAGAGTAGAGAGATGTATGTACTTCAGGAGGCAAGCGGTCCCACCAAAGGGGGTGGGGGTGGGGGTAACACACAGCCAATTTAGAAAAAATCTGGGGTTAGTACACAGCACCCTGGTGGATTTTTCCTGGGAAAAAAATGTTTGTGGTAAGCTAATAATGTTGATATCTCTCAGTAGCTCTCAGAAGCTAATAGCAACAGAACATTTCCATCCGTACTCTGATGAAATACCAAAACAGAACGTTTGTATTTAAATATTTGAGTTAAACATATCTTGTGTCCGTAGAGCATTCATGCAGCTGACATGGTTCCCGAGCTGCCCTCTCCTGGGAGTTGGAACCCGTCTTCAGTATTAGTCTATGAACCTTAGAAAGCATCTGAATAGGAATCAGGACCGTGCGAGCTACTCAGACGGGGCCTTGACTGGAGAGTGAAGACGATTGACTCGGGGCTGAGGACTGCAAGGCAGGCAGGTGCCTTAGAGATCATATTACTGGTGCTCTTCCTTCTCATTTCACCTTCGAGGGTGTGCATTTGACCTCATTACCCAGGCCCCAGCTAGGAGAGAGACGTGGCTCTTCTCCAGGGCGAAGCACTCCCTTCTATTTCTAGCTAAGTATCTACTTTGAATTCCTAGAAGGCTCATCCCTGGCCTGTTTACACTGGCCTCACATACTTGACTCCACTTTCCTCTGCTTAACCGGGCCCTTAAATACAGAAACAACGACCCGGTGTCTCGGGAGGACAGGAAATTGATCAGCCGCGAGCGGAGCCATGGAGCAGGCGGCGGAGGCGCCTGTGTTGACGCCACCCTCTCTCTGCAGTATCCCCGTTTCACTCTCATTTGTTTGGACGAGAGGGAACCTCCACGCTGGCTGACATGCAAGGGTGAGAGGCTTCCAGTCCACAGCACCAGGGAAGGGGCCAGGACGAGCTCCCTATCCTCTCTCTCTTCTGACTACTCAGCTTTCTGAGCTGGCTCTGTCAAAAAGCTTGGGTGTCAAGAGTGCTTCATTTAAGGGGCCACACCTGGGCCAAGGGAGAAATGAGAGCGCCCACTGAGAGCTGCGCATTTTCATGAGTGACTTGGGCCCGACCACAGGTACATGGTTTCAAAGAGGGGGCTAGCAAGATGCAGCGTTATCCGGGGACTCGGGGTGACGCCGCAGGATGGAGGGGGTCTGTGGTGGGCGCTGACCGAGCCCCAGACAAAGATGTTGGAAATACTAAGCAGCCCCACTCTGCCTTCTCCTGCTCTCCCCTAGTCATCTATCTGCCCAGCCCTCCCCCAGACAAGCCTCTTCAGGATGGGGGTGGGGACAGGGGCCCTGTTCTTCCTACCTGCACTATGCTATGCAAAGTCGGGGACAGGAGAAGCGATCATCTATCTGTCATTGCTATCCGAGACCTGGGACCAGTGGGCCATTGTGATGCTAAGACTTAGATATATCACTGTCACTCACTTGGGCCAAGAGCTGTAATGTGGGCTATCAGTGTCTGACTCTCCCTCCCAAGCAGGGAGACACATGCTGGTCAGTGAGCCCTGCCCCTCAGCACCTTTTTAGTAACATTTCCCAAGGGACCCTGACACTCAGTTTCCCACCTGGGAAACCCCATTGATTCCCAAATAGCCAACTCTTACCGCCCCTGAACGAGTTCTTCTGGAAGAGTACCGCTTCCACACTCATTGTTGCTGCTCTCAAAGCCGTTAATAGCCTGAACCCCAAAGGTTCCTTGTCCCTGACCCTCTTCCGTGCTCCGTTGGTCGGACCCTCTGCCTCCACAGACTTCTGTTCTTTGACATTCATGGCCTCCCAGCTGCCGGCTGCTCCCACTGCTTGTCCAAGCCCACTCTGCTGTCACCTTCACTGCTTCTATAGGTTATTGAGGCCTTTTGGTCACGAATGAGCTCCTGCCACCAAATCAGTGCCCAAGGCGGCTGCATAACAATCTTCTTCCTTGATTAGAGCATCCTAATTATGTTCTAGGAATTTGCTTAAACAGATTAATCACTCTCGAGGACAAATTTAGAAGCTATGCTTACTGAAGGATCTGCTCTGAATATCTCCTGGGGAAATTCTGATTCCACCTGCCCGCAGGGCTGTGGACAGGAGTGTGGGTACATCCGGGACGTGACCCTGGCTGGAAGCCCTGAGCTGCCCCTGCACCCATCGTCGCTGCCTCCCCTGGACCAGCAGGGCAGGCTCTCAGATGGAGCGAACACCTACCTGGTGGGGAATGTGGTTAGAGACTGAGAGGCGAGTCCTGGTGCTCCCGCTCTTCCGGAGTACTGTCTGCTCTCCAGTGAGTGGATCTGTAGACCCTTCCTCGATGAAATTAAACTCATATTCCACTTCTTTGTGGCAGCCTGGGCCCACAGTGGTTCTCAT
The DNA here is from genome assembly GCF_036850765.1 of Saccopteryx bilineata. Lineage (NCBI taxonomy): Eukaryota > Metazoa > Chordata > Mammalia > Chiroptera > Emballonuridae > Saccopteryx > Saccopteryx bilineata. The sequence goes on from NC_089497.1 coordinate 36,597,687, forward strand.
TAGAATACCTAGCTTTTCAAACTGACTGACATTGGCGTATCACCCCAAGGCATCTTCGTTGGAACCTCCGGGCTACGCCATCTCTATTTTGGAAAAGCAATGGAAAGAGACCACCAGGTGGTTGCAAATAGGGCCAATTGGAGAACAGCAGCAATATCTGAGCTCTGCCAGATGGCTGACTTCTGTGCACAGACATGTGGGGTGTCAGCCCTAGAGTCCGTTGGTCCTGAGGACAGATCTGATACTAATGGAATATAGTGTAGGATCCCATCCCCCAGAGGGGTATTCACAGACCTTGAAGCTGGGAACGCAGCTTCCTGGTGTTCAAAAGCCAGGGCTTCAGAACAGACTGTGTGGAGTTAAGTGTCGTTCTACCATTCCCTAACTGTGTGACCTTGAGTAAGCTACTTAACCTCTCTGAGCCCCAGTCTTCTCATTAAAAGTTGTAGCAACTTCATAGGAGTGTAGAGGGATGTGGATAAAGCATACAAGTGAAGAATTAGAATAGTGCTTGGCATCTAATAAGTTCTCGGTAAAAGTTAACCATCATTACTTTCCTCACTATTCTCTTCAACATCCCCATGTGGCTCAAGGATAGGACAGAACGTTCATAAGAACGCAGGTCAGTAGACTTTTTCTGGTGTTTTAATCTGGGTTCTCCAGAAAATAGAACCAATAGTGTATATTTTATGCTTCTCCTTTATAATACTATGCTTCTCTTGCCCATCTATCTATATGAGGTTTATTATTGGAATTAGTTTGCGTGATTATGGAAGCCACTTCCTGCTCTCCGCAAGCTGGAGGATCGGGGAGGTTGATGTATAATTCAGGCGCAGTTTGAAGGCCTGATGACCAGGTCACCGGGTCCGAGGGCTGGAGAAGCTGGACGTCCCAGCTCAAGCAAAGAGCACATGTGCTCTTCCTCCACCTTTTTGTTTTGTTCAGGCCGTCAGTACATTGGTGAGAGCTACCTTCTTCCCTTAGTCTACTGACTCAAATACTAATCTCCACAGACACAGCCACACTTAATGGTTTACCAGCTAGCTGGGCATCCCTCAGCCCAAACTGACATAAAATCAACCACCAAAGCTTCATCACTTGTCAAATGGGCACCCAGACACATGTCCTTAAACCGTGATTCATCTCCAAATATAGACAATAATAAGATCATAATTCTGCTTGACATAACAACTATTCTGTGTACAACTAAAACACATACTAATTCCTTCCCCAGAAGAGTACATAAAGTCCTTAAGTGATGTTTACTCCTCTCTTGATTTCCTATAAGTTAAGTACTATAATATAAAACTACCAATATTTAAATACTGATATACATTTGATGCAACTTATGTTACATGGTAAAAGACTTAGGAAAGAAAACAAAAAATATTTGCAAAATAAATGTATTTACACATACAAATGTATTCATAACAAAATAAAAAGGTAAGACTCATAACAATGAAGGTCCTGTTTCTATAACTGGTCACATGGTTGTAGCTGGTATTTATAACTAACTTATTCTACTACCCACTCTGTATTCCCTCTGCCTTCAGCAAGCACCTTAGCTGGTCATTGTTTTTTACCTGGTGCGGTGACCCAAACCTTCATTCCTGAAATCACTATCCCATTAGTAGGCCTGGTTAGATTTCCTAGTGTCTCACTGACCTTAATCACAAGGCACGGAAATCTATGTGACACTCTTGAGGCAATGGTCCCCAACCTTTTTTGGTCCACGGACCGGTTTAATGTCAGAAGATATTTTCACGGACCGGCCTTTAGGGTGGGATGGATAAATGCACAAAATAAAATTATGTGAGTAGCGTAAAAACTGTGGTATTTTTAAATATAATTGTCAAACTTATGAGACAAGCATGAAGAGTGAGTCTTAGATGGATGTAACAGAGGGAATCTGGTCATTTTTTAAAAATAAAACATCATTCAGACTTAAATATAAATAAAACGGAAATAATGTAAGTTATTTATTCTTTCTCTGTGGACCGGTACCAAATAGCCCACGGACCGATACTGGTCCGTGGCCCAGGGGTTGGGGGACCACTGCTCTAAGGGTCTCCTGAATTCCAGACATAGTCTTCCTTACTGCCACTGTGAAACAGCAGTCCAATTTCCTCTTGGTAGTCTGGAGCAATCACCCCAGCTAGCTCTGTAATTTCCTGTTGATTCAGAGGCATAAAGAGCCCAAAGCGTCTGGGAGGCATCTTACCTTCCAGTTCAATGGAATCTGCATTATATCTCCTGATGGAAGCATTCGTGCCTTGGGAACTAAGACCTCTAGGCCTGTAGAGCATAAAAAAATGGGAACAAGAAGCAAAAATGTTGCTAGTGGTCACTGGGAGAAATAGTGAGTGGTACCACTCCCATTTACACCCCTTAATTCTTGGACCACAAATCCTGAAAAAGAGAACCATTGAATGCTGATTCATAACATATACAGCTTTCTAGAGAACCTAGGTCTAACCCTGCAAGGTAGTGCCACCTAAGTGGCAGTGTAACCGAGTCTTCTTCAAAAGGCCATTGCACTGTTCTAATCAAGCCAGCTGCTTCAGGAAGGTGGAGAACATGATGAGAGCAGTGAATTCTATGATTACGGGCCCATTAGTACACTTCTCTTGCTGTGAAGTGAGTCCTTGATCAGAAGCAATTTCTATAGGTCCCTGGATCATAACTGTGGCAGAAGCATTGTGTGCAAGGAACTCAAATCTGTGTCCAGAGTGAGTGTCTATTCCAATAAGAACAAAATGCCCCTTCTATGACCGAAGTGGGCTAATATAATCAACCTGCCACCACGTAGCTGGCTGATCACCCCCGAGAATGAAGCCATGTTGGGGATTTGCTGTCGGTCTCTTCTGCTGGCAGATTGGGCGCTCAGCAGTAGTTATAGCCAGGAGGCTTTGTAAACAAAACTCTGTATTGCTGCGTTCATGCAGAGCCTCTGTCCCTGCCAGGACGGCCTGTTGAGTCATGAGGCCTCTACACTGTGATGGGGGTGGGGGTGGGCAGGGTACGGGGCTGACTGGTATCCACAGAATGGGTCATCCTATCCACTTAATTATTAAAATCCTCCTCTGCTAAGTTACCTTTTGATGAACATTTACATGGAACACAAATATATTCATATTTTTTGCCCAATCAGAAAGATTTATTCATATATCTCTTTCCCAAATTTCTTTATCAGCAATTTTCCAATCATGTTCCCTTTAAGTCCCTGATCATCTAGCCAAACCATGAACTGGTGTATAACTATGTTTGACTACTTCTCCTTCCAAAGTGAACAGCCAGGTACACTGCCTGAAGTTCTGCCCACTGGGAAGACTTCCCTTCTCCACTGTCCTTCAGGGATGTCCCAGGAAGGGGCTCGCAGTGCTACAGCTGCCCCCATCCAGGTGGTACCTGCATGTTGTAGAGAACCATCTGCAAACTGGGCCCAAGCGTTCCCTTCTTCTCTGAACTGATTGCAGGGAGCTCCCATGGGCCACAGGAGTGAGCTGGGAGGGAGAAGGCAGCATAGCAAGCATGGGGACCAGGGGTCTCCAAACTACGGCCTGCGGGCCACATGTGGCCCCCTGAGGCCATTTATCCGGCCCCCGCCGCACTTCCGGAAGGGGCACCTCTTTCACTGGTGGTCAGTGAGAGGAGCATAGTTCCCATTGAAATATTGGTCAGTTTGTTGATTTAAATTTACTTGTTCTTTATTTTAAATATTGTATTTGTTCCTGTTTTGTTTTTTTACTTTAAAATAAGATATGTGCAGTGTGCATAGGAATTTGTTCATAGTTTTTTTTATAGTCCGGCCCTCCAACGGTCTGAGAGACAGTGAACTGGCCCCCTGTGTAAATTGTTTGGGGACCCCTGATGTGGATCATAGACATTTGGGCCACTTCTACATGTGACTGATGTGTGCCTTCAGAGCCTGCTGGCACCTGATCACATCTGTACCACTTCCGTTTGGGGCTGGAGTGCCGCTGCGCGTGCCGACCGGATGGCAGGTGGGTCGGATAGCACCCAGCTCCTGCGGGCAGCTCAGGTCACATGGTGACTTGGTGATCCACAGTCAGCTGTTCACTCTCTACTAAGGACCCATAGCGGCCAAGAGCTGTTTCTCAAAGGAAGGGTAGTGTTCAACAGACGAGGTCAGGGCCTCGCCCCAGATCATCTGGCCCAAAGAGCAGAACAACTTACATGACAGCAGAGTCTTCTCTTACTCCGGGCCCTGTGTGAAACTAGCAGCATCTCAGGTTACTAGGCAGATGGGCTGGAATAACACACCCGAGTGAGGAGCGTGTTGCCTTCAAAACCCAAAGAGAGCCAGGATATTGTCCCTCTTTCTTAGTTGTAGGGGGCTTCCGATACTGCATCTTAGCTTTCACCTTGGAATGGATATTCAAACACTCCCCACGCCACTGGACCCTTGGAAATTTCACCGAGCTAAAAGGCCCCTGAATTTTAGTCACACTCATTTCCCACTTTCTGACATGTAAATGGCTCACCAATAAGTAAAGTCTATTTCTCACTGACTAGGTCCAGTCAGCATAATGTCGTCAGTGTAATGGACCAGTGTGATATGTGGTGGAAGGAAAAGGCAATCAACATCCCTAAGAACTAAATTATGACATAGGGCTGGACAGCTGATTTCTCCCCGGGTCAGAGTGAAGTTACTACTGCTGGCTTTGCCCGCTGAAAAAAAATTCTGCTTCTGCTGGGCCTTATGGGCGAGGATAGAGGAAGAGCCGGGTCCATGGCTGCAAACCAGGTACCAGGGGATGTGTTCATTTGCTTAAGCAATCAAACCACATTTGGTACAGCAGCTGCAATTGGAGTCACTACCTGGTTAAGCTTGCAGTAATCCACTGTGATTCTCCAAGATCCACCTGTCTTCTGCACAGGACAAATAGGAGAGCTGACTGGGGGTGTGGTGGGGATCACCACCCCTGCATCTTCCATGTCCTTGATGGTGGCACTAATCTCTGAAATCCCTCTAGAAATGTGGTAGTGCTTTTTGATTTCCTATTTTCCTAGGTCGAGACAGTTCTAATGGATTCCCCTTGGCCTTTCTCATCATATTAGCCCTCACTCCGCACGTCAAGACGCCAAAGTGAGAATTCTGCCAGGTGCTAAGCCTGTTTATTCCCATTACTCATTCTGGAACCGGGGAGATGACCATAGGCTGGGTTCTGGGACCCCTGTGAGATGAGCCTGAGCTTAAATTCACTGCTCACCTGACTTTCATAAGTGCCTTCTCTGAAGGGCCACTGTGACATTTTTAGTTTCTTGGAACCAATGTCAATTCAGAACCGGTGTCTAATTGTCCCTGAGAGGTCTGATTATTTCCTTTCCCCCAATGTACAGCCATAGGCTCCTCTGGGGAAGGTTGGGAGGAAGATTGACAGGATGGATTTCTGGTAGTGTGCTGAGATTCTTCAAGAGTACCCAGCTATCTCTTCATTCCAGGGGCTCTAGTTCTGTAGACTGGCTCAAGTCTGGGAATGGCTGCAGGGGCTGTGACTTTCTGTTAGAAATAAACTGTTAGCCCTTCCTAATTCCCCAAGCTGCAACATGAAATGCAAAATCTCTGCTTAGAGAGCCCATATCCATAAATTCAGCCTGTCTAACTTTATGTTATTGTCACCATTATCCCACATCTTAGTATTCGTTCCCATGGATGTTCCCTGGGTTTCTGTCTGCATAAATTAGAGAACTCAAGTAGTTCTCCTGGAATGTAACACACTCCCTCACGGGTCACATTTTGTACCTCACCTTGAGTGGCTGGCTGGGACTTGAGTCTAATTATAGTTCTAGAAGCAAAGAGGGGGCGTGGGGGTCCTGAGGAGAATCAGCTGTCTCTGGAGAGGTCATTATCATTTTCTCATGCAGGGCTCATTTCATCCTTTCAGACTGAGATGAAGAGGCCGTTTCTACTGGGCTGAGAAGGCCCCTTCCTCCGGATTTGGGAAGGCCAGTTCTGCTAGGGCTGGGGAGACTTCTCACACTGGCAGAGAAGACTCATCATGACTTAGGGGCTCGCTATCCCCAGCTTCATCAGGATCTTACATCACCATTCCACCTCACAGGGTCTCATTCTTTTCCCATCGATGCCCTCCGTTTAACAGTGCACACTGTCAGGCTGGGAGCTCCACCTGGGCGGTAATTCAGCCAATCACAGGATGACGTGCTGCAGTTTTCAGCAATTTCAGCCTTGTGGCTACAGGAGCTAAGGCCCTCCTTCAGGGAACGGTGGAAGCTTTCGGGTCATTTATGCTGCACTAGAGTTGGGAATTTGAACCCTTAAGTTCATCCTTTTCTTTCACCACTTTGTCCAGTAACATTAGGACCAACGAATCAACATCATTCTATTCCTTAGTGTTCCAAAGTGTTCGAAATTATCATACGCAGAGTCGCTTAGCTCATTGTTTCTTGTCAGTGGTTGACTGGGAGTAGCCAGAGCATATATAATATTTGCACCTCTCTATAGACAGTTCATCTCATGGACTATCAGTGCTCTCTTTATTGCTAGAAATATAGCCATTAGGGTTTTTTAGTTTAATCATATTAGAGAAACTATTCTAAAAACTCCAGAACTGATTCAAAAAATTCATCCTTTTAAGCATGTTCCTCTATAATCACTCCCAGTACCCACATCTGCATTGGCCAGGGAGCTCCAAAGAAATATTATCACTAAGCTATAGATATAGATAAGCCAAGATTTACTATAGGAATTGTCTGACATAATTCTGGGGACCAAGAAGTCCCACGATCTATCCTCCGCAAAGCAGAGAACCAGGGAAGTCAGTGGTGTGATTCTGTCTGAGTCCAAAGGCCTGAGGGGAGCCGATGATATTAAGTCTGAGTCCAAGGCCCCAAGAATTGGGGGAGCAGTGATGTAAGTCTCAGAGTCCACAGGTCAGAGAACCAGGAGCACAGGTGTCTGAGGGCAGGAGCAGGTGGATGTCTCAGCTCAAGCAAAGAGGGCAAATTCACCCTCCCTTTGCCTTTTTGTTTGAGTTGAGCCCTCAGTGCACTGGTGGGGGTGATCTTTGACTCAATCTCTTAATTCACATGTTAAACTCTTCCAGAAACATCCTCATAGATATTCCCAGAAATCAAGTTTTACCAGCTATTTGGGCATCCCTTAGCCCAATCAAGATGACTCATAAAACTAATTATCATATCTAGCCAACAAAGCTCAATTTGAAACAAATCATCAACAGATCCTTTGTTGGTAATTTCTATGTAAGGAATAACAAGGAATTATATCCCACGTTCTTTTCAGCATTTATCGTCACATTAGAACCAGATTAGTCTATTGTTTGTGGATTGTCTCTTGAACAATTTTTAAATAGTTTAGAAAAGAACCAGAAATAAACAACGCTAATCAACTCAAAAGAGTGAATTCCAAAAGTATATAAATAATGGCCTTAAATACAACACACTAGGCTGACCCATGTTTTAGCTGTAAGTCTTGTTGTATAAGAAACTGCTAACACAGCATGGCTTCCCAGGGCAGCAGAGAGCAGGAGAACTCAGCACGACTTGGAGCGGGACGGGCGTGCTGCCTGGCTGGGCGCGTGTGGGGCTTGCGTGGAGGGCAGAGTGAGATAAATGAGCAGGACCGTGCCTCCCTGAACCGGGCCAGAAAGCATGCAATGGACTCTGATGGCCAGGAGCCCCATCTTACTATGTAGGAAGAGTAGTGTAGAAAAATATTTTAGACAGATCTGGAAGAAAAAAAGATCAGAAGCAGAGACACTGATCAGGAACATATTTAATCAAAGAAGTGGAAAGATGCAAAAATACTTAGCCATTTGTTAGCACTGTACTTAAAGCCTTCATATCTTTAGGGGAAAAATATGTAAGTGATCTGAGTTTTTAACATATATCTTTGGCCTTAGCAACTATGTGAAATGTAAGACCACATTAGAAAAAAGATTTCTATTTTTAGATTAAGATAATTTTCTTTTTCCTGATGTTGCTTCCCTAGACAGTAAATTGTCAAAGTAAACATATATAAATTTTCATGTCACATCAATAGATACTTCATGCACATCTCAATGTGGGTAACAGTATGGGAAATATTAGACTACATTAAAGTCATGATCTCTGCTATTGGGGGAAATAAATCATAGTCTAACAGGGAAGTCAAGGGAAGCCAGACAAGCAGCTCTCCGTGTAGAGCATGCTGGTATGGGAAGACAGTGTCCCCGACAGTAATAGGACATTCAAAAATGCTGTAGTCAACAGAGGAATGTGGCATCGTGACGAGATGGAAAGAGAACCGGCCTGACCAGGTGGTGGTGCAGTGAGTAGAGCGTCGGACTGGGATGCGGAAGACCCAGGTTCGAGACCCTGAGGTCGCCAGCTTGAGCACAGGCTCATCTGGTTTGAGCAAAAGCTCACCAGCTTGAGTCCAAGGTCAGTGGCTTGAGCAAGGGGTTACTTGGTCTGCTGAAAGCCTGCAGTCAAGGCACGTATGAGAAAGCAATCAATGAACAACTAAGGTGTAGCAACCTGCAACGAAAAACTAATGATTGATGCTTCTCGTGTCTCTGTTCCTGTCTGTCCCTGTCTATCCCTCTCTCTGACTCTCTCTCTCTCTCTCTCTCTCTCTGTAAAAAACAAACAAAGAGAACTGAACAGGTTCTGGGCTCAAGCCACAGTCTCACCAGCACTGACCTTGCCTGGCCTTGTGAGCATGGGGCTCCTTCGTGTTTTTTAGCCTCGACTTCCTCTCCTGTAAACTGGAACTAAAGTAACATGGGCTACTGACTCATGCTGTTCCAGTCCTGTACTTACGCAGCTTATTTCTTAGGTCCTGGTAGAAGACTTGACCTTGATCTCAGCCAATTTTTATCTTGGCTATAATTTTCAAAGATGTGAAGTGTTAGTAGTGAGTGCATTTGTGGAGAGATTAGTCATAGTCTCCGGGACCAGGGGCCAGAAGCCAGACAGAGATGGGCAATAGAAGGAGAGATAAGGGCCGGATGAATCAGTCCTTTTCTAACCTTCACAACAGAAATAGGATGCCTCCTCGGTGTCAGGACGGAGTGGGTTTCGTGTCATTTGAGGTGTTAAGAGAGGGACAAAGTCGAGATGATTCAAGCATCAGATACTATCTATTCCAGACAGAAAATAGAATTAATGGCACTAAATAAAATCTAATGAACATGCGATGAGAATACAAGGCAGGAGACGGCCTTCTGGTTGAAGGCTAATGAGAAGGTTTTCATTTAGGAGACTTTCACTGCCGAGAGCTGACTTTCAATCGAATACATTCTTTTCTTACTTTTTTGAGATGATTCTATTTTAAGTAATTCTTAAAATATATTTTACTGGATGTAAATATATGTAAGTCTTCTTTTCTTTCTGAAGGGAATGATTTCAATAAAATTATTTAACCCTAAAGTGCCCCCCAAAGGTAAGCTTAAAAAATAGTAAATAATTTTAAAAGGCTTTTCTATTAACATGTAGGAGTTTATGTGTGTGTGTGTGTGTGTGTGTGTGTGTGTGTATAACTGAACTACAGGAAAAATTATATAGGTCTTATTTTTTAATACATTTAAAACCAAGAATTTAGGTATATATAACAATTTTGAATCTTTCATCAGATTTCATAGGGTCTATGATTCAAATTAATACTACTATAGGACTTAAAAATGAAACTCAGTGAAATTATGAAATAAAGACAGGTTATCTATTTCATGATAAATATTTTAAGACAGCAATGACTACATGCTTGTGCTGGTGAAGCCCCTTACCGTGCCCTTCTGTTATCTCTGTATATCTTCACTACAACTTTTGCCACAACCTGTAAAATGTAATCACTCAGTGTCTCCTGCCTCCTTCTGTTCAGTTTTTCTTTTACAATTTTTCCAGAACACTTCTTTGATAACAGGTGTATACTGCAGTTAAAATAAAAATAGAGGAATCGGCCCTGGCCGGTTGGCTCAGTGGTAGAGCGTCAGCTTGGCGTGCAGAGGTCCCGGGTTTGATTCCGGCCAGGGCACACAGGAGAAGCGTCCATCTGCTTCTCCACCCCTCCCCCTCTCCTTCCTCTCTGTCTCTCTCTTCCCCTCCCGCAGCGAGGCTCCATTGGAGCAGGGATGGCCCTGCGGATGGCTCCTTGGCCTCTGCCCCAGGAGCTAGAGTGGCTCTGGTCGCAACATGGCGACACCCGGAGGGGCAGAGCATCGCCCCCTGGTGGGCGGAGCGTCGTCCCCTGGTGGGCCTGCCGAGTGGATCCCTGTCTGGCGCATGCGGGAGTCTGTCTGACTGTCTCTCCTCATTTCCAGCTTCAGAAAAATACAAAAAAAATAAAAAAATAAAAAAAAATAGAGGAAGCATAAAATGAATCTAGGCTATGACTACAAAATATTTTACTGGGTGATCACCTACAAGAAAAAATAAATAAACAAAACCAAGGATGTACTAAGGCTCTTAATTGTAGGCAGCTTAAACTCTACAACTGACTCAGATTACTTTTTCCACATGCCTATTAGCAGTCTCTTAAAGAGCCACTCCTGTGGGGGGTTTTGAAATAATTGTTGAGAATGATTGATTGTATTCAATCTGAATGCTCAATGAAGTAGAAACACTTATTGCTTTGTCATCATTTATCTGAATGTTCTTAAAGACAATCACTTGGAATATTTATTTTAATGAAACTTATTAGGTAAAAGTTTACATAAAATATTATGCACTGGAAATCTCATATTCTACTTTGTGTTCTAAAAATACTCTCTGTCCAAGTGTCAGAGATTTCAGGCAGGGCTTTGAAATTTCTGATGCTGCTGTAAAGTCTTGAGTCCCCTGGTCCGCCCTTCTTATCATCATCACCTGCATCCTGACTGGGTAATGTCCTGTCAGGGGGGTGGCCACTTCTACTGCAGTCACCAAGCATGAGCTCAGCCAATTACACTGATTTTCCTCACCTATAAATAGAAGTTTTATGTGTTTTTCTGTTCCAGCAATTTCTTCTTCTTCTTCTTCTTTTTTTTTTTTATATCTCTAAAGTTATAAAGCCCTGCTATCTCCATGATTCTCAACCTTGGTTTATATTTCAATCTCTGGAAGCTTTTAAAAAATACAAATGTCAGTACTTACAGCCATGGTTCTTGAACTTCAACATTAGAACCACACAGATGGCTGGGCTCGACCTCACCCTCACCCCCAGAGTTGCGATCCACTCGTAAGTCTGGAATGGACCTAAGAATGTGAATTTCTAACACGGTTGGAGGCAGTGCTGAAGTTCCTGGTTCAGGGACTGCACTCTGAGAATCATGACCCAGTGCTTTGAATTGATTGGTCTTAGATGGAGCCTGGCCATTTATAGTTTTGAAAACTCCCCAGGTGATTCTAATGTATAATTAGAGCTGAGAATTAGTATTAACTCTGATAGACTTCTTTCTTAGAAACATGTATTTTTAAAATTTTTATATCAAGGTTAAGTGGAACATGGGAGCTCTTATGCTAAGTACAAAGATAACATAACACCAACTGCTGAATGTTGAGCGGACCTAATTTTAAATGCACTTATTGACTTAACTATTACAGCAACACTAGCTCTAGCTGCTAACACATATAGTACTGTACTTGGAAGGCTATGGATATCTCCTTAAAATAATTCTTTCTGCAGACTTAAAAAAATGACAACGGGCTCACTTAATTGCACTATCAAGTATCTTTCCATTTGTTCTACTCAGACCTCACTGTGGTCCTTGTTAGAGGTTAACAAAGTGTTGAACAAACATGGAGAAGCTGAACAAACAAATGTGTTATTGGCTATAACATGGGAGCAATGCAACACATTTTAGATGAAATAAGCTCATTTCAAATTAATGCCAACACTAATGAACCTATGAAACCTTGATTTAGAATTAAGTATTTTGTTGCTATCATGTATCACATTGGATCAATAAAGGCAAAATAAGAAAAAGCAATTTGGGGAAAAAATTTTATGGATAAATCATTGAAACAGAGTATTGGGTAAATATCTTTAAAGACCCATGAGTGTGTTTCTCTATATACATGGTCTGGAAACCCTATATCAGAACTCGCTTTGGGTCTAACAAAAATCTCTGGTGGAAATTACCCTAAGGAGATTTTTACCAGAAGGCTGAACATATTCTATTTGGCATATAGCTCTGCCTGTCAGAGATCACTGGGGCTCCGGGGAGACTAATTTATAATTTTGTACAATAGGCATATATTCTGAATGGAATTCTTTAAGATCAAACTGATTCAAAATATGGATAAGGAAGCTTTTAAATATTAAATTGTGTTTCAATTTTAAGAATGTTTTTCAAAAACAAAACCAAAAACCTAGCGGAAGTAGATATATCCCATGTGAAAGTTTTATTTCTGTTTGCTAGTTTAGAAGGGTTCCTTCAGCTAGAACATAATAGACAATGTTTGGAGCACTTTACAGTATCAAATCACACACATACACATATATGTATTATCTCATAAGATCCAGGCTTAATAAAAACATATTACTTTTTAGTAAACCTATCCCGAGAAAAGAAATTAGAAAATAATTTGCCTGCTTTTGTTCAATGATGCTTATCTGTGATTTATGTATGTTTGGTAGCAGCTGAACCAGAAGTGGGCAAGGGGGGAGGGAGCCACAAGCCCCCACAGGGTGTAGGGCAGGGGTCCCCAAACTATGGCCTGTGGGCCGCATGCGGCCCCCTGAGGCCATTTATCCGGCCCCCACCGCACTTCCGGAAGGGGCACCTCTTTCATTGGTGGTCAGTGAGAGGAGCATAGTTCCTATTGAAATACTGGTCAGTTTGTTGATTTAAATTTACTTGTTCTTTATTTTAAATATTGTATTTGTTCCCATTTTGTTTTTTTACTTTAAAATAAGATATGTGCAGTGTGCATAGGGATTTGTTCATAGTTTTTTTTATAGTCCAGCCCTCCAATGGTCTGAGTGACAGTGAACTGGCCCCCTGTGTAAAAAGTTTGGGGACCCCTGGTGTAGGGTAAAGGACGGAGCTGCTTGGAGGTGGTCGAATGAACTGAGAGTCTGGAGGCCTTGCTAGAAATAAATGGTAAAGATTTATTCAAAGAGTTTTCAAACTGGAAATACAGCTCAGCCCAAACTCAGAAGATAAAATTCTTATACTGAAAAATACATTCTTGAGAATGATCAGTTCTGCATTCTTAGCCATAGGATTAGTCCAAGATGGTTATCAGTCAGCTGACAGGCAGTCAGGATGACGGATGCCAGGTGCCTGGAAGGTGAGTGCCAGGAGGTCTGGTGGTTTCGATAGTAGAGGTCAAGTGGACATACAAGTGAGTCCTTCAGGGAGGGAACAGAGGGTTATCTGGAGGTCCAGATGTATATCTAGGCAATGATGCAAGACTGAAAAGTCCAAAAACATATTAAAATACCAGGCTTGTTAGAACAAGAATGTAGTTTTTCCTAAGTGTCAACCTTTATAACAATAATTTCAGCAGCTGGGTTAGAGAGAGGCCGTTTCATATATTCCAGATCTTCACTCTTCCTTCAGGGGCCTTCTAAGTACTGATGGAAGTCCACTGCCCTGCCCGGTGCAGCTATCCGATGGATGCCCAGCTCCAGAGACGGATGCATCTCAGGCTGCAGGTGATCCGACCAAGTGAGTGCAGAATCAGGGCTGAATCCCGGCATCTCTCATCTGCCAGAAAGGCGTCTAAAGCTAGATGGATGAAAGTAGACACTTAAGAGGGTTTCAAGATCAAGGACAACAGAGCCAGAAGTGGGTCACGATAAAGAAAATCAAAACCAAACAAAGCAAAATAAAACAGGAGGATTGAGAAGAGGAGAGACCACAGAGGAGACACAGAGGGCGCGTGGGCGCTGAGACTGAGGGCCCCTGGCCAGGCCGGCGCAGGCGCAGGCGCTGCTGCTTCTGCGGCTCTGCTCCTGCCATTCCGACATCACTGCTCCGCGTCTTCCCCGGTTCAGAGGAATGGATTCCACAGTTGCAAGCTTGAACTTTTCCCATGGATTCTCGTTTGATTTTCTGAGTGAAACCGTGCCTTGGCTAACAGTATCTTTTCAGTAGGAATCCATTGCATGCTTTCATATATTTTTTTATTTTACCAGAATAGGCCATCGTCTCAGATTATCTGAATATGCTTGTCATGTCAACTCATACAATTAAGAAACCTTTTTTTTTTTCCATAGTTTTTATGTGGTGAAAAGATGGGGACAGGTTAATCTATCCTTGCCTATTGCTGTAGAAAATTTAAAAAAAAAAAAAGAGCACACACATTTCTGAAAGCACATTTTTAATCCCCTTTATTACTAAGCTAGATCAATTCCCTCCTTCCTACACACGCAATAATGAGTCCCAGGCAGGAGCCCTTATCGTCCTCTTCCTCTGCGCCCAAGAGGCTTACCCAGCTGATCCCCTCCACGTGACGCGGCTCCATGTTCCATCCCCGGAAACAAGTGTGATGCTGCTTCTTATTTGTAAGACCCATTCCTTTCACTTTCTGACTCACATTTGTTATCTGTCTTGTCACAGCTGCTCGTTCAACAAACACATTCAGTTAGACCTTCCCCTTCATTTCACGCAGTAGCAGCAGCAGAGGCAGGACGAACGAATGAACGAACGTGGCATTGAAACCTGGGCTCTGCAATGCCTTTGGGCGCAATTTAAAGAGCCCACCGAGTATTCCCATCCGGGCCCCTGGTGACAGCTCCATCGCGGTGATTGAGTGGTCCGTGTTGCTAGGACTAACAGGCTGGCTGTTTCCTGTCAGCCATGTTCTCATTGTGGGCGAGCCTCTGAGCATTCTCCTTAAGTGGTGCTTAGAGGAATCTGCCCGGAGGTTCGGAACGCTAGACAAAATACCAACATTAATATTGAATCCTATTACTGGCGGAAGCGGGACTGAGCAGGTAAGAATGAAGTGTGGATTGTGGCAGAAGCCAGTGGGCGTGAGGAAGGCTAATCTGGGACCTCACTGCAGAACAGGGCTGGGAGCAGGCCCGGCTGCCAGCTGAGGGGCCTAGGGGCTAGGCAGGAGAAGGCGGGGAGGGTGCAGGCTCAGGGTTCAAGAGAAAAGCAAGCCCCAGCCATCCAGAGGCAAAAACTGGCAGGGCTTTTTCTGCACTGAAGCAAAATGCCGACCTGGCAGGTGAGCTGAGCCTTCGAGTTGGAACCAGGACAGGTGGCCCAAAGGTATGGAGCAGAGCAGGGTGACATCATGGGCTGGCAGCCTGAGCAAATATGCAGAGCCCAGAACGTGGTTCAATGTTCTGCTTTCCTGGTCTTAAAACTCTTAATTTTTTAACAAGGGGCCTGGCATTTTCATTTTGCTCTGGGCCGGTCCTGAGTAGTGTTTTGCAGCCTGGCCAAGGGAGGGTAAGGTGGCATTTCTTTTCAGGTGACATGGTCCCGAACATTAATTTGGGGCTGAGGCAAAACTCCATCCCACTCGACAATCTCTATCACTCTCTATCTCCTGCTCTGCTTGATGTTTCTTCAGAGCAGTCTTCACTTTCTGAAGTTACAGTATGTATTTCTTTTTTACTTGTTTATTGCTCATTTCTCCTTTCCCCCCAAGATGTAAAGACTTTGTCCATATTGCTCATTACGCTATCCCCAGTTCCTACAACAGTGTCTGACACAAAAATACATGCTGTGTGAATGGTTACCCCCAAGCCCTGAGAATGCTAAGCTTGCCAGCTCCCCCCCCCCCAGGGGTTGCTGGACTCCACAGGGGTCCAGTCCTTATACCGGAGGCTCAGCAGGCTGGCCCAGGAGGTAAGCAGCTCTGTCTCAGGGAAGGAGGCATCCAGTGTCCTGGGAGAGACTGTGGTAAAGGCAAGATCAGTGTTTACACTGCTTACCTGCATCCTGCCTCCAGCCATATGGAAATTGGGAGACTGGACAGAATACATAAGTAGGTAGGAGAATCACTAAGTAAACCTGAGGCAGGAAAAGGCAGAAGCAAATCCAGGGGTTGCTGACACGGTTTTTTGACTGCTTAAGAGTAATGTCCAAATTGGCAAGTGATACATTTGTGTTCTAAAAATAAAACAGAAAAGTAAACCGATTGTGCTGAATTGTTCTCACTCCCAAAGACTGTGGCAGTTTCCAAAGTGTCACAAAAGTAACGACTTATTGCACTTGCCTAGGGGACTTGATTTAAGACCTTACTCATGATGTCATCCCACTAAGTTTTAGGATTGTCATAAAACTAGCTTTTGTCAATGAAGTTCTCATTCTGCAAATGCTCCGTGCTCACGAGGCCCTGTTCCGTGGCCACAATTGCTTATAGGGGCCGCCTGACCCTGGAGTGTGCTTTGTACCCACAGTGAAAGCTCCGGTCCTTTGGATCTAGAGAAATGATCCAAAATGAAATAGCCTTTCCCTTCTGCTCTGTCTCTGAAGTCTCTACTCACGCATCTCTGGATTTCCCCCACCCTAACTTCCCCTGACTTGTACCATGGACAAACTGAGGTGCTGTAGCCATGGTCTCCATAAGTGACAAACTTGTATCCTTATAAGCAAGCCATGATGATAAATGAGGAGACATTGGGCATAGGGTAACTATGTTGATTTCTGATTAGTTCTAAGGACACCAGTTAAAGCAAGAAAGGCCTTCGATACTGGCAGATCTGCTGCTGTGCCCCTTACTGTCACTCCTAGTCTCAGGTTAGACAGACCCAAGTCTCTCCTCCTCATTCTCACCCCCAATCAGATGACCTGAGGCTTGACCAAAGGGTAAGCAACCACTAGGTTTATCATTTAGGTAGAATGTGAGCTTCATTAATAAAGAAGGTATTTTGTTTTTTGTATTTTTCTGAAGTGAGAAGCGGGGAGGCAGATAGATCCACCCGGCATGCCCACCAGGGGGCGATGCTCTTTCCATCTGGGGCATTGCTCCATTGCAACTGGAGCCATTCTAGTGCCTGAGGCAGAGGCCATGGAGCCGTCCTCAGCACCCGGGACAACTTTGTTCCAGTGGTGCCTTGGCTGTGGGAGGGGAAGAGAGAGACAGAGAAAAAGTTGAGGGGAAAGGGTGTAGAAGCAAATGGGCGCTTCTCCTATGTACCCTGGCCAGGAATCAAACCCGGGACTTCCACATGCTGGTCCAACGATCCACTGCTAAGCCAGGCAGCCAGGGCTCAGAAGAAATTATTATTATTTTTTTTTAATTTTTAATTTATTCATTTTAGAGAGGAGAGGGAGAGACAGAGAGAGGAGAGACAGAGAGAGAGAAGGGGGGAGAAGCTGGAAGCATCAACTCCCATATGTGCCTTGACCAGGCAAGCCCAGGGTTTTGAACCGGCGACCTCAGCATTTCCAGGTCGTCGCTTTATCCACTGCGCCACCACAGGTCAGGCAGAAGAAGTTATTTTTTTAAGTGTTTGACCCTTGCCTTCCCTGTAGCCTAGTGGTTAACTCTAAAGTCTCTGAAAGCCACATTGTCTGCATTCAAATCCTAGTTCTGACACTTGTCACTACTGTGGCCCTCAGTAAAATATTTAGGTTCTCTGTGCCTCAGTTTCTCTATCTGAAAAATTAACTCCTGCCTTATTGATGAAGATTAAATGAATTGGTTATCTTAGTCAGTTTGGGCTGCTATAACAAAAATATCTTATACTAGGAGGCTTAAACATCATTTGTCTCTCACAGTTCTGGGGGCTGGAAAGACCAAGGTCAAGGCGTCAGCAGATTCTGTGTCTGGTGATAGTCCACTCCCTGGTTCATAGATAACTGTGTTCTCCATATAATGTCACATGGCAGAGAAGCAAGGAAGCTCTCTGAGGCCTCTTTTATGAGGGCTTTTTTTTTTTTTTTTTTTTGTATTTTTCTGAAGCTGGAAACGGGGAGAGACAGACAGAATCCCGCATGCGCCCGACCGGGATCCACCCGGCACGTCCACCAGGGGCGACGCTCTGCCCCTCCGGGGCATCACTCTGCCACGACCAGAGCCACTCTAGCGCCTGGGGCAGAGGCCAAGGAGCCATCCCCAGCGCCCGGGCCATCTTTGCTCCAATGGAGCCTTGGCTGCGGGAGGGGAAGAGAGAGACAGAGAGGAAGGAGGGGGGGGTGGAGAAGCAAATGGGCACTTCTCCTATGTGCCCTGGCCGGGAATCGAACCCAGGTCCCCCCCACGCCAGGCCGATGCTCTACCGCTGAGCCAACCGGCCAGGGCCTTATGAGGGCTTTTATCCCAATCCCTTCCCTGAGGTCCCACCGCTTAATACCATCACATTGTGGATTAAGTTTCAATGTATGACTTTTACAGGACACAAACATTCAATCCATAGCAGTGATACATATGAAATGCTTAGAATGGGGCTTGGTGTGCTTTAAGAATTCAGTATTGACTGTTGATGTCATTTCGTTATTCTTAGCACCACCTTTGTCAACCCATCGCTTCTGATGGGAAATCAATTCCTATTCTCATTTATCCTCTTCCTGCTTGGACTTAACTACTCCGGAGGCAAGGGTGTAGGCTGAGCTGTATGGCATTTCTCAATTATTAATCCATTATTTAATCAATTAGTAAAGCTCTCACAGTTTACCCAAAGGCATAGCATACATAGTGCAGGGAATGGACTCAGCACTGCCTGACCTCTGGCGGCCCAGCCTGACGGTCATGTCATGCTGAGTTTATGGCCTGTTGAGCACAGGCTATTTGATGGGGTGACCAGATGTACCATGTGACAAGAAAAGATAATTAGACTATCACTATGGAGTGTGTCATTTATAATGTTCATTTAGGTCAGTTGATTAGAACATTGTCTCGATAAAGCAAGGTTGTGAGTTTGATCTCCAATAAGGGCACATACGAGAATCAACCAGTGAATGCATAAATAAAGTGAACAACAAATCAATGTTTCTCTTTATCTCCTGCTTCCTCTCTCTCTAAAATCAATGAATTAAAGTAACTTTTTAAAGTATAATATTCATTTAGGGTTCCCTAGAATCAAATCAAGTCTAAGGCTCATTGGAAAGAATGGGAACCAAATCAAACCGATTATCAGGGTGGGGTATCTCTTTCCAAGGCCCCTCATAACCAGGCACACCTCCAAGTCATGTAATCTGCAAAACAGAGATAATTACACCTGCCTGCTCTGTGCCATACAGAGACAGTGTGAGGATTAATTAAATCATGACTGCCAGGAACACTGAGCTCCTTTGAGATAAAGGCTCTCCAAATGCAATCTTAGATTATTATTCAGAACTCTTTTCTGTAAATGTCAGGACAGACCTGCAGCTTGAGACCAGACTACATCTGGACAGCTGGAATTCCCCCAGGGGATAGATAGAAAGCCTGTCTGGAACCTTTCCGACCACCAAACTAACACATTACTGGAGAGCTTCGGCTTAATACCGTCACATGCAACCTGACCGATGCTTTCTTAACTGTTCTCAGAGCCTCATACCAGGTGCTTGCATTTGTAGTTATACCTTCAGTAGCAACATTGTTCTCTTCCAGAAGCAAATCTCTATGGTTAAGGCCTCACTCAGCTGATTCCATTTCATGTGACTTTATCCTCATCACCTCGAGTGACTAATTGTCCTAGTTTGCCCAAAATGCAGGACTTTCAATATTAAAATCAAGGTAGTTCTGGAAAAGCTGAGCCAGTTGCTCTCCCTGCCATGTTACTAAATAACAATGTTAGAGTGCTTTGTGGCTGGGGAATTTACTTCTGAGTTCTGGGAAATTATCTTTTGAGTTTTATAAGATACTAGCTTTGCACCTTATAATAAGAAATTACTTTGTACAAGGAGCAGTTGTAAATACTTTGTTTAATACTCACCATAACTCCTGAAGGAGGGCATTAGCACATTTGCTTAATACTAGATGAGGCACGTGGAGATAAAGGAATTTGCTTAAGGTCACACAGCTGACAGATCAGGAGTGGGGCTTCCAACCTGGGTGACAAGGTACCGCCCATGCTCTTAAACACCATAAAATACTGGCTCTTGAAGACAGCTTCCAAAATGTAGAGTTGATGCTTTTTCTACAAAATGAAGCCATTTTTCTTTCTTTATATCTGACTGCTATAAGAACTCAAACTAAGGGTACAAATACTGATACATATCGCCTCTATTTCTCTAATTACAAACTACAAGTCAGCTTAGGGACTCCCTATGCCAGATGGTCAGCAGATCTGTTATCTCCCTTTTGAGAGCTCCCTCCCCCACTGAACTGTTCTAGGTTGCAGGCTACGCAGGACACATGAGGAGTCAGCCACCTCCAACTGTAGAGAGCGCTGGTGACGTCCTCTGGTACTGTGGCTGCCATGCCTTTGTGCTACGGTGTAGGCTCTGCTGAGAGCTAGCCCCACAAGCTGCCCACCACAGTGACCCTCACTGGCCCGGACATTGCATTCTGAGATGCACCAGACAGTCTGTCAGTGCCCAGGATGGCCAGAGATGACACTCCTTGCTTGACTTGCTGGGGTCACAGTTCTCTATGGCCTGGGTCAGAACAGTGCCAGGGCTATGCCCACTTATGGATGCAGACCTTTCTCCCCTCTCTTCCCCAAAGACTAATCTATCTTAGTATCATTTTGCTTTTCCTTTTTCAAACTAAAAAAGAAAGAAAGAAAGAAAAAGAAAGAAAGAAAGAAAGAAAGAAAGAAAGAAAGAAAGAAAGAAAGAAAGAAAGAAAGAAAATGCTGGTTACAACATTTTTTTACTTCAACTGAGTTTTTCTGTTCAGAGTCCTAAGGACAGCAATCTTATCTCTGTTGCTGTAACAAATACCATAGGCTGGGTAGCTTAAACAACAGATTTATTTGCTCATGGTTTTGGAGGTCTGAGATCAGGGTGCTGACAGCATTGGGTTCCGCTGAGGGCTTTCTTCCCGGCTTGCAGAAAACTACCTTCTCAGTGTGTTCTCACATGGTGGACAGCTCTGGTGTCTCTTCTTCTTCTTATAAGGGCACTAATCCCATCATAAGGGCCCCCCTCTCAGGACCTCACTAATCCGAAATTAACCTCCCAAAGCTTCCATCTCCAAATACAGTGCTATCATACCAGGGTGCAGAGCTTCAACGTATTATTTGAGGGTGGGGAGACACAATTCAGCCCATAGCAGCAGCTGACTGATAATCTTCTACCTCCCACACCTCTCCCAAAGGGTAAAGCTAGCTCTGGTAGCTTAAAGGTGATTTACTTCCCTTATCACGCCCAAGCCAATATGGCTTTCTGAGCACTCCCCTGTTTTTTTTGTAGAAAAAGAACAAGAAATTACTTAAATCTCCAAGAAAGCATCTCACCTTAAATGTTCAAAACAGCATTAAAGTGATGACCTAAGTTACGTAGGGCTCAGTGACCAATGTACTGGATTGTGGTTCCAAGTATATATATACCCACATTCTTACTTTTGATTTTGAATTCAGAATTAAGGTTCATGTAGCTCAATCGAAACCAAAGTATTGTTTTTTCCACTCTATAATTAACCATCACCATTAGCTAGATGCCAATTCCTAGTCACATCGCGTTTAGAGCTTCAGCATATGCAGAAGTGCTCACACGAATCACAGAGCCCAGAGCAGACACCCTGTGATGCAAGGGGGGACAGGACTGGATTATTGTGCTAGCATGATTAGGCCATCTGGACAAGTGGTCTCTGATTACCTGAACACGGACTGATTGGAGGTGTTCCATACACCATAAAATTTCACTGATGCTTCGAACATCTGCCTCAGTTTTTTGTTTGTTTTCATTGCCATGTCCTACCCAATCCCCTACTCAAGCTTTGGTTTCATGAAAAAGCAATATATTTAAAAGCTTAAAGTGTTTCTCTGGTACCATGCCACCTCCCTGGAAACACCATTGATAGTTTGTCTTCTCAGGAGGGTAAAAAACAGGTCAACTTTGGGATCCTGCGCTGGTGGTGACCTGGTGCTAATCCCATCCCCTCTGCTGTGGGTTGGGTGTCTTTGTCTAAGAAGCACTGCGAGGATTAAATAAAATAACGGGCATAAAACACGTAGCATCGTGTCATGTGCAATGAATGTTAGTTGATTTCATTATTTTTATTCTCCGGTAAGACAGAGTTATTATTTGTGTGTGTGTGTGAAATAAGAACAGGCGGATGAATGAATATTTGTTGAATAAAGATTATCTAGACCAGTGGTTCCCAGAATTTTGGATTTCAAGGCCCATTGAAACTTCAAGAAAGAAATTGGAATTTATATAGAGCTGTTTATGTCTTATTTTTCTAAGCTAAGGCATGGGGAAATTAATTTCCAGCTACTAGCAACAATGCGACGCTACAAACAAAGGGAGCTGTATTACAGATGTAATCTATAATTAAAGTGGAATCTATTTAATTTGTGGAAAAACATGATATACTGCTCATATTTTCCTCATTTTGCTGAGGAACGGTGTTCACGTAGTGGTCGGACACTGGACCATGAGCCAGTATTCAGGAATCACTAATTTAGTCTAGAGAACTTTGCCTTCAGAAACCATCTGAGCCAAACGTTTGTCGATCCTAATTTTAGGGATGAAGGTTTCACAGTCCTCCTGGCAGCTTGTTCTAAAGTTTAATCACACTTAGTTTTATATCTGAGCCACCAGAGGATTAAATCAACCAAGTGAAGAAAAAAAAAACAGCCTGACCTGCCTGCCTGCCTTCTGGGTGGGCTGTGCCTGCTGGGTGTTTGCATTTAAAATCAAATTTTCTGGTCATTCAGACTTGAAGACAAGCCCCATGGAGAAATGGTCCCCACATTAGAAAAATAAGCAAGCAACATGTAACTCTCACTGGAGGCTTTGTGACCATGTCCTTCCTCTTCTCTCTAGGGACAAACCATATAGTCACGTGCCGCATAATGGTGTTTGGGTCAGTGATGAACTGCATATACAATGATGGTCCCATTTAAAAGAGTATAATGAAGTTGAAAAAGTCCTATTGCCTTGTAGCCATCGTAAAGTCACGTAGCAAGGCATACTCATGTTTGTGGTGACGCTGGTGTAAACAAATCTACTGCACTGCCAGTCATATAAAAGTATAGCACATTACTTTTATAATACTTGAACATGAAACGAATGATCATGTTACTGGTTTATGTGTTTACTATACTATACTTTTTATTGTTATTTTACTTTCTACTTTTTTTTTTAAGTTCCTATAAGCGGTGCACCATGTTACCCAGGCAGCAGCCTCGCACATCTTGTGTTTTCTGTCTCTTTATTGCGTCATTTTTTCTGGTGCGGGATTTATTCGCACGTTGTTTGGAACAGTACCATGCTGCACAGGCTTGTAGCCTAGGAGCAGTGGACTATACCACGTAGCCTAGGTGTGTAATAAGCTGTCTCGTCTAGGTCTGTCATGTTTGAAAAACAATATGAAATCACTTAAAGGTGCATTTCTCAGAACATATCCCTGTTGTTAAACGGTGCATGACTATATAAGTATTTGGGAAGTATTGGAATCAATATAATTCATCCTTCATTCAAGCCATCAGATCTTCAATCAGAGTAAATATGAAATGAAAACCAGCTCGCTGCCATAGCCTGGTACATCTCTACGTGAAACCAAGCAGCCACGTGAGCTACAGGATGCGTTCTAATGTTCATCCAAATTTCTGGGACTCAGAAAAAGTCTTTTAATAGCTACCGTCATTATGAGAAAATGACATCAGAACCTCTCTACTTGACATCTGTAACAATTAGTGCAAGACTCTGAAGGCTCTTGCTCTCCAGAAATGTTCAATACCCTGGCATAGTCTACCTCAGGGGTAGTAGACAACCTTTTAATACCTGCCACCCACTTTTGTATCTCTGTTAGTAGTAAAATTTTCTAACCGCCCACTGGTTCCACAGTAATGGTGATTTATAAAGTAAGGAAGTAACTTTACTTTATAAAATTTATAAAGCAGAGTTACAGCAAGTTAAAGCATATAATAATAATTACTTACCAAGTACTTTATGTCGGATTTTCGCTAAGTTTGGCAGAATAAATCTTTATGAAACAACTTACTATAGTTAAAGCTATCTTTTTATTTATACTTTGGTTGCTCCGCTACCACCCACCATGAAAGCTGGAACGCCCACTAGTGGGCGGTAGGGACCAGGTTGACTACCACTGGTCTACATTCTGTTTGGGGTCGAGTCAAGTAAAATAGGAAGATAGATTTTATTTACCAGAAGGTTAATTCATGCTATAGATAAGCTCCACAATGGAGATGACTTTTCTTTATCCCCTTTAAAATAAAAATTACAATGCTGATTATCTATCACCTTTTGTTTCTTTCAGTTTGGTCTATATGGGATGGCTCATTGCCGATGTGTTGCATGATTTGCACCCATTTGTTGTCTACATGTAGTAACAGAATGGTTAGAAGATAAAGCAGGACACAGACTTCATTTTAAATAAATTTAGGTGCCAATCAAAAGATTTATTTGCTTCAAAACTCTTCTAGTGTAACAAGTACTTATTTTGAAATGAAAGTTGGGATAATACATTCTGTGTATTTTTATCATGTTCTACAATTATTCTCCTTCAGTCTTTACCTAAGGTGATATCTTTTCTATACCCTCACATCAAGAGAAATGATCTAACAACAGAATGGAATATTTAAAATTTTGATTATCCTAGGGTATGTTAAGATATAAGGCCTCCATTTACTGCATATAAATTAAATTCATGAAATATCAAGCTGTAGTCTTAATTATCAGGAGGCTAATTTATATATTTCTATCTTTATAAATACAACTCAAGATAAATCAAATAAATTTTTGTAAAGACAGATTCATTCATTCTTTCCATGAACGAGAAAATTGCTCCAAATGCACTTCCCTTAGTTACCAAATGTTACTACTACATTAAACATTTCTTTGATTCTGAATCAATAAAGAAAGGGTTATGTTAAAAACAAAAAGTGCTCCCAAGAATCAAGCAGACAGCTGAAAGCAGAAAACATGTCGGTTTTATTCAATCCACACCATCTGAAGGAGAGCATCGTTCCTCAGAGGGAGAGTGTGCTTTGGGGAAGACGGAAACCATATCGCTCTGCAGGGGAATTTTCTTCGGCCAGGTGACTGTGCAATAAATCCTGAGAACTAAAATTATGCAGTAAATTCAAATTCTCTCTATGATATGTCAGTCTTTTGAATAAACGTCTAATTGTACCCTTTGCTTGTCTCCCTCCAAAAATAAAAACAAATTTTTTAAAAAAGCAGAGAAAAATCTAGTGCTACATGAATTCACTCTATAGGATTCTTGCCTAAAGGAAGATATATCACTGTTAAAATAGAAATAGAACTGGCTCTCGTGGGCTTTTACAATCCAGTGCCCCTGCTTTTAGCAAATTCAAGAAACCAGGACATTGCCAGGTCCATGTACTATCAAGGGATTATCTTTGGAATACAAAACACAGCCTAGACTGCGTGAAGGACATTTGAGAAGGCCACAGAGACACTGAGCAGGGAGAATGGTAGTAATGTTTAAACGAAGCCTTTATGGGAGCCATTGGAAAGAGAGGCCCAGCGGGAATAACACTTTCTGGGAAACGTTTAAATTATAAGCCTCAAAGGTACAACTATCCACGTGTGTATGGACCACGTCCCCATAACACTGCCAGTCTTTGCTGATGTATTACAGCATCTGTGCTATTTATAATCAACAGAATTACTAACGCTGTAATCATGTGAGTTTGGTGATAGTAATTATGACAGAATAAATAGCAGTCAGAATGCCTTGTTGCAGTTATTGATGTTGGTGGCAAACACAGCCAAGGAATGAATGAATTTATTTATTTATTTATTTATTTATTTATTTATTTATTTATTTATTTAGGGAAGCCATCCAACAGGGCAGAACCTGCACGTGTTTGCCAAGAGAAAGATTTTATATACCATTTAAAAATAAACTTCCTGAAGAACTGGTACTTCAAAATGCAGATGGGGTTAAAAAAAAAAAAGATTATATGTTAAAATCTGGTATGCTATGTACTACTCACCTTCAAGAGTCAAGTAAACTTTCTGTCCAAAACTTAAAAAAAAAGACTTCTTGAAAGATGTCAGAAAGGTGCATTGCCTCTTTAAATAATTTAGAAATAGTTCATTTATTTTTAAAAATGATCACATATGTGTTGACATAAATTATACATGCAAACATATGCTCACCAGTCCCTCTCATGGAAAGGCTGTGGCTCCCCCAGATTTGCACTGACACTGTCTTTCCACGGCCCCCCTCCTCAGGAGCGCATCCCGCTGTCCCGCCAGAGCGCCTGTGCGGACAGCTCCCTGGGCGCCTCACCCCTCCCGTTCTCACCACTGATGCTGGGTGACAAATAAAACCCAGAGACTTGACTACCTATAATTAAGAGTTCTACCGCTGCTGTGATAGAAAGACTGAGCTGTTTGAGAAACAGACATTTTATCTGGTGGTTGGTTTTATTTTCTCGTGGCTTAAATTATGAGTAAATGTTTTCCTTACTTTTTACTTTTCCCGTAAGTAGTCTTTTCAGCAGCAAAATGACTACTCATTTTTAAATAACTACCAAGCAATAAAGTGAGATGTCTATTTGGGAGACACTGGTTATGCATTCTAATTATTCCATTCATCATGATTTTAGGATCGCAAAGGCTGGGGCGGCGGAAGCCTCGGGGGAGGGTGGTTTACAGACGACAGGAAGCTGGTTTCAGTGCTTTGCTTCATGGTCGTTCTGGGATTGAAGAGGCACAGGCAGATAAAATCCAGTCAATCCTCTCACAGTTAGGAACTCTGTTATGCAGAGCGCTAGTTGGAGCTGATTTTGAAACGTCTATGCCTTTCAACTCAGCAATGTACATTTCTAGGAACTGATCCTAAGGAAATAAGTAGATCGATGGGAGGTGCCCGTTCAAGGACATCCTGTGCATCAGTGTCATCGTTCCTGTTTTGGTTCAGAGTCTGAGAGCAGGACTTGCCTAGATAGAGGCGGGTTTGTTTCCGAGGTGATTCTGAGAAGCCAGAGGGAAAGAGTAGGGAAAAAAAAAGGGAGAAGCAAATGGAATGAGGCAGATGCTTTGAGCTACTGGGGCTCAGCTCCAGGCACCCTCATGGGTATCGTCCGGAAGGCCTACAGGAGACTTCCTCTGGACCGACAGGAGGCTGCAGCACTTACTCACCAGGCCTGCCCCCCACTGGTTGGAGGTTGCCTAGAGGCAGGGAGGACAACTCTCTCTCTCTCTCTCATCTACTCCCTGCCTCCCTCAGCACTGGAAGCGCTCCCATGCTGGCCTGAGCTGGAGCAGTCAGCACAGGGTGAGTCTCAGCTCTCAAGACCCCTCACCGCAGCAGTTGTGGCTACAACCAGAGGTCTGCCAGGGAGCGTGGTCCTGGGACACAGAGGCATCAGCCCAAAGCGCAAATGCCCAAAATGTTCCCTAATTGGAGACTGTTTAAACCAGGGGTCCCCAAACTTTTTACACAGGGGGCCAGTTCACTGTCCCTCAGACCGTTGGAGGGCCAGACTATAAAAAAAAACTATGGACAAATCCCTATGCACACTGCACATATCTTTTTTTTTAAGTAAAAAAACAAAACGGGAACAAATACAATATTTAAAATAAAGAACAAGTAAATTTAAATCAACAAACTGACCAGTATTTCCATGGGAACTAGGCTCCTCTCACTGACCACCAGTGAAAGAGGTGCCCCTTCCGGAAGTGCGGCGGGGGCCGGATAAATGGCCTCAGGGGGCCACATGTGGCCCGCGGGCCGTAGTTTGGGGACCCCTGGTTAAAACAAATTGTTATAGATCCATACAATGGCATATTTTGCAATTATCAACAATGATCATGTCTGTATAATGTATTTATTGATATAAAGAGGTATTTGTCAACAACAAAAAAAGCAAGTGACAAAGATATATATATATATATATTTGTTTTTTTTAAAACCTATAAATATACAGAAGTATCTAGCTTATGGCACACAGAATGAACACAAAGTTGTTTCATGCAAATTGTTCCACGTGGTACCTAATTTAATCTTAGAGCCACAAGGTCATCCAGTGTGCTACACAGAGCCCGGAGCGAAGACACACGGTGGGAAACGCAAGTCCCAGCCCCCGGACCTCCCCACCATGCACTCTGACTCCAGCGCTTCCCTGGTGGGGTCTCAGGGAGTCGGCCATGCTCATTCGTGTGTGTGTGTGTGTGTGTGTGTGTGTGTGTCCTTCACTGTCACCTCACTAACTGCTACTGCAGAGCGGTGATAAGGAGCAGGCCAGCAGTCGGTTGGAAGGCTTATAAGGAAAAACGCAGCATCCCCGTACAAATGTTGTGGCTAGTCACAGATGGCTCCATACTTTTAAAGATTTTGCCTTTTTTTTTTTTTTTTGAAAATCATTTTAAAAGGAATAGTAACACTGCTGGTCCTGATACAAAAGCAGCAGAAGCAAATCTAAACCATTTCGGTGCGTATGAGTCGTGATTTACTCAAGGCCTTTGAACACTGATGATTGCGTAAATTGGAAGAGGTCTTATATACCCTAAGAAAAATGGTTTTCTCTGCACGGTGGAATTTCAAATTATGCTTCTTCGTTGACTTTTTTTTCCCCCCTAATCTACCTCCCAGAAATTATGTTAGCTGAGTAAGAAAGCATGATGATGGAAGGGGGTAGGGAAGAAAGACAGAGCGTCTTCTCCATCTCCTGCAGTCTTTAGGGGAAATGGTCACTCATAACCCACGGGCAGGCGGTTGCCGAACGTCTGTATAGGCAGGCAGCCGTGGGGAGGAGCAGGCCGAAGCGGTGTTCACTGCGCCTTAGGTAAGATAGAGACAACATCGACTCCAACCGCCTCTGTCGGAAATGAGGGGGCGTGACCTGTAGAGGTGCTGGCCAAGGCTTCCCCTCCCTCACTTTCACCAGCCCTTGACATGTCTTCTAGCTATCTTAAAAGGTGACCCTCCAAGTGACAACAGTCTGGGCTGGGGTCTCACTTTATTTCATGCACATTTCTTTTTTTTTTTTTTGTATTTCTCTGAAGCTGGAAACGGGGAGA
Source organism: Saccopteryx bilineata (assembly GCF_036850765.1). Lineage (NCBI taxonomy): Eukaryota > Metazoa > Chordata > Mammalia > Chiroptera > Emballonuridae > Saccopteryx > Saccopteryx bilineata. Next base: position 36,626,672 of record NC_089497.1, read on the forward strand.
GACAGACAGACTCCCGCATGCGCCCGACGAGGATCCACCCGGCACGCCCACCAGGGGCGACGCTCTGCCCACCAGGGGGCGATGCTCTGCCCCTCCGGGGTGTCGCTCTGCCTGCGACCAGAGCCACTCTAGAGCCTGGGGCAGAGGCCAAGGAGCCATCCCCAGCGCCCGGGCCATCTTTGCTCCAATGGAGCCTTGCCTTCCGGGGGGGAAGAGAGAGACAGAGAGGAAGGAGGGGGTGGGGGTGGAGAAGCAGATGGGCGCTTCTCCTGTGTGCCCTGGCTGGGAATCGAACCCGGGTCCCCTGCACGCCAGGCCGACGCTCTACCGCTGAGCCAACCAGCCAGGGCCTCATGCACATTTCTATAGCACAAACCAGCTTCTTGACTTCACAGAAGGGCAAGGCCGGCTGGCTGGAACGTGGCTGGAAGCAGACTTTTAAAGAGCCGCTCGCTCTGACCACCCTGTCAGTTCCCTGGCCCGGCTAGTGCTTCCCTGATTGTGAACGGCCCCGTCTACACGGCCAGATAAATCAAGCTGATCTAACTAAGGGGCACTTATTGTGAGCCTTTGTAGAGGAACTGCCTTTTTCTTTTTTCCAGTTGGTTTTTTAAGCTACGTGTACCTGGATTCTTTAAAATAAAAACACAATTATTTCCTACTTATTTTTAAATGATGTTATTTTTAAAGTGCCGTGTATTTTAAAATATGTACGTTCCCCGGCTGAATGCAGCTATAATAAATTCTATAAATTGAAGTTAATAAATATTTAAACTATTCTGTGCATATAAAAAAAAAGTGAAGGTTGAAGGGCACCGAGAGGAACAGGAACATTTATTTAAATTTCATGCATTTTAATAGAAGAAATGGTTCGGCTGTCCTTCCTTCCTTCAAAGCAATGATTTTCAGGCTTGGATTTTCAACACCCCATGGTATCGCCAATTATCTCAAGGGAGGCCACAGGCTTGTCGATGTTTTGTGTTCTGCTCATCACGTTCATTGATTTACTAGGTCCACCTGGACATATTTCAAAGGCAGTAATTGAAAACGCAGCCTGACAGGTTAGCAGGAGTTGGGGGGTTGCGGCGGGCAGGGGAGCGGGGAAGGGTGGCCGCGGGCTCGTCGGCCACTCCAGCAAGGCGCGTAGAACGCTGGCGCCAAGGATGCTGACCCAGGGGCACAGGCAGGTGCGTTTTCTCCGGCTTCTGATTGGCCTCAGAGAGAGGCTCAGACCTGGGAGAGAGGCACGAGGGCCATGTGACAAAATTATGCTCTTTGCCTGTGAATCTAGAAAATTCCAAAGCAACCATATTATGGAAGCTGTGTGTTATTTTCTCATTATCCGAAATCTTTTTTTTGGCTAAGTGAACTGCCTCAAACTCAAGTATTATAATTGAGACCTATTTATATACATCCACTAAAATTGTTGGTAGCAGTAGTGGGATATTAACTTTTATAAACCGTTTTACTTTTTATAAAATATTAACTGAAGCTTCCACGTCTGTGTCAGTGTTTCCCACCGCTGTCTCTGTCCCTTCGGGGGCCTGAGCTCACTGCCTCGGGGGACACATGACTGCAGGGAGCACGGAAGACAGCGCCCCAGGCTAAAGCTAAGGACTTGGCAGTGAGCAGAGCTTTAAGGAAAAATTAGAACATTGTAAGGAATTATAAGGGAAGAAGTCTTCTCTGGGGACTGGGTTGGATTTCCCCAGAATCAGTGGAGACCAGAAAGCAGAAGACAGATGTTTCCTTCCTGTTAGTAACCAGGAGCTAAGAGACGATCTTAGAACCAGGTGACAGATGAGAAGAGCTGATCGAGCCCAGGGACAGGAAGATCCCAGAGAGAAACCTCTGAGTGAATATAGGAAGAGGGCCCGCACCTGGTCTCACAGAGAAATTCCTGTACCTCCGAAGGCATTCAGACACAGTGGGGAGACACATGGGGCCTAAAGGTGCCCATTGGACGGAAGGAAGAAATACGTCATTGACAATCTGTGTGTGCCAACCGCTGAGGACACACTGGTGCCCCGGCAGATCTGTGTGTAGAATATCAGTGCCCCTCACTCCTCCCATTGCCACACCTTGGTACTCTGTGAACTCCCCAAACTTACAGTTAATTCTGTAGGAAGGAAGCATAAGAGTGACGGAGGTGGTATCTCTGGTCACTCTAAGAATAGTTAATGTCTATTTAATGAAACAGGGATTAAATTTATTGGTAGAGAATAAAGTTTTGTACATCTAAGTTATGAATAAAGTTTATATCAACTACAGTGTTATTTATCCTTACCTTATTTTGTAGATGTTAGGATAATTAAACCATGGTTGTGGAATTCATTTCAAAGCATTTCCATGAACTTGTTAAAATGCAGTCGGTCGTAAGGGTCTTATGCTGTTGTCATATTCCTAGATGAGGGTGCCGAGAAACAAGGTGGGAGCAACTAAGGCAGCGGTTCTCAACCTGTGGGTCGCGACCCCGGCGGAGGTTGAACGACCAAAACACAGGGGTCACTGCCTAAAGCCATCGGAAATACATATTTTATTTAAAAATGTATTTGATGAATTAAACAATGTCCTCAAAACTCCATTTATTAAAAAAAACCCACAGAATCCTCACACTAAAAATGTATTGTATAATAAATATGTATTTTCCGATGGCTTTAGGCGACACCTGTGTTTTGGTCGTTCGACCCCCGCTGGGGTCGCGACCCACAGGTTGAGAACCGCTGAACTAAGGAGACTGGGCGACCTCCCACAGCTGATGCCATATCCAGTTTCATCGAGCGGTGCTTATCAATCCTTTCTGGCCATCCCACCACCACCTTCCACCGCCTACCGCCTCATGGACCTCTTCTCTATGAGAATCCTAGTGAGTTTCAAGTCTTCTTTAGCACGATTTTAAAAATAACCTTCTAAAACAAATAGTGCATTTAAACAAATATTAAAGCAATGGGACAGGGAATCACTTTGCTTTTTTTTTTTTTTTTGTATTTTTCTGAAGCTGGAAACAGGGAGAGACAGTCAGACTCCCGCATGCGCCCGACCGGGATCCACCCGGCATGCCCACCAGGGGGCGTCGCTCTGCCCACCAGGGAGCGATGCTCTGCCCCTCTGGGGCATGGCTTTGCTGCTACCAGAGTCACTCTAGCGCCTGGGGCAGAGGCCAAGGAGCCATCCCCAGCGCCCAGGCCATCTTTGCTCCAATGGAGCCTTGGCTGCGGGAGGGGAAGAGAGAGACAGAGAGGAAGGGGGGGGGGTGGAGAAGCAAATGGGCGCTTCTCCTATGTGCCCTGGCTGGGAATCGAACCTGGGTCCCCCGCACGCCAGCTCTACCGCTGAGCCAACCGGCCAGGGCCGGAATCACTTTGCTTTTAAAGTTTATTCTGCCCACTTCCAACTTTCTTTTTTTTTGTATGACAGAGATAGAGAGAGAGACAGAGAGAGGGACAAATAGGGACAGACAGACAGGAAGAGAGTGAGATGAGAAGCATCAATTCTTCGTTGTGGCACCTTAGTTGCTCAGTGATTGCATTCTCATATGTGCCTTGGCCAGGGTGCTACAGCAGAGCAAATGACCCCTTGCTCAAGCTGATGAGCTTGGGCTTCAAGCCAGCGACCTTAGGGCTCAAGCCAGTGACCATGGAGTCATGACTATGATCTCATGCTCAAGCCAGCAACCCCGTGCTCACGCTGGTGAGCCCGCGCTCAAGACGGTGACCTCGGGGTTTCAAACCTGGGTCTTCTGTGTCCCAGTCTGATGCTCTACCCACTATGCCACTGCCTGGTCAGGCATATTTCCAACCTTCTTAGATATTACTGAACTGGTAAGCTTTTGAGAGTAAACACCACTTCTTATTCATCCCTTTAATATATTTTGCATAGAGCTACCCACTGATTGGTTCATTTATTATAGAGCTATTGGGGCAACATCAGTTGGAAATACCCAGAAAGAGAGGCCTGGGACAACATTGGAGGCTACATGTTTTTAACTCCCTGCTCATGTAGTGACATTGTGACTGTCCAAGGTCACACAGCCAGCTAGGGACACATTGAATAGTAATAAAACCTGAGCTCCTTATTCCCTATACTTCATTACTAGTTAGCTTGAGCAAAAATAAACTCAAATTTTGATGAATTTAACAATGTCCTCAAAACTCCATTTATTAAAAAAAACCCACAGAATCCTCACATTAAAAAAAAAAAACAACAAACCAATGTTAGCACATAACTCTCTCCTTACTTGAGATGCTTTAAAAATATCTTCTACATAGAAAAAGGAGTCACAATAAATTCCTCATATTGAAAATGTCAAGGTCTAGTTTGTTAAATGATGATGTCAGTGACTACAAAATATGAATTTCTGGTTAAGGATATAAACTCTACAAAAGACTTGGATTCCAATATCTGTAGAGATATAAGTGATAACAAGTAAATTGCTTTGTGTGATTTGGTTTGAAACAGTTGTGATGACTGTCATTGTTGGTAGCAGGGCTGAATATGTGTGCGTCTGAGAGATCGCGCTTGCTGATATTTGTACTTATATTTGTCACTGTCACTCAACTTCCAAGCGGATATTGCCAAACAGCCTCATTCTCATGCAAGAGATGATGGCTGACAACAGGAATGACAAGGTATCAATATCTGTTGAGTATCTAATATGTCTAGGGATCATACTAAGAAGATGTAGTGCTTCCATTTTTGTAGGAAACTGGATGACCTGCCATGGCTTGAATACACTATGACTAACTCACTATCATCATTGATACATCCACTCACCGAACAGTCTACATGCGTGCACTGGGCTTCGAGGTAGACTTCTTGGTGCTAGCGATATAGCAGTGACCAAACTAGACAACCTCGTTGCACACTCCTCTCCCCCAGTTTGCACTCCAGAGAGGAAAGAAAGGAAAAAAAAGTAAGAAAATAAATGGACAAGTTAATAACTCTTTTTCTTGTTTTTATTTTTTTATTTTTATTTTTATTTTTTTATTCATTTTAGAGAGGAGAGAGAAAGGGAGAGAGAGAGACAGAGAGGGAGAGAGAGAGGAGAGAGAGACAGATAGAGAAGGTAGGGAGGAGCAGGAAGCATCAACTCCCATATGTGCCTTGACCAGGCAAGCCCAGGGCTTTGAACCGGCGACCTCAGCATTTCCAGGTCGACGCTTTATCCACTGCACCACCACAGGTCAGGCAGCTCTCTTTTTCTATACAGTGCTAAGCACTTAAATTGTACCATATCATTCAATTATCAGAACATGTGGGTACTACTATTCACTTAATGTTACAAATGAATAAAATGATGGACAGACAGGGCAAATAACTCTTACCAAGCTCTCAAAGCTACGAGTTGCAAATGAAATACTAACCCGAAAAATCTTATTTTGGGGCTCATGCTCTTACTTATTACACTATAAAACTTTATGAAAACCACCTATTAAATGCTAAGACCAATCACCTAGGCTGATGTAGGAGACAGAAAATGATGGCATACTGTGACAGGTGGCATACTCATGTGGACAAAAAGAAACAAAAATTTTCTTTTCAATAAATCAAAATGTGACCATGAACTGAAGCTGACACGCTCAAGGAAAGCCTGCACAACGGCCTTGCAAACTCAGGGGACTAAGGTAAACACAGGACGGTCAAATCCAACCTTTGTAACTGCCTGCGGTTATGGTGGGTAGTAACGTCTTCGGGAGTTATTCTCTATCTGAACTGAGGTCAATGCTTGCTTTGAAGCCTGACTGTTGCCTTTTGCATCTGCAATGATGTACCTGAGAACATGCCTTGGAGGTGTAGGGGTGATCTCTCTCTGCCCCCTCAGGGCTGGTGTCCTACCAGAGCAGAACCAACAAACCATTTCATTGTTATTATTATCATGTTAGTTAACTTGCAGGTCTTGTGCCTCCCGATGTAAGAGAGGTGTTAGTGTATCCATTTTCACTTTTATTCCATCCCAGAGACCCCTGCTTAGCGTTCTCCCACCTCCCTAATCTATCACCAATCAATTTCAGGTGACTCCTTTACGTCTTCCCCTTTTCCCCTTTGATTTTACGTCTTCCCCTGTGATTCTGATGTGTAAAGTAAGTGGTGGAACACCATTTGCCAGAGCACTTTCTCAACCTGTTGAGACTTTGCTTCCTGGCAGTTGTCAACAGTTTGGCTCAAATAAACTCACAAAAAATTCTTATAGGTTTGAAAGGCTTCCCCCTCCGCACCGTTGACACTTTCATAAGCAAACTTTTATTAGGTGCGCATAAAATGGGCAACGTACCCAGACTCTGGGCGTCTAGAAAGGCTTTCCGGAGAAGTAGAGGCCCGATGTGCGTCTTGAGGAACAAATGGAAATTAAGCAGGGGAAGGGAGGGAAAGGCACTGCCAACCGAGACGGCAGCCTTAACCGAATGCACGACCTGCACGTGCGGGGAGCCTGAGACAGGGGCCCGGAGAATCGAGGGCTGCATGCACAAGGGCCTTGCGTGCCGCCGCTAGTAGTCTGGTCTTTTTATCTACAGATAATGGGAGCCATTGACTGATTTTAAGAAAGAGAATGAGGCCCTGGTCAGTTGGCTCAGTGGTAGAGCATCGGCCTGGCGTGCAGGAGTCCAGGGTTTGATTCCCGGCCAGGGCACACAGGAGAAGCGCCCATCTGCTTCTCCACCCCTCCCCCTCTCCTTCCTCTCTGACTCTCTCTTCCCCTCCCACAGCTGAGGATGGCTCTGTGGCCTCTGCCTCAGGCGCTAGAATGGCCCTGGTTGCAACAGAGCAACACCCCAGATGGGCAGAGCATCGCCCCCTGGTGGGCATGCTGGGTGGATCCTGGTCGGGCGCATGCGGGAGTCTGTCTGACTGCCTCCCCATTTCCAACTTCAGAAAAATACAAAAAAAAAAAAAAAGAATGACAGGTTTTCTTTAGACCTCTCTGTGCAGTGGCCACCATGTCCTTGAAGATCCAGACAAGCAACGTAACCAACAAGAATGATCCCAAGTCTATCGACACCCAGGTCTTCATCAGAAACCTTAACACGGCTGTGATGAAGAAGTCAGATGTGGAGATCATCTTCTCCAAGTATGGCTATGTGGCTGTCTGTTCTGTGCACAGGGCTATGCTTTGTCCAGTGTGCCAATGAGTGCCATGCCCAGGCAGCTGTGTTTGGAAAGAATGGGCAGGTGCTAGCTGAGCAGACCCTGGGCATCAACATGGCTGGCAAGCCCAACCAAGCAGCCCCAAAGGATTAAAGGGAGCAGCATCTACCATTTACAGGCTCTTCAACCTGTCACCCTTGCCTGTCCCCAGGGCTGTCCCTGTGAAGCAACCCTGGGTCACAGTCCCTTTGGTATAGTGTGTCAAAACCACCATTCCCGTCGAGCTCTTTGCCCACTCCACAGCCATCACCACCTCAGCCAAGATGAAACTAAAGAGCAGCGAGCGGCAGACCATCAGGCAGAGGCAACGCAGATCAAGTCTAACATCGATGCCCTGCTGGGCTGTTTGGAACGGATTGCCTAGGAGCTGAAGCCAAACCCAGATGGCAAGAAGAAGGGTGACAGTGGCAGCAGCAGAGCAGCAGTGGTGGCAGCAGCTGGCCACCCCACCCCCACCCCCCAAGAAGATACAGCTTCTGAAGAAGCACAGCCAGGGCAGAGGCACAGACCGGCACTGGCGGCTATGAGGAGGGGCCGCTGACCCACGGCGAGGAAGAGCCGGAGACGGCAGGACACAGCTGCGAGGAGGGGGCTTTGCAGTGAGCAGCTGGACAGCAGCAATGGCTGCCAGCAGAGCGACTTGCATTATAGCAGACCTCAAGCTGGGCACCCACCAGATGCCACCCCAGGGGGTCCCAGAGGAGAGTTGGCAGTGGGCACCTCATCCGCCATGCATCCCAGCCAGTGCCACATCCTCTGCATTAGAGTTAGAGGCTTCTCCTCCCCATGTGTCCTCCCGGGGGGCACTGCCCAGGCCAGAGGGCAGAGCAGAGTTCCCCCACACTCTGCCTCCCTGCCCCAGGACACTTCCAGCCTTGGGATTTTTCTATACGTTTGAAGAGGAGTGGGGGGAATCAAGAAGGAGACCCCCACAATAGAGACTGGATTTCTGACAAAAACTGAAACAGGATGATACAATCCTATTTGCATTTTAAATGATTCTTGGTAAGAGAAGCCCCTTTGAGCCCTTCCTGTTCTGTTATCCCAGCTCCCAGGAGCAACCTGGGCCTGGTCTCTAATAACCAGCCATACATCCTAACACCAATAAAACATGCTATTATTGATATAAAGAAAAAGATTTTAAATCGAGATGCAAGCTGACTAAAAACCAGCATGGTTAGAAAACATTCCGGATCATAGCTGTTATCTTTTCCCTCTGCTGCATCATCATACCTAATGCAAACCTTGAAACCAACAAGATAGCAGGAGTCAGGAACCTATGGCTCGCGAGCCAGATGTGGCTCTTTTGATGGCTGCATCTGGCTCGCAGACAAATCTTTAATAAAAAAAATATTAACGTTAAAAATGTAAAATATTCTCATGTATTACAGTCCATTCATTTCCTGTTCATGGTTGCGGGTGTTGGAGCCAATCACAGGTGTCCTTCAGGACAACACCAAATTTTTATTGGATAATGCTTAACGTACATAGGTCGTTGTATGGCTCTCACAGAATTACATTTTAAAATATGTGGCGTTCATGGCTCTCTCAGCCAAAAAGTTTCCCGACCCCTGAGCTAAAGATTCGGCAATTGTCAGATGATCCTCTCAGCTCAGCCTCTGTCCCAGAGCCTGCGGGACTTAGCAGAGCTGGGACAGGGAGACTGGCTGGGAAAAACTATGAATCAAGAGCCAAGACATCATTTCTGGCTTCTTCCTAGTTAAGAAGGCAGTTTTGCAGTGTAGAGAACCCTTGAACTTTGGAGACTGATAGAACTAGATTCAAAGTCCTCCCACGAAGGTTATCAACTTCACGGTAGCATATTGAATTTTTTTTAACAAAGACAAGGGAATAAGACTATATATTCACTATTTGCTTTTTATGCATAAATCAATTTTGGAAAAACACACAGGAGCCAATAACAAGTGGTATGGGGCTGGGCGAGTGGGCACTGAGTAGGTGGGGATGGGGGCAAGAACATTTTCATCTTGGGCAGACATATTTTTAAATCTTTGAATCAAGAGGCCTGACCTGTGGTGGCGCAGTGGATAAAGCGTCAACCTGGAAATGCTGAGGTTGCCGGTTCGAAACCCTGGGCTTGCCTGGTCAAGGCACATATGGGAGTTGATGCTTCCAGCTCCTCCCCCCCCTCTCTGTTTCTCTCTCTCCCTCTCTCTCTCCTCTCTAAAAATGAATAAATAAATAAATAATTAAATTTTTGAATCAAGGAACTAAGTGACCCATTTAGAATATATCTCATCTCTAAAGGGGATGGAAACATGATTACTGGCTAGATTGTGGTGAGAATTGAGATAAATCACGTGAAATGTGAGAATCCTGAAACACAAGCGTCTAAGAGATGGACCCGTCACCCTTCAGGAGGGGCACGTGCTCGGTGTCTTTGCAGTTTCACGATGGTGGTGACCAAAGACTGTCTTTCTTAGTCACGGTATAGAGAGACAAGACGGTACCAGAAGAAGGTTACTGACTCGACCAGTAACCTGCCACTAAATACAGCAGAAAAATAACAGTTTTCTCTTCCAGAACAGTCAGTCAGAAGCCACTCATTTTATTTTTTTATGGTTACAAGTGGACTTGTGAGCCGGTGAAGTATTCACTATTTCCAAATGAAAAAAACGAAGACATTTTTATTTTAAGAAAGAATCGAATACTCAGCTGGCCTAGAAGTACACTGTACACTTTCCTTTCAGGTTCAGATATTTGGCTTGGCTAAAACTCTTTTTTGTTGTTGTTGTTTTTACAGAGACAGAGAGAGAGAGTCAGAGAGAGGGATAGACAGAAACAGAGAGAGATGAGAAGCATCAATCATCAGTTTCTAGTTGCGACACCTTAGTTGTTCATTGATTGCTTTCTCATATGTGCCTTGACCTTGGGGCTACAGCAGACCGAGTAACCCCTTGCTCGAGCCAGCGACCTTGGGTCCAAGCTGGTGAGCTTTTGCTCAAACCAGATGAGCCTGTGCTCAAGCTGGCAACCTCAGGGTCTCGAACCTGGGTCCTCGGCATCCCAGTCCAACACTCTATCCACTGTGCCACTGCCTGATCAGGCTAGCTAAAACTCTTTTTGAGAAATATGTGGTTGAATGGCAAGTACAAAAGTCAGAAAAACGGCGTCTCAGTAACTTAAACTTATAGTTATGTAAGTTGTGAAATTGCTTGAATTCTTTGTAAAGATTAATAGCTAGTGATTTATGGGTTTGAGCATGACTTAACATTTGCTTTTACTTTCATTTCAGCAAATATTTATGAAGGGTTCTCTGTGTACCTAACACTATTTTATATGCTGACCAGGCTTGTAAAGAAATACTGCATATAATTCAGCTCCTGTCCTCAACAGATTTTTTTTTCCTTTTGGCAAAAATATAAAAAGCAGCACAGAAGTGATTCTTTGCATATATGTAATAAAGCGCCAGGGTAGTAAGAAAGCCATATTGGATGGAGTTGTCATGAAGAGGGGGAATCTTGGATGACCTTGGAAAATTAGGCAAGCAGGATGTGAGAAAACACTAAAATGAATTCTTTTCATTGTATAATTTCTCCATGGCTAAACAGATTCAAATGTGAATTGTATATTGCACTGTAAAAATTAAACAGTGAATATAGGATCATGCAGACTAGAGGACTAAATCATCTGCTTAGTCATTTGTTCCTAGGTCACCTTTTGATGATGAATTGTTATGAGAAAACTGGGGCAAGAACTGGCTTGTGAAAATGGGGAAATAAATCCTGGTGAGGTGTGAAAATGACACCTCTTTCTCTTTTTAGCCTTGGCATTGTGGTGGACCGGAGACACAACAAGAGCACCCCCGGGTGTGGTCAGAATACCACGAGCACCCTTGGTGTGCTTGGGTTTGGAAAATCGGTTAAAAAGTGTTTGGCAGAAGTTAGCTCAAATGTTCATCATCACGTAGATTATAAGTTTGGTGAAGATTCTTTTTTTTTTTAATTTTTATTTTTTTACAGGGACAGAGAGAGAGTCAGAGAGAGGAATAGACAGGGACAGACAGACAGAAATGGAGAGAAATGAGAAGCATCTATTATCAGTTTTTCGTTGCGAGATCTTAGTTCATTGATTGCTTTCTCCTATGTGCCTTGACTGCAGGCCTTCAGCAGATTGAGTAACCCCTTGCTTGAGCCAGCAACCTTGGGTCCAAGCTGGTGAGCTTTTACTCAAACCAGATGAGCCCGCGCTCAAGCTGGCGACCTCGAGGTCTCGATCCTGGGTCCTTCCTCATCCCAGTCCAGCACTCTATCCACTGCGCCACCACTTGGTCAGGCTGGTGAAGATTCTTAGACAACCGTGACCTTTTCTCAGAATAATGTCTTTTGATTAAAAATATATATGTATGTAAATATATAAACATACATACATACATGTACAGAATATGTATACTCACGTTACTTCATAATTTAAAAAGCAATAACCCGCCTGACCAGGCGGTGGCGCAGTGAATAGAGCGTCGGACTGGGATGCAGAGGACCCAGGTTCAAGACCCCAAGGTCGCCAGCTTGAGAGCGGGCTCATCTGGTTAGAGCAAAAGAAAAAAAGCTCACCAGCTTGAACCCAAGGTCGCTGGCTCCAGAAAGGGGTTACTCTGTCTGCTGAAGGCCCGCAGTCTAGGCACATCTGAGAAAGCAATCAATGAACAACTAAGGTGTCGCAATGTGCAACGAAAAACTAATGATTGATGCTTCTCATCTCTCTCCGTTCCTGTCTGTCTGTCCCTGTCTATCCCTCTCTCTGACTCACTATCTGTCTCTGTAAAAAAATAAACAGAAAAAAAAAAAAAAAAAAAAAAAAAAGCAATAACCCACTTAAATAGAAAGCCACCGCCCGATTTCCTGCAGCCACAGGTCACAACGTGCTGCACCTGTGCCCCGCCCTGTGCCCGGGTTGTGGGCACCGCCTTGCTGATGGGTCTGTGCAGCCTCCACGGCCTGACCACCTGACCACCGAAGGAAGTGAGAAGAGCAGAGCAGACAGCAGGCGGGCAGCAGACAGTGCTTCTTTAAAGTGAACATCCCCTCCGTACTAGATGGCTTATCTTTAAGCCTAGAAGCCAAGGGTGAGTGAATCCTTCGAATTAGTCCTGGGGTCACCATCAGGGATTCAATAAAGTTAATGAAATGACTAATTAGATGCAGAATATTTTGCTATCGTTACAGTTCACTAAGAAGTAAAAATGTGACAGTCTCTGCTTTGGAAGCTTATGACCCTGAAGGAAATACAAACAGACCTCAATTTCCTTTTTTCTCACCTGAGTGGATATATCTCATGCCTTCCTGTCAAATCAGAAAGGCTCTGGTAGGGAGATTAAGCTCCTTTCAATACGTACTCAGAAAGACACCTGAAGAGTTAGAACAGTGAGTGCAACAGAATCACTTGTTCCAAAGGCTTGAAGGGCTCCTTCCAAGAGAGTCCTTGGAATACAGATCACCCGCTCCTCCCATTCCTGGTCTCAAACAACATAGACTGTGGTGCATGTGCAATACGCCTAGAACACTGAAGAAAGTCATGGTCAAAAGCAGAAAATCAATGGTTGCAGACCCTCTAAAATGATACAGTGGTTTATTTTACTTACTTAAATGACTATTATTTTCATTGTGAAATCATGGTACTTTATTTACATCTGCTGACTTCGTGCTTATGTACCTGCAGAAAGAGGCTGTGGGTACTGAAGAGACATATCTAATGGATAGAAACACAAATTGTAATGCTTTTCTCAAAGGGCAACCCTATGATTTCAATAAGAATTGAGCAGCATGGTGTTTTTATGTGAATAGCCCAGAGTAAAGGTGTGCCAATTGTAAATGAAAGAATTAACACATTTCTGAGAAAAAGCACTGGTGCCCTATCTACAAAAGTTCCCTAAGTTGTTTTTGAGTGAAAATTTAGTTTTAAGAATTCTTTTCAGTTGTTTTCTGTGGGTTCCTGCCTTTTCTTCTCCTGTCCCAGAATAACTTCTGGGCTTTTCTTTACTCACACTCACTATTCTTCTGACACCAGACGTGTGGGTTTTTCCCCCACACCAACTAATTTTCTGACAGCAGCTGAGCGCCCTACACTTCATTTCAGTTCTAACAGTATCTATTTACTTAGCATTAGCGTGGATCCCAGAGGTGAAGCGCTCAGACTCACCAGGCTGCCTCTGCTTCAGACACCAGGGACAAATCCCGATTGCCAAAGCGTGACCTGTACTTCAAACCGAAGCCACGGAATGCGGTTCTTACAGCCTTCTCTTTGGATCTGATAATTTTCTAGAAGGGCAAGACTTTTACCAGTTTATAAGAATAAATAAAAGATACCAAAGAATAGGCAAATAAAGTGACACAGACGAGGTACAAAGGGCTCCCAATCGCCGGAGCTCTGTTCACACGGAGGTCGGGCGCAACACCCTCCCATCACGCGGATGCGTTCAGCAACCTAGAAGCTATCAGAACCCACCTTCTGGGGATTTTAATGGAGGCTTCGCCACATAGGCATGGTCAGTCTTTAACTCAATTTCTAGCTCCTCTCTTCTTTCCGGAGAGTAAGGAGTGGGGTTGAGTGTTCCAAGCCTCTAATCATGACTTTGTCTTTCTGGTCATGGGCTCACGAAGAGTGGCCTCACTGGAAAAAAAAAAAAAAAAAAAAAAAGATGTCTTTGTCATCTGGAAAATTCCAAAGGATTTAGGAGCTCTGTGTTAGGAACTGGGGTCAAAGACCAACTATTGGCAGGAGCTTGGTTCAGAAACCAGTGTGCATATATTTATTATTTCACACGTAGCCTGTCAGTTTCCTGAAGTGAAAGGCCAATGGCATATGGCCCATTTAGGGATCAGCCCTAAATCTGTGTGCACTGAAGAAGAGCTGTATCAGGGCAACACAAATCGTCCTGCCACGCGGACTTAAGATCAGATAAGGCCGTCTGGGCGTCACATAGAAAACGTTCCAGAGCCTGACCTGTGGTGGCGCAGTGGATAAAGCATCGACCTGGAAATGCTGAGGTTACCCGTTCGAAACCCTGGGCTTGCCTGGTCAAGGCACATATGGGAGTTGATGCTTCTAGCTCCTCCCCACCTTCTCTCTCTCTCTCTCTCTCTCTCTCTCTCTCTCTGTCTCTCTCTCTCCCTTTCTCCTCTCTAAAATGAATAAAAAAAACAAAACAAAAAAACTTAAAAAAAAAAAAAAGAAAACGTTCCAGGAAGCAAAGTTTCTCTCAGACCCGCAAACTTTCGGGATCAACTTCGAGACCATGCATGGTTTCCAGGCCTCTTTGAGCCAGTCCTCTCCCACCTGGGCATGATTTCGAGTTGTCTTAATCGGTCCTTCGATTTCAGCTTCTGCTTTGACCCCTGAACCGGCGTCCCCCAGCCATGTGCGTCCTTCTCGTTTCCCAAAGCCCCTTGATTGGCAGAAGTCAGTCTTCATTGTCTGCTTTTGTGTCTCAGCTACATACTTTGTGCCTCCTCAATTTATACTCTGAAAACCTTCAACTTTGTACCCTGAAAGCCTTCAATTTTGTAACTCTGTGGGAAAAAATGCAATATCCCCGGGATGGAGAGCTTGTTGTGGCCTCTGGAGCACCTTCCGGACACGCGCTGCAGGCTGGGGCGGGCGGGCTGCTGTCTGTGGGCTCCTGGCAGCAGCATTTTTCATGAAACTCGGTGCTCCGGTTGGTGTTAGCTTTTTGGACTCCAGTATAAAAAGAAAACAGAAAACAGAATAAAACGTGTACTGGAAAAAGTACTTTAAAAAATACTTGAAAACATCTGAGTTCTGTGTCAGTGCATGAGATACAAATTGTTCGATTATCATAAAGAGCGCGTGTGACAAAAAGGATGTGGGATTAACATCTGGCTATTCACGTGTTATGGAATGAATAAGATTTAAAAGTCCTTCTGATCGAAAAAACATCCTTAGTAGTATATTATTGTGTCTGAAAATTCATATTTTCATGTCCAGAAGGCCTCTGTTTAAATGTAACCATTTTTTTTCTGGCAGGTACATACACAAATGAATCACTACTAACATATTAGCTGTAGTAAGTGGTACCGGGTCATTTGAGCTAAACAGGCTCTGAAAAAGGTCAAACATGGATGTTGGGCAGATAAAATGTATTATGCTCACTTTGTTAAAGATGGAGGCCGTCGCCCAGGTGAAATTAATGTGTGTTGAGAATCCCTGTAGCCTGGGGCTTGGTTTTGGGATTAAGCCTTTCCCACCCTTTTTGATGTGGGGTGGTACAATCCCATCATGCCTCAGAGAAGTGACTTTGTATTAGAGACTTCCCTATTTGGTTTATTGGATTAGAGGTTGTGAAGCTACAATATAAAATGGGGGCAGAACAGAGTTTGTGCTCTTGGTTCCTGAGGTTAGCATGAGAGAGCAGAGGGAGCAGAGCCAGCAGCGGGAGGAGGCAACGTGGAGGAGGCCAGGAGAAGCAGCCAAGATGGCGGAGTGCTGAGTGAGATGCCAGTTTCTACAGATTTTGTATCTGGGACAAGGAAGGAGATGGGGAACTGAGGAGAATAAGGCTGGTGAGCTAGAAACCTTTGATTCTAGGAAACTTGGATAAGTCAGTAGCTTTGTGAGCACTGAATGTGACTGGGTTTTGGAGCCTAGTGTGTATGTTTTTACTTGCCCGCCGGGTGCAAGCTAGAATTAAAGACTATGGCCCATCAGTTTGTGGCTCCGCTGTTTCTTTAGGGACTGTCCGAATCCAATGCGAACCTGCATGGGCCGGGCAGCTGTGATAGTGGCCCTGGCCGTGGATACTGGCTTTACAATGGAAAAATCATGTTTTAAACACAGGGCATGTTGAGGGTGTTTATTTTTCTTTATTTTTACAGGGAGAGAGTCAGAGAGAGGGATAGATAAGGACAGACAGGAACAGAGAGAGATGAGAAGCATCAAATCATCAGTTTTTCGTTGCGACATCTTAATTGTTCATTGATTGCTTTCTCATCTGTGCCTTGACCACAGGCCTTCAGCAGACCAAGTAACCCTTTGCTCCAGCCAGCGACCTTGGGTCCAAGCTGGTGAGCTTTGCTCAAACCAGATGAGCCTGCACTCAAGCTGGCGACCTCGGGGTCTCGAACCTGGGTCCTTCCGCATCCCAGTCTGATGCTCTATCCATTGCGCCACCGCCTGGTCAGGCATGTTGCGGGTGTTTTAAAATTGTGTTGCCAATCAGGTAGATATTAGCTATGTGTGGCTACTTACACTTAGATTCATATCTAAATTAATTAAAATGCATAATTTATTGCTCAGTCACACAAGCCACATTTCAAGTGCTGAATAGCTGCATGTGGCTAGGGGTTGCCATATTGGACAGTGCAGATATGAAACATATCTGTTAGTAATAAAGGTTTTATTAAACAGCTGTGGTCTAGAGCAGAGGAAACTCAATGGAGAGGGCAAGTCTAAATGGACTGTTTTTGTGTTGTACCTGGAACCCACAGCACCACAGAGAAAATACAAAGACGTGGGGGCAGGGGAGGGCTCCATTAGGGAAATGAGATCACATACGGTGCGGTGTCAGGGAAACCAAAAGGCAAGCATGGCCGACTCCGCAATTCTGCTGGAGCCGCCTGATTCTATGTTCTACGAGGGAAAGGTAGACTTCAGCTTATGCCTGGGTTCAAATTCCAGCTCCGCAAAATACTAGTTTGGTGGGTAAGTTATCAAACTCTTCTTAACTTTTCCTCATCTGTAGAACAGAGATGATATTTTCTACCTTGCATCATTGTCGTGAAGATGAAAGATGGTATCTGTTATTCTGGTACACCGTGGGTGCTCAATAAATTAGAGTAATTATATCATGAAGCCCACTAGCCTGCCTTGCACCATGGGCCACGGCTCACACTTCTTTGTGTCCGTCTCAGATTCCTGCACACAGTAGGCACTCCAAAAATAGTCGTGTTTCATTTCGTTGACCCTGTGCACTCCCTCTCTCTCTCTCTGTTTTACACTCCTTTCGCTATGAATAAAGATCGCAGGAAAGATGCTGCACCAATTCCCATGGTGTTGGTAATGTGAGAGTAATTAACATGAAATAGGATCAGAATACAACAATACCTTGAAAGCCAATGCTTTTCAATGAATGAATTGAAAGATTGTCATTCATGAATAGCACTTAAATGGTACTGCTTGGACAGTTACTGCTTGATATTTATATTTGTTGAATTTTTGAAATTGTGCCCTTCACAGAATTGCTTCAGGGCACAAGAACAAAAAATTAATCCATTAATTATCATACATGAATCATTAAACAGCAACAGTAATTAATGGCTTAAGCTAATATATTTTTAAAAACTTTTTTTTCCCAACAGTAGCCTTAGTCCTCCTTTGCTGAAGAAAGTTGGTTCAAGAGTTGCTGATTGGCAGAATAGCAGATGTGAACGTGGAAATGGAATCCCGTGAGTTCATCTGGCCCATTCTACTGCTTTCGTGTTAAAGCCAGGGTGGATGGATGTCCCCTCATTGTAAAGCTTTTTATAAGACATGTAAAAACCATTCTAGGTCTGTGCTCATTGTTGGGATTTCTTTTTCTTTATAGATATCTAAAGGAGTTCATCTTTACCTAGGCACTAATAAGCAGCACCTGCGTCTGCATTTGTGAATCTGTCAAACAAAACATTTGAGTTTTTGATGAGTTTTTCAACTTGACTCTGAGGAGTTTTAGAGAGAAGGAGAGCATGTGTGAACAGGCTCTTCCCAGCCCAATACTGCCTCCCAACCCTGATGAAGCCGGCGCAGCGTTTTATACACTTCATTTGTTTGCTTTAATGGAGTTCGTAGAAAAGTTTCTAAAAACTTAGAAATAGGTTGAAAATCACTGAATTAGATAATTCTAAATTTCTGTTCACTTAAGTCCTCGTAAGTCCACTTGAGTAGTTCGCAAACCTCTCCGCCAGATCCCATCCCCACATATTCTGATTTAGTGCTTTTGCTGGGGGACCCTGACATTTGAAAAACTTTCCCCAGAGGATTTTAACTTGCAGTCAGGGCTGAGAACGACTTTTTAGTAAAATTGTATTGATCTCTTTTTAAGTAGAAATGAGTATGGGCTCATTTAGTTTCTCATTTTTCTTCTGCCAGAGAATAGAGTTTTGCCCTGGAGAATTAATGTTTATAGAGATTATTTTATTCTTTTCCCCATATTCCTACATAAATCAATATTCTCACCTTGACATCTACCAAGAATAACTGCTATGCTTCTCAAACCATTTCATTTCATCATTTAACTGTACTGATTTGTATCTGTTATCAAAGATATGTTTCATTTCATTAAGATGGACTTTTTAGTACATCTGTAAGTGCCCACATATAAATGTTAGTGTTGAGACTGCTAAAACAATGTTGGACTCTATTGTGCCTTACAACTGTTATTTTTTGTGCCAAAATTGAACTTATGATTGTGCTTTGCGCACAGTAGGTCCCCACTGAGTGAATAATATATCACAATAAGAACCAATGCTTTAACCTATTTATTTGTTACAACATCAGCTGTAATCGCATACCGTGCATTCGGAGCTGGGTGTTTGCTGACACCCAAAGGACCAACATCAAGTTAACAAGGTCAGCATTCCAGAGTTTGTTCAATTTAAATTTAATTTCTTTTTTTTTTACTAGTCTTGTGTTCCAGTTAGTGGCTTTAAATTGGGTAAACAGGCACCAGGTGAATAAAAAACACCCCACACTCTCCCCCAGGAGTTTGATCAACCACGAAAGATCGAATTTTATCATAGGAGAGGTGACTGGAAGTTAATACTCACCCAGGCAAACTTTGTCACAAAAGATCACACCTTCCATCTGTTCTTCTAAGGGCCCATTTACCTCTTCTAAAACTCATCAACTCTTTCCTACAAGGCCTGCACTTCCCTTTCCCTGCTAAGGGGGTACTTAAGCCTGAATTCTCAGCTACCCGTCTGAGCTCCCTATTTTCCACTGGGTATCTTCCATATATACATGAAGTATACATGTTAATAAAATTTTTTTTCTTTGTCTCTTATTAATCTGTCTTTCATTAGAGGGTTGTCAGCTAAGAACACAGAAAAGCAAAGGAAAAATTATTTTCTTTCCCTTCATACTGAAGCTCCTAAGTGGTAGAAATAGGCATCATCCCATTTCCACAGCTGCCAAATCATCAACTCAAGCACTTATCACTTACTCTCCAGTTTAGTTTACTCTTAGTGTTTAGCCATTGGAAATCCCTGTACTGCCTAGTATTCCCAGGTGACAATTTAAAGACATTCATTTATGTTTATCTAAGATCCGTAGGTATTTGGTAGATGAAGAATTTTCAGTTTATTCAGTCTACGGTATAATTGAAACTAGTATCTATTTTTCTATTCAAATATTGGGTGGGCTGGTAGGACTCTAGGACTTCTGAGACCTCACTGGCCCAGGCAAAGCCCAACTATGAGACAATGCCTGCCGCTCTGCCCTTGACAACCAGGTCATGAACATAGAAACCTCTCAGCACCAGTCAAGGCATGGGTTCAGTGGGAAGACAACTATAGTGTAGTATTTCCAATGGGTATACCTGAGCTCTATGAATACTGTCTACTTCAGTTTCTCCTGTTTATGATCCTGATATT
This sequence comes from Saccopteryx bilineata, assembly GCF_036850765.1. Classification (NCBI taxonomy): domain Eukaryota; kingdom Metazoa; phylum Chordata; class Mammalia; order Chiroptera; family Emballonuridae; genus Saccopteryx; species Saccopteryx bilineata. The sequence goes on from NC_089497.1 coordinate 36,646,420, forward strand.
GTTTGTCCTTGAGAGCCCTGACTCTTCATTTCCAGATTTCTTTTGAGTTTGTCTCTATTGCCCCAGTCTTATACTCAGCCTTATCCTAAGCACTATTGGGTTAAATTTGGTCTCTTGATTCAAATTTGCTTTTTCCATCTTTCTTGTTCTTCCTCCTGCCTTATCCCAAGATTTCAATTTATGACTTTTCCTTTGGAGAAAGGATCTTGCCAATCCTATCTTCTTTTTGGTGATATAGTTTGTTCCTTTCAGTATATGGCTCTGACCCAAAAAGATATTGCAACTAAATCTGTACAACTATGTATAGGTGGGGCAAAAGTAGATTTACAGTTGTTTATATGGAAAATAATACAATAGTTAATAAATAATAATATAAGAATAAACTCTGTTTCATGTACTCATAATGTAAACTTACTTTTGCCCCACCCTGTACTTTGAATAACTATGCAATACCCAAGGGCTCAATCCCTGGGACTCAATTCTTTTGGTGACCCATGGTCTTATGGTGAGTGGAGGTGCATATGAAGAAGAATTTATAGATTGTGTCTAACAGTCTAGTTTCTTGACTTTAGTCACTGAAAGAAGGAAATGAGGGTTATGACTCTGCAACTTATAAATGGAAATATTTTGGAGTACAGAAAACTAGTATCTGAGCATTTTTAAAGAACACTGTTTTCAAGTATTTTTCTCTTTTTTTTGAGATAAGACTGTTAAAACCTTGATTTCTCAGCTTTAGGTTAAACTTCCTTAAGCACAGTGAGGGGGGGTGGTAAGATTCCTGGTCCCTCAAAAGGAATTACTCATCAAACAGTCTAAAACTGAACCAGCAGGTAGGGGCTCAAGAGATTAAGCCAGGGTCACCCATGTAAGAGGTGGGTTAATTCAAGTATAAACCAAACAACAGAGATAGCAAATTGCTAGAAGTGCCCGAGATGCCCATAATGAAGAAAATCTTTTTTCTTTTTTCTTGTTCTTTCCCTTTCTTCCTTCCTTCCTTCCTTCCTTCCTTCCTTCCTTCCTTCCTTCCTTCCTTCCTTCCTTCCTTCCTTCCTTTCTCTTTCTTTTTTCCCTCTTTTCTTTTTTCTTTCTTTCTTTCTTTCTTTCTTTCTTTCTTTCTTTCTTCTTTCTTTCTTTCTTTCATCATAAGTATATCTAAACTTTTATTATAGGCTTTATTAAGGTATAATTGACAAATAAAATTGTATGTATTTAAAGTACATAACGTAATGATTTCACATCACATACTTTGTGAAACAATATTATAACCAGGAGTTAATGTAAGACCACCCACACCTGTAGAAAACTTTCATAGAAATTTATTTGATCCAAACAGAGGATATGCCTGGAAGCAAGTTCTCAATGGACTGAGAAAAATGCTTTGAGTGCCTTTTTCCTTTAGAAGGGCTGCAGCTGGTTGGCTTTTAAAAAATCCTACAAACTTTGATCTTTAGGCACATATTTCTGTGTAAATATTGCCAATGGTTAGTGATAAGAAGGCAATCTCTTAGTTTTGTTAAAAAAATATTTTCCACTGACAATTGACTGATTTGTAGATTTATATTCAATGATTCATAAATCAGGCAGTATCTAATCTAAGAGATAGAGAGGAGCTCTGAACAGCTTTATAAGGGCAAGAGAGTTTTTAGACTGACATGAACAAGGAAGGAATACTGGGCATTTGTTCATTGGTTAAAACTACGTTACTTTCCTTATATGGAGCAAAGGGAAATCTCGGAGCCAGGTCAGGTTACTTGTATTGATCCAGCAAGCACTGGCTGACCTATAGCCTCCTTTTCTGAGAGAACTGAGCATAAAAACTTAGTTGAGTTCTGGCTTGCTGACGCAGGGTTTAGCAAGAGTGATGCCATTTTAGGCCTAACCTGGTTACTTTAATAATAGAGAAAGGAGAAGAACATTTAAATATGTGTCAGTCCTATAAAGGCTAAAAGGGTAGCAAATATGCCACACCCAAATATGCCTCTTTGGCATAAGATTATTTTGAGAAAAGGCAAACCAAAGGAGAAGCTCTGAAAATAGCGAAGTTACTCTTTTGTAAAGGAAATTTAGATTTATAAAGGAAATCTCCATTGATAAGGGTGTATTCCTCTCTGCACCAGGAAGGGAATGCTGACTGCAATGGATAAGGAACTCTTGTCAGTGGAGAAGGCACAGACTTATATACGCATGACAAATTATGCCCTATGCTTTTCCTGGTGATGTCCCGCAACTGGTCTCTGCCTTACCACCCAACAGCTTTCTTTTGTCTTCAATTGAAGATGTTATTTAAGGTGGTGGCTTGAGCCATCTCAAAGAGTTACTCATTTTTCCTGGGTATCTCCCATGTACACATATGATATACATGTTAATAAATTAAGGGGTTTTTTTTTGTCCTGTTAATTTGTCTTAGGGCTGAGATACCTTATTACTGGTGTCTCAGCCAAGAACCCAGAGAAGTAGAGGGAAAATTATTTCTTCTCCCTTGTAAGCTCAACTTTTACTGTTAACCTTTCAAACTGACTAAACTTCTTAGAGATTAACTCTCCTTTCAGTCTTTAAAAACAGAAAGCACGCAGTCCTTCCCTCTAGTATCTACTGCAAACATGTCAAAACAAAACAAACCTCTTCATTTGTGCCTCTGAACTTCATTATACCTTTCAAAATAGACTGAATAGAAACGAAGTGCTCAAGACTGCAGAAAGACCATATTTTGTGACCAGAGATTGTCTTATGTTGTTGGGCAAAAGAATTTCCTGGAACAAGCAGGTAAAGTCATGTTGATATATGTGGTCTCAATTCTCAGACAGAAACCTCTGAGCTTTCTGACTCTATTAACTGAGAAAAACTTGCAAGGACTTTTTGCCTCCTTTTGAGACCAAAGAGACTGCTTTTCTTGCTTTCCAATGGGGGCCCTGGAGGCTTTGTCGGCCCTCCTTCCTCTGAATAGCTAACCTACCTTCTTTATTCGCTTGCTGACTCTCAGTTATCATTTTAGCACCAGCTGGACTTCACCTTCCCCAGGAAGGCCCTCCCCTGGCCACTTGGTGGCCCAGCCATGGATCCCCCGTCTCCTTCTCAGTCACTCCATGTTGTTTAAAATCCTCTCCTTGCCTGACCAGGCGGTGGCGCAGTGGATAGAGCGTCGGACTGGGATGAGGAAGACCCAGGTTCGAGACCCCAAGGTCGCCAGCTTGAGCACAAGCTCATCTGGGTTGAGCAAAAAAAAAAAAAAGATCACCAGCTCGGACCTAAGGTCGCTGAGCAAGGGGTCACTCGGTCTGCTGAAGGCCCACGGTCAAGGCACATATGAGAAAGCAATCAATGAACAACTAAGGTGTCACAACGAGAAACTGATGATTGATGCTTCTCATCTCTCTCCGTTCCTGTCTGTCTGTCCTTATCTATCCCTCTCTCTGACTCTCTCTCTGTCCCTGTAAAAAAAAAAAATAATAATAATAAAAAAAAAATTAAAATCCTCTCCTTGACTGTCTCTCTCCCCTTCAAGCCTGTGAACTTCTTCTAGAGGGCAAAACCTGCCTCAGGATAACATTCTTCTCTGCTACTCACTACCTGACGCACAGCACAACAAAAATGTTTGTAAGTAAAAATCTGTTTATCAAACATTGCACAATGCAAAAAAATTGCAGGAATTCTACATCTACAGTTCAGTTGGTTTTGTGATACTGAACACAACCACGTAAGCAGTCCCGAGGTCAGAGAAGAGAACATTCCCAGGACGCAGAAACCCTCCTTTGTACTCTCCTCCAGCTGCTGCCACTGCGCCCAGTGACGCCTCGTCTGACTTCTAGCATCATGCCTGAGTTTTGCCTATTTTTGAACTTTATATAGTGTATAATATATATAATATAATAGTTTGCATTATCTTGTGTTCTCTTCTTTTATACAACATTATGTTTGGAAGATTCACCTAAGTATCTTTGTGTGTTTGACTGCAGTTAGTCTGTGGCCCTAGCTTGTTAGTATATCATGGTTTATTTATCCAGTTCACTGCTGTTGGGCAATTAGGTCTCTAGTTTGGAACTATTATATCTAGTGCTGCTATAAATATTCTTTTTGGGTTTTTTCTTTTGTTTTTTTCTTTCTTTTCTTTTATTTCAGAGAGAGAGAGAGAGAGAGAGAAAGAGAGAGAGAGAGAGGAAGGGGTAGAGAGAGTGAAACGTCAACTCATTGTATCACTTAGTTGTGCCATTGATTGCTTCTCATATGTGCCCGGGCCGGGACTGCAATCCATGACCTCGGTCAGTGTCGAGCCAGCAACCTCGGTGCTCCGAGACAACGCGCTCTTTATGCACTGCGCCACTGGCCGGGGCCATAAACATTCTTACATATGTGCTTTGGTGTACATATATTTACATTTGTAAGAGAAAAGTTGATGAATCATTGATTTTTTGTGTATTTCCACCTTTCGTAGAAATCACCAGTTTCCCGGAGAGGCGGTGCCGGTTTTGACTCCCAGCAGAGATATATAAGAGTTTAATAAATGTATGTATAAATAAATTAATAAATGAGTAAAAAAAAAGCTAAGAGTGTTTCCTCCCTAAGTTTGTCTCCTAAGGGGGTCACAGTCTCTGTAGTTGCCCTCAAAAAAAAAAAAAAGTCTTCTCTTCCTTTGATATTTTGTTCTGATATTTGTTAATGAGTACTAAACTATGGTAAAATGAGATTATATATAAATGCTACCTGTGAGAAAACTTCTAAGTCATTGAAAGAAAGCTATAATGCGGATGTTTTCTTTCCTGTTTTTATATTGTAACGGCTGATTACCCTTCTGGGAACAACTAGCTTAGCTGGATATCAGGTAGTGAATAATTCTGAGAATATATTTAATTTTTCAGACACATGTGAGTAATATATATCTTTCTTTGTGGAACTATTAAGAACTCCCCTGTTGCTGTAGACATATCCTAATCAAAAGTAATTGTGAAGTGAAAACAATGGAGACCAATTCAAGTGCAGTTACCATTTGCTGTACGAGTTCACCAGTTTCTCTGCCCCTCCGCAATGGCAACTCTGCTTCTGGGATCTAGGCAGCTACCTCCCACTACCTGGTCTGAGCAACCCTGAATCTCAGCAGGTGAGAATTGAATTAAGAGGAAAAGGTAAGTGTTGCTAAGAGGTAAAGTAATTTATTAAAGAATCAGCACCATTCTTAAAGAATTGCTATTTAACAGGCTTCCCTGTCTGCGAGTCTATACCATTTGCTGGAAGGCAGCTTACGTTTTAATACAGAATGAACAGAGGATGGGCTTTGTCAGCTTAGTGAATTTCACCTCCTGGTAGGGTCTGCTGTGTGATGTGTATCAGGAATTCATGTGGACAGCCCCCCCTACAGGCCTGTGTGGGGATTTCTCAAGCAGCTGTTTCCAGTGCCTTACTAATAGTTATCTTAGGCCTGAGAAAACCTGGGTTTGCCCTGCTTCAGACACCGTGTGTATGTTGCTTTGATCCACGACCTTGTGTGGAAACTTGGTAAGAGTGGGATGAATAAAAGTTCAGCGGTTTAGTTTGAAAGACTAAAGAAAATTCAGTGACCGTGGTCAAAGATTTAAATCGGTGGGCTTTCTGCCCAGGCCTCAAAAGTTGGGCCTGAAAACGGGGCCTGGAGCCAAAGGCCGTGCTTTGCCTAGATCAATATGGTAAAAATGCTTCATTTCCGAACTGTGTTCCCTAGTACAAAAAATTCCTGTAAATGGTAGGCTGAAGAATAAATTAAGGAGGCCAGAAGGGTTTCACTGTCTTTAAATTAGATCTTTGTGGATTAATGGAATTCAATTCAACCAATACTTACTAAAAAGGCAAAAGGCACCATGGAAGAGACAGCACAAAATCTCTACCTCCACCAAGCGTTTCATCTCATCCTGTATTGACAGAAAAGAGGTAGGCATGATTTCTGTCGGGTGTGTACTTGTCTTCTCTGGGAAGGAAAGCTTTTCAGCTCCATGGGAGGACCAGTCAAGAGGACGTTAGGCCCCACTGGTATAGACCCACAGAGTAAGACTTCCAGACTGGTGGGATTCAGGACCTGCTGCTCTAATAAAGGGCACCCTGGCTCATTGAACATCTTAAACTGAAAAAGTCTTGAGAAAACAGCCTAACGAGGAAGGTCATTCTGGCCCATCCTCACCCACCCTAAAAGATCCATCCGTATGGATGCATCAAAGCCCAATCAAATACAAACAGAAATTTGCAACCAAGAAAATAAGGGTTTATTATTTCAAGAAATGATAGCAAGCCTTCTGGTGTCCAAAGACCTGGCTCCCTGTTGGCTTCTGGCAGATGGGTTATATAGGGGGAAATTCATTAATCATGGTTGCTAAAGGAGTTGGGGTTGTGGGCTCTACTTATTGATTGGGGCCAGGGTGGCGAGCAGTTGATCGTTCTGTCGGTTCTGATGTCAGCCATGACTTTGTTCTGTCAGGTTTCTTGAGGATGGGTCCATAGAGTCTTTCTGCTTTCGTGGGCCTGGGGCTGAAACAAAACTGAAGTCAAGATATTATCATTAGCTTCACCAAGACTCTGTTTCTGTAGTAAACAGACTTGAGACTTTGTTCTGAAGACAGTTTGATGCTGGCCAGAATCTGATGTCCTAAGGGCTTGATGATTAAGAAAGGGAGTGGACAGATACAAAGGAGAAAGGGTCATATTTAAAAACATGAACTTCCTTCATGTTTATACCTCTTCCCTGAAAGCACAAGATAAATCTCCCAGGCCAAAAGGACCCTCCCTGTACCAGGAGGGAAACATTCCTGTTACCAGAGACTAAGAAATTTGGGGTCAATATATCTCTGTACAAATAAATCTTGTTAAACTAATTCTTATCTTCTTAGTTATTTTCTTATCCCATGTTACCCCGAACCCAAACCTTTTTGTCTTGTGAATCTTTGTTTTTACTTCTTTTATTGTTTCTTTATTTAAAAATTATCAAAGTTCCCTGATGTGGTTACTTATTCATTGTTTATACTCTCTTATGAAGGCTCCCATGTACATGTATTTAATAAAATGTGTATGCTGTGCTTCTGTTAATCTGTCTCCTATCAGCTTACTTGTTAGGCCTGCAGAAGGGAGAGGAGAAGATTTCCTCCCCACAGTTCATTTAAAAAAACTTAATGAATTCTAACTCTGTGACCAAAACCTATTAATACAACACTAAATATATTAACAAGAAAAAGAGATTATAAAAGTTATGTACCTAAATGGGTATATTTAAGTATATTTTGTACTCTTTGCACATTGGTAGGTTTAGAATTTCTGTATTTACACAGACAGGAGATTTCTGGAGCCGAGACAGATTATTCTCACTTACCCACAGTAATAATCTCCCTGGGTCCCCTTTGTCTCAGTGTCTCCCTCTGGAGAGCGGGGGCGAGAGCAGAATCTAGTGGGGGAGGAAGAAAATCTTCTCCACCCTTCAAAGTTCTTTAGGCTGGTCTAATAATTAAGTCTACATGAAACAGATTAACAAAAGAAAATAACTAAATTTAATTAGCATGTGTACATAGGGGAGCCCCAGACCCCCCAGAGGCTCAGGGACAGAAAGTTAAAATAAGGACTCTATACGATTCTGAGCTAAGGATGATGAAGGCACCCCAGGGCTTCAGAGGGGAGAGCAGGATGATCAGAAAAGCAGGTTTTCTATAATTAATAGCTTTCCCTGCCATATTTTAGAAAAGGTCAAAAAAGTATATCTTTGATAATCTCTTATTATGGGCGAAGCCTCTATCTAAAATTCCTCTAGGTAGTTAAGGGGGCACAGATATTTCTCTTGAGTCCACCATGTCTCAGTTGCCTTTAGCTAAAAAGATCTGAATACCACAGAGGCTCCTGAGCTGCAGGATTGTCCTCCCTATACATTCCAGGTCGTGAACTGTAGGGAAGGACACCCCCCACCTTCCACGTAGGAATCTGGGAGCCTGTATAAAATTTCTCTTCCTGAGGGCTAGAAATAAACTTAATCTCCCTAATGAAAGCAAAATTCCCTTAGGAAAAAAAAAGACAAAGGAAAAAGTGTTCCTTTACTATCCTTTGAAAAGTAAATAAATGTCTCCAGTGGAAAGAGAAGATATCATTTCTGAGTTTATAGCCTCTGGGATGTCTCTAAGACTTTGGGTGTGATTTTCCATAGCCCCCACCCACCCATGAATTTCAAACACATACTTCCTGGGAAGAAAATCTTTTCCTCTTTATCCAGTCATCATTAACGTCTAAGACTTATCTTTTAGCCAGTTCCCAGGAAAATCTGCCAAGAAGGCCCTAACCACACAGCAACAGAAGAATGTTAACTTCCTGATATGCATCTCATGCATGACTTTTGACTCAAGTAGTTGTTTAAAAGAAATGTTTATTGTATGCCTTTTCTTTTAATCACTAACTTTATTTTGAAAAGCATTTGAGTATTTAGGCCAGTCAGAGATCCTTAAATATTTCCATATTATATGGAGAACATTTTATCAATTTAAAAAAATCATTTTAATGTCATCTACTCATTAGCAATTTCTATGCTTTGAATCTCCACCTCAGAGCTGCGGAAAGGAGCTATGGAATAAGGGATGTATATTTGACATTCAGTACTCCTGAAAATAAGCATTTGGATAATGTGTAATAAAACAATCCTAGTCCTCTATTAACTAAAAATTAAGGTTGTCTTTGTGGTAGACTGCATTTCCCAAAACTATTTCCATTAAGAGCCAGAATTTAGCTCTCCTCCCTTTAAACCTGGGTGTGTCTTTGTGTTTGTTCTGACAATAGAGTATAGTGGCAATGATGCTATGTGACTTCTGAGGCTAATTAATTAATGATTTTATATCTAATTCCAATGTGGGAAGATTTTTTCCCTTGAACCACTGAGCAATTTTCTGACACCAGCTCAGTGTTTTACAATTCAACTCAATTCTGACTCTATGTACCCCGAGGTATCATCAGATGCTACCGGGTAAAGGCTCGGTCTCACAAGACTGTCTTTCACTTCAGATGCCAATCACAAGTCCAGATTGTTACCTGTGTTTCTGACTGACTGGCTGTAAGTCATGGGATACGGTGTCAAGGAACTGCAAAACTGTTGATACTGCCTGACCAGGCAGTGGTGCAGTGGATAGAGCGTCAGACTGGGATGCGGAGGACCTAGGTTCGAGACCCCGAGGTTGCCAGCTTGAGTGCGGGCTCATCTGGTTTGAGCAAAGCTCACCAGCTTGGACCCAAGGATGCTGGCTTGAGCAAGGGGTTACTCAGTCTGCTGTTAGCCCCACGGTCAAGGCACATATGAGAACGCAATCAATGAACAACTAAGGTGTCGCAACGAAAAACTGATGATTGATGCTTCTCATCTCTCTCCATTCCTGTATGTCCCTATCTATCCCTTTCTCTGACTCTCTCTCTGTCTCTCTAAAAAGATATAATTAAAAAAAACTGTTATATAAAAGATAAAATAAAAAAAAAACACAAAAAACTGTTGATACTGGTATTTCAAAAAGAAGAGTCAGACCCCCTTACCCGTCCTTTCTGAGAAAAAGAAACCCAAGAGAAAGAGATTTAAGGGTTGTAAAGCCAGGAGCCAAGGCCAGGGCCACCATCAAAGCAGCCCGGCCAGTGCGGGTTTGCATTGGATTCGGACAGTCGGTAAAGAAACAATGGAACCAAAAACTGATAGGCCATTTTCTTTAATTCTAGCTTGCACCCGGCGGGCAAGTAAAAATACACACTGGGCTCCAAAACCCACTCACATTCAGTGCTCACAAAGCCACTGACTTATCCGAGTTTCCTAGAATCAAAGGTTTCTAGCTCACCAGCCTTATTCTCCTCAGTTCCCCATCTCCTTCCTTCTCCCTGCATAAACTGCACACAAACTGGCATCTCACTCAGCACTCCGCCATCTTGGCTGCTTCTCCTGGCCTGTTGGGCAGATAAAATATATTATGCTCACTTTGTTAAAGATGACGTTGCCCACGTGAGGCTATCGCCCAGGTGATATTAATGTGTGTTGAGAATCCTTGTATGTCCCACCCTTTTTGGTGTGAGGTGGTACAATCCTATCATGCCTCAGAGAAGTGACTTTGTATTAGAGACTTCCCTATTATGTATATTGGATTAAGGGTTTGGACTTCTACACTATAAAATGGAGGCAAAACGGGATTTGGCGCTTGGTTCCTGAGATTAGAAGAGAGAGCAGAGGAGAGCAGAGAAAGGCCACGTGGAGGAGGCCAGGAGAAGCAGCCAAGATGGCGGAGTGCTGAGTGAGATGCCAGTTTGTGTAGAGTTTGTATCTGGGATAAGGAAAGGAGATGGGGAACTGAGGAGAATAAGGCTGTTGAGCTAGAAACCTTTGATTCTAGGAAACTCGGATAAATCAGTAGCTTTGTGAGCACTGAATGTGACTGGGTTTTGGAGCCCAGTGTGTATTTTTACTTGCCCGCTGGGTGCAAGCTAGATTAAAGACTATGGCCCACCAGTTTTTGGCTCCATGGTTTCTTTACCGACTGTCCGAATCCAATGCGAACCTGCATGGGCTGGGCTCCTCTGATAGTGGCCCTGGCCTTGGCTCCTGGCTCTACAAATGGGAACTTGCTCTCTTGGTTCCTGAGATTATCATTAGAAGAGAGAGCAGAGGAGAGCAGAGAAAGGCCACGTGGAGTAGGCCAGGAGAAGCAGCCAAGATGGTGGAGTGCTGAGTGAGATGCCAGTTTGTGTAGAGTTTGTATTTGGGATAAGGAAGGAGATGGGGAACTGAGGTGAATAAGTCTGGTGAGCTAGAAACCTTTGATTCTAGGAAACTCGGATAAGTCAGTGGCTTTGTGAGCACTGAATGTGACTGGATTTTGGAGCCCAGTGTGTATTTTTACTTGCCCGCCAGGTGCAAGCTAGGATTAAAGACTATGGCCCATCAGCTTTTGGCTCCGCTGTTTCTTTGCCGACTGTCCAAATCCAATGCGAACCTGCATAGGCCTGCCTCCTGGCTTTACATGGCCACATGGCCTCTTTTCGCTGCTCTCTGCTCTGCTCTCTCATGCTAATCATCCCAGGAACCAAGAGCGCAAGCTCCCGCTCCGTCCCTATTTTATAGTGTAGAAATCCAAACTCTTAATCCAATATACAAAATAGGGAAGTCTCTAATACAAAGTCACTTCTCTGAGGCATGATTGGATTGTACCACCCCACATCAAAAAAGGGTGGGAAAGGCTTAATCCCAAAACCAAGCCCCAGGCTACAAGGATTCTGCCTGCCCAGAGACACACATTAATATCACCTGGGCAACGGCCTCCACATGGGCAGCGCCACTTTAACAAAGTGAGCATAATACATATTTTATCTGCCCAACAAGGGGCAAAAGTTAGTTAGTAATCATAGTTTATAGTTCTCTGGAAGGACTGAGGCCACTTGCTAGACAGAGCAAAGGAGGTGGAACTTATTTGAAAACTTCTTCCCCTTCCTTAAGAGCTGTTAGGAGACAATGTTTACATACCTTAATTAAAAATTCCTACACTGATCCTAACTCTTCCTCCCCTCCTAGAGTCATGAGAGTGATGTGTACCTCTAGACCAGTGGTAGTCAACCTGGTCGCTACCGCCCGCTAGTGGGCGTTCCAGCTTTCATGGTGGGCGGTAGTGGAGCAACCAAAGTATAAATAAAAAGATAAATTTAACTATAAGAAGTTGTTTCATAAAGATTTATTCTGCCAAACTTAGCAAAAATCCAACATAAAGTACTTGGTAAGTAATTATTATTATATGCTTTAACTTGCTGTAACTCTGTGTAGAGCCAGAGGCCAAGGCCAAGGCCACCATCAAAGCAGCCTTCTGGCCCATGCAGGTTCGCATTGGATTCCGACAGTCAGCAAAGAAACAGCGGAGCCAAAAACTGGTGGGCCATAGTCTTTAATCCTAGCTTGCACTCGGTGGGCAAGTAAAAACACACACTGGGCTCCAAAACCCAATCACATTCAGTGCTCACAAAGCTACTGATTTATCCGAGCTTCCTAGAATCAAAGGTTTCTAGCTCACCAGCCTTATTCTCCTCAGTTCCCCATCTCCTTCCTTATCCCAGATACAAACTCTACACAAACTGGCATCTCACTCAGCACTCCACCATCTTGGCTGCTTCTCCTGGCCTCCTCCACGTGGCCTTTCTCTGCTCTCTTCTGCTCTCTCTTCTAATGATGATCTCAGAAACCAAGAGCACAAACTCTGTTCTGCCCCCATTTTATATTGTAGCTTCACAACCTCTAATCCAATATACAAAGTAGGGAAGTCCCTAATACAAAGTCACTTCTCTGAGGCATGATTGGATTGTACCGCCCCACATCAAAAAGAGTGGGAAAGGCTTAATCCCAAAACCAAGCCCCAGGCTACAAGGATTCTCAACACACATTAATATCACCTGGGCAACGGCCTCTTTAACAAAGTGAGCATAATACATATTTTATCTGCCCAACACTCTGCTTTATAAATTTTATAAAGTAAAGTTACTTCCCTACTTTATAATTCACCATTACTGTGGAACCAGTGGGCGGTTAGAAAATTTTACTACTAAGAGATACAAAAGTGGGCAGTAGGTATAAAAAAAGTTGACTACCCCTGCTCTAGACAAAGATCACGAGCCCAATCCCCTTGCTTGAAAAAACCTGTATTCTGTAATATTTTATATGCTTTCTAATAATCATCCTTCTGAGTTTCTTTATATGTACAAGACTTATAAACTAAGCGAGCAGAGACTAGCTTACTAATAAGCTAGCCCCAACACTTTGAGCAATAGTAATTTCATTTAGCTTCTCTCCTTATCCTAGACTAAACATTTCATTTCCCACTACTGTGGCAGCAGGGATAAGCTATAAATCCTGGAAGATTTGGGAATGTCTTTGATATGTAAAACATTTGTATCTATTGTGTTGGTATATAAAACAACATTTATGGCTACTGTGTTAGTATGTAAAACATTTATCACTACTGTGTTATCTTTTTTTTTTTTTTTCTTTTTTCTTTTTTCTTTTTTCTGAAGCTGGAAACAGGGAGAGACAGTCAGACAGACTCCCGCATGCGCCCGACCGGGATCCACCCGGCATGCCCACCAGGGGCGACACTCTGCCCACCAGGGGGCGATGCTCTGCCCATCCTGGGCGTCGCCATGTTGTGACCAGAGCCACTCTAGCGCCTGAGGCAGAGGCCACAGAGCCATCCCCAGCGCCCGGGCCATCTTTGCTCCAATGGAGCCTTGGCTGCGGGAGGGGAAGAGAAAGACAGAGCGGAAAGCGCGGTGGAGGGGTGGAGAAGCAAATGGGCGCTTCTCCTGTGTGCCCTGGCTGGGAATCAAACCCCGGTCCTCCACACACTAGGCCGACGCTCTACCGCTTGAGCCAACTACTGTGTTATCTTGTGGTCTTGATATGTAGGGATGTTTTTCCTTTTAATAGATCCTATAGATAAATGTTCCAAGCTTATCAGTAAATAACTTTTGTACCGTGTGCCCCTCCTTTTCCCCCCAACCAGTATGTGATCATGTCTATATAACCAGCCTCAGAGCTATATTCTAGGCTGCACGATTTGGGTGAGCTGTACCCCATGTATGTTGCCAGCTTTATAAATAAAGCACTTCCTAATATTTCTATCTTGGTGTCTCTACGTAACCCCCAGATTAAGCTACTTTATAACAGTTGGAAGTTCCTACAATCCCTCCTTGGGTTTGAACAATTTGTTACAGAATCTCACAGGACTCTAGGAACTGGTCTCTTCACTGTATTACCTATTTATTACAAAATATAAAAAAAATCAACAGCCAGATGGAAGAAGAGCATAGGACAAGGTGTGAGTAAAGAGCAAGGGGTTGCCTGACTGGGCAGTGGCGCAGTGGATAGAGCATCGGACTAGGATGCAGAGGACCCAGGTTCGAGACCCCGAGGTTGCCAGCTTGAGCACGGGCTCATCTGGTTTGAGCAAAGCTCACAAGCTTGGACCCAAGGTTGCTGGTTTGAGCAAGGGGTTTCTAGGTCTGCTGTAGCCCCACGGTCAAGGCACATATGAGAAAGCAATTAATGAACAACTAAAGTGCCTCAACAAAAAACTGATGATTGATGCATCTCATCTTTCTGCGTTCCTGTCTGCCTGTCCCTGACTTTCGCTCTGTCTCTGTAAAAAAAAAAAAAAAAGAGCAAGTGGTGTCCACACCCTCTCCGGGCAGCCACTCTCCCCAAATCTCCATGTGTTCGTCAATCCAGCAGCTATTAGAACCGCATTCTTGGGAGGAAGGGGTTGTAGAGGTTTCATTACATAGATGTAATTGATTAAAACATTGCCCATTGGTGATTGAACTTAATCCCTAGTCCTCTATCCTCCTAGGAGGTTGGAGGGCAGGACTGAAAGTTCCAACCCTCACCGAACTGGAAACCAGCTTCTATCTTTAGGTGCTTTCCAAAAGTCACCCTGTTCACTTAACAGAAGACACCTTTATTGTTCTCATTATAGAAAATGTATACATATAAATATATAATTATTATATATCATATATTCTTACTATATATTTCTTCTTATAAATCACAATATCACAGTAATAAATAAATACAACCTCTGCCAGGCTCTCCCTCACTCAGGACGTGAACTCTGAGCCACCCTGTAAGACGTCCAACTACTCTGATGCAGCTCTGCTGAAGGGACCACAGAGAGACACTCAGAGATAAAGAAACATGCCTAGTGTCCTCTGGAAGTTCCCAATCCTAATTTTTTTAAAAAAAATTTATTGATTGATTTTAGAGAGAGAAAAGGAGAGAGAGAAAGAGAAAAACATGGATTTGTTGTTATTTATGCATGCACTTGTTGACTTGTGTATGTGCCCTGATGGAGGATTGAACCCACAACTTTGATGCATTGGGATGATGCTCTAACCAACTGAGCTACTTGGTCAGGGCTAAAAGTTCTAAATTCTAGCTGACTTTTCCAAGCCTACATGTCAGATAGATGAGGAGCAAGCACTCAGAGCATTCCAGCACCAGCCGTCATTTGACTGCAAGTACAGGAAACACCTTGAGTGAAAACATCCTAACTGAGCCCAGCCAACCTCTCAAAGCAGGAGAATTAGTAATAAAACAGTTGCTGTTGTTTCACACCATAAGCTTTCGTTTGTTATAGGACAATATATAATCAAAACATTTTTTGATTGTTTAGTGAAAGTAACCCATACAAGAGATGAACTATCTTCATAAGTAACATTAGTTAAAAACTCTTCATATGAGGTGGGGGTGACTTGGAAACACCAAATTTAATAAGGGCAAAATCTCAAGAAAAAAGGAACATGTGTGATTATAACTATTAAAGAGAAAATCACGGGCCCAAAATGGCAAATTTGTGCTCCTGATGTGAAGGAGCACAAATTTGTTGAGGCACTTTAGTTGTTCATTAATTGCTTTCTCATATGTGCCTTGACCGTGGGGCTACCTAGATTTAATACCTGATCTCATTGCAGTTTCAAACTCTTTCAGTGTCCTAACCTTACTCAGCTAGTCTGGACATTTTTGGTCAACATCAGTGAAGTATCTGTCGTGTGGGCTCTTTCTGTCCTCCCAAGAAAGAACAAGCAGTCTGTATGATAAAAAACCCTTCCTGTTCTCTTCCCGCCCCCAAAGATGTCCTGCTCCTGCTCCCCAAATAATTTTTTCTTTCTCTTCTTTTGCCCCACACTTCTTCTAAAAAACTTTCCATTGTGCACAGCTGCTCAGAGAGCCCTTCTTGTTGCTAGATGAGATGCTGCCGATTCATGAATCACTTAAAGCCAATTAGATTTTCCAATTTAGTAGGTTGAAGTATTTTTAACATAACCAAGGAACTGCTTCTGTCCAAACTAATGTGCCAGATCTGGAGAAAGACAGGAGAGTGGGGAGCGTGGAGTCTACGTAAAGAGTGCTGCCAACCAGATGTTACTGTATGCCATCCTGCACCCTTCAATATACCCAGACATTGACTCTGGTCAACTATGCAAACAGGAATGACTGACTGAGCTTTTGCTATGACCAGGACGATACGGCCCTCAGGAAGAACTGCTCTCCCTGGTGCTGACACCCTTGCCTGTTCAGGAAGCTGATTCAAGTCAGGTGTCTCTTTAGATCTGCCCATAAGGAGAAACTGTGATGACCACACCAGAGCACAGGACAGTGCTGATCCCAGTGGCAGTTGTAATTCTATCGGTGAGCGATGTCCCCTTTACACATCAATGCCTTCAGAGATTAGTTCATGTAAATCAACTTCCCTACGACCTTGTCACTTCAAAGTGAACGGATAAAACCTGAGTTCCTTGATGCAGTAAAAATTATTGAACAGGAATCTCATTTAAAAGAAAATCGAGGCCCTGATCAGATAGCTCGGTTGGTTGGAGTGTTGTCCCAATACGCAGAGGTTGTGGGTTTAAACCCCAGTCACAGCACATCCAGGAACAAACTATAGAAATGATCCCTGAAAGTATTGTCTTACGTCCAGGAGCAGATGCATTTCTCTCCCTCTCTTTCTCTCTCCCTTTCTCTCTCCCTTCCTCTCTCTTTAATAAATCAATCAATTTTTAAAAATGAAGTCGAGAGGCCAGGAGGAGGATCTCTCATGCATAAATTGATGGTGGAACCCAACAGGAAGAACTCTTTGTTTATATTAATAGTAGTTTTCCTGTTTCCTCTTCTCCATAAAATAGTTTTCTCTGTTTCTCAGGACATGTGCATGGTTCGCCATTAGACCACATGTTCCAAATGGCAATTCTTGGTTGTTCTCAAATAAACCCATTTGCGGCAGAAATATCTAGCAGTTTGTTTGCTTAAGGTCAACAGTATGCAAGTCTGGTAAGTGGGAAAAGACTGTGATAATTCCTCAAAGACCTGGTCATTCTGGCCTTACTTGGAGTTGGTATTATACATAATACTTTAAGTATCCAACTTGTATCTAATCAACAAAATGCTATTTGTAATCATTATTATTGTTTAACAACATCTTAACTAAAATACTTTACTTTATTGAGTTAAAATATTGAATCTATAGAAACATAAAAAAGATATGGATTCTTAAATAGATTAAATTCTAAACTATGTCCTGTAATAAATAGAACAGTTTTTATTTATTAGTTTTTCCATGCTGCCGTCAATGTAGATTAATAATAATTATAAAAGTAATAATAAGAACTAACTAACATTAAGTGTTTACTTAGTGTTAGGCATGCTATTCAAGAGGTTTGTTTTTTTTAAAAAACTTAATCAACATTTAATGGCATCTTTAGTGATTTTTTTTTAAGGTCAAGTTATTGAGGTTATAATTTACATATAGTAAAACTGACCCTTTTAAGGGTACGGCTCTATGAGTTTTGACAAATGTATATGATCATGCAACTACCACCCAATATAAATATAAAATATTTTCATTATGTCAAAAGTTTCACACATGCCCCTTTGTGGTCAGTCTCCTACCCCTGCTCCTAGACACTGGCAACCATTGAGTTGTTTTGGTTTTCATATTTTTTCCCTTTCCAAAATGGCGTATAAATGAAATCACAAAGCATGTAACTTTAGGAGGCTGCTTTCTTTCACTTGGCCTAATGCTCTTGGAGTTCCCTCATGCTATTGCACGCGTCAGTTATTCACTCCTTTGCACTGCTCACTAGCATTTCATTTATTTATTTATTTATTTATTTATTTATTTATGAAAAGAGGGGAGGCAGAGAGACAGACTCTCACATGTGCCCTGACCAGTATTCACCCACTAAGCCCACTAAGACACAACGCTCTGCCCATCTGGGGTATTGCTCTGCTGCAACTGGAGCCATTTTTTAGCACCTGAAATGGAGTCCATGGAACCATCCTTAGAGCCTGAGGCCAACTCACTCGAGCCAGTCGAACCATGGCTGTGGGAGTGGAAGAAAGAGAGAGAGAGAGAGAGAGAGAGAGAGAGAGAAGAGGGAGGGATGGAGAAGCAGATAGTTGCTTCTCCTGTGTGCCCTGACCAGAAATCGAACCTGAGACTTCCACATGCCAGGCCGATGCTCTACCACTGAGCCAACCAGCCAGGGCTACTAATACTTCATAGTATAGCTGTACCATATTTTATTTAGCCATTCAACAGTTGATAGCCATTCTGGGTCACTTCCCAACATGAGTAAATCTGCTTAAAGGACCCATTTGTGTATAGGTTTTGGGGTGGCATATATCTCTATTTGTCTTGGGTAAATATCTAGAAGTGATATAACAACAAGTTTTAAACATTGTGTGTCAGCTAATCTTTTCTAGCAGTCATTTGTGGGAAGTATTATTGTGAGTTCCTCTTTAGAGATAAAGGTAAACACATAGGGAGATTATGTGATTGCTTAAAATTACTTGGCCAGTGGGGAGAAACCCAGGCTTGTTTGACTGCAGAGACTGAGGTCTTAATTATGTATTACTTCTTCTGTAGCTACTCCTAACTCATTCCCAACTAACGTTTCGCACTTTGGAAATTAAAGTAAAAAGTGTAATCTCATCACTCCTGTGATCAAGACTTGATTTGAGATGGAGAAATGAAAGGATTAGAAAGTATAACATGAAAAGTCTTTGTAGAGTTGACTTTGGGGAAATCAGAACAAATCACAAAGTGGGGGGGAAAAAACAGCACCTCCTTGAATAATGTCATTTTGCTATAATTGCCAATGAGGGAAGTAAAGCTCAGTTCCCAGGCAGGGGTCACTGTCAGCGTGGAGTTTGCAAGTTCTTCCCCATGTCGGTGTGGGGTTTCTGCAGTTACTCCAATTTCCTCCCACGTCTCAGAAAGGTGCGCAGTAGGTGAACTGGCGTGCCTGAAGTGTTCCGATCTGAGTGAGTGTGGGGTGTGTGAGTGGCCCTGTGTTGGAAGCGCATCCTGTCCAGGGTGGGTTTGCACCTTACGCCCTCAGCTGCAGAAATAGGCTCTGGCCACCTGTGACCCGGAACTGCAATAAGCAGGTTGGAAAAGAACTCTCTTGTTTGTTTTTATTAATCTTTCTTAAATGTATGTACAGTTCACAGTTATTGCAATGTTTAACATTAGAAGTGTTTTGGATCCTTATTTAGAAGTTTAATGATTTTTTTTTTAGTGTGTGTGACCAGAAATATGCCATAGAAACTTAATTCTAGTTTTTATTAGTCAGGCTATGGTAAAATTGATTCATTTAAAGCCACAGTTTCCAAGACCCTATCGATGACATAAAGTGAGGGCTCATTGAATATACAGATGATCATGAAAGTCAAAACAAAACTTAACTTCTAAGATGAATCATGATCTTTACTTTTCTATCCAGCTCTATCAGTATGGACTTGCACCATTTAAGCAGAGCTGTGATCAATATTTTCTCATAAGTCTCCTCTGCTCTTAACACCTATTAGTTATCATGTTAGCACTAACGCAAGCATAAACAGTATATCCCCTGAGACACATACTTACATTAGTGCATTTTTAATGTCCTTTTGTCATAATAATAATAATAGCAATACATTTTGTAGATGAATAATTAACATCTCTAACAGTTGCATTTTACATTCAGATATATATTGCTTGGATTCCAAAGTGATATTCAGAATAGGAAGACGAGAGAAATTGCGGTAAAGATTACCTCTAAAAATACATTGTGGAGACATTGGAGCTCATCTGTAGGATTTGAAATAAAAAATTGACAGTGAAATATCAAAGTAGATCATGAATAGTTAATACTCAATTTTTCTATGATGAAGAGTTAAAATAACTACTCAGTAGTCACCCCAGTGACAAGTTAAGACAAATTTGTCATCCTTTATTGCCTAGCACCAGGCCTTGCATTTATTATGAACTGAATAAACACTTGCTGAATTAAACTTAATCTTTCTGAGATGAATGTCTCTAGGAATGGTGAGATAATAGGGGCAAGTACTCTGTATAAAGTCTGTGGGCTTAGTGTTAATAAAGGCAACATATTTTTGTCTAGCTGCCAAAAACAAAAGAGGATACAGATCTTAATGTGGTAACCTACTTTCCCCAAGAATTTCAAACTGTTTGGGATTGTTGACAGTTGTGACTGACACTTGCCACTAAGGACAACTCTCATAAAGTCCTTCTGAGGATCACACACAGGACACTCTAGCAGAACAAAAATGATCACAAAGAATTCAGCATCTGGAATCTTCCATTTGGTGAAGGCAGAGTTCACCTCCCATCCCAAAAGCTGGATTTGGCAGAAATTCTGCTCACCGCCTTCCGTGCAGCCAGGGCTCAGGATGTAGGCTCTGCTCCTCAGAGGCGCTAGCCCGTTCCAGTGGGAGTCTAAGGACTTGAAGTTGGAGAGCTCTACAGAATCCACTCTGGCAAGTCTGGGGACAGAGGTGGCAGGATGTCCAGCTTCCAGAAGCTGCAGTAGCCATGGTTCCAGTGGCAGCTTTTGGCTTCTGCTGCCTGGATCACTAGCGGTTTATGGTCTGGTGTCTCTGCCCGTGGCTGGTAAAAGTGGTGTCCTCCTGGGACTAATTCTGTGGTGATGTGGGTAGAGTTCAAAGATATCCTTTTAATCTGGAACTGAGAACTTGACTACTTTGTGACTGTCTTTGTAGAGTAGGTTCAAATAGTGAAAACATATAAAATATTCCCAAGGAATAAAGTAATTAGGGTATACTGTTTATGTCAGAGGCAAATTTGATAATGATCTAGAACTCAATATTAGTTAGAAGAAGACAGAAAAAGTTTGTTCATTGTGCAAAAGAGTTGTTCCCAAGTAACTGCAAAATAAGGGTGCTGCACAGGTAGTCTTCATAGAGGTTGGTATATTTTGAATGCTGCCTTGACGGTTGTCTCACATTAGGTTGGTTGCATGGACCAGTGGACTACTGTAAGAGTCAATTTCAAAACTTTACTGTTCTGGGAATTATAAATTGTTTTGTCTTCTTAAGAGAAACTACATTCAAATAAGCATCACAGGGAAATGAATGTAGTGCTTGCACCCCCAGGGTTCGTGTTCTCTGTGCCCTTTCTAATAAAACCCAGGGCTTCCTAGCCGCCCAGTCTGGCTGGAATTGATCTCACAGCAGCTCTAAGGATGTATCCTAGTCATGATGATTGGGAGAAGATTATGACTCGAACTGTCTTAGAAGGACAGGATGGAGATGTGTGGAGAAGAAAATTATTCTTTCATGATTGCTACAAAAAGGTGCTCCTTTCTTCTACTGGTTGTGAATGAGAAAGCCGTTAGCTGCAAGTAATGCCTGTGGCCATGACACTATCCTAAAGAGTGACAGCCTTAGGGTGATTCTGCTACTGGGGAAGGCAAAACAGAAAAACAGAAAGACAGTGGGCTGCCTCATGCTATTACTGGCTGGACCAGACATCGTCTAAGTGTCCATTCAGGTCCTCCGGTAAGCAGACACAGAGATGGAGTTACCAGTACCCGGGATTTCCTGGTGAAAGGTAAACGTGGAGGAAGAAGCACACTGGACAGTGAAAGCCTTTATCCATGATGCAGGTCTGACCCTATGAAAGCAGAGAAGAAACGCGATTGGGCAGTGGGAACCCAGACTGCGGATGCAGAATTTATGGTCTTAGCCAACCCATCAAGGAGCTTTAGAGCAGGGGTCCCCAAACTACGGCCGCGGGCCGCCTGAGGCCATTTATCCGGCCCCCGCCGCACTTCCAGAAGGGGCACTTCTTTCATTGGTGGTCAGAGAAAGGAGCATAGTTCCCATTGAAATACTGGTCAGTTGGTTGATTTAAATTTACTTGTTCTTTATTTTAAATATTGTATTTGTTCCCGTTTTGTTTTTTTACTTTAAAATAAGATATGTGCAGTGTGCATAGGGATTTGTTCATAGTTTTTTTTATAGTCTGGCCCTCCAACAGTCTGAGGGACAGTGAACTCACCCCCTGTGAAAAAAGTTTGGGGATCCCTGCTTTAGAGTGAAGATTGCTTTTTAGAGAAGTCCCACATTGGGTAGGAATGCCCAAGTCCTGGTATTCTTGCTGTGTTTATTGACCGAGTGGTCCAGAAAGAGTGTGGTCCCAGCACAAGTCAGGATCCCGAATGCCCAGTAGCTGGTGGCTGCCAGGTACTCGCGCTCCTCACTGTTGACCAGTTTGCTTTCTTTGGAAAACCCAAGTACTGCCATACTTCCTCTATCTCCTGATTTCTTAAATACTTGACCACTAAATTATTTTCTTCTCATTGTGTTGTTGCTGTTGTTATTATTAAAAGGATTTGACTACAGTTCTCTTCTCCTCCATTGATTTGACTGAGAGAGAGAGTGAGAGACAGAGGAGGGGAGAGAGAGAAGTGTCAACTCGTTCCATTTAGTTTTTTCAATTTTTAAAAGTTGTGTACGCATCCATGAGTGAGCCCATGACCTTGGTACACTAAGATGACACTTTATCCATTGTGCCTCCTGGTCAGGGTTTCACTTCAGTTTTCTTCTACTTGTGACCAAAGAAATTTTAACTAGTATGTAGAGTAATGTCTTTAAATTTATTTTTATTTTTATTTTTTTAAATTTTTTTTCTTTTTTTCTTTATTCATTTTTAAAGAGGAGAGAGAGAGAGGGAGAGAGAGAGACAGAGAGAGAGAAGGGGGGAGAAGCTGGAAGCATCAACTCCCATATGTGCCTTGACCAGGCAAGCCCAGGGTTTCGAACCGGCGACCTCAGCATTTCCAGGTCGACGCGTTATCCACTGCACCACCACAGGTCAGGCAATGTCTTTAAATTTAAAAAGATTATCAGCTCAGCCTGGCCAGGTGGTGGTGCAGCTGATAGAGCATCAGACTAGGACTCAAAGGACCCAGGTTCAAAACCCCAAGGTTGCCTGGCCTATGGTGGTACAGGGGAGGGGCGTCGACCAGGAATGCTGAGGTCGTCGGTTGAAAACCCTGGACTTGCCCGGTCAAGGCGCGTATGACAAGCAAAGAAAGAACAACTAAAGTGAAGCAACTATGAGTTGATAGTTCTCGCTCTGCTCCCCCCTCCTCTCTCTGTAAAATCAATCAATAAAATCTTTAAAACTATTATTTAAAAAAACCCAAACAACCCAAGGTTGCTGGCTTGAGTGCGGGCTCATCTGGTTCAAACACAGCTCACTAGCTTGAACCCAAGTTTGCTGGCTTGAGCAAGGGGTCACTGGTTTGGCTGTAGCCCCATGGTCAAGGCACATATGAGAAAGCAATCAATGAACAACTAAGGTGCCACAATAAAGAACTGATGCTTCTCATCTCTCTTCCTTCCTGCCTGTCTGTCCCTATCTGTCCCTCTCTCTGTCTTTCTGTCTCTGTCGCTGTCACACACACACACACACACACACACACACACACAAAGGATTATCAGCTCAGTTCAATGCACACTTAAGGAGCAAGGTACTTTATTTATATTATCTCATTGTCAAAGACAAACAAATGGATGAACAAATTCAGCATATATCACAGAACTGACACGTAGTTGGTACATAATAAGTAGTAGCTATTATGATTGATCTCCATTACAGTTATCTTGCTTTTCAGTGTTTAATAATGGTAGTTGAGTTTTTATTGCCCCAAAGGTGCTCTTTTTAAACAGAAAGTAATATTTATATGTCCTTATGTTTGTGTTAATACTTAACTTATAAATGGTATACATTTTATAACTTAGTTTTATAAGCCTTTATTTATTTATCTTTAGTGTAATGAAGAGACAGAGAGTGAGACAAACAGTGAGAGAGATGAGAAGCATCAGGTCATAGTTGTAACACCTTAGTTATTCATTGATGGCTTTCTCATATGTGCCTTCACCAGTGGGCTTCAGCCAAACCAGTTACCCCTTGCTCAAGCCAGCAAACTTGAGCTCAAGCAAGCGACCTTGGGCTTTAAGCCAGTAATCATGAGATCATGACTATGATCCCACACTCACTCCAGAAACCCGGCATTCAAGCTGGTGACCTCAGGGTTTCAAACCTGGGTCCTCAGTCATAGGTTGATGCTCTATCCACTGTGCCACCTACTGGTCAGGTTATAAGCCAGGGATTGGGAAACTTTTTGGCTGAGAGAGTCATGAACGCCACATATTTTAAAATGTAATTCTGTGAGAGCCATACAACGACCCATGTATGTTACACATTATCCAATAAAAATTTGGTGTTGTCCCGGAGGACAGCTGTGATTGGCTCTAGCCACCCGCAACCATGAACAGGAGCAGTAGGAAATGAATGGATTGTAATACATGAGAATGTTTTATATTTTTAACATTATTATTTTTTTAATTAAAGATTTGTCTGCGAGCCAGATGCAGCCATCAAAAGAGCCACATCTGGCTCGCGAGCCATAGGTTCCCAACCCCTGCTGTAAGCCTTTACTTTTAACTTACACATCTTGTCACTATATTTGCAAATGATATGGTTAAGTTTTAAATACTTAAATTTATTTATAATTTGATGAATGCTTAATTAGTCTATACATTTTGAGGATTAAACCATTAAATGTTAACATTATCTAGAAACTTGGTTAACTAGATTTTCTTTTTTTTTCTTTCTTTTTTTTGTATTTTTCTGAAGCTGGAAACAGGGATGCAGTCAGACAGACTCCCGCATGTGCCCGACTGGGATCCACCCAGCATGCCCACCAGGGGCTGATGCTCTGCCCATCTGGGGTGTAGCTCTGTTGCAACCAGAGCCATTCTAGTGCCTGAGGCAGAGGCCATAGAGCCATCCTCAGCGCCCGGGCCAACTTTGCTCCAATGGAGCCTTGGCTGCAGGAGGGGAAGAGAGAGACAGAGAGGAAGGGGGGGGAGGGTTGGAGAAGCAGATGGGCGCTTCTCCTGTGTGCCCTGGCTGGGAATCAAACCCAGGACTCCTGCACGCCAGGCCAATGCTCTACCACTGAGCCAACGAGCCAGGGCCTAACTAGATTTTCTTAGACAACTAAAACTATATTTGCCAACTGGATAAAC